>NC_003421.2:1083448-1760948 GCF_000002945.2 Schizosaccharomyces pombe | reverse complement strand
ATGCCAAGTTTTGTGTAAGTCTGGTTCTAGCGTTAAATCAGGTTCTCCTTGGTCGATAAAAAATGATGGAAAATCAATTATTCATGATACATTGAATTCTTCTTACAGTGATATCGAAAACCTGAATTCTCGAGTTTCTCCACTACTATTTGACTTGACAGAAAAATCTGATTATATGAGGTTTTATAGACTAAATCTATTTAATAAGGAATGCCGTTATAATCTTGATGATAATGTTGCGTGTGGAAGTAGTGCATGCAATGTTCTCGTAACTGATGAACAAGATGTACCAGAAGTTTGGAGCTCCAAATCGTTAGGCAAGCTTGAAGGATTCATGCCCGAGCTTTCTAGACAAATTGTTGAAACTGATCGATCTGTCATGGAACATGTTGATAAGATTTCACAATCGTGCCTTTTAGAACGGCTTGATGATGAAGCTCATCAATATTGTTATGTTGATAATGAACTTGATAGCGGATGTGTATACGTTTCTTTGTTAGAAAATCCAGAAAGGTTTACTGGCTACTCAGGCCCGCACTCTACTAGAATTTGGGAAATGATTTACAACCAATGCTTGCCTGACTCTTCTGCACCTACCATCGACTTTCCAGCGTTATTTATGCAAGGACCTCTTGCTCCTCCTCCAAAGCCTCAAGAGCAACTACTAAAAGAACGTATGGATGCATGGACTTTGGAGCAGAGAGTATTTTATCGTGTGCTCTCAGGAATGCATAGCAGCATATCTACTCATCTTTGTCACGGTTATTTGAACCAAAGAAATGGAGTATGGGGTCCAAATCTCCAATGTTTCCAGGAAAAAGTTTTAAACTACCCTGAAAGATTAGAAAATCTTTACTTTGCTTACGCTCTGATGCAACGCGCTATTGATAAGTTGTATGGACATTTGGATTCATTGACATTTTGTCATGATAGTGTTTTGCAGGATAGTGAAGTACGACAAAAAATTGCGGGTTTAGTATCGCTTATTCACAATTCTCCAAAAATGTTTGACGAAACTATGTTATTCGCAGGTGACCCTTCTATCTCAACAGCGTTGAAGGAGGATTTCCGTGAACATTTCAAGACAGTTTCAGCACTTATGGACTGTGTTGGTTGCGAACGCTGTCGTTTGTGGGGGAAAATACAGACGAACGGATTTGGAACGGCATTAAAAATACTGTTTGAAGTTTCCAATATCGAAGATGAAGTCACAAACTTTGATAGCCGCTCCTTCTCTTTACGACTTCGACGATCAGAGATAGTTGCGTTAATTAATACTTTTGATAGACTTTCTCGATCCATTAATTTTGTTGACGACTTTAAACAGATTTACTCTGAACAGCATAAGCCTGCTTCTTTCAAAAGGAGAGTTTTAAGACGGATAAAACAACTTTTATTCTCCGTTACTCCTGTCGCTTTACATCCGTTTTTGCAAAAGACATCTAGCATATTGGTTGACTTGTATTTTGATTTTAAAGCAGAGTGGGATAATGTTATGCTTGGCTTTCGATACGTTTTTGCAAGTTATTTGAGGTTCCCTAGATTATTCAAATTTGTGTTATTCTCACAAGAAAGTCCCTTTTTAAACTGGACCAGTCATCATCTTCAACGTTATATCCCCAAAAACTGGTTTCCAGAAGTTGCTTCCGTATAAACAAAAATTGCATTTTTATTTGATAAAAACCACGTTTGTATACCTTAAACCAAAAGCGTTATGAATTCTCGATTTGGAGATTACACAGTTACCGATGACACCGGATGCTTAGATGTACGAGTGCAAACATAAACAACGCATTACTTATAGTAGAGAAAATATCTTGCTATTTCTTTTTGGTTGACTTCTATCTAATGCTCTTTTTTCGCATATACTTTATTTAAAAAAAAAAAAAAAGGAATGGATATATTTACGTTCTCGGGTTGGTAGTGAAAAGCTCTTTTTCAGAGCCCCTTTATGTTTTATTTGAACAAGTAAGAAATAATATATATATTTAATTTGTTTCATGAAGTTTTGTTTTACCCGTAAGCGTTGGTTCAACTATTTTTCGCTGTAGACATTTTACCAGCTACGTAGGTTAAAGGATTTGCGTTTTTTTTTTTTTTTTGAGAAAGCAGACTCATTCAAGTATGAGATTATTTATCAATTAACCAACTTGCTTCCTTGAGCCAGCCGTCTTTTGAGATTGCTACATTGTTGTGAAAAGGGCCAAGCTGTTAATAAGAATCTATAGTATGGCTTCGTTAATGGAAATTTTTAGGTCAAAACCTTTTGGCGATATTAGATTAAGATGTAAATAACACAAAAGATAATAAGCCCATCTTTGTGCTAAGCTTAGTAAATGAATTGTCTTTCTGGTCCTTAGATTTATGGTCCAGCTACTGTAGACGTTTCAAATTTTGCGAACAATTAAAAAATTGCTTAGTAAATTATTTTAGCATACTTGTCGTCTAGCCTAAACTTCAGTAATTTAATCAATTGATTATCTGATATTCATCTTTTTACATTACGAACCCTCGGTTTTATTCGGAAGCATAATTACCACGTTTCGCAAACATTTCATAACTCATATCCTTCTGTCATTGACTTAGGTCATTTTCAAAAAGAAATCGTAAGGCACAATTAATTACCGTGAGTGAGTTCTTCCTTCAACCATTATCATTTTATATTAATTGGATTTCACTCAAAGTCCAATTTTTTGTGAAACAGTATTGATATTAGACTTTGTGCGCTTGGTTATTCCTTGTTAAAGTCTTTTATACCGCATTTCACCAGTTTACCAATTCTCTTACTGTTTTCTGGTACTAAGCTTATTTTATTCTTGGTATTACCGCTATAAGATGTTTACAGGTCTTGTTGAAGCCATTGGTGTTGTTAAAGATGTTCAGGGTACCATTGACAATGGATTTGCTATGAAAATCGAGGCACCACAGATCTTAGACGATTGTCATACCGGCGACAGTATCGCCGTCAACGGTACTTGCCTTACAGTGACAGATTTCGACCGCTATCACTTTACTGTTGGGATCGCTCCAGAGTCTCTGCGTTTGACAAATTTGGGACAGTGTAAAGCTGGCGATCCAGTAAATTTAGAACGTGCAGTGCTTAGTTCTACTCGCATGGGTGGGCACTTTGTTCAAGGACACGTTGATACTGTTGCTGAGATTGTGGAAAAGAAACAGGATGGTGAAGCTATTGATTTTACTTTCCGTCCACGTGATCCTTTCGTTCTCAAATACATTGTTTACAAGGGTTACATAGCCCTGGACGGTACTTCGCTGACCATTACTCATGTTGATGATTCTACGTTTAGCATTATGATGATCTCTTATACTCAAAGCAAGGTAATCATGGCCAAGAAAAACGTCGGCGATTTAGTAAACGTTGAGGTTGACCAAATCGGCAAGTATACTGAGAAATTGGTAGAGGCCCATATTGCTGACTGGATTAAGAAAACCCAAGCTTGAATGCGCTACATAAATTGTTAGTACCGTCAAGTTCTCACCTTCGCATGCTTGGTTCTACAATTTGAACGGATTTTATATTTCCTCGTAATCATGCTGTATTATTTCTTTTTTTTTTTATGATAAAAACAAAAAATCAAATTTAATTAACTTTGAACTTACGAAATATTTAACATCTATTTGTTTAAATATATACATACAATATATTATGTATATCGTTAGCGATGTAGTTATAAAGAAAAAAAAAGCAACATAGTATGATAAATGCATTAGAAAGCCATGTTAGATATCCTTCTCATTCTCACTGACAAATTTGTGAAGAATGGGGTATACTTGCTCCTTAAACGCAGGTAGTAAAGTTTTCACCGTTCTCAGCTTTGGTTTAGGAGGAATGATGTTTGCAGGACGGTTTGCTTTACGTTTCATTCTTTGTCTTTCTTCAATAATTGGATCGAACTCTTCCACACTATCATCATCTTCCATATGTTCTTCTTCAACTTTTGTAACTTGATCGTTTTCGTCTTGATCATCTTCATCACCACGTAGTTCAGCCATAATTTCTTCATCAATACCTAGCTCATCCATCGTTACAGGCAGGGAAGTCTCTTCACCTGGAATATACTTGGTAGTTTTTCTAAGAAACAATGCAGACTTTTTCCTTTGGTTCCATTTTAGCAATTTATTCAATTCAACATCAAGAGCCTGTCGGCTCTCTTCGTCTAGAGCATCGACAACCAAATCCATATCGATAGGTGCCGAAGTACCCTGACGCAAGAAGCCAATGATATTTTCAATCCATTCCATCAAAGAAGCAAAAAGACCGCTATCGTGAAGGTATACTCTGTGAACAAAATCATAAAAGCTATCTTCATGTCTACGAACCAAATCAATAAACTGTTCAACCAATATATTCGGATTTAATTCAGGGCTATCCTGGGTATGTTCAACGAGGTTAAGTGTATCATCTACAAAACTTGAAAAATCATCGACCCTGTATGCGTTAATATATCATCTAACATTAAGATTCCTTCATGATTCTAAAAAAGCGTAAAGAAATACTTACGAGGTATATACATTGGCAGCTTTATTAAACTTTCATCAAAGGTTTATAAAAAATGACCACCATGCTCTTCATAATTTCGCCCGTTGCTCCTTCCGATATCAGGGAAATAGATCGTCTTTTGTTGAATTGCTTAGCGTAAAGATGCATAAGCTTCATCATATATCCGTATCGTTTTGATCGTCTAATTACAGTCGGATCGGTAGGGTAATCTTCGCTATCTAATGCAGCTTTCCAGGCAGTACGCTCAGCGTAGACACGGCGAATAAGGTTGTCAGGCAACTTTGGAGGTACATCATCAGAGATTAAAATGAAATAAAGGTAATCATGTCGTTTCATTTGTTTCTTTTCCAAAACCTCTCGGGCTGCCTTACAAGGATTTTCTACTTGTTCTTGTATTTTTGTGAGGATCTCGGGGCTAACGATACGAGCCTCATATCTAGAAATGAGTTTGTGAATAGCTCGAACGTTCTCGTTCAGACTGATACTCAACAATCTTTGAAACAAAGACTTCATGCCAAAAGGCTGTGCTAATAAAGTATCCAAGATACGTTTCATAACAGAGAGGGGATTTGAAAATCGCATTATATTTTTTATAACTGTATAGGGAAAAAGCTGGTGCATTTTCTTGATTTGTAAATACGTCTCCAACGATTTTTCCTTCCCTATAAACGTATCATAAATGGTAGAGGCAAGATTGACTCTAGCCCATTCAATTGTTTTTTGTAAAGAAGGGGAAAGTTCACTTATACTGTTTTTTTCTTTCAGTTCAGTGAATAAAGTGGTGAAACCATCTAAAAAGTGTTAGTCACTTAAAAAAATAAAAACGCAATAATTATTTTTTTGTTATCCTTGTCTCACAATTACATACTATTTTCAGTCAAGGAACGTTTAAACTCCTCCATATAAACATCAAGCTCTTTTGCTCTTTGGGAAGCAATTTCAACAAACTTTTGTTGCTCAAGTTGACGGATGACATCTAACTCTTGGCGAAAGTTAATGTCAGTCAGCTCCGATGCAGTTAAAGTTACGGGATCGTCGGTTAAAAAGCTTAAGACTTCTTCAGTTAAGTGAAGTTCATCATCATTCAGAATGTTCTTTATATATTGCCTCAATTCAATTCGCATACGCTCCTGACGAAGAACATGTTGGGAATCTGATTGTGGATCGTTCGTATCAGAGGAACGTGAAGGTAAAGGACTCAACGTTGAGTCTTCAGAAGAATTCAAATATGTGTCATGGTCATCTTTGGGAGGAAGACGAGGGACATAGGCGTTCGGATACGATTTCAGCAACAAATGATGGAAATGAGAAAAGTCGGAATATTTTCTAGCTATGAAAAAAGTATTTTCTTCATAAGACACTTTAATCAAGTATTCCTGGAATATTCGTTAGCGGCTTATGAAGAAGCAAAAGCAAATTTTCGTAAAAACGGTAATCGAAAAATGTGATTATTAAAACAATTAGATTCGTTTCCTTTTTTAGAACTGCAAAGAACTTACATATACTCGCTTTGTACGCAACATCTTTGCCTGCGTTGACTGTCTGACACCCAAAACATAAGCTTCCAAAATATTTGGTTTTTGTTGGAGTTCAGATTTATGTAAGTCCTTCTCCAATTTTGGGGTATCTAGCAATTCAATGTTAATGTTCTTTTCATCCTGGATACTATGAAATGCTCGACTCATGAGTAGAGTAAGCATGTTTTGGAACTTGAGCAACCATTTGTGCAAATGCGTAGCATCGGAATCATCCGGGAGAACAGAGACATTGCTTTTTGAGAGAGATTTTAATAGCTAACAAAGAATATCTGGTTAGTAACAATCCGCATACTTTTAAAACATTTCCATCCATTATTACGTACATTGCGGAAGTTCACATTCCAAAGTTGGTTTTGGCTATCAGGATCCAAAAACGGAAACGTTAAAATAAATCTTTTAAAGATGAAGCGTAAAACGGGAATTTGGGATTTTTCATAGGGGATCACGGATTTTCCTTTTTCCACAAATGGACTACCGAGATGATCCAAATTGGTGGGTTCGCTCACGAAGTTCAATTCGTCTGCGATCAAAAGAGAGAAAAGTTCCTTCTTCAAATAGTGTCTTTTTAAAGCATCTATCTCTTCTGGAGATGCTGTATCCATGTCGTAAATATCAATTATCCGCTACACGGAATGCTGTAAGAGGGGAGTACCAGTTCGTAAATAATATATGTAATATTTATTTCACCTAGGTCTATACCGACATTTAAGGGACACTCGTTAAAATATTTTTTGACTAGTATACGTTAAAAAGTATAAGATGTGAAGGCTAAGTTAAAATAAGCGAAAGTACGCTAATTAGGTTTATGGTTTCTACACTACCACTCCTTATGTTAAAATGTTAAAAAGGTGCAGAAATCGAAAAAGGTAGGCAAAAGGAAACATTCATTGATGAGAAAACATTCCTTAATAAATAAATTTAATTATGTGATTTTTTGTATACTGCTTGCTCCATTTTTTTTTATATAACTTTGCGGGAGAATGGACCGCTTTCCGTATTCTTTGTTTACACCTCTGAATGAGCAAGGAAATAGTTTAAGATTTCTGTTCTCTGAAAAATTTAGAAACTTTCAAAAAAAAAAAAAAGAAGTAAAATAATAGGAAGTCCAAATTCATATATCTTGTTATATTAGACTTTTTAAAAGAGTAACACAAACTGAATAAAAAATAAACAACATATCATTTACTTTTGTAAACAAGAGATCAAGCGATTCCTAAAAAACGGAAATATCATATTCCAATTAATAATTATTTTTAATTGTAACTACTGTGCTTTTTTATTTTTATTTTTTAAAAACTCAAGACAAGTCCGTCTGCTTTCACTCGATTGAAAAATCAATGATATAGAGATCAGCTGCAATCGCAAAATATTTCCTTTTAAATAGCTTATGTATTCCCACAAGTTGAAATTCTTCTATTATACTTTTCTGTACTTCCCAAGCGATGATGGTATTATTTATAAGTCTGTGTTTTCTAGACATAATAAAAAAAAAGCGCAGCCAATCTAACACGCTTCTGCATAGCAATTGATCCTCTTTCAAACAAAGTGATATCTTTAAACGTTTGCGTGCTAATTTTGCAACCATTTTTTTTTTATAAATGTTGATGTTTACCCCATGTATTTACCCATTTTTTGTGCCCATACATCTATAAATTCCATAGGCATCATACTGTCTATTTATAATCCAGCAGCTAAAACAATTGTTCTTAAATTGTTTATTTTACTTCACATTGTCGATTCAACTTGGCTACTTTACAGCACTCCACCCTAATTCATTTCATTGCTATGAAATCTTCGCCCCGAATACTTATCTAGTATTATACATGCTGTACAAGCATAACTTTATGTTCTGAAGCAGAGAAAAAATTTTTTATTTGTTGACGAATTATGCGGCCAGACTAATGAACCACAATACTAATACTAAGTTGTAAGCCACTTAACTCCTAACCACCACCAAGTACTAAAAATCGTTCTTTTTTTCTAGCTTGATTGTATAGATACTGAGTGGAAATTCTATCATTATTAAAAGAATTGTTTTTGTTTGTTTTAGAATTATCCAGCTGGGTATTTCATACTCTTCGTTTTTCTTTCCTTTGTTTTTTCAGTGACTCAGTTATTTATAGCGCGTTTATTTGTTTTATATAAAAAGTTGTCGAATTAGCATACTTACTGCTCATACTTCTAATGATCCTATCCCTCTATTGAATTTACTGTATGCTGGAGACTCCGTCAGTTGTATATGAAGCATATAAAAAACGAACGCGAAGAAGTCTTCTTGGAAGATGACCAAGCTCAACATTCCCAGGCAGAGCTTCTCAGCTCAAAAGATGAGAACCTTCAACCTTCCATTCCTTTATCTCCCGTTGCATTCGAGCTTGACTTTTCCGGAAACTTTCAATTTATTAGCGATAACTCATCCGAACTTTTGGATATACCCAAAGACAAGATCATTGGGCATTCTGTAGCAGAAGTCCTTGGTACCGATGGATACAATGCGTTTATGAGAGCCGTTAACTGTCTTTTGAAGGATGACTCTCATAGCTATCATGTTCGGTTCCAACATTCAATTAACGCTAATCATGCCAATCAAAACTATTACACCGCTAAAGGAGATCTTCCAAGCGATGAAAAAATTACAAAACCTTTTGATGCTATTGGAATTCTCATTCGTCATCCTGGGTCCGCAATTCCCGCACACACGATGTGGGTTGTGAACCCAGCTACCAATTCCCTTGGTAGTGTATCTCCTCTTGTAACTAAATTATTGGATGTCATCGGTTTCGGTGCCAGTCTTTTAGACAAATATTTATGCGACTTAAGGACTTCCTATCACAAGCATAACAGCTTAGATGCGTTACCACTTCCGACCCCAGAGTTTTGCCAAATATGTGAACGTGAAATACAATCATGGTTTTTCGAGTTGCACTCCAAGTTTTGTCTTAGCACAAGCACCTATGAATCTGTTGTACAGGCTGCTCAGGATTCCTTGCTTTATTTCCGGAGTACCTTACTGGAAATTCAGGAAGGAATGCAGAAAGATTCAAGTCTTGTTCCCGTATACAAAAATGAACCGCTTATTGTTGATGCGGATGATTATTTTTTTACCGATGAGAATAAACAAACATTATCACTATGTTCATTCTTAAGTCAGGTTATGTACTACTTGGAAGTGGCTATCGACATTACTATTCCTCCAGTGAAAATCATTGTGAATTTTGATAAAGTGGATTCTCTTCGTGTTCAGTCTCCGCGGTCAGAAAAAGCTACTATCGAGCTTGATAATTATAACCCGTCCTTAGAAAATTGCTCATCCGCAGTGATTGCTCTCTGGGAGGACATAAAGACAGCAGTTGATACTAAAATTACTGGAGTTTTGCGTCTTCGAAATGCAATCTATTACTCTGAACGTATTCGTTTGGAAATTGACCATCATGTTCAAGAAATTATTGATGATGTCGTATCGAATTTGGTAACAAATCATTCCTCTACTTCTTTAGGACACTTGGAATCTAAATTAGCGCCTTCAATTACCTTTCCTGATGCCTGCGATGCACTCGAGGCAGAGGAATGCATTACTCGACCCGGGAGCGCTACAAATACACCACAATCTGATAGAAGCCTTGATATCAATGATCTTTCAAGATCCTCTTCTTATTCAAGGCATCTTAGCCATGTTTCTCTTAGTAATCCAGATTTTGCAATTGGTTCGCCTATGAGTCAAGATAGTTCAAATTATTCTTCTCCGTTACATAGAAGAAAAGCATCTGATTCCAATTTCTCCGATCCTCGTTTTGATGATTTAAAGTATCTTTCTCCAAATTCGAGTCCAAGATTTGTGGCTTCTGATGGTCCGAATCGCCCAGCATCTAACGGTCGTTCGTCTTTGTTTTCTCGTGGAAGGGCCAGCAACCTTGGAGATGTGGGACTACGTCTACCATCACCATCACCTCGTATACATACGATTGTACCCAACTCTGCCCCTGAGCATCCTTCTATCAATGACTACAAAATATTGAAGCCGATTAGCAAAGGTGCGTTTGGCTCTGTGTATCTGGCTCAGAAAAGAACTACTGGTGATTATTTTGCTATTAAAATATTAAAAAAATCGAATATGATAGCAAAGAATCAAGTTATCAATGTTAGAGCTGAACGTGCTATTCTCATGTCTCAAGGCGAATCACCATTTGTTGCCAAGTTGTATTACACCTTTCAATCAAAAGACTACCTTTATTTAGTTATGGAATATCTTAACGGCGGAGACTGTGGTTCACTTCTGAAAACCATGGGTGTATTAGATTTGGATTGGATTCGAACTTATATAGCTGAAACTGTTCTTTGTCTAGGTGATCTTCATGATCGTGGAATAATTCATCGTGATATCAAACCTGAAAACCTACTCATATCACAGAACGGACATTTAAAGCTCACAGATTTCGGTTTGAGTCGGGTCGGTTATATGAAAAGACACAGGAGAAAACAGAGTTCTTCAATTCCTGTACTTGACTTGAGAGATCGCTCTAGTGCTATATCTGATTTATCACTTAGTACTGCTTCATCGGTACTAGAAGCACAGTCTTTGATAACACCAGAGCGTCCCAAACGGCCTTCATTAAATGAAAAGCTTCTTTCTTTAGATGGTACTAGTATTCGACTTGCTGGACAAAGTTTCAATTACGAGAACAGCGCTGAGGATTCTCCCACTGCAACAAATACTCCTACTTCTCAGGTAGACGAATCCAACATTTTCCGTAGCACAGATTCGCCTCGAGTTCAACCGTTTTTTGAAAATAAAGATCCCTCTAAGCGATTTATTGGTACACCTGATTATATAGCACCCGAAGTTATCCTTGGAAATCCTGGTATTAAAGCGAGTGATTGGTGGTCCTTGGGTTGCGTTGTTTTTGAGTTTTTATTTGGATACCCCCCGTTTAACGCGGAAACGCCTGACCAAGTCTTTCAAAATATTCTTGCTAGGCGCATCAATTGGCCTGCCGAAGTTTTTACTGCTGAAAGTAGTGTTGCTTTGGATTTGATTGATCGCCTTCTATGTATGAATCCGGCAAATAGGCTTGGTGCCAACGGAGTAGAGGAGATAAAAGCACATCCTTTTTTCAAGTCTGTTAACTGGGATACTATCTTAGAAGAGGACCCTCCATTTGTACCAAAACCTTTTTCTCCTGAAGACACTGTGTATTTTGATTCTAGGGGACTTAAAGGATTTGATTTCAGTGAATATTACAATCAACCTACGGTGACAGAAGCACAAAAATTGGAAGAAGAAAGACCTGCATCCTCTATACCCCAGCATGTGTCTGGTAATCGTAAAGGTCGTTTACGAAGCAATACGATTAGTACTCCTGAATTTGGAAGTTTTACATATCGAAACTTGGATTTTCTTAATAAAGCTAACCGGAATACTATTCAAAAACTTAGAAAGGAGCATATGGCTGTTAAATCAGCAAAGACTTCTGTTGATGACACCTTTAGTCAGTACATGAGTAGGTTTAAAGCCAAACTTTCAACTTCTCAAAGTGTAGGTCCTGTTAAGTCTTCGCGTCGAGCTTCAATGGCTGACTATGAGGCATCCACCACGACAAGAGTGCAAGATATTACTACAGATTCAATTGATTCAATTGATGATTTTGATTCTCTGAAAGAAGGTCGGATGCTTTCATTTTTTGATAATTTAGCGTTAGAAGATCATAAGGGTGTTTCAAGCACTATGTCAGCATCACAATCGCAATCAAGCATGCACACGGCGTTACCAGACGTTACAGAGGGTACCTCATCAGATGAACATACTACAATTCAGAAGGGCAGGATTGACAACTTACAAGCTCAGAGTTTAACTCATAAGCGAAATGCCATTTCTTATCCAGGGTTATTTCAGCTTGACCGTTTACAAATGATAATTCCTAAGGATGAAATTGAACTTGCGGAGATCTTGAAAAAAATTTTTCCAAAGTTAACGCTTGTTCTAATAGATGATCCATGGAGCATTCTTAAGAAGCTTTTGCAGAACGAGCAATTTAACGTCGTATTCTTACATTTTGGAAATGATAAAGTATCTTCTTCCCGATTAATGTATTCAGTGCGAACCAGTGCTACTATAAATTCAAGGGTGCCGTTTGTATACATTTGCGAGGACGAGACTTGCATTCCGACTGATTTACAATCTGATGGAGTTTTGTTGAAACCCATTACTTGTGAGAACATTGAAAGCTGTCTACGAAAGTTAGATGTTTGGCACTCTTGAATTGAATCTTACATACTAAATGCCAGATCAGCTTCATATACTGTTTCTTTCCTTTCATTTTATAACTTCCCATGCACATTCTTTAAAAAATTAACTATTTTTTCTTTTGACCAATGTGGCATTTTTATCCTTCTTTAAGTATTTATTTCAGTGCGTTGCATTCCTTAACTTGAACCCGCTGTTTATTCATGGACATTTGCATTTTTTATAAGTTTTCACACGTGAAGAACATTATGAAAATATTTGTATACTAATTTACCATAACCGTTGTTTTACTTTATACGGATCTCGTTTTGTTTACCCTCATTTCTTTAGTTTTTTTTTACTTATTTAAATCTACAAATAAAATATATCATTCGGAAATAACAAGCTCAAACTGTTTGATAAATACAATACTATAATAAAGTATCTTCTTTTTTATACATATATATATATATATTGATGATTTTCGGGTACTGAGAATGCAAACGAATAAGGCAGTAAACCATGTTTCACTATTCCATACTTCATTTATTTTTTTCAGGTCTCATAAAAAGGATAGTGCACCACAGTGTGGCAAATAATATTACTAAAATAAAGAATTTCTTGTGCCAATGACAAATGCTGGGTTTTACTTTTAGCAAGCATTGTAATTTTATGGCAGAATGGCAAAGTTGTCTGTAAATGACTTGAATGACTTCTTAAGTCCTGGAGCTGTTTGCATAAAGCCTGCCCAAGTTAAAAAGCAGGAATCCAAGGTAAGATGCATTGGAAGAGCAGCAAGTATAACATCTGTCACATCTCTATTTTTTTTGTTCAACCAACTAACATGATAGAATGACATTCGTATAGACGGGGATGCTTACTATGAAGTAACTAAGGATACTGGAGAGACCTCCGAACTTGGGATTGCTAGTATTTCACTGAACGATTGTTTGGCCTGCAGTGGGTGTATTACATCTGCAGAAACAGTTCTGGTTAATCTTCAATCCTACCAAGAAGTTTTAAAGCATTTGGAATCTCGAAAATCTCAAGAAATTTTATATGTCTCGCTTAGTCCACAAGTGAGGGCGAATCTTGCAGCTTATTATGGTCTCTCCTTACAGGAAATACAGGCAGTGTTAGAAATGGTGTTCATTGGAAAACTTGGGTTTCATGCTATTTTAGATACTAATGCTTCTCGTGAAATTGTGTTGCAACAATGCGCTCAAGAGTTTTGCAATTCTTGGTTACAAAGCCGTGCTCATAAAAATCAAAACCAGGTTACCAATTCCGTCGTAAACGAACATCCACTCATTCCTCATTCAACTTCACAAATTTCAGGGGTTCATTCTAATACTTCATCAAATTCGGGCATTAACGAGAATGCTGTTCTTCCCATTTTGTCTTCATCTTGTCCAGGGTGGATATGTTACGTTGAGAAAACTCACTCTAACTTGATCCCTAATTTGTCTCGTGTTCGTTCACCTCAGCAGGCGTGCGGTCGTATTTTGAAGGATTGGGCCGTACAACAATTCAGTATGCAACGTAATGATGTTTGGCATTTGAGTCTCATGCCTTGCTTTGACAAGAAGCTTGAGGCCAGTCGTGATGAATTTTCAGAGAACGGTGTTCGAGACGTAGATTCTGTGTTGACGCCAAAGGAATTGGTAGAAATGTTTAAATTTTTACGAATTGATCCAATTGAGTTAACTAAAAACCCCATACCGTTTCAGCAGTCTACAGATGCAATCCCTTTTTGGTATCCTCGAATAACATATGAAGAACAGATAGGTTCTAGTTCAGGAGGTTACATGGGCTATGTTTTATCATACGCTGCTAAAATGCTTTTTGGTATTGACGATGTTGGACCTTATGTATCAATGAATAACAAAAATGGCGATTTGACTGAGTATACTTTACGACACCCCGAAACGAATGAACAGTTAATATCTATGGCAACGTGCTATGGATTCCGAAACATTCAAAATTTGGTACGCCGCGTACATGGAAATTCCTCGGTTCGAAAAGGCCGGGTTTTATTAAAAAAACGAGTAAGAAGCAATGCTCAAAATCCTACAGAAGAGCCTTCACGTTATGACTATGTAGAAGTCATGGCATGTCCAGGTGGTTGTATCAATGGAGGCGGTCAGCTTCCATTCCCCTCTGTCGAAAGAATTGTCTCAGCCAGAGATTGGATGCAACAAGTTGAGAAACTGTACTATGAACCCGGTACCAGGTCTGTAGATCAATCCGCAGTATCCTATATGTTAGAACAATGGGTCAAAGATCCTACGCTGACACCCAAGTTTCTTCACACATCCTATCGTGCAGTGCAAACAGATAATGATAATCCCTTATTGCTGGCCAATAAGTGGTAAAAATAATTAAAAGAAGGAAAATTTATGGGTTTTTTATAATTGTTTATTGGGAATTTAATAGGTTTTGGCTATTTTGGGGAAATAAAAATTTGAAATTAATTGATTAGTGAAGAAGTTATACGCGAATCTTTAGTTGGCTAATATGTGATTCTTCATACATGCTTGATAGGATCCTAGAAGTACTTTACTTCTGAATATTTCATGTGAATTCATTTCTCATTGTATTTTTTAGATTCGCAAGATTTCAATTCATTACCGATATCCGGTATATTATCAAATAATTTACATAACAATAATGATAACTCCATTATCATCCTACACATTTAAAGAATACACTGGTAAAAACAATCATTTCCTCTCAATAGTACTTTTGAATGTGTTTTAAAAATCTAAGTGTATCCATTTCGTAAATAGAGAGTTTCACTTTGAATATTATTTCTATTTTCTTTTAGGGATTTCTAGTTGAAAAAAAAAAGCGCTTCATATAATTTTAATCAATGAAGAAGATAAATTGTTTTAAATACGAAATCTCATACAACTTCATCCTTCAGTAAATTTTTTACCAAAGTTGCTCTTGGTCGCACATCTTTAAAGGTAGCCTCAGCTATAAGACCATAAACAAAAAATCTATAGAGGCATTGTAAAGAGATAAGCAACTTCGAAGTTTTATACACCAAACACAAGTAGTTATCAGAGTTTTCCATTTAGTTTAATTTAATTTGGCTAACTATATATTACACTTAGGGAGTATTCAGCTGTGCGACAAATTTCCACAATTACGCATATCTAGTTTATCACTCCTTAAGTTGGTATTTGTGATTTTGGACGAGTTGTTGCTTAACTTGTATTGCGAAACTTACTATAATACAGTATTCGTTGACCTTAATACCTCAACTGCCTTTGCTACGCTAAGGATTCATCACATACCGATGACACTTCAGTAGTTCTTTAAATTTATTTAAGACGTACAAGCCAGTGCATAATCTAGGTTTACAAAACTCTTTGTTATAGCTCCTTAGACACGGGAACTAAGCAAAGGAGGTATACAGTCTGGATACACGGGAACTCTTAAACAAAGTGTAAAATAATGTATCTCTTAATAACTCTGTCGAAATGGTTATATATCACATTGTGAGCTTGTTACAATACCTTATAGCTTTGCATTTAGTTCAGTGCAGTTTCTTATGTTTGTGTTTTGGGTTTGTAAAGTATGATAAAACGAGAGAGATATTTTGACAAACTGATGAAATTCAAGATCTACTGTATCAGCTTATAACTGGAATAGAAAGAAAGAATATAAAGGCTACAATGTAGCCATGTGCGGTCAACGTTTAGACTGCCGATCTTATGACCTAACTAAAGCGATCGCTATTCAGATCCATTTCTGCTTGTAGGGATGAGACTTTGTAGAATAGCAAATCTGTAAATTAACAAATCTTCAAATTTTGTTGCATCAAGCAATAACTTCTACTCTATCTGTTTCTATCAATGGTTTTTCATATCTCGAATTGAAATATTTCCAATGTGAATCAACTAAAAACATCGCACCCCATTACCTTATTGAATATTCGAATTTGGGGATTTCCTAGAAGAGTTGGACATTAAATGACGTTAATAGAAGTAAAAAAAAAATAGAAAGTCGTTTCATCATGGACTTGTCGATGATTTGCATTACCAGACAATTTTACATCCGTGAGTTCGCAGCAATCGGGTTGGTATCCGTTTATAAATTTAGCCGTTGATATTCATCCCGTCATTTAAAGCTGAGCCTAGGTTGATCTAAATATTCCATTATAGAATCGCTGAAATATTTATTGAATAGGGCATAAATGGTACCCATGAATGCTAATGATAACTAGGCAATCCAACTCCAACTGGCATCTAAAGACTTAGTAATATGACCACCATTTCATAATCTCACGGTGCTACATATAGAAAATCGTTAACATCATAGATGGCATCTTCGGAGTTCCTTCTAGTCCACGCCGAATTGCGGATCAAGGTAAGCAGATCATGAGAAACGTGGGTCATGCGAAAAGTGAGTCTACAAGTGAGTTCATCCTCAAAAGCCTATATATATTATATATATAGCACTTGGGAATAAATGAATAAAGGTTGCAACTTTAGTGATTGAATCGGTAAATCCCGTTAAAACAAACAATCAGTGATTCATCCTTCTTTAGTGTGATCTGTGTAGGTAAGCAAGCAATTTACAAATGCCTAGAAAGTTGGCAAGGCCGGTTTGTGTTTGGCAAGGAAATGAGCAAAAACGTCTGTCTATTCCTAAAACGGACGGTGGGTAAGCAAAATCCCAACTTGAAAATTTGAATTGGGATTTTTTTATTTCAATGGAAAAAGATAGGTTAAATCATAAAAAAGAACATGATATTATTTTCTTGGAAATATGTCGAAATCCTGTCTCATCCCAACCTTTTCGACAAAACTAGGTGTCCTGATGGAAATATAGTTTAAGCTCATCGCTTGCCGAACCGCTCCATCAAATGCTTAATTTGCTTTTATTGACATTGTAGCTCGACGGACTCTCTAGATATCTAAATATTTTTCGTTGAACTTACTAGATTGGGAATTGACAATTGAAAGCTCTTTAATTGATTACTTTCATTGTCTTGATTTTTTTCATTCTCAGAAAATTTCAAAAAATTCAGACTTTAGAAACTCGCTGTTTGTTAATCACTCTCTTGCTTTTTTTGGATTCAGAGAAAATTGAAAAATTCGAACTTTTTTTAAAAACGAATCATTGACCGTATTCTATCCTTTTATCCTTTATTAAACCAACCTTGCTTTTTTAATTTTTATTTTATTTTTTTTTAAACATGAAATTATCTTCCTTTGGATTATTTCTCGCTCTCCAGCTTTTGCCGGCCTTGGGCCTTCCTTCTCGTATCGATGAAGTAGACGTTTCAGACCCAGAACTAATCGGATTATTGAAACCCGATAACGTTGATAAGCCAGCAAACTCTATACCCCTTTCCAAGCGTAGCACAAGCCCATCGTATGCGCCTTATACTGTTGCTTGCCCTAGTGGCTCTCTGCTTCGACCTGCCTCCGATGGCCTTAGTACTGGTGAACAAGAATTTGTTGACAAACGTGTCTCAAAGGTTAACAGTGCATTGGAAAGCTTTATTTCAAAAACCGGCTTAAAAATCGATACAAAAAGTGTGCTGAATGACACAGATGGCCCTCGTTTGGGAATTGCAATCTCTGGCGGTGGATTTCCTGCCATGTTAACGGGAGCCGGCGCTATTAATGCATTTGATGCTAGAAATGGTAACACTACGTCTCTTGGTGGTATTCTTCAATCTTCCATGTACCTTACTGGTCTTTCTGGTGGCTCTTGGCTTGTGGGATCTGTTGCGGTTAACAACTTTGCCAATATTACTTTCTTGCACGACGACGTTTGGAACCTGGACCACAGTCTCTTCGCTCCCTATGACGACGCTTTTGAGAACTTTTATATTTACCAAGAGTGGTTTGAGCAAGTTCTGCAAAAGAAGAATGCTGGATTCAATGTCTCCATTACTGACCTTTGGGGCCGTGCTTTGGCTCTTAAGCTTGTCAATCCTTTGACTGGAGGTGCTAATACTACATTCTCTAGTGTAACAAATGAAACGTGGTTCCAGGATGGTGAATTTCCCTTTCCCATCATCATTGCTGATAATGTCATAGAGGGTGAAACCGTAATCCCTTTGAACGACACTGTCTTTGAATTTACACCCATCGAATTTGGTACTTGGGACACTGGGGTGGAATCATTTATACCCATGGAGTATACAGGTACACACCTTATTAATGGCATTCCTCTTAATGAATCCTGTGTGCGTAATTTCGACAACGCTGGTTTCCTCATGGGTACCTCTTCAAATGTTTTTAGCGGTATCCTTCCTGCGACAAATGCATCACTCACCGCTAGTAATAATACCTTTAACAATGCTGTCCTTAGTTTCCTCGAAATGCTTGCCGAAGATCAATTGGATGTAGGTCTTTATCCCAACCCTTACCAAGGTTATGGAAATGCTTCCAATACAACCACTACCAATCCCTTGGAGCCGTATCCCATTATTGAATTAATAGACGGTGGCTCAGATAGTGAAGGTATTCCCTTTTGGCCCTTGCTTCATCCACAAAGAGACGTAGATGTTATTTTTGCGATTGACGGGGGTTATCAAAGCGCAACGAGTGGATGGCCAGATGGATCGTCCCTAGTTTCTACATATGAAAGAGTTTTAGCCACTAACTCCTCTGGCGTTCGTGGTTTCCCATATATTCCTGATACCAACACATTTTTGGCTCTTGGTTTGAACACTCATCCAACTTTCTTCGGTTGCGACGGTAGAAACACCACAGCCGGAAACCATACCGTTAATGACGATACTCCTCCTCTTGTAGTTTACTTCCCCAACTATCCTTGGACTATGTATGCAAATGTCACTACCTACACTGTTCAACTGGAAGATACTTTGTCCAGTGGAATGATTGAAAATGCCGCTGTTGCTGCTACCCAAAATAACAGTGATTCATTTGCTGTCTGCGTTGCATGCGCTCTCGTTCAACGTTCCTTGGAACGCAAAAACATGTCGACTCCAAGTCAATGTGCTTCTTGCTTTAATCAATACTGTTGGAATGGAACAATTGCAAGCACGACCGTTACTACATATGCACCTACAGTTCTGTCAGCCAAGATTTAGTATGCAACGCTCACGACAATCCATTTTGTTCGATCTTTTCCATGGTAGCATAGAGCGTAAAGCATTGAAACACTAATGTTCATATATTCACTAATCTAAGAACCAGCAAAAGTCGGCTCTTTACTTATTGCTCATAAACAACGAGAAGGAAGATATAGTGAATAAATATAGGAATGAAAAAAGCTTCAAGAAGCCATTAACACCATCGAATTTGAATTCCTAAGCTCTAAATGACACTAATTTATGTAACCTTTGCAGAAATGTTTCAACTCAAATACTGTGTCAGCAGTAGTCCAGCACGCTACGATATACTACGTTGCGTAGCACTATATGTCATGCTAAAATATACATAACATTAGTTTATTGATGATTGTAGCTGTTTGTCCATCTATCTACACAAGTTACACATTGGTAGCAACTAGAGAAAAATATAAATAGAGCTACCACTGAACCTCATTCCTCAGTTCAGTTATTGGCTATATCGGTGACCGATACTACTAGACTTTTTATAACAATAAATATAATATTATTAGTTAACAAAGCGCATACCGCTATGTTGTAAATCCCTAGAAATCTCGCCGCAGTGCTATATATCGTTAAACCAGATACCAAACTGCGTAGCTGACATTATAATTATACTACAACGTTTGCTTCTCAAAAACGTTTTAAGGAAAGCTAAGTTAGGGTAAATAAAAAGGGCAGTGACAAAATAAATGTGTCAGAAGCAATTGCATTTTGAAAATGAGTTTTCGAATTTTAACTTTTACCTACTATTATTAAAGAGAGAAGTCTTCTTTGAAAGAAATTGCTCGTTTTTTATGTTGAACGGCTGAAATTGGGCTCCAGAGTGAAAATTCTTGATTTCGCTGTTTCGTTTGTCGCAATTATAGCAATTAATTCGCGCATGTATTTTATTAAATAAAGAATGATCTTGAAAAAATGAAGAATAATTACACTTCCTTGAAAAGTCCTATAGATGAAGGAGATGAATCGAAGACAGGACATGAAATCGATTTGGAAAAAGGGCTACTTCCAGAATATGATTCAGAGGAAGAGGGCGCACTGCCTCCATACTCGGGTAAGAATTGTAAATAATAAGAAAGGAATTACTCAATTGAAATTGAAGCTTGCCATCGTAGTCAAATTGCATGCTTTGGTCATTGTTTACAGTTGGCCATGCAATGCACACATTTTAATACATGTTCTTTCTTTACTAAAGTCTTTCAATCATATTAATTTAAACAGATCACGCACGTGTAAGCAATTCTCCTAACACACATAGAGAAAACAATCCTTCCAGGTCGACAGATAATTCTTCCCCTTTCTTGATAAAACTGCTAATATCATTCACACCAATCTATGTACTGAATGTACTCGCAATTTGTTATCTAAAGTATAAGGACGCTTTCTTTAAAAATTATGGTGCAGCGGAATGGACATTATTTGGATTTTGGTGTCTTGTTTGCACTTTGGCTTTAATATTCTTGACTTGTAAGTGAGACAATGGGGTTATTCTTACCTTCAGTCACTAACTCATTAGACTTCTATGAAACTTGGACCAAGGCAGTTAAAGTAACTGCGGTCGGCTTGTACAACTCAAGGAAAAAATGGGTAGTAATAATCTGGTTATTATGGGTAGTCATTTGTTTTGTACTCTTTGGTTGCATCAAATTCGGTAACCTGAACTTAGACAAGGCTCTCATCTGTTCTACATGCAGTATTTCAGCTGCTTTACTTTTATTTTTATTATATGGTATGTGAAGTTATGGAGTTACCAATGCTGACCGCTAACACGCAGTTCGTCTTCCATTCTGGACACTCAAGCATATGTTTTCTGGTTTGTTTCAAGTGCTGGGTGTACAAAGTTGTGTCGTTATTGTAACGAAAGGTTTGATGTATTTATTTGATAAACATATCGACGCGACAGGCTACGAAATTGAAGCCACTTCACTCTTTGTTATAGGCAATTTTTTTTTCTTTTACGAAATGGGTTTGTTTAATATTCCTGTAATTTATTCTAATCGTATCAGAATGTCCAGGTGCTCTCAAAAGGATGCCCAAATTTATCAGGAATGGTATAGCTTCTTTCCTAGGTATGTGTATTCAACCAACTGTATGAATGATTCTTTACTTACCCGATTAGAAGGTATAGGAAATGCAATTGGGCGGATAGGAAATGCGTTTAGAGGTGCCAACGATAATAATAATAACATTCCCTTGGAAGAAACGGAGGCCGAAAGCGAAGTCTAATTGCTTTATTATTGTAGTTGTCGCTCCAGTTGGAAAACCTCTTTACGACAATCACCAACGCAGAGAAGCTGCGGCTTTTTAAAAAATAAGCACTAACATTCTTTAATTATCCTCTTTCTTTATAAGTTTATGGAATGTATGCTTAACTTATTCTTTCAATTACCAAAAATTGTCAAACCAATGCATCGCTTAAAATGGTTCGCGATGTTGGATAATCTGGATAATATGCATTGAGATTCGAATCTCTTATTTATTATGATGCGAGTCTAATTATGTGTCTTTTTTAATGGAACCCAAGACACAAACAATAATGGTTTAACTTGTTTACGACAACTTTAAACCAACTAATGAAATCGGAAAACTCGTTGTTCCGCCTTGTTAAATTCACAATTTCATTTTCGTTTATTGCATTCATTTCTCCTTCATCTTGATTTTTAATGAATCAAGCTTAATTATCATTTTTTCCTTTTGTTTAATGGTTCAATTCAAACAAATTTCAATGTTTACAAAATAATGAACAGCATAATAAAATATTGTGATTTAAAACGATGATTTGTTATCGTAATAACCTAAAGACACATTGCAATAGTGAGTATCTAATAACGCAGTAAACGTATATACCGAACATAAGTTGGGTTCTTTAATGATGCATAAGTGTTAGCTACGCGGTTTGATGTCTGTTTTATATGTCAGAATATTACTTAAGATTAGTTTATTAAATATTAGAAAGGTTATAAATAGAGCTACCACTGGGCCTCATTTCAGTTATTATCGGTGACTGATACTACTAGACGTCTTATAACGATGATTATAATATTGTTTTTAATTAACATACCGCGTACCGCTATGTTGTAGATCGCAAGTAAAGCTCACCGCAGTGCTTTGTATCATTAAACAGATATCAAACTGCGTAGCTAACACGATATGGGTTTTACCGATTTGCGTTGCGGTTCAGTAGATTGTTTCGGATATCAAAGTGCGAGTTTTACGTAAAGAAGATAAGAATTGGAGCCGCTAGTCGCAAATCTGAATCTTATAAAAGGGTGGGTAGTCCTAACGAACAGCACTCCTCTTTCGCACACTCTTCCTGAGCTAAATTGAAAGCTAATTTACAATCATTTTTAGGTAAGTAATCTATACGGATAACCGGAGGTTTCGTTATACTTGTTTACAGAAAATCACGGCACTTTGATACGGCGTTTATGGTAAAAAAACCGGAGAACTCCCCAATGTGGATTATGCATCGTTAAAGCGCTTTAGTTGGTACTTTTGTTTGTACAGGGATTGTAGCGAATTGAACTGCTGAAAGTGATTAATATATGTATAGTTGTTACAATACAATATCATCCATTAGAAATTCTTCTATATTGTATGCAAAAGTGCATGCAAGCATATATTAATCCAATATGGTACTGTTTAACTTCAATCCTCTAATACTTGATTTGCCTGTTACACTGTATTTTCCCATTGTAACTGCTTTTAATTTTTTACTCTACCTCTAATCCGTTAATGACATTGCCAATTAGGGTTCAGACTGCTAACTTGCTTCTAATATTTAGATATAAATTATTTGCGCACTCGTTTCCCCCTGCTTCGCGTTTTAAATTCGCAGTCTAATTGCCCTTTCTCCTTCTACTCAACCATTGCTCTCTCGATTTCTCTCCTTCCCGTTTTTAATATAAACAATGACTAAGGAAAATAAGCCAAGAGATATTGTCATCGTTGGCGCTGGCGTTATTGGATTGACCACTGCTTGGATTCTTTCAGACTTGGGTCTTGCTCCTCGTATTAAGGTGATTGCCAAGTATACGCCTGAAGATCGTTCTGTAGAATACACTTCCCCTTGGGCTGGCGCAAATTTCTGTAGCATTTCTGCTACTGATGACAATGCTTTGCGCTGGGATAAAATCACTTACCATCGTTTCGCCTACTTGGCGAAAACTCGTCCTGAAGCAGGAATCCGTTTTGCTGATCTTCGAGAATTGTGGGAGTACGAGCCGAAACACGACAAAATCAGATCCTGGAATACCTATGTCAGAGATTTCAAAGTTATCCCTGAAAAAGATCTTCCAGGAGAATGTATCTACGGACATAAGGCCACCACCTTTTTAATCAACGCTCCTCATTACTTGAATTATATGTACAAGCTGCTCATTGAAGCTGGCGTCGAATTTGAAAAGAAAGAATTGAGTCACATCAAAGAGACTGTCGAAGAAACTCCAGAAGCTTCAGTAGTATTTAATTGCACTGGTCTCTGGGCTTCCAAATTGGGTGGCGTTGAAGACCCGGACGTTTATCCGACTCGTGGACATGTTGTTTTGGTTAAGGCTCCTCATGTAACAGAAACTCGCATTTTGAATGGCAAGAACTCTGATACCTATATTATTCCTCGTCCCTTAAATGGTGGAGTCATTTGCGGCGGTTTCATGCAACCAGGAAACTGGGATCGTGAAATTCACCCTGAAGACACTTTGGATATCCTTAAGAGAACATCGGCTTTGATGCCAGAATTGTTCCACGGCAAGGGTCCGGAGGGTGCTGAAATTATTCAAGAATGTGTCGGATTCCGTCCTTCTCGAAAGGGTGGTGCCCGCGTAGAGCTTGATGTTGTTCCCGGCACCTCAGTCCCCCTTGTTCATGATTACGGTGCTTCTGGCACAGGATACCAAGCTGGTTATGGTATGGCTCTTGACTCTGTCATGTTGGCTCTTCCTAAAATCAAATTGGCTTAGGTTTATTTTTTTATCACGTTTCATATTTTTTAGAGCATTATCTCCCCTCTTTTTATTAGGATAATTGGTCGCTTCATTTGAGGTAGTTTTTATACCAAATTTCGAACCATGTTTTATAGACTTAACGGATTTGTTAAAACGCATTTCAATTCTACGATACACGTGTACAAGTAGTTCATTAGCTTTTGAGAGTTGCTAAATCATGAGGATGAAATAGCATTAGAATGTTGTACATTACCTTTACGTTTTTTGACGATTATTTAAAAAAATTTACATCTTTTGAGAATAATCTGAAAGACTAAAGTGCTTGGCATCCTTAATGCGAGCAAGTAAGGTTCCTTTCCTTCCGTGCCCTTGTTGTAGAAGCATTAAAATAGACTGAGCTTGATTCATATTAACGGTGGCATCTTTGTAGCTTAATTAGTAATTTTTGGGCCTTTAAAGAAGTTTTTCAATCCTCAATCGCAATATCCTAAATTCACCTATCCGCGACCAGCCTACCGTTTGCATACCACAGGTTTTGGGTAACTATCTAAACCAACTGTGAGGGAATTTAATTGTAATAGTTTATTCATTTTATATTATTTTATTTTGCTTTAATCACAATAATTTGATTAATCAGCTGCTTTTCGTCAGCTCATACAAATTACCAAGAGAAAGGAAAGCTTACATCCCATTATGGCTAATAGAAAGATTTTTCTTATTACATCTCTTATAATATCGTTATTGCTTATTCATATCTTCATATTCAGTCCACTGAATGAACCTGAGAAAAATGCAAAGGCAGGACCTTTAGGTCTTTCAGATGTCTCAGTGCCATCTGCTCCTAAATTACCTGCTAAGGATTCAACAGATTTTGAAGTATTTCTTGAAAACCCTGTTATCATTTTTAGTCGTCCTGGATGTCCTTATAGTGCTGCAGCTAAAAAACTTCTAACAGAAACCCTTAGATTGGATCCTCCAGCAGTGGTTGTAGAAGTCACCGACTACGAGCATACTCAAGAGTTAAGAGACTGGCTTTCTTCCATTAGCGATATATCTACAATGCCCAACATCTTCGTTGGTGGTCATAGCATCGGTGGATCTGATTCGGTCCGTGCTCTGTACCAAGAAGAAAAACTTCAGTCTACTTTGGATGAATGGACACATAATAAAGTTTTAATTTTACCTACCGACTAATTTTAATTTTTCAATATATGTTTTGATGCAATTTATTAATTACAATTTATGTTAAATCGATTACCCTTGGAAGTAACTCAATAATTATACTAGCCAAGTATGCTATAGCTTCTTTAAACCACCAACCACTACTCCAAACTATCCAGCTAAGCAACTTAGAGAGTAAAGCATTCATTGCATATATATTTAAAAAATTTGAATGCAATAATATATTCTTATTGTTACATTGGTCAATTTATTTGCATGGCGCAAGCTCCTGAATACCACTATGTAGGTAGTGTAGACTACCAACCGACGAGGCCTTCTGCCCATCAGAATTTAATAGAGCTTTATGGTCTTACGGAACTTGCTAAAAAGGTTGGACGTGTCGATGAATTTGGTAACAAGAGAAAGATGCGTCGTTCGTACAAGGCTTACATCCAAGACTTGCCAGGTTATAATGAAATTCTTCGTGATAATACTATAAAACAATGGCTTACAAACCCTATTCGAGAAGAAGTTCCTATTGACATTGAATTTTTACATCATGTGTTCTCTGTAGAGCCAGGCATTATTCCAGGTTTTAATCCTAAAGTGTTTGGCCTTGAAGACGACGTTGTAATGGGCAATGTTAGTCGTGATTCCTCTCAACCTCGTAGTCCAAGTCGTAGAAAGAAGTAATTGATGAGCCATCAATTGCTCATCAAATCCTAGAAAGCTGTGAAAGTTTGCTTTAAAACTGCAGGTCAAATCCTTAATGCTCTTGCCGAATTTTACTAAACTTGTTGCTTTTACTGAAACTTGTCGATTCTGCTTTCCATTACTCAATGATTGTACTCAGAAGAGCGATAAATATTTGAAGCTCTTTCTGCGGGTTCAGTTATCTGCTGTTTTCAGAGATTTTTCATCGTTTCAAAGCATGGAAACAATACCAAATGATTTAATTACTCTTTAATTTGCGGTCTAGAAAACTTATTTATTACATGGCGTTGTTTCGTTTTTAAAATTCATCTTTGTTTTCTCAGGTTTATTCCTAAGAAGTCGCTTTTAACTTCAATAGTTTAATCTCGGTGATTCTACTAGATTCTCAAGAGACAAATTACTTAAATTCTTTTTCTCATCTACTGTTTAATGTATTCTTAACGTTGTTAACTGAATCATATTAACTTATGTTCTATATGTTGCTAGTTGTTTTATTCATTTTAGTAATACATTTTCAAAGTTATTTTTCTTCATATACATTTCATCGTAAAGAGTATTTTCTAAATAATACCCAATTTTGAGAAGTGTAAAACAATTGTCGAAATAGTAAAAATATGAGTTGATCTACGCAGGACTGTTGCAAAGAACCGCAGCATAAAAAAATGGTATTGGATCATCCAAATTAAACAGATTGTTTCACTTACTGCCCATACATTACAGTCATCAATCGTAAATACCCGACTGGGCTTTAGAGACGTAATTTCAGTATTCATGATTGATGCAAAAAAAATAACTTGTCATACATTTCTATGTCAATTACCATTGCTTGAATTGCATAAAATACACCGTTCGAACCCCATATTTCTTAATTATACAGATTTACACGCTTACAACACGATTGAGGTAAAAAAATCGTACTTTATGAAACAATCGATAGATATAAACCAAAAACAAATTTAATTATTTGCTTTCCCATATCCACACATTCCCCTCTAACATTAGAATATAGAGGAGAAGATCCTTTTGTAATTCCTAAGGACCTCCCTGATAAACGGAAGAACGCTTTAGTTGTAAAACAACTTACAACTTGGACATAGCGGCGATATCGGTAGATTGGACGTAATCTTCGAAACCCTCAAGCTCCTCTTGAAGAGCTTCCAAGGAAACCTTGTCGTCCTCAACAACCAAGTTAATTTGGAACTTGTTGACACCGAAACCAACGGGAACAAGTTTGGAAAGACCCCAAACAAGACCGTCCATTTGAATGCTACGAACGGCCTTCTCCAATTCGTCCATAGGGGTTTCATCATCCCAAGGCTTAACATCCAAGGTGACAAGAGACTTGTGAACGGCCTTGGGTTTAGCAGCCTTCTTCTTGTTGTATTCGGCAACACGCTCGGCCTTAATGCGCTCAGCTTCAGGATCCTCCTCTTCGTCAGAGCCAAAGAGATCGATCTCATCTTCTTCAGCGGCAGCAGCACCCTCAGGACCATAGGCAGAAACCTCCTTGGCGGTACCAGGAAGAGTGGCAAGGTCATAAGTGGCAATTTGCTTGTACCAACGAGCACCGTTGGGGTACTTGGCAGTATCAGGAGCAACGCCAACAGCCTTAAAGACTACAGCATCAGCTTGGCTAGGCTCATATCTATAAAACGTTAGAAAGGATTTGGTAATTAAAAAACATCAAGCTCAGTGAAAAGATACAAACAAAGCATTTTCACGTTTTTTGTTAAAAGACGGCTATCGTGTCTAATTGAGAGGGCTTTAAAAAATAGTCTTTGCACTTGTAGATATGCCATAGGGAACTTTTAACAAAGGAAAAAAAATACGATTTGTGATCAAATGGTATTTCACTATTATTTTGATGCATTTTCCGCACAAAAATGACTTACCCTTCAATGAAAGACTTGTCAAGCAAGAAGTCGTTAAGTTGCTTAAGACCAGCGTCAGAGGTGAGATCAGAAAAACCCATTTTTAAAGTAGTTGGTTGTTGGCAGAAAATTTTAGAGTAGTTTGTCAAGAGTTATGGAGGTTTTACTTATGTTAATAAATTAATATTATTTCAATTTTTTTGTTAATATATACAGCACTACACTAATTGATATTGGATACAATGAAAAAAATATTGCGCTATTACAAAATATCAAAAATTGTCTTAACATTTGATATTCGAGAAGATGAAAAGAAATGTAGAACTATAAATTTGTTGAGCAAACCAACAAATGGCTTCATGATTAAATTATGGGCATACTTTCGAATGAACACGCTAAATATACGATACGACTGCAGGTTAGTCACACAATCTACAAATACTTACAAACTTGGTTTGTTTATATACATGTATGGTGTATCCATATTATTTATGTATAGATTAAAACTAAGTAAAAACAATTTCCGAATTCCAACACGTACCCATAAAACGATAAAGCGTCATTCTCATGGCACCAAATATTAATATCCAAGGAACCAATAAAATATAAAGGAAAAAAAGTAGAGCTTTGTAAATTGATCAAGACACTCTATTTATTATGATCAAAAGAAAACAGAAGTTATGCAAAAGGAATGATTTTTTTCTTACAGAGGTATTCCCGATTTTACCGAGATTTGCGACTAGTTTTTCTTGGGCTTTCGGGGACAACAAATTTAGGTAGAATTTGTTTTTCCACCTCTTGTTCCTCTTCTTCAGAAAGCATTTCATCTTCCGGGATGACAAAGTCATGATCAATGTGACTTTTTCTAGGTGATAATTCTGCATTTGGCGACAAAGAAGCTTCCAAATTGCTTTCATCAAACGCATCGGCATTTGCTTCCAAATCATTGTCCATGTCATCATTTTCTGCTTCATCAACTACCTCTATATCGTAGCCTGCTTCATCCACATCCTCATCGATGTAATCGTTTTCCTCCTCTTCTTCTCCATCTTCACTCGAAAAATCAAGTCGACGTTGCCTCATCTCTTCCTGAGATAAAACCATATTTAATTTTCCGGACAAAGAAAAAATTTTAGTCATTAAATGAGCACTTTGTACAAGCTTTTCATGTAACTGAACAAGTGAATCCTGCAAATCCATGACGGTGGTCAAATATCCACCATGTGTAACAATAATCCAATGCAACCAAATCGCAAGGGATGGCTGCATATTTATCAACATGGCTGGGATTAAAGTTCTAGCTAAATCAGCCGCAATAGTACCATCCATATTGCGAACAGTGTTGGATACAACACCAACATCAGAGCAATTCAAGCATTGCTCCAGCAAATCTTTCGAATCTGCATTTTCTTCAAATTTGATAATATTACCGGTTGTGGCAGCCATGGTTGCCTTTCTACCGCAATTTTACCTCCAACTGGTGGTGGGTTGAGGATAGAAATTTGGTGAATACAAACTGTGCACTACTCTCAAAATTTTACTCTCGTACAATTCGAACTTCGCTACTTTAGCAATATTCCAATAATTTGATAAATGAAGAAATTATAGATTACACTTTGTTAAGCCATATTAAACACATGTACAAAAAAGAACAAGACTAATCTAATAATGTATAAAGGGAATTTGTATTATACAGCGACCTATCGGGTGTTAAAAAGAAAAGACGAAAGAGTGACATGAAAAAAATCTCGCTTGACAAACAGACATCTCAAACAGGGTTTATAAATGGCTATATTACAGCTAGAAACCTTCCAAAAAAAAAAAGGACCACAATAATAGAAACTCCCGAAGCAAAAAAAAAATCATTAATGACTTTCATATGCAAATTTAAAAAACTCAAAAGTATCGTTGTTGAAGAAGATACGAAAGTAGTGAATAGCAATTAGGGAAAGGAAAAATTCAAAGTCGTAAGGAAGTCTTCAAGATTGATTGCCTCACAATGAATGCCATTAAATAAGAGAAGCTCGTATATACATCATAAGTTTTCAATCACCATCTAAAACTTCTCAGGCGATGCAAAAACCCAAAGCTTGCGCTACTACAGTAATGATGCATTAAAGAAATTTTTAAATATGTAAAATTAGAGATGCAATCGGGTCTCAAAAATATCACAGGACTGAGAAGAAATCACAAACAGTGAAGTGAGAGGTTACAAAAACATTAAACATTAAAAATAAAAAGGCACCAAAGGATACCTCTCATCTAAGGAAGTATTAATTAAGCAGATTCACTACTTTCACTTTCATTGTCACTTTCAGAATCGGAAACATTAGCAGCGTTATTTGACTCGGGAGAAGTGGGAGACGTTTTGCCAGCAAAACGATCTAATTGTTGTTGCAAACGTCTGATTTTTTCAGCTTGCTCCGTTTCAGAAAGTACGCGGCCCTTTTTCTTCTCTGGCTTAGTTGGCATAAGGACGGGTGAAGCAGGTTCAGAGGAATCGGCGTCGGGTTTGCAAACATAGCGGTATATACGATGGAATACTTCTGGTTTCATATTGCCGACATCAATTTCAATTTCATCAGTATCACGAAGCCAAGGCATCTCTTCACGTAAAATTTCAGCGACATTTGAAAGTTGTTCAGCACTGAGGTAATTACAGCGCTCGGCAAGCTCATTTTGCATAGCATAGGTAATAGGACCATATTCCTTGGTGAGATCACGGCGACGAGGTTTCCTCATACGGTTCATCTTTTTTGCCTTCATTGCCTCCAATGTGTCCTGTAGCATAGATATCTGCTTATCCACAGCAGCAAACTTGGCTCCATTGATTTCTTCCTCGGACATCAAAGCCTCCTCTTCCTCACCATTATCGAATAAAGCATCTGTTTCCGCCTCCTGTTGTTTAACCAAGGTTGCATCATCAAACTTGGGACGAGCTTCCCATTTTTCCTTAAATACATTCTCTAATTGGCGGCCCATCACATGAACAGGAGTGCCAGGAGGGTTATAGGTGAAACAGTTGTTAAACATAAGAAGGATGTCGCTTTCAAATTCCTCAAGAGTAGAATACTCATTTTTGTTCAATTTGGATTGTATAGTGCTGAGATCCATGGGTTCTTTGATGACATCAAAATAATCCGGACAATCGCAAGCTACAGGATCAACAGGCTGATAAAAGGGGAAAGCAAACGACTCGTATTGTCTTTTGTATAATTCCTTTAACACAGTTGAGCAAAAGCGCATTTGCGAGTTGTTTTTACGGCGCCTGGGTTTACCTTCCGGGAGAACAGCTGGAGAAGCAGCTTTAGGAGCTGTAGACGCAGCAACGCTGGCTGATGTAGAGCTAACAGATGAGTTTCTTCTAGTACGAGGGGGAGCAGTTGAGGCCGACTTTTGTTTGGACTTTTTCACGGGAGCAGCTGCGGGTTGTTCTGCGTCGGGCAACTGTTTTAACTGCCGCTCAAATACCTCTTGCAAAGCTTTACCCATCGATCCAACTGGTGACTCCGTTCCATTATACAAAAAACAATTTGAAAACATCAGGTTCATGTCATCAATGAATTCTTGAGGAACGCTGTACTCGTAACTTGTTAATTTCTTTTCAATTGTCCCCAAGTCCATGGGGTTTTTTACAATTGTCGGATAATCTGGAATGTTTTGTTTTATGGGGTCTACTGGGACTTTAAATGGTGCGGAATTTTTGGTTCTTTTTAATTGTCTTACAATTGCCAAACAATATTTTTGTTGAGGCGGAGGCATTCCACTGCCACGAATCTTTTTAACAGTCGGTTCAGGTTCTTTTTTGGGCATAGATTCTTTTTCCTCTTGTTTCAAATCGCCCACAGTCGCACCAGAAGAGTCACGCTTCCTCGATAACGACTCTTCATTTTCGTCGTTATGACCATCACTTGATTGTATGTTATTATCACCATTTAACTGAGGACTCCCATCATTCGCAATTTCATCTTTTGTCTCAGCTTTGACCTCATTTTCACGCGATTCGCTGCTCATATTCTGGTACAATCCAGCAATTTTGAGGTTGGCGAAGGGTAGATTCAAAATTCAAGGTTCGGGCACAACCGAAAGTAGTCACGTGACTGGAAAATACTGAATGTTAACAAACTGATGCGTTGCCTCGTAAAAGGACCGTCTAGTATACTTAGTATGGAAAATGGCTCAGGTACAGCCTGTTTCATGAGCTCTTAGAAAGTTGTTTCAACGAAGAATTGATCATTAGTATGGTGTTTTATTATTTGAAAAATTTTCTTGTCTCTTTATACGTTTACGGTAGTGTGCTTATTGTATCGTAAAACTGCAAAGTGCTGAAGAAATTACTCACACACCTACGAAATTTGTATACCAAGAAGAATGGGTTGTTTCAACGTATGGTTTTGGTTTAATTACTTTTTGAATTCTACCAGAATTATTCCTTGTGAGCGCATAGGAAGGAGCAGGCAAAAACTCACAAGTTGTGTTTAATTTCTTAATTAATATATGCCCATGAGAGAAAGTATTTGTTTTATCGATACGTTGGATTTCGTAGAATAACTTAATGTATAAACAGATAGACATCTTTATAGCGTAAACTCACAAACAATAATTAGAGAAATTTTGTACTAGTAGACTATGCGACGTTGTTAATTGAATTTGGTATGCCTTTTGTAATTATTGGATTTTTAAAGCATAAACAGTTCGACTTTACTAAAGCTTGGAATATCGCTAGAGCTGACAAACACTGTCTTTTGTTTACTTTGTTCAAGAGTTGCAATCACAAATTGAATCATAATATATATTATAGGTTTACACTCGTTCTTAATGATATGATTTGAAAGCACTATCTAATTTCTCCATAAATCTCTACATTCGCTTAGGTCTACCTTAATGAATTTTTATCTAGCCAAGTCAATCAACATTGAAGGACTGGAAAATGGGTTTCAAGCATGTAATGAAATTAAAACAATGTACCTTTCCAAAACATTTCTTTTAATTGGTCTATTTTAATTAAAAATTGTTCTTCTTTAATTTTGAAATAATGTCTCCCAGCGTTTATATGGTTGGAACTTTTAAAAGTTTATGAGGAAGTTATATTAGACATATTATGAAAGGTACTTATACTGGGAAACCTCTTTGTACAAAACTATTCAGTGATGATAAGCACATTTTTGCATAAACCGTTTATAGTAAGTCAGAGTGTGATTACTGTTTCTTAGCAGTGTAAAGAACAAAATATTTCCCCATAAAAATAAAGAGATGTACTGAAAACACTTTATAATGAACAGACTTCCTTATCATGCAAATTAGTTTAATATATTTTTTTTAACATTAAATTTATAAAATCAAAATTCAAGTGTGTGTATAAACATTGTACACTTAGGTAGGTATTGTTGTTTAGTGTATTCTCTGTTTTCTACCTTGCAAACAATACATATTTGTGGATTTATTTATTTTTTTATTAACAAAGCTTTATTTAAACAAAAATATTCTCTGAAAGAAACGAAAAAACTTCTGTATGATTTCTTTTACTACCACGTAAAGGTGGAAATTATTATTATTATTATTATTTTTATTTTTATATTTATATTTTCATATCGTATTACAATGTGAATTTGATTGAAGAACAGCATGGTTTTATTCGATTATTATTTTATTGTGTAATGTTAAGTGTTAATGGCTTTGAATTTATCATTATCGTTACTGGTACATTACTAACTTCCCCTTTCAACTTCAAAATCTAACGTTATCCAACTCGAGTACAATGTCAGCAGGAATCAAGTCTACGAAAGTCACATTTTCTTCAAGGGGTATCCCTATTTCTGGCATCCTATATTAGCCAGTTTCTGAAAGTAAAGTTGCTAGCACAAAGGCTGCTGTGGTTGTCGGTTATCCAGGCGGTGGCGTCAAAGAACAAACGGCCAGTTTTCATGCTAAGTTTCTTGCTGAAAATGGATTTATGGCTTTAGTGTTTGACGCGGCTTATCAAGGTGAGTCTGGTGGTGAACCTAGAGGAATTGAGGATCCATCTCAACGTATCGAGGATGTCAAAGCTGCTGTCACTTACCTGTCCATCCTAGAAGACAAAGTAGATCCGAGTCGTATCGGAGCGGTGGGAATCTGTGCTTCAGGAATGTATGTTCCCATCGCAGCTTCAACGGATAAACGTATTAAATCGGTTGCTACTGTCTCTGCTGCAGATTTTGGTAGCGTCATACGTGAAGGTATTAGAAATGCTGATGGAAAACCTATGCAAACAACCGAACAATTATCTTCTGCATTAGAAGGTGCCGCTGCCTCGCGAACCAAATTTGTAAGGGTGAGTCATATGACTTGTTCAATTTATTCCCCCAAAGAGAGCAATTGTCTGATGCCACCCCATTATTATTCAAAGAAGCCTATGACTATTATTGTACACCGCGTGGTTCCCATCCTCGATCCACCGGTATTTTCCAGCCGTGGAGCATGGAGTTATTGGCTGGCTTTTATGGAGCCACGGATGTTCTTAAACAAATGGCTCCTAGGCCTTTGTTGTACATAGCTGGTGAGAAGGCTGACACTCTGTATTTTTCAAAGGAAGCATATGCTGTCGCTTCCGAGCCAAAAGAGCTGTACATTGTTGAAGGGAAAACCCACGTCGACTTGTATGATTCCAAGCATCATTTCCCGAAGCTACTGGACTTTTTTGTTACGACATTAACTAGATAAGTGAAGAGATTTTTAGAGATTTAGGTGACAATTGTGGTTACGATGAAAGGATAAACTAAACTTTACAATTGAATATGCAGGGACAAAAGTTATTATACTTTCCTAACTTGAAACAAAATATTTAGCAATTCCAGATAGTCTTTAATGGCGTAACGGTAACATTATTGAAAGAAACGCCTTGGAAAGCAGCGAAGCTGATCTGTCCAGGTGTTGCTCCTTGAAGGAAGAAAAAGTCATTAGTGTAAGTTTTTTCGCCATTATTGACATACAGTTCAAGCAATCCATTGTCAACAATACCATACAAAGTTACGTTTCCATAAATGTAAATATCGTTGGCAAAAGAAGGCGTGAAAAGTGAATTAAACCATCCCATCTGAGCTTTGGCACGATTAATGACTAAAGTGCTAGCTGCAAAATCAACGTCCACGGAGATGGATTGTAATCTGTATGGATCATCAGAATCAATGATAATACGCCCCAGACAATATCCTGTTGTGCAGCCTTCTGTGTAATTGATACTGAGTGTGACATTGAACTCGAATGCGGTATTGCTTGGAAGAGTAATCGGAGAGCCCGAAAGACTACTTGAACTATTGATAACGGGTGCGGTAAATAGTGTTTCATCTCGTAAGAGAGAAACATTCAATGGGGTTTGAATGAGAGAAGTAAGGTTGGTCATGGGGTTCTGAGGAACGTCGCGAAGAGTGAATTTTCGTGCAACTGTCATAGCACTGCGGAAAACTTGAGTAGGAGCTTGGTTGGTGTATTGCCAGTTGCTAGCCCATCCAACTCCAATAACATCGGCATTGGCGGAAGACGAGTGATACAAAGCGCTGGCGTAAAAGTCCTTACCCAAGTCTACGAATCTAGTTTGGCCATCATCGGGGACGAAGTTTGTACCATTCCAATCGCCAACAAAGTATTGGACAACGGATCCTCCCAATGGAGCGCCAGGATTGATGGAGATGAAGAGTACCCATTTGTATTCATCGGTGCCTTCAACGGGCACACGAGCCATTCCAGGGCATTCATATTGCAACCCCAAATAACCAGAAGTGGAGAAAACAGATAACTCGGTCCAGTGAATCAAGTCATAGGAGGAATAAAAGGCAATTCCATAATTTTGAGACATAGCTACAATCATCACCCAACGATTAGCATCGAAATCCCATATTACCTTGGGGTCGCGGAATTGAAGTGAATTAATGTCAAGAACGGGATTTCCTGAATATTTTTTGAAAGTATATCCACCATCAGTGGTATACGCAATAGCCTGACGCTCAGCAACACCAGTCCAATGATCGGTATAAATTAAAACAATGCGCTCTTCCGGAATGGTGTCGTTGGAAAAGAGACCGGAAGAATTATGAACATCGACGACTGCACTGCCACTAAATGGGAGGGACAAAACTCCGTTTTCATGTTCATCGGGGTAGATGGCAATAGGATAATTCTCCCAATGGATTAAATCCTTGGAAACTGTGTGACCCCAATGAACTTCGCCGGCTGTTAGAGTTTTTGGTGAATATTGGAAGAACATGTGATAGACGCCGCCAGTATATACCAATCCGTTTGGATCATTCATGAAACCGGAAGAAGGAGTAAAATGAATTTTGGGACGATCGGTAGCATTGTAATATCCTGAAGGAAGATACTCGTTATAGTTACCCAAACAAGTCCCATTAGGGGCCGTTGTATTTACGAATGGAGGAGGAGGAACGGTGGTAGAATTGCTGACTTCAGTGATGTTGGAAGCATTATAAATGACAGGATAACGTTTTACATATAAGTGACGGGGAGCCGCGTTTGTAGATGATAAGAGAGAGACGAGGCAAATGCCACTAGCTAAAATATATTTCAAAAACATTGTAGCAAATCTTCAAAGTTAGCGATTATAACGTATTAATTGGTTGGTTCCAAGAAAGATTATTTACAAAAAAGACGATAATCGGTGAACAGAAAATTAAATAGGGACTATCAATAAATAGTCAAAAGTGGAGAATTGGCAGTTGTGAGTATAAAATTTAACAATCGTAAAACAAAAAAGAGACCGGCCAACAACGAAGAAGCTTGAGTCTTTTTTTTTGGTGAGAATAGATTTAATGTTTCAGCTTTTGATAGGTGTTAATTGATTTAGAGTATTCAACAAATTATCATATTCCGTTGAAAGGGAGACGAATTTCTGTAATATTCAAGCAAGCGAGCAAAGGATGAATGATCAAGAAAAACAAAATAGTTTTAGAATTTTTTTCACAACAATTAAATAATCAGTTCACTTTCTCAACAATTACACAACGAAAGTACAAACCAAGGATAGAATCAGAAAAGGTCGCAAAGAATTAGGGAATGGACGAGGAAAAAAAGTCGTTTAAAATTCGAATAACAAGAGAAGCAGGAAAAAGGAATGATTGCTTTTATCAGCAGAAAAATAGTTTCGACGAATGGATAAAGAAAAAGCGAAGAAAAAAAATAATAATAATAATTTCTTTATTTTGATTCAAAACAATTCAAGATGAAGAACCTTCAGTCAAATAGGTAATGAATTATAGCGGTTTATTTTTCTTTTCTTTTTCTTTTTCTTTTTTTCTTTTTTTTTCTTGAACGATTACTATCCGATGAAACGATGAAAGGATCTTTTAGAAAATGAACTATAGATGTTCCAACCTACAGATCACAAAGCAATAAAGACCTTAAAAACGGTAAATCTGATCGAAAGCAGTGAGTTTGAAAATTATGGATGACCAAAAAAAGCGCAGCTAACGGTACTATATATACATCCGAAATTTCCTTTCTCCATCAAATGCATAATATCTTGCTAAATATCGCACCTTGTCATGTTTCTCATTTGCGTCACTTATAGCTACACAAAAAGTCGATCATGACCTTCCGAAATTGCAGCGTATGTACTAAGGATTACGGAAGTAATGCGGAGATAAGATTCGGCAAGTTTTAGACAACGTTTGGTAACGTGTTCATTTTCGATCTAAGGTTGTGCTGACAATGTCTAAGATCGCAGTATGATGGCTAGAATGTCGATGAATTGAGCTCTCAAGATCTATCTTATATGTTCTTCTAATGTTCAATACATAAGATGTATTTTGAGACTTCAAAACTCAGTTTCATTTACTTGAAAACAATACAAAATGCAGTCTTTTCAAGCTCTGTGTCCGCAACTTAAATTCCGGTATATTGTCGCCTCCATTGACGATCTTTCTTGAGGAGAATGATGCCGACAGATATGAAAGTAATCGAGGTTTTGGGACGTCAGTCAAAACCAATAAAAGAGAAAGTAAAAGTAGAACAATGAAACTCAATCTGTTTAACAGGAGAAACTATTTAAATGGAATTGTACAGCAATAAGCTAGGCAAAGTAAAAAATGGATCGATATATCGTATTTAGGGGATGTGTTCTTATTTGCGTATTATCCAATTCGTTATAATGAAAAGGATTCTAAAGAGGAAGGAATGAAAAGGGTCCTTGCTAATGAGAAATGAAGAGTTTTACAGAATGGTGGTGCTTCTTAAAGAACAAATGATAGACAATTCTTGTGTTTTACGTCTCTTATGAGTTTTATTTTTATTATATTTTTTTATATATATTTTTTTTTCTATTTTTCTATTTTTTTGCTTCACTACTTATAGCTTTTCGTACTCTATTTTTTACTTATAATACTTACGATGGGTAAAAGTTGTATGAACCAACATGTGTATGAACCAAATGAGCCAACAATTTCTTTTTTCTTTCAATTTTTATTTGTTCATCTTAATCATTATATATACTATTCTTCTATCTCATACTATTCATCTGTCTATCCCTCCATTCAAACTTACTCCCACTACAAAATGTCATTTACAAAGAAAACCGGTTAGCGATGTCTCGTTCCAATTCGTTATATCATCTACCTAGAGGCAATTGAGGAGAATGCGTTTTTAGACAAATTTGGAAAAAGTTTTTCCTTATAGATAAATAGATTCTTGTCATCTCTGTAAAATCTTTTCCGCCATTGCACTCAGCCATACTGGTTTCTATTCTTACTTCCGTTTTCCATTTTTTCCGCTTCCCAACTAACTCATCATCCTTTCCCCCAAGGTCCGTTACATCATTTACCCCGCAACTGTGGGGTAAAAAAAAGAGCCGAATTTTCGTTTGGAATTGCGAAATTTCCTGTCTCCCACAAGAAGATCTCATAATGTTCATTTTTGGGGATAATTTAGGAATCAAATGGGCATTTATTGCTTTTCCTGCATTCTTCTTGAAAGATGGATATTTCTCTTCCTTTTGATCCGAACGGATCAAAAGTCGTGCTGTCCACATATCGTTGTATTTCCGTCTGCTAGAATGCATCATCAGCAATCTAGACGTATCTTCTTGTTCTCGACATCCTTTTCCAAAAATTTTTAATTCTGAAATCTATCAGCAACTCCCTTAAACTCAAAATATCGATTCCTTTATCTTGAGGAGCGATGGATGGGCTAGAAATTTTGATTCAATAGGTAGGTTTTTTTTTTTGCAATTGCATTAGTAACTGTTTGGAGGTAAATTGAAATAACAAGCATTACTTAAACCCTTTGCCTTTTTTTTTGAATCTTTTTTTTTAAAAGGAATCGTTTGTAGAGTACTTTGAAACTGCAGCCTTAATTCAACGTCTTCTTGACTACCTTTATTTTCCAAATTATGCGAACCTCGCTTGCATGCGACTATACAAAAAATAAGGAAACCAGTCTCGCATAAAATTAAATTTAATTTTAATCTTCAAAGCATCTCGATTTCGCGGACTAGGATCCTGGATAAATGCGTTGAAACTAAGCCGATGGGTTGTAAGAATATGGGAAAAGCTGCAATGTATCACATTGAATAGTCAATTGAAGGACATGGAGCTTTGAGCTTGTTGAATGAATAAAAGTTTTTGATGAATAAACGTTATTAGACATGATTGTATTTATCGGGTTTCGACTTTAAAAGTTCAATCAATTAATGAAAGACGTAAAAGCTGGACGTTTATTGAATAATCCAAAAAAGGTTATTTTTATATACTTTTAAAAAGAAAAAAAATAGTATTTAACGGATATAAACATGTATTGGTTCATGTACTTGCTTTACTCTGATCAAGTTGGTGTATGCTTTTTGGTTTCCATTGCTCTTTTTCTGATTATAATGCAAAATTACTCATCGTGTTTGCAGTTATGTTGAATAGCTTTAAAATTTACGTATCGTATTGTCAAGGTAGTAAATGTAAACAAAAAATTTTCATAGGGAATCATTACCAATTCGCTTACAGAAATTAAACATATTACACTCACTGTATGATGAAAAATAAAGTAGATTTCGAAATAAGATTATTAGAGTGAAGAGAATTTTAAATTGATATGTGAGAAACAAAACTCCGTCATAACTAATCTTTACAGTTGAAAATCCAATTGTGAATCCCTAGCATGTTTGAATTAATATGTGCAGTAGTCTAAAAGCAAGTTTGACACGTTGGTTTTTGAACAGGTGGTGAACAAAATAAATCTCGAGCGTATGGTTGAGACTATTTTATTATTTTTATATTAACTTTATCATAAGATGTCTATTCAACTGACTCGTAAATTCTGAAAACTACATGTCTTAAGAACCTGAAACAGTTTTAATTGCATTTGAATTTGGAATTGCATTAAGCCGACCCTTTAAGAAATTAAATATAACACTAAGCATACGTTTATTTCCCACAAGGATTATACATAGTTAAACAAAACGAGAAGTCAGTCCCCACGCACTATATGTTGGTAGAAATTTTACATGAAATTTTGATGCATTACAAGATTGATTAAATGTAGCGTGTAACCGGCTAACAGGATTCAAATGTATTAGTAAATGGAATCGGTAGTAGATTTATCTTTCTTTGATCACGTTTTGACATAAATCATAACTTCCGGCTTGTCGTCAGCTAATCGAGTAAAATTTAGTTGAATCCACGTATGAGTCTAATGTATGATCGATTAGTAAGTTGGATGAAATTGATCAACTCGATTTCGGGTGTTTTCCAAAATTTTTCATAAATATTGCATACGCAATGGAAGTAAGAATTGTATATAAAATGGTAAAGATGCTCTTTATATTTTAATCCATTGCCAAACTCCTTTCATTTAACAATAGAACACACTCAAAATAAAGTATCATGGCTCAATTCACTTTATGGTCGCATGCTCATGGTCCTAATCCATGGAAGGTGGTTCAAGCGCTGAAGGAGTTGGACCTTACCTATGAAACCAGATATGTGAATTTTTCAAAAAATGAGCAGAAATCCCCCGAACACTTAGCCTTAAACCCTAACGGTAGAGTACCTACCTTGATTGATCACCACAATAACGATTATACCATTTGGGAATCTGATGCCATTTTAATCTATTTAGCTGACAAATATGATACGGAAAGGAAGATATCTTTGCCTCGTGACCATCCTGAATACTACAAAGTTATACAATATTTATTTTTTCAAGCTTCTGGCCAAGGCATCATTTGGGGACAGGCTGGATGGTTTAGCGTCTATCATCAGGAGCTAGTCATATCTGCCATTACCCGTTATAGGAATGAAATCAAACGTGTTCTAGGAGTCCTCGAAGATATCCTTAAAGACCGTGATTATCTCGTGGCCAACCGGTTCACAATTGCTGACTTATCATTCATTTCATGGAATAACTTCCTTGAAATTATTTTTGCAGAAGGAAAGTTTTCAATCGAGGAAGAAGTGCCTCAGCTCGACTTTGAAAAAGAGTTTCCTAGAACTTATTCCTGGCATCAAAGACTTCTTGCCAGACCTGCTAGCAAGGCTACCTTCGAAGAAAGATCAAAGGCTTTGGATAATTAAGTGAATTTGTGGCGTCTATCTTGATAATAACGTTCCAATATTTCAATTGATTGATTGATTCTTTATATTTCAAAATTCATGCATTGTTTACTTTCCTTTATGCATATAGATATAGACTCAACTTTTTCGTTTCATACATCAATTGTTCAAGTGCTCTTTCAATAATATCATCTTTAAACTATGATTTTCTACTATACATTCCGAAAATATATACAAAGCAGACCATGTAACATCCATCGTATTGCTCTTGCTAAAATTGGTATTTATTGTTTGGAAAAGCCAATCATCAAAAGTAAAAAATATAAAATGAAAGAAGGGATAGCTGTAATCATGTCGAAATGACTTGAGGCGCTAATTTTATTTTATTTTTTTATTGTTACTATCTTTTTATTTTTCTTATACTACAAGACCTTTTTTATTTTTTTTTTTTAAATAATGTCGTCAATTTATTGAGAAAAGTTCAATGATTTTATTAAATTTTTAAGTAAATTATAAATATTATGTCTAAAACAAAAGCTCGAATAAATAATAATCAAATATTGTTTTCTTTATATGTTGGGCAGGCTTGTCTTATATTTTTTATTTTAATTATTCTGAATATTGTAAATAAGATGAATTCAAATACTCATGAACACAAATATAATGTAGGGTATGAAGAAGTGATTCATTATCGAATTTAGAAAGGTCCTAATATAAAAAACAAAGAGAAAATCAATATAAGCAGTCGCTGTATATTAAATTATCCAATTTGCTTAATTCAAGAGTGTTCTTATAAAGCTCAAGAATATGATAATTAGTAACAAAGCAAACTAGGCCGCCTGTATTTTGTACATGATAGTTTCAATTTTAAAGTATTAGAGCAAAATATTAAACAAGGAAACAAGCAAAAAAAAAAAACTATTAAAAAACAGATGATACCTATTTATGAAAACAATAGCGTATAATGAACATGAACGTATTGCACTAAACAAATTAGCGAGTTACAATGCCTAAAAAACACAGTCACATAACAATACTGCTTTCCATTTTGGTGTCGCAAACTATTTAACAACCAGTTTTTATTAAATCGTAAATAAACGTTGTTTTTTATTTCGTTTTTTGTTAGGACTTCCTTTAATTAAAACTACCTTAAAAAAAACAACTTCTTAGTATGGATATCTCTTAAACTTGAATTGTAGTAACGGTTGCTGTTAACTGAAATGAATAAAACGATGAAACAACATTTGATAGCCATTGTCCTTGGCCTTATCGAAGCTTATCTAGCTGCAATTTACCAGTTAGAAAAGTCAAAAATAGGCCTACAAAATTGGCAAATGCCGGTAACGATTATTTTTGCTTTGTTTCGCGAAATCTTTAGTGAACGAAAATCAAGGCTTATAATACATTTTTAGAAAGTTGCACATTTCACATACAAAATTTTTTATTTATTGCTATCCTGGTATCTATATAGTCGATGAATATTTATTATTTTTATTTTTTAAATCATTAATTGTATGGTAAACTGGGGAATTGTAATGATGTTTAACTTGTTACGATGTCTTTATTTTGTGTCTATAAACTTTTGTTCTAATGTACAACAAACTTATTAAACTGGACAAGCAAGTAATTATGCCGGGGAAATGTCTATACATAGGATTATCATATACACAGCAGCAGCTAATGTGCTAATTCATGAACGCATATGGCAATCATAAAGCGGATGTTTAATATTTGATCCTTTTCTTTTATTTTCTACGAACATTAATGAAATCATCAAATTGCCATAAGAACAAAGCAATATTATGGGGATGCCATCCAGTCAAACACACCTACTAGAGTTAAAAGAGACAGATGCTAGTACTCATTAACTGGAAAAACTTGGCTGACAAGAAAAAAGATCTTGCGGTTTTAATTTCCATCTTAATGTACAAAATGTTTTATTTAGCTTCCAAAACGTTTCTAACCATAACGGATGAAGAAATTGATTCCATTCAGAATGAATTAGCCAAAAAAAAAAACGACTATTCACTCACTACATGCAGCTTTCTTTCGAAGGGAGATATTGTCAAGAAAAAGAACAAATGCCAGGATATCAGATATAATCTGCTAAAATATAACATAATCAATCATGTAAAGTGAATGTTTTCAGGAATATTAAATACCTTCCATAGTATATTTGCTCTGAAGACATTACTCAAAGCCATCATTAGCATCAATTTTTTCAGCGGGAAGAATCTTAGTTCCTAAAAGACTCGATACCACTTTGGCTTTGGCTGTAATTTTGTTCCAGTAAGAGTCAAACCCAGCATCGGTCTCCTCCAGTTCATTGTTGGTGGGCAACGACTCTAATAACGATTTCAACTGTTCTAAATGCCTATGTGCCTTTTTAATTTTAGGATGTTGTGAATTTTCTTCTTTCAACCAAAAACACACGCGTCCATAAATTTCACCCGCCAGTAAATATTTGTTATAAGCATGCTCGAGTCCAAACAAAAATGCTTCCTCATACCCTTGCTCAATTCCCTTTAAAATTCCTTCATCATAACCACGTTTGTACTCATTTTCTTCCAATTTGGTCACTTCCTCCCAGTCCATGCGGCAGTGTCGTTTTGTAATAATTTTTGCCAAAAACTGAGAATTTGCAACTTACAGAGGATTAGCGGCTAACCTTATTAGATACAGCACAACACAGTGATATATAGTTCCTGCAGTATAATGTCAGCAATACTACACTACGCTATAATACACTACGTTGAGTATCACTATATGTCACATGTTCTAATTATATATCGTACCATGTATGATACGATATGGAGATTGATCTTAATGATAATCTATTAAGATCAATATTATCTGAATACTATAAATAGAGCTACTGCTGAACCTCGTTCCTCAGTTCAGTTATGAGCTATATTAGTGATAGGTAACATTATAACCCAGTTAATACAATACCTATACTCAGTTGCTACTTATACAACCTGTGTATTGTAATATAATAGATCACAAGGAAAACTCACCGCAGTTCTACGTATCCTTAAATCAGATACCAAACTGCGTAGCTTACATATAAAAACGAATAACAAAGAAGAATTATATCGCCCTAAATGAATTTATGGTATTCGTTTGATATCCGATATTTCTTTAATTTCAAAATCGCAGCATTGACATCTCTAGTGTAAATCTCATTTACTTTGCCTATAGCAGTCGATAATTCATATAGAACATACTTTTTTTCTTTTTTTAAATCTAAGTCTAATATTTTGTTTCAAGTACAGGAGCTAGTAAAGTATATCACATAAGTTTCAATTGGCAAGTGTTTACATTGCGAATAACTGCAGTGTTTCCTTGCTACTTTTAAACGCACAGTCTAGTTACATACAAAGATTAATTAATTTTCAAATATACACAACACTTGACTGTCCTCAATTCTTTACACTAAAACCTTATGCATGCGCGTTGAATATTGAACTACCGGAGAGCAATCTCAGAGGGCTCTGCAGCCGTCAATTGCAATATACTGAAACTAATTAAAAAAAAAAGAAAAGGGTGAAAGGTATGAAAACTTGAATATCATAAAAGATCCATAGTTGTAAAAACAACATAGAATTAGCTAAAAAAGAGAGCTATGATTAATTTTGGTTTGTGTGTACGATCTGGATGGGAATTGATCGACCACAAAAGAGAGGGGAGTATGGTTGTGAATGGGAATACGATAGAGTAGAGAAAGGTGAAAAACAAACAAACCCAAACTCACTGAAAACCAATCAGCTCAAAAAACCTTAAGTAAAGAAAAGCAAAGCATCAGAAAGCATAGGCATCAATGAAAATCAATTCGAAACTGAATCTTGCTCAAATGAATTGACCAAGATACACCAAAATATGCAGGAAGCTAAAAATTCAAAAAGCAGAGGGGAGTTGATGGGGAAGAACCCGGTGGGCCCAGGAAATAAGCTTTTGGGAACTCCGAATAAAAAAACTGGTTCACGGTATAGGAATTGCGGAATTTTTTTTTTTTTTGAAAAAGGTTGTCTAATAGAAAAAGAGAATAGAAAAGGAATAAATGAAAAGAAGGAGACCAATTCCAAAGTAAGAATTTATATCAAACAATTCATGTTCCTATGCTGCTCGTTTCCATGTTGTTTTATTTTTTTTTGGTAAACGCAATCAATCAATCAGTAACGTGACAGACACAAAAGCAAATTGGGAATTACGAATTCATAAAGCATATCCCAACGGCATTACGCCAACACTTGCAACTGTCGTTGACGGCCATCACCCCATTTACTCAGAGGTGGCCTTCTTCAAATACGTAATGACGTTGTTACGATCAGCCGGTTTCTTGAAGCCAGCAAAGGCCATCTTAGTACCGGGGATATACTTCTTGGGGTTTTCGAGGTAGGCGAAAAGAGTTTCTTCATCCCAAGTAATACCCTTATCGCGATTGGCTTCGGTGTAAGAGAAACCCTCAGCTTGACCGGTCTTACGGCCAAATACACCGTGCAAATTGGGACCGACCTTGTTGGCGCCGCCTTTTTCAACGGTATGACATTGAGCGCAACGAGTCTTGAACAGGGAAGCACCCTTCTTTTCGTCTCCAGGAGCGTAAGGCATTTTGAATTAATAAATTGCTAAGGAAAGGAAATAGGCTTAAGAGTTTAGTATTTGTAGAGAAGAAGATTTAAAAACCACAAATTCACAGCGAAGTTAGTGAGAAGATGTACGTTGAGAGTAAGTTGGGATGCGGTGGAAGTCGACCTTTAAATTTATTTTTTCGCCCTTATTTCATTGGTTCATGAGCTCTCCGCGGAATGACATGGCGAGCCAATCCAATGTTTACCTTTTTTGCGTGCGATAACCTTCGTTAAAGTAAAAACAGGATTTGGTGATGACGAGCAGACCGTATTAAACATAATTAAGGTTGTATACCGTGTCTGAAAATAAGGAAAATAGATATCGTTAGAGTGCAGTAATCGTTGGAAAACTGGAATTGGCTGATATGCAATGATTTCCGTAGGCATGCAATGCATCTTCCAAGCATGTGTGGATTGGTCTTTGGGATATGAATGGATTCTTAGAGACGGAAATCGCCAGTCAAGATGCATTGATGGGGATGCATAGCGTAGTACGAAAAATTGGGTGAAATATTGATGCAATAGGATAGATGAAAAATCGTAGACAGAGCAAGAGAGAATGAATAGATGAGACATGGGAATACACCATTGGATATTACACTCTAGTAAATACCTTTTGGTGTGTACACTTTGTTCTGCGCATATTTTTTGGTAGTTGAAAAATTCAAAGAAGCATTTGATCGCACTTTACTTAATCCTGCGAATACAAGGTTAGTGTGACATTTTAAAGAAAACAATTAAATAGGATTATGGAAATAGTAAACAGGAACTTACCTGAACATCGTTTTGTTTAGTCTATGTGTTGTCATTATTAAGCGACGATTTCTTAAATCATATAGTAATAGACAGACACTGTGTGACAATGAAACAAAGTAGAAAATAATTGGTAAGATCAAAGTATGAGAATCCCATTTATCTAGTAAATATAGTTCATTCATATGTTTCGTCTTTTATACAACCACAACAAAATGAATGGGATCTAGAAATTTTTTTCTGCAAAATGTGATTTTCTCCAAAAAGATTTTAATCCATCACAAAAGACTTTCCCATTGAAAAACAAATTTCAGATAAATCCAATAGAATCGAACAAAAAAAGTAAAAATAAATAAAACGAAACGCTTTCCCAGCCTAGTGCTTCAAGCCGCTGCTCTAAACCTGATACACACACACACACACTCACTACCAACCAACTAGCATTTCCTACATTACCTGATTTTTTCGATTTCTTTTTTCTTTCGGTAAATTGGGAAATTCGTGGTAGTTTAGATGTTTCCCTAAATACAGATATAAAAAAGATTGTCTGAGCTTATTGTTACCAGATAGGAGCAAAGGCTGATGGAATGGATAGATAGGGAAGGAAGGTGTATAAAAATATGACAGACCGATGAAAAATGCCTTATCTTGATAAACTAGACAACGAGAATGTTTGAGTATAAGAATAGTAGAGATGAAATCATTTTAAAACAAACACCCTTTGTTAGATAACATTCGTAGGAAAATTGCAATCTTTTTCCTTGTTTTTGGTATCAACATTGAAATTTAATACAATTTACTACCATATATTCGTATATTGAGAAGTAATATCTTTGTATTTCTTGATATTTTACACAAGGGTTACTTTTAAAATCTTGTCTTTGTGTTTACAAGCGTTGATTTCTAGAAACGTACAAAACGACGCTTAGGATATTTTTCGAATAGTCATACTTTTTTTTGTTTTTTTTTTTTTTTTTTCGTATACTCGTTCTACGAATATTGGCAAAATGACTGGTACGGCAAAGGTCAGTATCCCTAAAGCGCAACCTCACAAGGTGCCCTGTGTGTACTTGGCAGGAGACCTCGTGTTTAGGCCTAATGCCATTGAGCTGTTTGATGAACTCAAGGAAATCTGCAAGGACGCAGGGGTGCAAGGAGTTGCACCGTTTGATGGCCAAGAAGGTGTGGAGGAGATGGCTCCTGGAGCGGAAACGAGTTTGAAGATTGCGGAACTCGATCGGAAATTGATGGATCGTTGCGATGGAGGGATTTTCTGCCTTGATCCATTTCGACGTGCCCCAGACATGGATCCAGGCACGGCAGTGGAGCTTGGGTACATGGCCGCTCAAGGAAAACCGTTGGCCGGCTTCACGACCGATGGCCGTATGTATCCAGAAAAAGTCAGGTCGTACCGAAAACAGGCATGGGGCGACGCTTTGAAGCCTCGATTCACCAAAGGCGGTAGTGGTAGCATGGAAGATGCAGACGGCTTGATCGTACACTCTGAGGGATTCTTGCAAAACGTGATGACTGAGGGATTTATCAGAATGTCAGGAGGTTTTGTCGCCGTCGATTTTAGCATTCAAGAAGCCTTTCGAACTGCCATTAAGGATCTAGCTGCCAGATTGAACAGTCAGCATTAGCCGACCATGAGCAGTCAACACTAGCTGTCGGTCATGCGGTGGGAAGAAATGCTATATATGTCGAAATATTTATGTTGTAAAAGACCATGCTTGACTAAGAAATGTTGCGCGATTCTCATGCAAACAATAATTTATTCGCCGAAAACAAGCTTTGGCCGTTCTAACCACTTCTAATCGATAGGTGATAGAAAAGAAAACGACAGTAGTGAAAAGACGAGAAAAGTTAGAGAAATGAATGATAGGAGCTTTATTGAATCAATGTTTTTGCCAGGAATTGCGACGTCTACTAAATTATCACGCTTATTGAGCCAATGTCCTACAATACCATATACGCTATTAGATCCGTAGAGAATGAAAACACGAGTTCATTTAAAAAAAAAAAATTCAACCACACAAATAATCTATTCTTAACTATCATGTCTATTTTGTAAAGTTTGTACAAATACCCCATCTACGCTATATAGTTTTCATTATAAGCAACATATCATTTTCAAATGCATTCCGTTTGCAGCATATTCTTATCATGTTCTCATAGAGTAATCCAAGCCAAGCATCCTCCGTTTCCACTTTTCCATTCCTACTTTCATATTCCTGACTTCCTTTCTTTTGTGTTCCCGTTTGTCGCATCCCCTCCATTGGCTTTTGCCCGTCGGAAACTTGACCACGTGCCAAAAAAATTTGCGCGCTCAATTGGCCCTTTTCTTCTCATTGTATTTTTGTTTTTTAATCTTTTCCCGACATTTTTCTTCTTGCCATTCTTTCCCGACACAACCAAACGACCAAACTTGGCCGACTGACATCTCGTCTATTTGTGAACCCATTCAATTCTTGCTTTTCTATTAAGTGTACCCGATATTGGTATCAAATCCAGGGTAATCGACCTTTTCAAATTCAATTCTGTAATTTGTTTTACAAATAAAAATTTCTGTGTTGGTGTTTATTTACTTTTCCAATATCGCATGGTCACTTTTGCTAATGACTCGTTTGTCGGTGTATTGTAACTCACTTCGTTGGCTATCGTTTAATGCGTAGTAACAATTCCTCACTAGTCCATTGTTGTTGGGTGTCCCCACCATCACTCACACGTCTACCAGCCTTCCCAAGCCCACGCATCCTATCTCCTTGCTATTGCTACAATAAACGGATTCGTCCTTTTCGCGGCTTAACCTCATATCGTCAAGCTTCCTACTCCTTGGGTTTTCCATTAGGTCTACTTGTATTCTTGCATAGTTTGATAGTTGCTCGTTTTTTCGTAGCATCAAAAAGCAGATCTTGTATCGTGAGATCCCTTCTTTTTTGGATAAACTTGGATTCTGCGGATTCCCGGATTAGTGTTCTCTTTCAGTGCTTCTTTTGTATTGATATTTGGACCGTGTAGAACGAAAAAAAAGAAGAAAAAAACACCCCATTCGAAACTGCAAAGTTAACTCCTCGGACGTCGAACGTTAAGCGATTTCCTACTTACCGTCGAGTTAGTTGTCTGTTCAAAAACCTAACCACACAAACTTTCTGAAGGATTTTGGATTTTTGTCGAATCTTTCTTTTGTATTTTTCGTAAGTTGCTTATCGGTGGAATTCGTATTTGAACTCTATCGTCCTCTTAAAATCGAGCCTCTTAAATTCTCATTGCTTTGTCTCTGCTGCTTATGCTTGAACTGCGCTTTGGGATGGCCACGTGAGGTTCGTAAACACGAGATTTCCTTTCCCCCTCCACCTTATTTCTTTATCTTTTTTCCTTCCTTACTAATGTCTGCTAATGTTTAGATTATTACCTCGCATTTTAAAGACTAAATCACTTTTTATCAGTTGTAAACTGTGTTCTGTCTTTCGTTTCATAACTTTCGTTGAAATCATTTGGTCGTAGAGTACAAGGAAACGAACTTCTCGTCTCCTACTTTTATTTTTCTCGTTATTTTCTTTTTCTAGCGCTCTTTTCTTTCCCCTTATATTTACCTTTCATTCTCTTCTAAAGGTTCTTCATCGTTTTTAGTGATACCTTTGAAAGCTTATTTACGGATTGTAAGGTTTACCATACAGTTTTATTGTTTTTACAAGTTCTTATATTTCCTCAATTTTGATATTTACTTTTTTTTATGATGACGAAAAATCCTGTCGATCACACACTCATTATAGAACCTCCGGTTCGTCTTCATGGCGATCCCACCGTCCCTAAACCTAACATTGCTAGTTTGGATGAGTATAAACGTATGTATGAAGAGTCAATTAATGACCCATCCACTTTTTGGGGTAACATGGCTCGCGACATGATGACTTGGGACAAACAATTCAGCACTGTCGTCCAAGGTTCCATCGACAAGGCAGATAGTGCTTGGTTCGCTGATGGTGCCATTTCCCCTTGTTATAATTTAGTCGATCGTCATGCCATTGCTCGCCCAGACGCCGTTGCCTTGATTTATGAAGCTGATGAGCCCAATCAGGGTCGCTATATCACCTATCGCGAGCTTTTGGCTTCCGTTTCTCAATGTGCCGGTGCTCTCCAGTCCATGGGCGTTGGTATGGGAGATCGTGTTGCCATCTATATGCCTATGATTCCTGAAACAATCATTGCCATGTTGGCCATTGTTCGTTTGGGTGCCATTCATTCTGTTATTTTTGCTGGTTTTTCTGCAGAGTCTGTTGCAGACCGTGTCAATGATTCTGAGTGTAAAGTTATCATTACCGCTGATGAAAGTCATCGTGGTGGTAAACGAATCCCTTTAAAGGGTGTCGTTAACAAAGCCCTTACCGAATGTCCTACCATCAAGAAGGTACTCGTCTTCCAACGCTCTGCTGAGCCTACCGCCAGTATGGTTGAAGGTCGTGATGTCTGGTGGCACGATATTATTCCAAAGTTCCCCCGGTATTGCCCTCCTGCAGTCGTTAATCCAGAGCATCCCTTGTTCCTTCTCTACACTTCTGGAAGTACAGGAAAACCCAAGGGTGTCGTACATTGCACTGGTGGTTACCTTCTTGGCGCTGCTGCTACTTGCAAATACGTTTTCGATTTGCATCCCACGGATCGTATGGGTTGTGCTGGTGATGTCGGTTGGATTACTGGTCATACCTATATTGTATACGGCCCCTTAATGCTTGGTGCTGCTACTCTTGTTTTTGAAAGCACACCAGCTTACCCTGATTACTCTCGTTACTGGAGTGTCGTTGAGCGTCACAGACTGACTCAATGGTATATTGCACCAACTGCCATTCGTCTTCTTCAACGTGCCGGTAATGAATTTGTCAAGCACGATCGCTCTTCTCTTCGTGTCTTGGGTAGTGTTGGTGAACCCATCGCTCCAGAGTCATTTATGTGGTACTACGAAGTAGTTGGTGAGAAAAGATGTGCTGTTGCCGATACTTATTGGCAGACTGAAACAGGTTCTCACATTGTTACTTCTTTGGGACCTGTGACACCCATGAAGCCTGGTTCTGCTACGTTACCCTTTTTCGGTATCGATGCAGTCATCATTGATCCCTTGACTGGCAAGATCATTGAAGGCAACGATGTTGAAGGTGTTCTTGCTATCCGCAGTCCCTGGCCCAGCGCTGCTAGAACTGTTTGGCGCGGTCACGATCGTTACATCGACACCTACTTGAAGCCATATCCTGGGTTCTACTTCACCGGTGATGGTGCTACCCGCGATAAAGATGGTTACATTTGGATTCGTGGACGTGTTGATGATGTTGTCAACATTTCCGGCCATCGTCTGAGTACAGCTGAAATCGAGGCTGCTTTGTTGTCTCATGACGCTGTCGCAGAATCCGCTGTTGTTGGTGTTCATGATGAGCTAACCGGTCAAGCCGTCAATGCCTTTATTTTATTGAAACCTGGCTATGAAGCTACAGTCGAACTTGAAAAGGAGTTGATCATGGCGGTTCGATCGACAATTGGCCCCTTTGCATCTCCACGCAAGTTAATTTTCAGTGATCTTCCAAAAACTAGAAGTGGTAAAATTATGCGCCGCATTCTCCGTAAGATTTTGGCTGGTGAAGTCGACCAGATTGGAGACTTGAGTACCTTGGCTGACCCTAAGGTTGTTGAGCACATCATCCATGCTGTTCATTATGCCCATCAGAAGAAGCCCTAGACTACTCGATAATTAGATGTGCGGTGTATATGCTTACTTCTATATAATAATGAGGCGTGTGATACTTTATTTACCAACGTTCCGAAGACCTCACTTATTTAATGTATCTTGTAAAAGTTGGAAGATTTATCGTTCGCGCTAATGAAAGCATATTATGACCGTCATGACTAACGTTATCGCACAGGTTTAGATGTTCACTTTATTTTTGGAGTGCCTGTGTCAAGTTTTTTTTTTTTAGAAAAATCTCTATTAATGGCACTTATAAAAGGTAGCTATGAATTTAAAATGTTGAAGGGGGTTTAACAAATAAAACACCTTTTGCGTACTACAAAAAGTTCATACGGCTAGTGTGAGCGTCTTTTTCATGAAACAGTAAAAGTAAACTATCTTATTGTAGCATACTGAAGAGCCGAGTAAAGAAAGCAATATAAAGATAACTGCACAATTAGGTACATCAATATCGATAGTACGTATGAGTGATAATTACACAATGTCTGTAAGAGAAGCTTCATTCTGATATTGGTAATAACATTACTACTACAATGGAAAATATGAATATGAGAAATCTGTTATTCACTTGAACTAACCAAACAAAAGGAATCTCATTATCAAATCCAACAATAATACTTGCATAATTGGCGGCTACTCACATACGGGTTGTTTTCGAAAATAAGGGCACGAACAAGAAAATCATATAACATATACCAAGACAAAGATCACTTGCCGTAAAACTAGGCCTATTTAAGTCATAACCCGCGCAAGTCATCATAAACGTTCAGCATCACAATAATTAAAATCGTTACAAAAATAGCCATAGAACATTTCAGATGGCTAAGGAGTAAGTATCATGAATCATAAAATTTAGTTTCACAACTAAAAAAAAGGGTTTCAGCTCTAGTAGAATTCTCTTCCATAAGTAATAAGCCGAATCGTTATTGGGTTGTCGGGACAAAAGAAAGTGTAGTTTCACCATAAGGACAAAACATAAAAGATTTTCCTGTCAATTGAAGAACATAGGAAACAATTCCCTCAATTGATTTTAAAGATTTCCATTTCGAGTTTGAGCCAACTCGGTGAGAGCCTGAAAATATCAATTATGAAGGTACTCTAGAGAGGATGGCTTCCCAAAAAAAATTAAACAGGGTGAGAAAACAATAAAAAAAATACCTAGTAAAGAAGAGGCGGGAAAGCATTTGATGGATTTAAAAAAAAACGAAAAAAGTCTGCTATAATTTTCTAAGCCTTAATTTCTTCTTCTTCTTCTTCATCGCTATCACTTGCAATAGCCTCTTCAACAGGCGACTCTGGAATTGCCTCTTGAGCCGGCGAAGGAGGGGCTTCTTTTTGTTCTCCAGGAGTAGGCATATCGTATCCTACAACGTTACAAAACTGTCTCCACAAATGGATCCTGGCAGGGTCCATAGAAGAGATACTCAGACGTTTTGGAGTAGATGTTGCCGATGAAGTAGAGCCATGTGACGCCGACCTCTGATGACCCTGTTCCTCATTGCTGGGAAAGGATAACATAATATTTCGGGTAGTCATTAGAAAATCAGCGTCTGGAACCTCCGCACGAGACTTTTCAAGCCATAATTCCATCAATTGTGTAAACTTTGGTTCGCTGATGGTGTCCCGAACGTTGCGAAAAAACTGATCATTGCATTTAGCAAGGTCCCTCATCTCAGCCGGTCTGTCGTGAAAAGGAAGCAAGATACCCTGACGAATGGGCTGTAAGTCGATATGGACATTTGTACTAAGACGACGAGTAACCATTGTTGAACTATGAAAAAAGCAGGGGACAGCAGTAAAGATAATTCGGTAGTTGAGAGTTTCACAAGAAACAAGAAAAGAAGCTTATAAGAAAAAGGAAAACGTTTTAATATTTAATGGTTTTATTGAACGGAAGATTAAGAAATCTCAACCAAGTAAGAATATTTATGAAACGAGCCAAAAAAAATTCTTGAACAAGTTAAAGAAATCAAAAGACACACAAACAATGGAAAGTTAAGAACCCCAACAAAGATGTGTATGTATCAATGAACAGAAAACTTTAGAAGAAAAAGATTTCGGATAATAAGACTTTAATTTGCGGAATCACCCGAAAGATTCGACGGAATTTTCCTCAATACGTAAGTAGAAGAGTGTTTCTTCTAAAAAAAAAAAAATTTCGAAAACAAACTAAATTCCGTTTCTTTTAAAACAATCAAACTCAGTTTGCAATGAATTCTCAATGAATCGTCAGCCAAGAAAATACTTTGCAAGCCACAATACTGTAAGGAAAGGGTGTAAATCGAAAGTTGAGCAAGCCAAAGCGAAACACAAGAAATTATCACAGAAGATAGATTTATTATAACCTGAAGCAAGGAAAATAAAAGCAGTGCTTGTTAGTGTACCAAATCAGTAGGAGAATGGGTAATATGCTAACGGAAGGTAAGTTGGCAGCGCTACAGCCTTGATCGTCTAAAGAATACGTAAGTGACGTGGAGAGAAGTGTGGGGAAGCCATTCTAAGAATAGCGTGTCATAGCGAGTCGTTAAACAGGGAATGAGAATGAGAGTCAAAGAGCTTGGTTTTTCAAGGTTATTGATATTACAGACCGAGATTTTTTAATGAAACATGTTTAGACATTCGAAAGATGAAGGACGGTATTTTTTTTTCCTCCTGTAAAGAACAGTAAAGGTGGAGATATTGTTGACTAGCTAATTCATTTACACCCTGCGTACTGAAGACGACACTTTTTCAACAAGTTGTTTTTACTTAGTCGCCATAGCTTCCAACAAAAAGTTTCATGTTGCATAGTAGTTGTCGAGAAATCTCTCCTTTGTGGGAAGCGTCTAGCTTCTATTGTTTTTACAGACGAATGTGAAATGATCAACCAAATAAGGCTCCGTAGGGATTTTGGTACAAGTACAAGCGATGAGTTATACCAACGAATATGATAAGGGAGGAAACGAGCGATTGACTCGTGGCACAGGAAATAGGGAGAAGATTGGTAAATGGGATTTTATAGAGCATTGCGAAATCTTCACTAAGAGTGTAAATGGAATGAAAAGTCGTCACCTACTACTTTCAAACTTTTCATGTATTCATGTCAAACTTACAAGCTGACATCTTGATGACTTGTTGGAAAGAGAGAAAATGGAAAATTGCTACTATGACAGAGAATATTAAAAACAACAATAGGATAACGAGACAAAAGACACTATGCAAAAATATTTAAAAAAATGTATAAGGAACTTCAAAATACGAAAAATACAGTATCAAAAGATTTATACACACAACGTTGTGTAACAGTATAATTGTTTAGCGAGAGGTTTGTTAAAATGTGTTTTATGGAGCGTGTTACGAGGCAGCTAATGAAAGAACTCTAAATCGCAAAAAAATATTGTGCGTCTTTTTAAGTATTTCGATAACAGTTATAACAAACATTAACGCTCTAGCAATCGTTATATAAGGAAATATAGAACATCGTAAAAAATATCATAACAATCCATAAAGCTGTAGCAATCATAATATAAGGAAATGTAAAGAAAGCATCCTAAAAATCTATTTTAATATTCTTTTCCATATATAGATAAAAAATGGGTAATTTTTGGTAGTATGGATAAATATGAAAAAGCCATATGTTGGGATTCATGTGATTCCCTCAAAATGTAAGTCTTTTCAAAAAAAATTTAAATCCCCCCAAATACTCTTTATATTCCGTTTTCGGTTCTCTGCATTCTATTCCTTCTATGGTACTTCTGCTTCCCTTTCTCATTCTTTTCCCTTTTTCCACCAGTCATGCAGTCATTATGACTTATAGGATGGAAAGCAACGTTTTGGAAATGAAATGCAACGCAAACTACGAGCATGTCGGAATGCCATTCTGCAACTTTTTTTTTACGCCATTCAAGGGAAAAGGTGGATGATGAAAAAATGATATCTTGGCAAAAGTAGAATTCCAGTATGAGTGTATTAATAACGATATTAAGAAAAAAATAAATAAATTTAAAAGATTAATGATTTCAAAAAAGGTAAACGATAATTCTTGGATGATCTTCTCTACAAACGGCTTTTTCTTTTTATTTACTATTAACTATTAGAGAAACTAACTAGTTTCTCTCGCTCTCTCTCTCTCTCTCTAATGAAAATCCTTCCTCTCATCATACTTGGCGCATTCCAACGCACTTGATATAATTTATACTATAACGTACTACATTTGATGTCCCTATTCTACCTCTTCTCTCCTCTCAAACTCCCTCCCCCCTCTACTTTGCATCCATTAGTCTCTCCTCTCATTCACCTCCTTAATACGATATCATAAAAATGAGGTCCTCCCCTTTCCATCCCCCGACTCTCCACTTTTTGCCCACGTCATTCTCGGACTAACAAGTTGGCTGGTTCTGCTGTCGCATCGGATTGGTTGCCGCTGATGTAGTGGATTGGCTACTGCGACATTTTTCGGTAAGAAGGAGGAACGCGCCACTCCGTTATTGGCGGAAAAGTTCCGTGTCTAGTTGTGCATTACGTTAAAATAAGCTAATCAATCTACTTCTCTTTGACGTCGATTTTGTGGGGTAAACCCCTGTCTTCCAATGGAATGTTTACGTTGGTCGTTTCGCCGCCTTTCGTTGGTTTATTGGGTTTCTGCCATTTTTGGTGGCCCGCTTGCTCGCTTCGATGGAAGAGTCGCTAAGAATTTTTTTTTTCTATATAAAGGCCTTGGATTGATGGTCTTTGGTTCATCAATTCAACATCCCATCTTTACATTCACTTCACTTGGTTTAAGTCAAGTCAAACTTTTCATATAGTTAGTCTCTATAACGTACTCTACCGAATACCTTATAGTCTACGATTTTTTACAAATTCTCTTGATTTTCTAAAAAAACTCTCATTTCTTTACATTCTTACTTTTTTACATTCATCATGCCTTTCCGTGCTGCTCTTCGTAAAGTCCCCGTCGAACTCTATCCTTTAGGTGCTGCTGTAGCTACTGCTGTTGGCTTTGCTACATATAGCATGGGCAAGAAATTGCTCGCAGACCCCAATGTTCATATCGATCCTACCGTTCGTCGTACCATCTAAAACCACCTGGGTTTTTATTGATTTGGCGCGATCGAAACATAGCCATGTGTCCGATTATTATGATCGACTCTGATCGATTTGGATCGACCTCTTATCAACTTTGATCAATCCTAATTCGTCTTTAAATATGCTAGCGCCTTTTGGATGGAAACATACTTTGTTCGTTTCGTTTAAAATGAAAAGAAAAGAACAAATATTTTTTACTGTTAAAAAGCTTTGTTTGAATTCTTAAAAACGCACACTTCTCTGTGTTTTTGAAATTTTATGCATTGAAATAAATTGCTTTACAGCTTCTCTTGATGACAGAATTAAAACCATTTTGCAATGAAAAGAAAAATTATTGCGATTGGAATTTTTTTTCGTTTGTTTATAATTCACATTCATTTCTCTCATCATTGCTGTGAAAACCATTTCATCAACCCCCTTGTCTGTTTGATTGCTCTGTTTTGCATTTGAATTTCCATTCTTCATACTTGTTTGTTCTTAAAAAAAAAAAAAAAGAAGAATTGGATTTTGTGTAACACTTTGCTAATTTTATTATGTGCCTTTATTAAATTTTGCATTCTTTGCTTCTTTTTTTCCAATTTGCACTGTCCATTATTATAATCCTTAATATTCCTTTGTACTGTTAGTTTTAATATTGATTAATGTTTTATTTTTCCAAATATTAAAAAGTTGTGTAAATAAAATGTATGAGTAAGTGTAGCGAGTGATACTTGTTTAATAAGTATAGACTTTGTATAGCGATTCAAGTCTTGCAATGTCTAGTTATATAGTTGAATACAATGCGAAATTGGCAATGCCATAGCCAGAACAATTACAATGGTAGAGCAGTGTTAGTTGTATATGGATACATTAGTTAAATAACTAGTTTGAAAAAAAAAAAAAAATAGTTCAAAACAAAAAGCAAAAAGAATAAAAGGAAGCCTACAGCACCCCGGATTCCCATGTTGTCTCCAACCATAGTACTAACGAGGCCCTCAGACGCTTAACTGCAGTGATCGGACGGGAACTGGTGTTTTCGCCTAGGTATGGCCGTAGACATTCGCAGTGTATAAAGGTAGATTTTATTGTGTAAACTAAACAAAAATTTATAGTTGGTATTTTGCTATAAACAATGACTTAAATTCATACTTATAACAGTAAACACATTAAAAAAAAAGAAAAACACTTTCAAAGAGATAAAAAGAATTCCGGTCAGGGAGGGACTCGAACCCTCGACCTCACGATTAACAGTCGTGCGCAATAACCAACTATGCTACCCGACCTGTTGTTATTATCCACAGTATTATGTCTTACAGAAGGTTATACAACTTTCTTCACTTGAACCACCAACGAAGAAAAAATAATAGAATTTGTTTATGGTCTAACGACTCTTTATCCTTAAACTACCAGACATCCATTTTGTATCACAGTTAATCATGAACCTAAAAACCAACTTTTAATTGAACTTGCTCATCTTGATATGGAAAACAAACAGTGTTAATATTCTCATGATGAAACAACACTACTGAAAGAATAGATGAATTGAAATGAAACTTTTAATCAACAAGATTTTATTGAGAAAAACGAACATTAATGAAAGTTTATTAGGTACTGAAATTTCTAACATTATTTACAAACAACTATCTATTAAGCATGACTTGTTTGCTAAAAGATACAAGGTTATTTATGACACGGCAATCGTGAAACAAAGAGTTTTCTTGTAGCTAAATTAGACATTGGTGAATTGAACAAAAAGCTTGCTGACGTCTTGGTATTTTCAAATTCGATTACAAGTCAGGTCTAAAAAAAAATTTCACATCATTAAATGTAGACCCCTTGTTGCTGAAATGCTATCTTAGCATTGGAGAGAACCCGCTCACTTAATTAAGACCAAATACGCCAGCAACAGTGCGGCCAACTTTAAGACCCCAGTCCCATTTCTCATCGTCCACAACTTTAATGGTGCCATCTGCATCCAACAAACGATACTCTTCGGTCTTCGTTGTGCCCCAATCTGTCTTGCCAGTAGACATCCATTCTCCATAAGATTTTAGCCATGCTTTGTAAATGGGGATTTCCTCAGGTAAAATACCATCAACAACATTGTAGAACCAAAGACCTAAATCTCCAGCATGGGGAACAAGACTCTCGGGAGGTTCATACTTATCAAAGAACTTTCCTCTGAAAGCAATACGATACCTGTATATTTTCTCCAAGGGAACTCCGCCTTTAACGAGTCCATTAATTAAAACTCTGGTGGAAGCATAGACTTGCATGTCAGAGACGATGCTTCCGAAAAGGGCCTTAATGGCTGCTAAGTATTCCTTTTCATCTTCCATATCGGGGACTTTGGGGTACAACTCTAAGAGTGCTTTGGTAACCTTCTCTGGATAATAGTTGTTAACTTGGTTAAACAAATCCTCCTTGGACTTTGGTGGATTTGTATTTGCATAAATGGAATGCTCGTTGTTTACTTCACCAATAATCAACTCTCTACCAGAATCTCTTATCCTTTTACCAAAAGTACCGTCGTATATATCTTTAAAAGTGTTTGGGTTTACAAAATCTCCATCTGTAACAGCTCTGAATGTATGCAAACGAAGATTCAGAATATTGTCTGCTAAATCTTGAAAGGGAATGGCCCGAAGTTTCTCAAGCTTTTCCGCACTGCTCAGTTCCAATGGAATGCCAAACTTTTGGGCTAACTCGTTGAATTGAATTTGAGATTCCTCTACTGACTTGGGTTGAACTGACAATCCATTTGATAGGAGTAACGCGCGCTTAATGATTTGGTTAGCTTCAGGATGATAGGTTTCGTAAATCAGTTGGAACAATGCACTGTATGATCCAGCACTAATTCCGCCAACTGCAATGTTCTCTTTATTGCCGCCAAACGATTCAATATGCTTGTAGGTCCACTCCAAGCCCAGACGTTGATCCCAAAATCCAAAGTTACTGCTTTTAGGGTCCTCTTCCAATAGTTCCTTGCCAGCAAGGAACCCAAACAAATTAAGTCTATGGCCCGGTGAAACCAAGATGAACTTAGCTGGAGAACCATCTGCTTGCAAATCCTGTGGATCACACTGTCTGTAGTGTAGAGGGTTTCCTACTTGGAGCCATCCTCCATGAATAAAATAGAGTACAGGCCAACCTTCAGCTGGTTTCTCTCCAGCAGGGACCCAAATATTTAAGAACAAACAGTCTTCATCATACTTAAAATCTGGATTACGAACCTGATTCTTGCGATTGTTGTAAAAAGGCTGTGGGCATATAGTTTTAAATTGGTTGTAATCCCCACTATAGTCATAACCGTCTTCAAGTGTAACAGGTCTTCTCCATCTCAATTTCCCCACTGGAGGTTTGGCGTAACGAATGCCGGTGAATCTATGACATTTCTCTTTACCGTTTTCATCCAAAACAGTCAATCCATGCAGCACACCCATTCCAGGGATATTAAGTGTGCAAGGCTTGGAGCCTAAGATAATTGGAGACTCATACATTTTCTAATTCTTCAACAATAATATCTTTATCGTCCTAAAACCTTCCTTTTAACGATCCAAATATCGGGTACAGCAGCCGATTTCTGGATCGGGTACACTAACCGTGTTCCTTAGATTTGGATCAAAGATATAAGATACCCATTTTGTTGACTATCATGCTTATTGACTCTCGATAATGAGAAATATGGTTTCTGAGATATCGGACCTCAGTTTAGCCAAGGAGAAGTCGGAGGCTCAATTCATTGCGAGAAATCCGAAATCCAATGATTTCCATTGCAAGGCTTGTGATTCTTTGCCAGGCGGAAACACTAGAACTGTTCTTCATGGAGCTCCTTTCCCTATTTTCATTGAAGCTGGATATGGGTCGAAACTTCGAGATGTGGATGGACATGAGTATACGGATTTTCTTAATGAGCTAACTGCTGGTATTTACGGCCATTCTAATCCTGTGATAAAAAAAGCGCTTATGCAGGGATTCGACGAAATTGGAATTTCGTTGGGAGGAACTACTACTTGCGAGCTAAACTACGCAGAAGCGTTGAAAAGTCGCTTTCTCAGCATTGAGAAAATAAGATTCTGCAACTCTGGAACAGAAGCCAATATCACTGCTATAATTGCTGCTAGGAAATTCACTGGAAAAAGGGCTGTAATCGCAATGCATGGAGGTTATCATGGCGGTCCATTGAGCTTTGCGCATGGTATTTCACCATACAATATGGATAGTCAAGATTTCATTCTCTGTGAATACAACAATAGCACACAATTTAAGGAATTGGTGAACTCTTCTCAAGACATTGCAGCTGTAATTGTAGAAGCGATGCAAGGAGCGGGTGGTGCAATTCCAGCCGACAAAGAATTTATGCAGACGATTCAGCTAGAGTGTGAGAAAAATGACATTGTATTTATATTGGATGAGGTTATGACCTCAAGACTTAGCCCCGGCGGTTTACAGCAAATTTATTGTTTGAAGCCTGATTTGACTACGCTGGGCAAATACTTGGGTGGTGGCCTTCCTTTTGGTGCATTTGGTGGACGCGCCGATATTATGAGTTGTTTCGATCCTCGATTACCAGGTTCTTTATCTCATTCTGGTACTTTTAACAACGACACCCTTACATTGACAGCTGGATACGTTGGATTGACTGAATTATATACACCCGAAGCAGTAAAAAGACTCAATGCGTTAGGGGATGGGCTCCGCAAGGATATTGAGTCTTATTGCCATAATACCAAGATGTCTATTACAGGCTTAGGATCTATTATGAACATTCATTTCACTGAATCTGGTCGCGTAAATTCTTACAATGATACGGCTGGTGAGGTTATTGAACTTAAAGATCTTTTGTGGATGGATTTATTAAAGGAAGGTTTTTGGATTGCTCGCCGGGGGATGATTACACTTTCACTTGTCCTTACAGAATCCGAATTGGAAGCGTTTAAGCTAACAATCAAAGCATGGATTCATAGAAGGATGTCTCTTATTAGAATATAAATTTTATATTATTGGATTGGCAAATTATATTCTATTTTTTTGCTAATTTAAACAAAAAAAAAAAAGAGATTTAGAATTTTTTTTGAGGCGATGAATCACTCATTTTTCTTGCAATGTTGACTAACTACTATTTAGGTTATATGAAATTTTGATTTTGTTATGATGAAATGGAATGGTTAAGGATTTCCACAACACAAAATAAATGTAAATGATTACTTTATATGAGAAATATTCCATCATAGGCATTTCAGTTAAATGAATTGGAGCTTAAAACTGAGCAGACGAAAGTGACAAGTTTATACTGCCCTATTTGAAGATGTTGAAATGTGACAATAGTTTATTAAAACTTTCAAATCAGGCTTTTAAGTCGCTATGAAGCTCAAACTTTGTTTGAGGTTATTCTTAACAGCAATTTGTCTATGATCTGATTATTTGACATTTGCATTCTTCTAGTTTTCTTTGTTGGTTCGTAGATATTTACAATTGATGTTTAGGTTGATTAATATATGTATAGAAGGCTAAATTTATCTTAAATATTGTGAGTTTCCGAGAAAAAGTCTCGGGGACTTTTGCTACTTGGAAATCTACAGTATTCAGTAACGTTCGTAAGACGAGTATATTATTAAAGTCGTAATAAGAAAATAATAACAAAAATTAATAATAAAGCTAAACATACAAGCACAATATGTCAATCGACGACATCAAGTTAAACAAGAAACCATGGACAAGGAAAATCAAAATAATTAAAAGGAATAGTGTTCCTAAAAACAGAAACTTTCTTTCTCTTAAAAGTGTATTCCAGCTAAGAAAGAAATATTTCGGAATATACGACTAAAACCTGCTTTAATAACTCGAATGAAAAGTTATTACGGTAGTTTCCGTACACTCATTAGTAGTATACAATAATTAGAAAGCAATGACCTGCAAAGTGTACAAATCATAAAGTGTATCTGAAATCAAGATTCTCAAAATCTGTAAGATCTTCAAATTCAGCATTGGGACGATGCTCAATCTTTCCCTCCGCAGCCAATTGATCCCTACGCTTGTTTTCTCTCCAATTAACATAGTAAAGAGCAGGAAATGTGACTAAAGTTGCTGCATAACAACCGACCATGGTGTTCTTAGCAGGCATATATTCAGGAGCGTCAGCAGCTTTGAAAGTTTGAGGGCCGATTAAATTTCCCACACAGTATCCGATAAGATAGATAACACCAACAGTGACTTTCTTTGTATAACCAGAGGCGTTGGAAGAAATGATGGCGAACATGACAATCATGGCACCTGGAGAAACCATCAATAAATAGTAACCTGCAAGCTGTGCACGAGGAGGACCAGCGAAAGAAAGCAAACAGGATCCAATCAAGGCAATACATGTGGTGATGGTAGCCAAAACCATACGTTTATGAATGAACAAACTCAAAAACCCAAAGGCGATCAATCCACCAAATTCACAAGCGCCGGCAGGAAGACCCATAAGCAAGGTTTGAAGGGTATCATAACCCATGGTACCTTTAATTAAAAGAGAGGAAAATGTACCGATACCACCATTGGGAATATTCAAAAGAACGGATGAGACAAACATAATCCAAGTACGAATATCAAGCATGGTTTCCTTAAACTGATACAATTTAAAGTGATTATTACCAACACCTTGCTTGTTGGCACGAAGACGCTTGACAACCAACTTACGATCTTCTTCAGTGAGAAACCAGGCTTTGAAAGGATTGTCGGGAACGACGGCAAGAATGACAAATCCCAAGAAAATGGCGAGGACACCGCAAATAATGAAAATAAGCTTCCAACCTCTCATGGGAAGACTGGTCCTCTTGGCCAAACCATAAGCCATGCAGCTACCAAGGATCTGACCCAAACCATTAAAAGCGACCCATACGGAAGTACGAAGTTGTTGTTCACTGCGCTTGTACCATTGAGCAGTGAGAAGAATGAAACCAGGACTGGCGGCAGATTCCATCATACCGAGAAGCACACGAAGAGCGATAAAGCCAGGATAGTTGGCAACTGAGGTCATGCAAAGCAAGAAACCCCAAATGACTAAGAAAACACACAAGGTCTTGGATAAAGGAAAGCGCTGAAGAAGAAGAGATGCAGGGAATTCGAAGACAAGGTAACCCAAGTAGAAAGCAGTACCTGACCAACTATACATTTGACCTTCCATCTTCAAGTCTTCTTTGAGACCCATGATAACGGCATAGGAATTTGAAGTTTTGTCCAAAAATTGGATGCAGTATACTAGACACATGACGGGGAAGATTGTGCAATCGATTTTGCGTACCAATCTACGCTCCGTTTCTGGATCGATCTCATCGTAGTCGACATCAAGGGCGTAATTGAAAGCAGCATCCACGCCTTTTGGCGAGAGATCGCCAACGTCGACATCGAGAATTTCCTTATTTTGGACACTCTCGGGATCTTTCAGCTTTTCGTCTATACTGATGCTTGACATTTTCTCGCTAGGCGCTTAAATATCTAAGCGGGATTATGGTAGTATGTCTAAAAGTAGTAGAGAAAGGAAAGGGAAAAAAGAAAAAAGAATTAAAATTAGAGGAGGGAAAAGAGAATGAAATTTAGTAAAAGCTATTTTCGCCAACACTTATAATGAGTGTAGTCGGGTTGTTTTTCTTATTGAGGATCGATATACTAATGAAATTGGCTTGTAGCATTGCAAGGTGATCCCTTCCTTTTAAACCAGGCAGACAAGCTCTTGACTTGGTTATCTGGCATCCACCCTCCGGTTGGTGTACCCGGTTTGTAATCTCGAGTATGTTCACTGCATCGCACATTTTCCTACATACCAAAAATTCTACTGTTGCACCTATCATTAAACATTGCAATACCTACCAACTCTACCTGGTTTTAGCACTAAATACCCGATATCGTGCTACCCCATTGTTCCTCCAAAGATCTTCTGAGCCCGGAGATATAGGAGAACTTGATAATGTTAGGTAAATTGGCAAAGTTGATGCGTCAGTCTCCTATCTATTCGTCAAGTTTCATCGTTTAAACAAACATCCAAGATCGGATATCAGGGGCGTAAAAACCGTAAATACTTGATAAAATAAATAAATGATGGAATGAAACGCTTCCTAAGCAGTCGAGCCAACATTGGGTCTTGCATTTCTAACTTTGCAGGAATTTCTTGATGAGAAATGGGGAAATCAAGACGCATATCATTCATACGTTGATTTTTCCTCATCCCAACGCTAACATCGAGCTCCCAACTCATTTTTTAAATTTTTCGTCCAAGCACTCATAGCGCAGCTTATCACCACTTACCACATATACTAGTGTAAAACAGTACTGATCGCTCGCCATGCTTAGATATGATTCCACCAAGATAGCAATAGATGTCTAAGTCGGCTATAGCCACCGGAAATATAATACACTAAGACACTGGGTATACCAAGAAGAAATGATAGTGTCATCCATCAAGGTCATTATTTCGGATTTAGAAAGGCTAGTGATATTTCTCTAAAAATTGCACAGTGATTGTGGAAATGCGGTGGAAGCCGTGGGGCTATCAGGATAGGATTGCTAGGCATGCCGCCATTTCCAAGATAATGGGCGAGTACGCAAACGTGCAAACCACTGTTAACGGATGGGCCCCGAGATCTCCGAGAGCGAGGAGAACTGGAGCTGGAGTTGCTGGAGTGAATTCCATACACAAAAATCGAGGGTTTTCTGTTTGGATAAATAGCTTAGAATAGTAAATGCTTGAGTTCCGCTGCATTCTCACTGCATGCATGCTAGGATGCAGCCCCATGAGGATAGGAGTCGTAGTGGCATGAGTAGAAGCGAAGCTATGGAGTTGGAGGATCAACTAGAGGAAGAAGAAAGGGGTGGTAATGTTGTTGTTGGCAGCAGCAGCGCGAACGCGAACGCGAGCACAGCAGAAACTGGGAAGAAGAGCGCTGGAGGCTCAAAACCGAAAAGAAGAAGAGGCGAGCGAATTCCACCTTCAAAAAGGATTCGAAAAGCTATTGCGTATGTAAATAAATATGCATCTGGTTGTTTTGGTCGAGTTGAAAGACGTTTAGTTTGTACGCGTTCGATCAGCCGCCATTCCAACCAAAAGTTGCTTGATTTGTTTGTTATTACTATATTTATTGTTTTCGTATTATTTAGTTGATCTATTGAATTATGTAGTTGTTTCTTTATTTCCTTACTTTACAATTTTTTTTTGGTTTTATTTTTTCTACTTTTTTTTTGTCTATTCATTCAAATGCTAATATTAGTTGTGTGGAATGCAAAAAGCATAAAATCAAATGCGTCGGTAACTTTCCCTGTGGCAGATGTCTTAAAAAAGGATTAGAATGCGTAATAGAAACTCCTCCTAGATTGCTTATGAATAAAGACGAAATTTCTCTCAATCTTCAGAGACTCAGTCATATGGAGACCATCCTTTCTAAACTCATGCCAAGTATGAGCTTGGATTTGCCCAGCTTGGAAGCAAAGATTGCGGAGCTTAGTGAAAGCCTTCAAACCTATCCTGATAAAGTACTTACCGACATCGAACTTGGAAGCTATCAACAAGTGACTTTGAATGAGACACAGACATATTACGAAGATGCCGGCTCTAACGAAAGCTTCGTCGCTCGCGTGCACGAGATCATTTGCCAGGGCAGGGAATTTCAGGTGCAGCATAAACTCACTAACGTATGTATTGATGGATTCATCTACTTCATTTCATACCCTTGCTATGTTGTGGGGCATCATCGATTTTACTGTTCTTTACTAACCCGTTTTTCTCAATAGAAAGGAAATAAAACATTTGAAGATATTTTAGATCCCGCCGATAATACTGTCGCCTCTTTAATCCATGCATTACCCCCAAAGGATATCACTTTTTATTTACTTATGACATTTTGGCAATTTTCTAGTGACAACAACCATTTTTATTATAATACCAAGCTGTTTGCTGCAAAAGTCCATCATCTTTTCGATGATCCAACTTCCTTTCAATCAAAAGATGGTGGTTTTGTGTGTATGCTTCTTCTGAGCATGGCCATGGGCAGTCTATTCTCCTACATTCGCCATCCAGAGTTCCTTTCTGATGAAAATCACGATCGTTGGACTTATCCTGGCTCTCAGTTTTACCAAAACGCCAAACTTCTTTTTCCCAAAGTCATCAGTGAATCGTCGTTGGAAACAGTACAGTCTTTCTTCCTAGCCGGTATGTATTTGTCTCCAACATTGGCACACGAAGTTGTATACATGTACTTTGGTATAGCTATGAGAGCTGCTGTTGCCAATGGTATGCACAAAAAGTCTGCGAATGCTCAATTTTCCGGAGATGTTGCTGAACTTCGTAAACGGCTTTTCTGGAGTGTATATTGCATGGAAAGGTAAGGCTGTTGAAAACTTCCCAAGATTCATGTCTGGGAAGAAGAAGAGAATTTTTTATTATTCCTCCTCATTATTTTATGCTAACGTTTAACTTTTAGAAAAATAGGTATTTCTCTGGGCAGGCCCGAGAGTCTTGTGCGTTCCGAAATTGATATTCATTTTCCAGAATACCGTGAAAGTTTAGATTCGCAAAACTTCATTGCCAGCTTCCGGACCTTCACCTTAGCTATTAAAATTTCCCTTCTAACTAATAAAGTCTATGACATGTGGTATTCCTCGCTACATGGAAAGGCGAACTTAAAAGCAGCTACCATTAAAGAGATTGTAAACGAAATTGAGGCATGGCGCCAACAACTGTCTCCTGATCTAGAAATACAAAACATTGGCCCAGATAGCAGGTCTTACAGAGGTATCGTTCATTTGCATCTAGCTTATCATATTGTTCGAATTGCCATGGGCCGACCGTTCTTACTACACCGGCTTCGTGAAAGAACGATGAATAGTAAGACGGATGAGGGAGCTAGGCTTCTTACTGATAAGTTAATTTCATACTGCTATTCATCCGCTTTGCACATTGTCGACCTCCTTGTACTACTAAGAATGCACAAATTTCTATCTGTCTATTCATTTATGGATTACCATTCATGTCATGCCGCCTCTTTTATCATTCTGGTGCATCTTCTAATCAACCCGTCTGAACAAACGATCGAACAACTGAATACGGCTATTGACATTTTGAATTTTGTTACCGACAGATTTCCACTTTTAAAAGGAAGTACGGATGTCATAACTAACTTGCGGGCATTTGCTGAACAAAGCGAGGTATATCAATCAAGGCTTAATGCTACCGAACCAGCTTATTCGACGCAGGTGCCTTTCTTCCCTAGAGATGCTGATTATCATAATCAAATCAACCTACAAAATCTTTGGAATGATGAAAATATCAATGCCTCACTAGAGGCACTTTTCAATGATGCGAAGGGTTTTGGCTTTTTACTCCCCGCTGATAACTTCATTTTCCCTAGTGACGATGGAGACATGTAATGATGGCTTTCTTTCGAAACTACTCAAACCTGAATTTTAAAAAGGTCGATATTTTAATTTACCCTTATTCTTTTCTCCTAGTTGGTCTACCTTACTGAACATATTTACTATTAAAGCAAATGAAACTGAAAGTTAACCCTTTTTCCCATGGTCACATTGCATCCTTTTTTTATATGATCAAATCATGCTGATTTGACCAAATCCTTTTCCAAAAAAAAAAAAACAAAAGATAAAAAAAATAGGCAGTTGCATTTTTTAATGAATACATAACGTGCATAACTGTTAACACAATTTTACTTCTAACTTTATTGTATCTTTCCTTTTGTCTTATCTAGATTAAACCCGTTTTAATGGTTCTCAATTAGAAGCAATTGTTTTAGCTTGGTTTCTAATTACCCTCTTAAAGGAATTAAAGGCTTCAATTGACGAGTGTTGAATTATTGAACAGAAAACTGTACATACACATATACAGTTGCGATTCGCTGAGTATGATAGAAATTTTCGTTATTTCATTTTATGGATATTAGCAATTCAATATTTTAAGTATCATAAACAAGCTGAATTGACAATCATTTTAACGTATAGTCCTTTTGACTTTCACAGTCTCATATAAGTTTCCTTGTGTAAACGATAACTATGGAAATACTGGATAGCGTCTGCAATCAAGAATGAAAAATAATAACTAGAAATGAATTCAACTAACTGATTAAAAAAAAGGAGCCTACAGCACCCCGGATTCCCATGTTGTCTCCAACCATAGTACTAACGAGGCCCTCAGACGCTTAACTGCAGTGATCGGACGGGAACTGGTGTTTTCACCTAGGTATGGCCGTAGACGTTCGATAATGTAATAAATGATTTTTATAGCGTTCATTAGGGGAATGGATAAAGGTTCTTTAAATTTATTTCAGCCAATATTCCCTTAAAGAGTTTCTAGTTGGACGATTTAACTAATTGATTGACTCAAAATTTAACAATTATTATAACGCTTTTGTATATTTCTCTTCAACTTTTCTACCAAAGAAAAGGCTTCTCTTGATGACTAAGTATTCGACTGTCAAGTTTTGTCAATTTAGTCTCAAATATTTCGGTCATGGAATCATGCTTCCTCAGAGCTTAAAATAGGATAAACGAATTCGGTTTAGAGAGTTTTTTTGCATACCTATGTTACCATTCAAAATCGCAAGATGGAGTTTGGTGCACATATTTAAACGCAACTTTAGAAGCGAATAAGGCCCCTTTGAAAAACCGGTGCCCATGCCATATAATGCTTTTGAGTTTGAGCGATACAGATGCTGCAGTTGCAGAACCTCGAATTAAGGCATAGCTTGAAATAGCTCTCATGATTTGCTAGACTATTATGTGGAAAACACAACAGATATTCAATTGATTCTACATTTGGCAAATATTCGTTGCAATGAATGGGAATGAATACCTCGCCCATAGTCCTCAATGTTCAGTGTAAAGCATCAGCTAAGTGAGAAATCTGCAATAGTCGCAGTAGTTGCAATGTCGATAGTAACATAAAAATGCTATACTTTTGGGATAAAAATTTCTCAGTCACGATGCTTGAGAAACTGCATTGATCGATATTCAATATTTGCAAGTTCTGATTCTTGTTACAACTTTAGGATATCATTTTTATGCGAATTTCCTAAAAAGGGATTTTTTTTCCTTGACCAGTTTACTCATTGATTTATTTCAACAACCTTCCAAAGAACTCCAATGCTAAAAGTATCACTTGTCCTCACACTTCTGAACTATTTACTCTTAAGATTAGATGAGAAACTCACAATTCAAGCTGAAGCGAGCTCTGCAAGTCATTAAAATTATTCAATTCCAACAACTAAGCAAAAAATTATTTAAAGTCAAATAAACAAATGAAAAAAATAGTTGCGCGGCCAGGTTTCGATCCTGGGACCTACGGGTTATGAGCCCGTCGGAGTTCCACTCTCCTACCGCGCACAAATACCGTCACCAGCAGGATTTGAACCTGCGCGGGCAGAGCCCATTAGATGACTAGAATACAGGATTCAAGTCTAACTCCTTAACCACTCGGACATAGTGACTTCTTGAAAGCTATCTCAAATTTGTGATATATATTCACAGTTTTTGTAAAAGGTTAACTAAATCTGTTATTCGAGAATTTGAATTGTGTTATACAAATTGTAAAACTAGTTGGTAAAAGGGATTAATTATATTTTTTTAACTTATATTTATTCTTGTTTTATATCCTAAAAAAATACGCTTATGCTATTTATCTTAAATTTGCATAGTTTCATCTACTTAATATCAAAAATTTCCGCTATTCTCTTACCATATAAAAAACAGTTAAGCAATCTGTCGCAAATATTAATTAAATCTCATTTCTTTGTATTTTTTTTGTATTTTCTAAGAATAATCCGGGTTCCTCACCAAATTTCTAGTATTAGCAAAGAATACCTATGCTGCAATTTTCAATTGACAATTAATTACCAAATGTAATTAAAATTAATTTAAAAATAACGAAAAACAAAATTCAAGTAAGATATAATTAAAAAAAACATTATAAAGTATATACAAAATGGATAATTAATAAATACATTCTAAACTGTTAATTTGTCTTCCTCTGGACGACGAACGCCTTTCATCGATTCTTACCAAAGTTGAAAATTAACAGCAGCTTTTTAGAAATTACATTGATAACATACATGTAGTACACACTTATGGGTCTTCATATACACTCACTTTACATGACAAACTATATTGATAAAACAATTGTCAACTTGAACAATGATCTTTTTTGAGACTTATACTTCGCTCTCAAAAAACTCATACGTTACCACATGTTAGAGTCGTATACTGGAACAATAGCTTATTAATTTCCTAGCCTAGCTAAATCAAAAGTACAGTTACCATCTAATTAATTCAAACCATAATAACAACCTTAAGGACCGTAAGATTCCACAATTAAAAGACTCATAGCAGACACCTTACAGCTCATCGTCACTGACCTCAAGACCAGCCTTACGACGAGCCATACGCTCCTTCTTCTTCTTACGGAGCTCAGCACCAGTGAGCTTCTTGGCCTTCTTAGCCTTTTCAATTTTGTTACCGAAAGCATCAAAAGTATCGCCCTCCTCCTTCTCTTGGATACGAGGACCAGAACCTTGACCGGAAACCCAGTTGTGACCGGAAGGAGTCATGTGACCGTTGTTGACAGCCCAAACTTCCTCAGTCAAACCTTCAGTGAACTCACGGGAGTGAGTGACCAAAACGACACCACCACCAAAGTTCTTAAGACCCTTGGAAAGAGCACCAAGAGAGTCACGATCAAGATAGTTGGTAGGCTCGTCAAGAACGATGACGTGAGGACGCAACCAGGTACAAGCAGCCAAGACAAGCTTGACCTTTTGTCCACCAGAAAGACCCTTGATACGAGAGTGAGAAACCAACTCAGCATCAAGACCCAAAAGGCTGCAGTGCTCCTCAATCTCCTTACGGACCAAGGGACGGAATTGACCACTCTTCAAGGCCTCAGCACGGTCAACTTCAGCAACCATCTTAGCGTGAGTCTCCATAAGTTCACCACGAGGTAACCAAGCATTGTCGGAAGACATCATAGGAACCCAGCGCTCACTCTTCATGCCAATGTTCTCACCGACGAGGAAAGAGCACTCATACTCATAAGAGTTCTTGAGCTTACGACGGCTGTGGATACCCAAAATCTTACGTTGAGTTCCCTCAATCTTGAAGATCTTGTTCTTCATAGCCTCCTCATCAGCCTCGCTGATGACACGAGAAGCCTTATCCATAGCCTCCAAATCTTCACCAGATTGGAAACGCCATTGGATATATTCTGAGGGAGTCTTATCAGGGTGATGACCCAAGTGAGTGAAAGCGGCTTGGGCAACGTAGGCGATACGGCAGTTCTCGTGTTGGTAAATTTCACCAACAGTGGGCAACAATTCACCAGTAAGAACCTTAATCAAGGTAGATTTACCGGCACCGTTGGGACCAATAACGGCAATACGAGAAGAGAGAGAAACTTGGAAAGAAATGTCGTTCAATTGAGGCTTTGAGGTACCAGGGTATTGGAAAGACATGTGTTGGACCTTGATGATAGCACGTTGCTTGGTCTTAACACCTTCCAAGAAACCGGGTTCAGGGAATTTGAATTCCATTTCGGAGGCACCCAACTCATAGTAGGACTTGGCGGAAGGAACCTTCTTAACGAACTCGGACATGTTACCAAGATACTTACGAAGCTTGAAACGCTCGTAGTGGATAATGGCTTGAACAACGTGGTCCAAGAAACCAGAGTCGTGAGAGACAATGATGGAAGAAACATCCTTTTGGTTAACCAAAAAGTTCTCCAACCAGGCAACATTGACAACGTCAAGATGGTTGGTAGGCTCATCAAGCAAAAGAATATCGGGGTTCTTGAACATAGCACGGGTAAGAGCCAATTTCATCTTCCAACCACCAGAAAGGGAACCGATAGGCATGTTAATGAGTTCATCGGTGAAAGAGTTCTCCTTCAAAGCCTTGACAATTTCATCACGGTCCTTGATGGGGACAGCGGGATCTTGGAGAATGAAATCGACGGAAGGAGTGTCGGCTTCAGACTCGTCGATATCGTGCTCAACGTAGACGGTACGGAGATGAGTAGGGAAACCTTCAACTTGACCGTTGACAATGGCACGCATAAGGGTAGACTTACCGGAACCGTTAGGACCGCAAAGACCATAACGACGACCACGCTTAAGACGGAGACGAGTACGGTTAAGAAGAATCTTGGCACCATAAGCAAGAGAGAACTCACAGTTGCAAAGATCCTCACCCTCCTCTTCCTCCTCAGCATGAGAAGCACCACCAGGAATCTTGGCGATAGAGCGGGTACGGAGTTGCTCAACGATCTTGTGAATGTGGGCCTCGTCAATGAAGGCAGTCAAGTAAGGAGTGATGTTGAGAACCCAGGACTCATTTTCGTTATCCTTCTCTTCAACGAGTTGGGCAGCAATGTTAGCAACGTACTTAGCAATAACCTCCTCGTTGGTGGGGACCTTGATCTCACCGAGAACAGCCTTCAAAGTTTCGAGACAAACTTCAGGGTTGGCGGCGGTAGAAACCTCAGGGATCTTACCGTCAACAACGTTACCAACACGCTCTAAAGTGGTGATGGCACGTTGAACAACGGAACGACATTCAGGGTCACCAATGGTGTCCTTGATGTGGTACAAACCAGGCAAAAGCTTGGGCAAGAAAGGAGCGACGACTTGAGGATCCTCGACAAGCTTGGACATGTTGTCAATAATGACAGCAGTCTTACGCTTAATGGGAGTGGAACGCTCATTCAAACCACGGGCCAACAAGGGGACCATGATAGACAAAGTGGGGGCCTGGACTTCAGTAACGAAAGTAGTGGCACCCAAAGAGTGAATAGTCTCAGGGACCTCCTCGGGGTGAGCAATACAGTTGATAAGCTCAGGAATGAAACGGTCAATATCGGCGTTGGCAATCAAAGTACAGACCTTGGTCATGGTTTCCTTGGATTGCTTCTTAACCTCAGCCTTGGTATCCCACATGGACTCGGAAACAACAGGGATAATTTGAGGAAGGGAGTAGGATAATTGGGAAGGAGCAACCTCAACGAGAACATCCAAAAGTTGCAAAGAGTTCATCTTCTCATTCCACTTACCAGTGGTGTGGATGGACTCGAGAACAGAGGGGACGATGGCCTTGACGGCATAAGGGGTAGTGCAACGGACAATAGCCTTAGAAGCAGCAATGGCAGCATCTCTGACAGCGTTTTGCTTGTCAGCAACCTTGGCGATGACGGCGGGCAACAACTCGACCAAGTAAGGCTCGACATCAGCGGCAACACTACCATGGTTGGCAACGGCCTCAAGACCCTTCAAGACACGCTCACGAGCAGTGGCGTTCTTGTCGTTCAACTGCTTGGAAATAGCAGAGAAAACTTGAGAAGGCGCGTCTTGCTCTTCGATGGGTCCGTTGACAAAAGAAGCCAAAGCCTTGGCAGCATCAGCTTCCTCTGCGGCATCGCAGACAGTAAGGTGCTTCAACAACTCTTCAAGAGCTTTGACTGACTGCTTATTCTCACTCTTTGCAGACATCCCGGGGAAATGGTTGTTGGTAGATGAGCGGAGGTCCTGGTTGTATATGAATGGATTTTCTTAATGAAAATTTTGCAACTAAGAAAATACAGAAGGAGTACTTAAAATAAAATAATAATATGTTTTTATGTATTTAAATCTCATATTTACAATGTGACTGTTCTTTTTCTTTGGTTTTCTTCTTGGTGGTGGCCATAATCCACGGTTTCTTTGGCGGTGTTTAGTGGTTAGCGACGTGGAAAAACTATTAAGCGGCAAAATTAGAAGTCGCTAAATAAAATAACGTGTTTAGTGGCGGCGTCCTTTGTATGACGATATCATTGTAAATGTAAGGCTATATTAAAGATATCACTATAGATAAAGCATGCCATGAACAAATCGACGCGGTCCTTATGTCTCGTTAAACTAATACCACACTGCGTTGTTAAGAACGATTTTTGACGCTGTAACTCTTCTTTTCAACATATGTTGCTTGTAAGCTTTCCGTGGCTAAATGACCTCTGGCAATAATATGGTTTTGGTCGCATAACATGATGCAGTAGCACTAAATGAATTTAGCATAGGGTCGGCATAATCGCATTCAGATAGCTGCTGTCGGACATCATATTTTCAGAGTCAGAACTGTAATGATTGTATATTGGATCGTTATATACCCGCATCATTTATATAAGGTGAATATAGATATATCCTTCATTGAATTTCTATAAGTAAACTCAAATGAACTCCGTTTATGAGTTCATTCGCGAGTTAATTTAAGTGCATTCATAGTAATGTATTACATTATTACAAATATCTTAATACATATTTATAATCATTCATATTGCAATACGCGGGTCATAAAGGTCGCAACTGGGGTATAGTTATTCTGTTATACAGGTTATATTTTTACCTATCACTAATATAGCGTATAACTGATCCTCGTTCTTCATTTCAATTGTGCTTCCATTTGCATTATTCAGATAGTATAGAACTTATTATAATTTCATTAGGAACAATCGTAATATCGTATCATCTATGGTATAATTAGAATATGTAGCATATAGTGATATTCAGCGTTGTGTATCGCAGCGTATGTAATATTGCTGACACCTTAACCGATTTAGCAGAGTACGTAACTGACGAGTTTGAAGCAGTTTTTATGTATTACCATTTTTACTTAATAAAAATTATGTAGAGCGAGTGATGATGCCAAGTTTCTCTTTTATTTTGTAATAATCTATATTAGTAATATTTACATACCTGTCAACTTTTTTTTTCGCAAATTTTTTTAAACAATTTCATGGAATTAATGTTTGAAGAAAACATATCAGATCAATGATCAGCTTGAATAAAAAAAAAAATTGAAAAGAAAAGAAAGTTTTCAACTAGTTGGTTCATTCTAGTAAGTGATGATTGTAATTGATTTAAAAAAAAAAAAAATCCTTCGCTTAATAGAAAGAATGCTTTTCTTTGTTGTATTAAAAAAAATACTGAGTAGTATTAACTTAATTTACTTAGATAAATTAATTTACATATACTTATTTATTTATTATTATTTTTTTTCAGCTGCTCTACATATCTCAAGTTGATGAGTTGTAGAGGACTTTATTTTCGCATTCACTCAATTCAAGTTTCGAACACACTATGCAAATTAAAAATGTTCTCTTAATGAAAAGTATATTTGTTCGTATATTCATAGTTCAATTTACCGTTGCGATTGAAATCATCGAAATGTAGCATCATGTAACACGGTGAAAATAGAGACTGAAACAAATAATTTCAGGCTACATACCAACTATACGTAGGAAAGCAAATTTACGCTTGTTCGTGAAAACCTATGTACTCAAGCATAATCGTAGCGGACTTTAGTGTTTTTAACGTTTATTCCATCAATAATTAATATACTTAGGATTCACAGTGTGAAATGAGGTTAACATACCTTAACTTGAGGAGAGTTAATCTAATGAAAATCATAGTTACGTTTTACATATCATCAATGTATGTACTATTGTTTTGTGTATGTGCCATAGGCATGCCAAATAACATGGCTATTTATAATGTAAACGAGTGTGTGCAAATGTATAATTAATTTCATTAACTTCTTTTGAAAATATCTGCTTCTAACACAAACATTAAACCTTCTAAAATTGTAAAGTCCGCAATTACAAGTCTACTACTTTGTTGATCGTTAGTCTAACATGCGTCAAGTAGAGACAGCCATTGAGAACTACTGCCACTACATATATGCCATAGCGTATCAATAGGCATATCTTCGATCCCATACTTTCTTTTAACAATTAACAATTTAAGAAAGAATTAATTTCTTATTCAAAAATCGCTCCTTTGAAATTGTTACAAGAGTCAATGCCTACTGCTTTGGATTTGCTTATGTCGAAGTTCGTTTTCTAATCAATTATGGAAGAAAATTCCAGTGAGTTAGATAGTAATAACTTTAATGTTCTAGTGGATAATTTAGCTGGTCTTTCGCTGACGGACGAGGAAGTTCGTCGCATTTTATCACCCAGAAAGGAAGGATCTCGGCAATTACCCTCTTCTACATCAAAAGACGAAGATTCGGAAGAAGCTTCTCATAAGTATGATTTTGAAATTGATAGAGATTCTTTAAAATCTGATTCTGGATCACCTCGTCTCCATCAAAATGCTACTGCTCCAACGAGCTCTACTCCGCTTCAATCTCCCGATGAATCAGTCAATAAATTGAATAGCGAGGACGAGGAGGGAAATAGTTCTGTTGCACCTTTTTTTTTGGATACTACGAATTTTGATCGTCTCAATGACAACATTACTACTGATGATGAACAGCTTTCTCCCGTACTTACGGCTAATCAAGGGTTTCAGAGCCAAGAGCAGTATGAAGAAGATAGTTACAATAATTACGATTATACTTCGGACCCTTCAAGTCCGAACTATATCTCTTCTTCTCTAGATCAGTTACCTCATTTGGATGATGAAGATGATTTGCAATTAACCCCAATAAAAGAAGAACGAAATTATTTACATTCTCAAGATGCCCCCACTACCAATGCTTTAAGCAAAAAGATCTCCGATATATTGATACCGGCGTCTGCTATGAAAGACCTAAAAGACAGGAAAAATGCACTTGCCAAAGAGTTTGAGGAATCTCAGCCCGGCTCCTCCTTAACTTTAAAGGAACAAGCAAACGTGATTGATAATTTGAGAAAGGAAGTGTTTGGGTTGAAACTGAAATGCTACTTTCTATACGATCAATTAAATAAATTCCACGATCAGGAGGTTCAAGATATTATGAAGCAAAACATCGATTTGAAGACCCTTACTATGGAGCTTCAACGAGCCGTTGCAGGCTATGAGAAAAAAATATCTGGATTAGAAAGCCGGATTAAGCCTGATCAGTCTTTTAACCTTTCCACCCCCAGCCCGGCCCCTTCAAACCTAATTACTCTTCAATCGAGGTATTCGCAGGCTCTTTCAGAGCTTGAAACTACCAAAAGAGCGTTTGCGGCTTTGAGAAAAGAAAAATCAAAGAAGACGAATTATTCTGTTGGGGCATACAATGAAGATCGTAATGTACTGTCAAATATGCTTGATAACGAACGGCGGGAAAAGGAAGCTCTATTGCAAGAGTTGGAATCCCTTCGCGTACAGTTATCCAAAAAAGTTCCTATGCCTGCAAAAAATACTGATGAGCGTGTTATTGAAACACTTCAGCGTAGTAATGAACTGTTGAGGATGGACATATCTATGCAAAATGAAGCATTACTACTTCGCAAGCAGGAAAATGATCGCCTGGTTAAACAAGTGGAGGAGCTTACCGTTGCTTTGAATTCAGGGAAGATGAATGCGATTGTAGAGGCAGAATCAAGCAAGAATGAATTGTGGGATTCTATGATGGTATCTAGAATGAAAACCCAAGAGCAATCAATTGAACTTACTCGTTTATATAAACAGTTGCAAGATATTGAAGAGGATTATGAAAATAAATTGATGAGAATGGAGCAACAATGGCGGGAAGATGTTGACCAACTCCAGGAATATGTCGAAGAGATTACCCAAGAACTCCAGGATACCAAAGAGGTGCTGTCAAAGTCTTCAAAAGAGTCTGATGATTACGAAGAAGTAGTAGGTAAACTTAGGACTGAAGCAGAGCGTGAAATTGAGAAATTCGAGAAAACAATACGGGAAAATGAGGAGAGTATCTCTTTATTCAAAGAAGAGGTTGAAAAGCTTACTGATGAAATTACCCAATTGTCAGAACGTTATAACGATAAATGCCATGAATTTGACGAATTACAAAAGCGGCTGCAAACTTTGGAAGAAGAAAATAATAAAGCGAAGGAAGATTCAACTTCAAAGACATCAAATCTTCTTGAACAGTTGAAAATGACAGAAGCAGAAGTTGATTCTTTAAGGAAGGAAAATGAAGAAAACAAGCAAGTAATTGCTTTGAAAGAAAGCGAGCTGGTGAAAAGTAACGATAACAAACTTTTACTCAATGAGCAAATTGAGTCGTTAAATGATCAACTTAGTCAGTTAAAAACTGAAATGGAAAGCGTTACAACGAGTAAAGAATCGTTAGCCGATTATCTTAGCAACTTGAAGGAAAGGCACAATGACGAATTAGATTCATTAAATAAAAAACTTCGTGAATTTGAAGGTATATTGTCATCAAACTCTTCTTTAAAAAGTGAGATTGAGGAAAGAAATAATCAATACGTTACCCTTCGCGAAAATTTCGATTCTTTGCAGAATGCTATTATGGAAACATTTGATAAACAGGTCACCCACTGCTCGGTTAACCATTTGGTACAACAGATAAGAAAACTAAAAGATGAGAATAAAAAGGATCAGTCTGGTACTGATAAGTTGATGAAAAAAATCTACCATTGTGAGCAAAGTTTAAAAGAAAAAACAAACTCTTTGGAGACGTTAGTGTCTGAAAAGAAGGAGTTAAAGAACTTACTGGATGCGGAAAGACGATCCAAAAAAGCAATCCAATTAGAGTTGGAAAATTTGTCTTCACAAGCTTTCAGAAGAAACCTCTCTGGATCTTCCAGTCCTTCTGAAAGGAGTCAATCTAGAGAACTTAAACTTTTACAAGCATCTGAAAAACGCCTTAAAGAGCAAGTGGAAGAAAGAAATTCCCTCATAAAAAACATTGTCACTCGTTTTACCCAACTGAATACGGGAAGTAAGCCTGTAAATACCAACGTTGAAGCATTGACGACAATTTCAAGCATGAATCAGGCAGTAAATATGAATTTTAGGGAGTTGGACAAATCCATTCAAGAATTCAAACGGAAGTGTCAATCAATGGAGCGGGAATTTAAGACCGAACTCAGGAAGCTTGATGGTGTACTTGAGGCTAGAAGTAAGCGTTTATCACAGTTGGAAGAACGAGTGAAACTTTTAGGCGCTGGGTCAACTTCATCTATTCCAAATTCGCCAAGGGCTTCAAAACGCGTTAGTTTGGATTCCGAGGATAAAAAGCTTGTTCCCGCTTCTCCAGATAAGTCAGCAGTTCAAAGAGGTATCACAGCTTTGAAACGAGATGCTGAAGGAATGAGCCATATATGGCAGTTGAGACTAAGAGAGATGGAGTTTCAACTCAAGGCTGAGCAAGAAGGTCGTAAAAGAGACAAGTTGGGTGCCAGAGAAAGGCTTCAAGATTTGATTCGACAAAACAGGAGTCTTTCAAGGCAAATAAAAACGGATAAAGAAAGCAATTCTAGGTCTCCTTCTATATCATCACAAGAACATAAATAATAATCTGGATAGTTTGCGGTTGAAGTATATAGCTTTTCTTAATCACCAGTACATATCTACTTAGTTGGAGAATTTAATTGACAAAATAAGCTAATTCCAAGATTTATATTTATTTTTTATTTTTTTTTGTTCTCGATTAACCATTTTGGTGTTTGTATCTCCCTGATTATAAAGGAAATAATCACACATATTCGTAAAAAAAATTTATTTTAATCGCGCAAAAGAATTCGAAATATAATTTTTTATTTAACCTTTTTTAAGTAAATTTTACTGCGCATGTATCATCTTTGTAAAAATTCCCAGAACCCGGTGTTTGTTTACATTTGCTGGGAGAATCGAGTTTTATTCAGGCACAACGTGTACTCAAAATAAATTTCAAAATTGAGCTCACATAAACTTGAATAGGAGCAAAAAAAGGAAAGAATCCATTGCATGGAAAAAGCAATTCACTTGGGACAATTTTATAGAACGATTCCACAAACATAGAATGGACCTACTGGGCCTTAAAGAATTAGACAATAACAAACTAGTATCAAAGGCAAAAGAAAATGGAGTCGAATTTTCTGATTTATTTTTACTATCAAGCGGCTATTTACGAGACAGGGAAAATGCGTCAGCAAGTGTGTCTTCGAAAAATGAACGCATGGTGCTCAACGAAGAAAGACAAAATTGCTGGACGAAAAGAAATGATCCTAAAGGTTTAACTTACTACCAATTACTAAAGCCCAGTGAAGTTGAAATACTTAGTCGACCCGAGACAAGAAGAAAGCGGATGGCCTGTCAAGTTTTCTTCCTCAATTACTATATTAGCACAATTGAGTACCATAAACTAAGGAAGGAAAGATTGGAAGAATTTACAGCGTGTACATCGTCATTAAAACAATCTAAACAGAAGCGACTATGGAAAGAGCATTGTGGAAGGGAAAGAGCATTTTTGAGAAAAAAAAGAACCAAGATTCAATGTAGCCATTTCGATTTATTAGTAAAGCTTGGACAAGGAGGATATGGTTCTGTGTGGCTTGCTAAAAAGCGCAACACACACGAATTGTTAGCAATGAAAATGATGAAAAAATCAACATTACAGCAACTTAATGAAGTAAGAAGACACTATTAAAGATCTTAAAAGAAAACTAACAACGGCTCAGGTGAAACACATATTGAATGAAAGAGATATACTAACGAATACTAATTCCGAATGGCTTGTAAAACTGTATTATGCCTTTCAAGATAAGGAAAAAGTATATCTAGCAATGGAATACGTCCCTGGAGGAGATTTTCGAACTTTTTTGACTACCAAGGGGCTTTTGCATGAAAATCAAACCCGATTTTACCTAGCAGAAATGGTCGCTGCAATCAGTGCAGTCCACAAACTAGGTTATATGCATCGTGATTTAAAGCCCGAGAACTTTTTAATTGATCAAAAGGGACATATCAAGCTTAGTGACTTTGGGCTAAGTACTGCAATTGTTACATCGAATCAGGTAAATCGACTTCAACATGCACTAGTGAGCGCGGTTAATCCTCAGAGACCTTATTTAACACAAAAGCAAAGAAGAAACATTTATAAAGCGCTTTTGGAAAAGAATGAGAACAAGGTAAAGACATTTTGATTCAAACGTAAACTAAAAAAAAATTAGGTAAATTCCGTTGTTGGATCTCCTGAATACATGGCTCCAGAAGTTGTTTACGGAAAGAAATACGATAGGACCGTAGACTACTGGTCACTTGGCTGCATATGTTATGAATGTCTGGTAGGATATCCTCCCTTTTCTGGGTCAACGCTCCAAGAAACGTGGACTAATCTATACTACTGGCGAGAAATGTTGCAGAGACCCTCCAAAAATGAAAATGGAATTTACGACAAAAAAGCGAGATCGGTTTCAGACGAGGCATGGTCTTTCATCACCAAGTGTCTAACAGAACCAACGTCAAGATTTCAAAGCACAATCGAAATCCAAAAGCATCCATTTTTTAAGAGACTCCATTGGAACGGTTTGCGGAAAAGAGCTGTGCCACCATTTGTTCCCCGCTTGGAGAATCAACTTGATACTTCCTATTTTGATGATTTCAATGACGAACAGGTACTAGATGCGTACAAAGATGTGTACGAAAAGCAAAGGAAGGCAGAGCAAAAAGCAAAAAGCAATGGAGTTATGAACGGTAATCAAAGACAATTTCTTGGTTTCACCTTCAAGTATCGACCCAACGCAAGAAAGCCACTGGTGGGTCGGCATCGTGAAAAGCGACAACTTCGCAAAGAGAAACCGGAGAAGAAAAATAATAGCACTAAACAAAAGGATTTAATCACCGTTAGTCATAACAAAGGCACCACTGCTATTGAGGACCTGGATGAGGACAAGCGATCAAAAACAAAGGGTCACAAAACTAAGTCATCAAGAGTCCATCGGCTTCTGGAAAGAAAAGGCAAAGACCTGTATGAATTTTTGCTCTAAATCCAGATAATAACGCATCAATTACCATTGAGAAACGCCGAAAAGTCTCGTTATTGCGACATGAAAAGCGTTCTGAGCCACAGCATATTCGGAATCGATGAGCCAAGCAGCGTATTCCGCTCGAAACTAATCAGCATATTTCTCCATAAAAGGGAGATATGAATATTAATTATAAGTAAATAGTTAATTCTTGACTGTTTAGAGAGAACTGCATCCTTAATCCAGCTGAAAACCCACTAAAATTTTGAAAATTCTACTGTAAACGTATCTTTCTTGTAGGTAGATCAACCTGTACGCTTAAAAGTAGTTTATATTCAAATAAACTTTTAAGTCCGACGATATAACGTCGCTTCGTTAGCTTCATGACGTGACCCTCGGATCGAGTCATCAGTTTGACAGATAAATTTTTACCCTTCACCTATATCCAGTTGCAGCCTTGAATTCAATTTTCATTCCTCGCTCTTTGAAAGTGAAATAGAAGATAGAAGGCATTATAACCATTAAAGCCATAGAAATGCTAGTTAGCAATGGCGGCACTGGGAGTGCTCACGAGTGGGACAGAACGACAATTGATTATGATATCGAGCCTAGCTCAGACACCCATGCCATTGAAATTAGCTCTAACGATGATTATCTTCATCCTTTGGCTCAGTTTAAGAAATCGGAAGAGTTTGACGAAGTACCTACCAATACCCTGATTCATGAAGTACCGTCATTTTCCGATTCTGCATCGAATATTCAGTCACAGCGAAATCTTAGCCCCTTCAAAGAGCTCGAAATAGTGTCGAAAAAAAAATCGGAACAGACGTTTTCATCTGCCGTGGATTTTTCCGCTATCAACGTGAAAAATTTAAATTTAAAGAGTGGTCTTTTCGATCCTGAACCGCCATCTTACGATCCAGATTATGCATTCAATCAACGCTCTTTGCAATCCGATCCCGGTTCCGATGAAATGTTCCGCAACTTCAAAAAAAGCATTAGCTTGGAGGAGTTGAAAAGTTCATACAAGTTAGCCAGTGCTGAGATGTGTGAACCAGAAACTAGACTTTCTTTTTTGCAACTTGCTCTTCAAGCGGAAAAATCCTCTAGTCGCCGCAACAGAGAGTATGTTGCTAGGAAAAAAGAGGAGGCTTTTGATTATTTGACTTCGTTTGTATCTCAAGGAAATTCTTTTTTTGGCTATTCAGAAGCACTTTATCTGTTGGCTGTATGCTATGGAACCGGTGCATTGAGAACGGAAATTAATGAGAAGGAAGCATATCGACTGTATAAAATGGCGGCCGACTTGAATCACGTGCAGGCTGCCTATAGGGTTGCCATATGTCTGCAGATGGGATTTGGTGTGACCCAGAACACTGAAGAAGCTATTCATTATTTCTTTAGAGCAGCGTCTGGACAACACGTTGGTGCCATGCATAGAATGGCCCTCATCTATTTCCGTGGTTTGATGTCAGTTAAGCGTGATCCAGTGAAAGCTATGTACTATTTGAATTTGGGAGCTCTTGAGGCTGATCATGAATTTCCTCAGGCCCTTTATGACTTAGCGGAGCTGTATGAGCACGGCTCTTCGTATTTAGATGGATTATTAGAGTTGAGCCCAAGAAAGGCTTTTGTTTTGTATCACATAGCTGCCAAGTATGGATTGAAAGATGCACAGCTTCGTGTGGCTCGATGTTTTGAGCTTGGTCAACTGGAATGTGACATTAATCTTGTTCGGAGCTTTGTGTGGTATCGACGATTAGCGAGGAAGAGGAATCCTGAAGCTATGTGGAAACTTTCCCAGTTTTATTTGAATGGAGTTGACGATGTCATCTATCCCAATCCCGAGCTTGCTAACGAATGGGCGAAAGCGGCAGCTTACAAGAATCATCATCTAGCGTCTACCTTTGTGCAAGACGTTGGAAAAGAAGATGTTTTTGAGAAGACTTCCATCACCATCAGTAACGAGGAGAGGAAGTCTCGAAACAGTGAAAGTCTGCCTAAGAAGAAGAAACGATTGAGTATGCTTTCTTTCAAGCGTTCTAAAAACAGAGAATCATGCATTATATCGTAAAAAGTGTTTCAATTTTAACTCAAACAATGTTCTTTCTGTTATTGTCTGTTACTTTTTTACTTCTGTTTTTTATTGTCATCCTCTATTTATTTGGTAAGCCATTTAGTGTTGGATGAAAATGTATCATATTATTGGACATGCTTTATTTCCTTGATTTAATGGTTTTATTCCCAAAAAATGTATGAAATACCTTAAACCCCTATTCCTAGAAATCATTTTGAAGCTTTTCTATGGTTTATGCTGCCTAATATCAAACTTATGTTATTACATACCCCTTTTTATTATTTGATGGATTTAATATTGTTCATGAGGACATTCCTTAAGCGTATATGAATTGCTGGGAGAAACAAATATTTTCATTTTTTTTATTTAATCTTTTCGTAATTAATTTATTTTCTTTTTTCTCCATACTTCGTTGTGATTTGCACAGTAGGATGTCTTTTTTGTGAGAAAATCGATTTTTCCTGTTATGCTGTAATTTAAGGGGAGCATCGAGATTGTAGAAGGATGAAAATATAAAAACTTTAACAGTATAAAGGATTTTATGTTGATTAGCTTTAATTCCGATTTTTTAATTATAGGTCCATGCACATTGGAGTTTCATTAGGTCCTGGAACTTTCAGCAGACACTAGCCATTGTGCTTTTTTACTGTACATTCTCGAGATTTATGGTGTGGCTGGTAATGAGAAAATTAGTTCATACAAACTTTTTGACGGAGCAAATGTAGTATTAAGGTATTGGTCGCAAATCAGTAAACTTGAAAAAGGCCTTTAGGTATAAAAAAAAAAAAAAAAAAAAGACTTGCAGAAGCCATTTCAATTGACAACTCGAAGTTAATTAGATATTATTTTTTAAAAAAAATAAACAGCTTATTATTAGACAGCCACATTCATCCTTTCATACCAAACATTCAAGTTGTGAATTTACATCCTTTTCTGGATTACCAAAGGAATCATACATATCGTTATATACATTAGTGTATTAGTTTTTCTGAAAGAAAAAAAAAGCCACAGACCCTCTTTGAATAACGAAGCACTTAATAACTTTTTCCAGAAAACGCAACGAATATAACACAATACGAAGGGATGATCAAAATACTTTTACGCACTTAGATATCTGTTTAACGCAAAAGTATTTTAACGAAAAAAATGGTAAAAAACATTGCAGACATCTAGGTACTATTTCGAACTTTCTGTAAACTCTTTTAAAGATTTGAAAAGTCGCTTCGTTATTCACCTTCATTCCGTCGTACCTTCTTTGCCCATGCTATATAGGTAGTATTGGAGAATGTATTTTTGTGCTACGATGACTTGTTGAATGTTGTCGTAGTGGATAGCACTCATTTCATCTATACAAATAACAAAACTAAGAAAGGATAATCAAGTTGGTATTTTGGTCGTTTGCATAAAATGCTTTTACTTCCATATCAAGTCCGCGGCGAACTGGATAGATCCCAGTAGAAAGAAGCGCAAAGAAGAAAATTTGAAAGGGGCCTTTTCTCGGAGTACAATAGGACATCTCGCATCTGTGCAATGCCTCGGGGCACTAATGTAGGCTAAATTACTCACGTGGATAGTCAATTATCGAGGGTCGTAGGGATCCCGAGCCCTGATAGATAAAAACGTCGGGCTGCGGCAAAATGTATATCAGTGATCCTGTACACCAGAAAGTGGATGATTCAATTACCACGGTATCTATCAGATAAGTAAGATGGATTGTTTCTGAATTACACCAAATGAGGAGAAATCGATTACGCAAAATGAATTGATAAGCACAACATTTGACAGGGAATGAAAAATGTTCGTTTAACGGGGGTGGGATTTTAAAAATTTCATTTTTTACGCATTCAGGTGCTGAGAAAGACAAAACGTATGGAAGATCGTTAAACGAAGTAAGAAAAGAGAAGAAGAGAAAAGTGATGATTTGCAAAGGCTTCTCTAATGTTTCTTTTAGTATGGATACCTCAATAGAAAAAGTCAAAGACCCAAAAAAAAAATAAAATAAAGGTCCTTCTGATGAACAACAAAAACTTTTTTTTACCTCTATTCTTTTGCTCGATAACAAATGGAATGCTTTAGATTTCGAAAGACTTTTATTAATCATGTTATCAAGTGTTCCTCCATCATCATCTTCCTTGTATACGGATATGTCGAGGAATGTAATAGACTGGGCCAACTAAGCAAGTCATGTTTGATAGGCGATTTCTCAGCCAAAGTGGGTAGACTGTATTTGTATGGTTTTGATCATTTTTGGTACTAGTCAGTTTCATGTAAAGTTTGGATTTAATTATTGGGTTTGACTCAAATCTCAATTTCATATTTGTGTTAATGTTAGTTTCATTCATATACTTTCGTCAGCATTTGTTTATGAAATTTCATGTTTCTTTTGCGAGCTCTTTTACTACTGCCCCATCTAGTCTGCATCCGTTCTCATTATCAAGAAATACTGCGGTACTGGTGCGAGGGTAGATGATTATCAAGGTAGGATGAAAATCCGCTCCACAAAGTTGTTAGTGATAAGTGGTAAAAGACGGTATGTGTTTGAGGTAACCATAATCGCCAAGATAGACAAGATGCAAGTGGAGCATTGTCGGCGTTAAAGTTAGTATTTTGATTTGTTTGAGCTATCAACATGAGTAAGTGTGCGGCGGCAGGCGAGTCGCAAAAGGAAAAAAAAAAGCCTTCATTTAGTTATCAGAGCATCGCCGACGTATACCTTTTTTCCATTGATAAATTTGTGTTAGTCAGTGCAGTTGTTCAACACAATCGGTCCTCCGTTTATCGGTAGCTCTTTTTTGCACTTTGACAAAGCACAAAATTCGTTTACATGCAATCATCTATTACGGATGTAAATGTCCGTCATAATCAAAGGAATGCCAACAACGCCAAGTGAAAGCGAGATGAGTTGGGAAAATAGGATCGCAATTTGACATTCCTACGTCTTCCTACGTCTTTCTTGGAATGAAGTAATCAACTCTTCGTAAATTAGCAGGGACGAGGAAAATATGCGACTGTTATCATTTTTAGCGCAATAAGGATAAGAAATGAGTGATTTAGGAAATAAGCAACTGGGAGATATCCATTATCACTTCCATAAGCGATAATGATAAACCGCAGGAAAAACACGTGTGAGCATGAAAAAGGGTATATATACATAGACGGAAAGGGGCTTCATCTTTTCTTTTTCTTTTGTTAGGGGCGTGGTGAATGGAAGTATTTCTTTGTTTTATGGGGAAGCGTACAAAATTGTGAAACGAAACGATGTATGTGTATGGAGTGTAGGAGTCATTCATTTTCATGAAAGAAACTATAATAAAAATGGGGTATATGATTAGAAAGGGATGAGTGAATGTTTGAAAAAATTACTTATAAAATGGTAATGAATATGATTAGAAAAAGCGGTATGAGGAAGCATGGTTACTAAATGAACCAACTTGATTATATAAAAAAAAAGAAACAAATTAAAAACTAATTTTCATCTAACTCAGGAATTCCTCCTTTGAAAATAGCCAAACATTAACTAAAAAAATTAAAAAAAAAAAAAGTAGAAAAAAAATGTAAATATTACAAATACTTCCCAAACTCCCATAAAGCATTCTATGACGATTTCCTTACACCAAGCAATTTTCCTGTTGGATTTTATTTGTCTCGACTGGTTTGTGTATCCCTGTTTCCTTTCTTTTGTTTCCAAGAGAATCATTTCCAGGGAATTGATACATTTGTCCATGCTAAGATAAAATCCATTGTTCGGTCAACTCACTTCCGATATATCTGAAACGAAAAAACAAAACCTGATTAGAAAAGCTATATGTTTTCACATATAAGAAGACTATATGTCAAACCCCATCCTAGCGTCGATATGAAATGGAACTCTGTGAAATGATAGATGTGGGGGACCTAAAAGATAAACCCCAGTGTAGTGAAATCTCGATGCTTTTGAAACTGAATAAAACCCGAGGATATTAAGACAAGTAGTTTATTAAAAAAAAAGGTTTTCCGATCGTAGTTGAGTAAAGTTTGAAAATTCAAACAATAATTAAAACAACGGATGCACATCACGCTGCTGCGTCTTCTCTTGCACGGACATTGACTTCCGTATGTAATTTGTCTAACGATCGTGCTCTTTCCATTTCTTTTTTCCTTTAAAATACTCATTTGCCTATCTTCCTCATAAGATGCCTAGCATGTCGAGCTTACGGAGAATTTTTATTTCCTTTGATTTGGACAAAGCACCTCATCCAACATGATTGTGATCGGAGCTTTGGAGCACTTTTCATCAGTTCCGTCTTCATCCTCCTTCTACACTTCCATGGAAATTATGCAAAACTTGATAATTCCATCCTTACCAATAATTTTGCCTATTTCCACGGAACTGACCCGAAAAATTTAGCAAAAGGAACGATTTCGGTATTACTTATTAGCTTGGAAATTATGTCTCGCTAAACCATATAACGAAAGTTTGGTTTTTTATCAGTAAGCGAAAAATTTACCGTCCCCCTTTTCCTTCTTGTCAGCTACATAAAAGATAGGTGCGCTGCGCTGGTCGCCTTTTTCTGCCACTCTTTCCACGCTATTTTACGCTCTTATTCATTTTTGAGGAATACTAACGTCGGCCGGTATTGTTGGAAATCGCTGCAATTTGTTAAATTGAAATACCACTCAAGTGGGTAATGGTCTCCTTTAATTGTCGATACTGAAGGTTGATTGCATTTTAGTGCGGTGTCTTAAAAGCTGCACTCGCCCATCACACACGCGTTTGGTTTGTTTACCTTCCATCTACCTGTCTGCCTTCTTTCACTTTCACCTTACACCATGCGTCGTTCTACCATTGTGCCAACTAGTCGAACAAGCAGTTCATCTCCATCTCCCAGTCAAATGAAAAGCTTTCAAATGAATCGTTTGGTGGACCAACTGTCCAAGTTGCAATCCAACATGTCTCATTTGGAAAACCACTTACATGTTACCGCAATTCAAGCAGAAGCCATCCGACGTCTTGGTGCTCTTCAGGCCTCGCTTCTGATGGCGTCTGGTCGCGTTATGTCCGAAGCGAGGATTCAAAAGTCTTCAGATGCTGTGGAAGAAGACGTTCCTATGTGAGTCTCCAACTTTTTTGATGCAGACCTCAAATGACAATGATAAAAAGGAGAATACAAGAGACAAAGTGCCCCAATGAAGGAGAAATATAACAGGAAAGGAAGTAGGAATGTGCTCTTTCTTAATTAGATGGGGCTATTTCTTATTTTACTGCAACAATGCGGTATTTGGGGCTTCTTTCAATATGTGGGTGTTGGAGTTGTATCAACTATGCATCCGGAATACGGCTTTTCGGCATTTTACGCTATGGGAGTTTTGCGACTCTCGGGCTGCACTCCCGAAACCTATGTTACTGCATTGTACGATGCAGTTCTGTAAAAAATAGCAGGCTAAAAGAGGGTGTTCTAGTTCGTCTAATAAGTGATCTCGTTCATTGGTCAGCTCGGTCGGCTAAGTAACCAAGGGAAACTGCAAAAATTGGATACCAGAAATGATTGGTCAATTGCGCTTCACAAAACAGTCAGTGTACCAATCATATGGTTTTTATTTGAGATAGCGCACAATCATTGGATAGCTAGCTAAAAAAAGGTAAAAGTGGTTCCTTTCGTTAGGCTTCTTTATTTTCACCTTACGATTTACCGAAGAGAGCTTCTTCGACCTCGCTTAGATGGGTGTGAACAACGCCGTCCCTTTGCCAACCTCAACGAAAAAAGAAAAGCAGGTTGTACTAATTTTAAACGTTTCAAACGATTTTGTAAATTGATTTCTTTAAGCTTTGGCTCCTCCTTATTACATACCTAATCAATAAATATCTGTTTTCTTTTGCAGTTTCTTCTTTTTTTGCTCTCTTCCAGGGAAAACGGAAATTTGATTTGAGGAAGCCATAGCGCCACCATTCCCCAATCTGTCTACAAATTACTTTTTTTTGTTCCACCACACCTCTGGATTGTATTCTAGCTTATATCTGTTTTATTTTTCTATATTTGTTTTGGTATTTTAGTTCGTTTTTGTTGTTTTATTTCCCCTTTTTAGATCGTTTTTGTTTTGGGGTTCACGTCTTTTTTGTTTAAAGTACCTGTTCATATCAAAGCAACTTGAACTTCTTGCTATTTTTACCTTCGCTCGTGTGGTTTGCACAATCATTTCAAAGTAGTACCTAACTAAACAACGTTGTTGGTGTGTCTTGGTATTCACTGCCATTTCGTGTTTTCCATTTAAAGAAGCTTTCTTGGTCCTAGCTTAAGATTTCCTGTTTTTTTATATCTTACCTTATATTATTATTTTTTTGTGATTTTTTACTACAACTTTTTTTTTGTTTAACGTTTGAGAGGCGATCTCTTTCGTTCATTTCATTCGTTTATTTTTTGTTTCGGTTTTTTATTCGGAAACTTCCCTTTTTCTTTCTTATCCACATTTCAAGCTGGCTGAAGTTACTGATTTTTTGGGTATCATTTTTGGATATATCCCTGCTTTGTGATTAAACATTTTTTGCATAAAACCTTACTTATGGATCTAAAGTTTTCCAATTTTTTCAAGGAAGCGGAACATCCAGCACTTGTCAAAAAATTTGACAAATCTACCACGGACGAATCTTCCTCCAAAGAAGATTATTCCACGATGTCAGACCTCTGGAAAATGTTTTCCAAGGCAAAGTCGGAACTGTCTAATGGTCGTCGTGTCGAGAACTTGACATGGCGTTTAATGTCTATAAATTTGCAAAAGAACTTAACACCAAATGGTGATTCAAATACTTTAACCCCAGACACTTTCTCTGATCCCACTGCCCCTTCTAGTGCTCAATCCGTTCCTCCTACTTCTTCTGCTGAAACCACTGCCGATAACTCAGATACTGAAATGAAATTAAACCCAATACCTGCATATAGCGTACCTGCTGATACCACTGGAAGCTCGTTGATGGAATTTAATTATATTCAGCGTCGCGTGCGTAAAACAAGCTTTGACGAGTCTACTGCAAAAAGTAAAAAGCGCTCTATTGCCGATTCTCATTTTCCAGATCCCAATGCTATGCAAAGACCCCATGATTTGGAATCCCAACCATTTAGCTACCCAAAGATTCATGCTTCTAATTCTTTTAATTTCGTTAAGAGAGACATTGACAGCTCTAATTTTTCTAATCTTGACGCCTCAGCATTGCCTATATCTCCTCCTTCTGACTTTTTTAGTGTTCATTCTCACAATTTGCCTAATGCTCCCCCTTCCATTCCCGCTAATTCTAATAATTCTGCTTCTCCTAATCAGCGTATCAAAGCTTCTCCAAAGCATGCAGATACGGATGTTTTGGGATTGGACTTTGATATGACTCCATCAGAACCTTCATCATTTCCAGAAAATGGAGGCTTTCCCTCATTTGTTGACGCCAATACTCATGAACAAACTCTTTTTCCTTCTTCCGCCACCAACTCCTTTAGTTTTGAGCATGGCTCTGCTGGATTTCCCATTCCAGGCAGTGTTCCTTCCACCTCATATCATGCTAATACTGCATCAGAAGATGGCTTCAGCTCATCCTATAATAGCCAAGGGCTTTTTGGAATTTCATCACCTTTAAGTTCTGGTGTCACACCTAATCAATCATTTTTTCCCGATGTTTCGGGAAATAATATCTTTGATGTCTCTAGAAACAATCATGAAGTTTCGTCGCCATTAATCCAGTCACCAGGATCATATGTCAGTATGCCATCTATCAATATGGTTAGTTCGCTACCTATCTCGGCCCCTGTACCGAACTCGAACTCTCAATTCCCCCGTCGTCCTAATACTTTCCGTACGAATTCAAGCAAATCTGTAGGTCAAGGTTCTTCTGGCGTTGATTCAAATCAGGAAAATGCTGAATCATTTAATCCTTCTATTTCGAGCCACAATAGTGCTGAATGGGCATCTGGTGAAACTACCGGGCATTCATCCAACAGTCCTCTCCCTGGTTCTGATATGTTTTCTCCGCAATTCATGCGTGTTGGAACCGCTATGGGTGTTGCTCCAGTACGCAGCAATTCCTCTAACAACTTTGGGCAGAATTTCTTTCATCAAACCAGTCCACAATTTTCTGCTGTTCCTCATCGCAAAGTAAGTGCTCAGGATACCAATTTAATGGGGTCTAGTCCTGGGATGTACAATCATATGCCTTACTTAAATCGCGCTACTTCCGCTAACTCCATAACTTCTCCTGGGGTGCTGCCCGAAGGGATGGCTGCAAGTTTGAAGAAACGCACCACCAATACTGCTGCTACTCCGCAAGCTGCACTACCTACTACGTTGGATACGAAAAAAGATCGTTCTGTGTCATTTAATATCAATAAGAACGCCGAGAAGCCAACGGTTTCAAACGCTGCTGAAGACAAAAAGGGAGATGCAAATACCCGTAGAGCCAATGCCACTAACCCCACTCCTACCTGTACAAATTGTCAGACACGTACCACTCCATTGTGGCGTCGCAGTCCCGATGGACAACCTTTGTGTAATGCTTGTGGTTTGTTTATGAAGATCAATGGTGTCGTGAGACCCCTTAGTTTAAAAACCGACGTTATTAAAAAACGTAATCGTGGTGTTGGTACCTCGGCTACACCTAAACAGTCAGGCGGGCGTAAGGGATCAACTAGGAAGAGCAGCTCTAAATCGTCGAGTGCCAAATCGACTGCTGCTGATATGAAGCCGAAAGCTGATAGCAAATCTATTTCTCCTGGATTCGTTGGTGGAAATCAATCCTTATCCTCAGAAAGGATACCTTTAGATCCTAGCATGCGGAGTCCTTTGCAGCAACAGTCCTCTGAAAATGAATCCAAATCCCAGTCCATGCTATCAGCCAACAACTTAAACGCTGGTGTAAATGACTTTGGGTTAGGTTTTTCTGAAGGATTGGGTAGTGCCCACCTTGATTCTAATGACTCGTCTATGGTGCAAGGTAAGAACGACTTTGCGCCTGTTGTTGATTCGCCTTTATTTGATGCTTTTGACACAGACTTGGGCATGTCTTCTGTTGCTGAATCGCACACTATGAATATGGATCCATCGGATTTGTCACGAGTTTCCAAATCCTGGGATTGGTATAGCGTTATGTAAATTATATCGAAACTATGGCAGTTTCGCTGATTTTCGATTGTTTTTTATATAAAACACAATGCGTTGATCATCATTTTCGGTAGATAGTATATTTTCGACTTGAATTTTTTTCTTGTCGGAAAAGTCGATTAATTGTATGAGCAAGAGGCTTACGTGTGCATGATGGACGAAGTATGGCTTCATCACTATTTGGCTCCTTGTTCCCACAAAGTAATTTAAATTTGATGGGAGTTTTTCTGCTGGCAGATGGCATTATCCTTACTGCCTCTTTGGTGTGTTTGGTTAGTTCGGTTCTTAGAAACCGATTGGTGATACAAGTTGAGCTTTTCCTAATTTTGTGATGTTTTGACAAATATTGTTTATTTACTTCTTTTAATTCTCTTTATTCGCTTCAAACTCATTACTGAAATGTCTGCACTGTGTTTTTATAAAAAAAAACAGAATTCTACTACTTGAGGTTATTTATGTCTTTAATTATAGAGTTAATTTGTTTCAATTCGTCCGATTAGGCATATATTTGTTTTTTTATAATCTGTTTATGTCAAACTTTTTTCTTTGACTCTTCGTCCGATAATTATGGGTTTCTTTGTAGCTTTTGTATGCTCGTTAAATGGAGGTCGGAACCTACATATTTATATTTGTATAAAAATCTTGGTTTGTAACTATCTTTGTTTGTCTCAATCCTTGGCGTTCGTTCTGGAATCCTGTTTACACATGTGATTGTTGTTAGTTTAGTTTGCTATTCATCTTTTGAATATAAGTTATTAAGTGACCATGTTTATACCGTAGTCATAGTATAATCTTGAATTCATACTCTTAAAGTCAGTAGCTAGAACAATTTATAAAAAAAAATTTTCTAATCAATTAAAATAAAAAAAAATTGGAATATCTGGAATTTGGAGTTACTTAAAGATTTTGAAGTTTGGGGTTTCTAAATCCCAACCATTCAGCTAAGCTAAAGTGCTTTTGGTTGAGGTGTATATGTGTATGTCGGCTGTGCCAGCCTTTCAAAACTTCTTGGCGCTATATACTCAAGCATGATTACGTTTTGAAAAGAAAGAAAAATATTTGAATATAATTAATTAGTTTATTAAAATGAATTATAGCAAAGCATCACTCCAGAATGCTAATATCTTCCAACATAAACATACACACAGCTGTTCACTTACCGTCTACCAAACACTAGCTCCTTGCTAGAATCAATAAATTCCAGTTTGGAGCAATTTCTCGCTAAGAAAAACGACTTAATTCATAAAGAAAAGTTTGTAGAACACAAACTTTCCTTTTCAGAAAAATACAAGCGCAGAATTTAGTTTGTTTGTGGATGTTGTTGCTTGGAAGTGTGTATATACGGTAAAAGCGAAACTATAGAATAGAGAAGGTTGATCCTTCTTTTGTTTTAATATTGGACGTTTTGAAAAAATATCTTTTTTATATAAATAGATATTTAATAGTATCTTTTATTGTGTTCCAGGATTTTTTATATCCCTTAAGGTTGCTGTTAAAAAACGATGTCGGAAGAAGATACATCTAAGCTTCGCATATTAAGTGGTATGGTTTTTTTTTGTTTAAACTGCGTGTTATTTTATTTTTTGTATTGAATATCGCGTGCATTAATTTGATCGCTTTTAAAAAATTTATAATTTTTTTGCTAACGTGCTTTAGTCGGAAGCAATGCGATTTCTGCATTTATCAGCTGGCGTCTCTCCGAGAGTAAGGCTTGTCATACTACTTTAATTTGGAGAAATCGTTGCGAGAGTGTTCTTTCTGAAGGTATCCGTATTCGTTCAAGTGTTTTTGGTTCAACTAAATGGAAACCGGATGTTGGTATGTTGGTTGAATTTAACTTATTATTTTTTCTCCGTATCAAGTTGCTAATCGAGTCATTTTAGTTGCCCCGACAGTTGAGCAGCTTGCTATGAATTCTGAACCGTTCGACTATATTTTTGTATGTTTAAAAATTCTTCCATCAGTATATAATTTAGATACAGCAATTAAAGAGGTAGTTACCCCTGGCCACACGTGCATCGTCTTAAATACCACTGGTATAGTAGGAGCCGAAAAAGAATTACAGCACGCATTCCCTAATAATCCGGTTCTCTCTTTTGTTTTGCCTGATCAATTTGCTCAAAGGGGGCCTCTCCAATTTGAGCATACCACATTTGCTGCGGATTCTGCTAAAAGTGTCATTTATGTTGGACTCACTGAAGAGGAGGACGATGTCCCCGATTCAGTTCAAGATGCAATGATCGAAACTCTTACATTAACTTTGGAAGCAGGTGGTGTCTCTTGTGACTTTCTTTCCAAAATTCAGAAAAAGCAATGGGAAACAGGGGTTGGTCATATGTGTTTCTACCCATTGTCTATTATAAATGACGAACCAAATTTAGCGTTAATGTACCGCCTTAAGTCTTTTGCAAAAGTAATTGATGGTCTGATGGATGAAGCATTTTCCATTGCACAAGCCCAAGGCTGCGAATTTGAACCTGAAAAGTTGGATGTTTTGAAACGTCATATTGTCAACCGTATGCTTGCAACTCCTCGACCTTCTTATCCTTATCAGGATTATATTGCACATCGACCTTTGGAGGTTGCAGTTTTATTGGGTTACCCAGTCGAAATCGCCAAGGAGCTTGGCGTATCCGTTCCTCGTATGGAAACTTTACTAGCTCTGTTTGATGCTAAAAATAAAAGAAATTTAACTGTGAGAGCTGGAACGCCTCAATCTTCCCCCAATTTCAATCCTGCAATGCGTCGCTCTCCAGTGGGTGCTGCCTCACGCTCACCATCTCGCTCCACCATTGGCATATCTAACCGTATTGGAAGTGTCGATGACTTGTTGAACACTAGACAGTTTACTTCTTCTCCTATCGGAGGCTCTATGCCCAAAGGTCCCAACTCCATATACAAAATTCCTAGTGCTTCTATGGTAAACTTGTCTTCGCCTCTCGTTACCTCTCCTTCAGGCTTGAATCCCACGGGCAGGCCTTCACGTTTTGGAGGTCGCGTTCGCGGCAATCCTTTAACGATGAACAAGGCTGGCTCTGTTTCTGATCTTTTAAGTACTTCTACTAACATGGCTAGCTCGGATGCCTTGGAAACTGCGTCCATGATAGGTGTGCCTTCAGCCATGCCTCCAAATTCGTTTGATATGCTGACATTAACTCAAAGGCGAAATCGTCGAAATAATCAATCTTCCAGTCCTCCTGCGCCGTCCGATCGACGCTATACTATGGGTGCTAGGCGTCCAGTTCAAACAAGAGGAATGACCGATTCAGTGATCCCTATTTTAGAGGATCCAATGTCAACTCTTTACGATACTAGTCGTTACCCTACTAGGAATTCCAAACCGGCGACTCCAAAGGCTTCTCGGCCTCCTTCGATTGCCTCTACGGTGCATCGTAGGATGGACTAGATCTTTGAGGTTGTCTTTCTTTCGTGTAAACTAATTAAATTCCTTTTTTAATTTATTGTTCCTCTCCAATGTTTGAATATTCGGTATAATCTTCTACTTCCGATTGTCTTCAACTCATTTATCTTTATTTACACCTCCTTCCTAGGACCGGATTCCGTGACCTGTGTTACCCGTCTTCGATTGCGAAAACTCCTTATTGTACATTCCACTGCAAATATGCTAAGTTTTGTTAACGATACGCAAACCGTCATGGCGTTTCAAGATATCAACGCAACGGAATTTGTAATTGCTCCCTTCACTTGTCTCCGTCGTTTACCAATTCAGTTGTAAACATGGATTCTTTAACCTCAATACTACTATTGCTTGAACTTCAGCATGAGTTTAGCGGCCTTAAAGTTCCAGGTATGTTTTTTAGCGACGTCATTCAGTAAAACGGTCTTATCAAAACGAAGCAAGCTGAGCCGAAAATGGCATGTCTTTGCTTAAAATGCTTGGTTGGTTTCATCCGCTTTGGGCTTCAATGTTGGTCATAAGCATCAGAGCAAGGTCAAGCTGTTGTACCAGTAATTAGTTTGGTGTAATTTGTCGTTCCTACGTTGATGAAGTAGTTGATTGCTTTGTCTAGCTTGCTAACTGTAAATGACAGGTCGTTTAGCCAAATTTGGACCCCCTTTTAGACCAAGTGAAGAGTTCGCAGATGCTGAGGATTCACCGGTGATGAAGATGATTGCGCAGAGCTATATTTTTACACCTACATTGCCTGGTGTGAATAAGGCACCCCCTGAGTTTTGGAGCGATAAATTGCAACCCTTGTTGGAAACAATTGGAAAACACAATTTATCCGATTCATACGACCATGGACGTGTAAGCAAGCGTAAAATGGTTGGATTCGCGGTGGTTGTTGTTTTACATGTTTTGTCGAAGGGTTTATTGGGAAAAGCAACTCCTCTGTCAGAAGACAGAAAGCCTACAAGCAACAATGAAGAAGAGGATGATGCCGATGAAGCAAAAAGCTCCAATGCAGACTCTTCAACTGATTCAGTTCAGAAGTCGCTTGCTAATGTGAATATGGATGATGCAAATGGCCCCGAAAGGCTGCATTATCCTTCGGTTAAGCGTCTTCGTGAGGCATATTCACTTTTAGTGTACGGTGATGGTCTTCAACAAGCTCTCGATAGGATTTCAGTATCAGAGGATGTCGACAGCTGGGATGAACCTTTGAGGTCTGTGATAGAAAACATTCGCTATACGATTGCTGTTATTTTGCATTTTTCCTTTGTTACCGTCGATGCTATTCCTGAGTCTCCTCACCTTGTTAGTAATAGAAAGGGCCCTGAAGGTGTAGTTGAGCGTCTTTACAATCGTATCCCTTGGTTTTTAACGCGCCAAGTACTTCGGGTTGGAAATGCTGGTCTCTTGATGTCTGGTCTTACTCGACTTTTTTTGATGAAACCGCTTTCCTGGTTTGGCGAAAGTCGCAATCTGCTACAAACAATGTTGGCCGGTATTTTTAATGCCGATCTCGAGCACAGTGAGAGCACTATGGTTGAGACAGATGCAGAATTTGAAGACGATGCAAAATGGGAGACGATGCGTAAAGCCTTGCAATGGTTCACTCAACTTTCGCGTACTGAACAAGATGATGTTCGTTCTCAAAGCATCAATAAGGAACTGAACATTACTATCGCAATTTTAGAGGCGTACGAAGCACAGCAAACTGAAACTACCGAGACTGAAGGAGTTGATAAGGAAGACTCCGATAAGGCCTCGTCTGTCCAAGGCAATGAAGATGAAGTACCCGACACTGCATCTGAAACCGAGCATTCCGAGATTGAAGACTTTCATTTCGATCCTTATTCCGAGAAAGGTGTCCATATTGCCATGAGATATTTTGATGCCGCTTTAACACATCGTGATCGCGAATGTTTAATCCACGATCTATGTGACAACGATCAACTGAATGATGTTGTAAGAGAATTTATGAATGCGTTTTATAATATCATTTACGAAGCACATCAAGCTGCCGATTTTTCACAAGCTATTTATGACTTTCAGTATTTCTTATGGGATGTTATTCAGCTTTCAAAGGCCGGTGCTCCCTTAGTAAAGTTCATCAATCTTGTTGAACGTTATCAAAGCTGCTTTGTCCGTTTCATTCACCGACTTGTTGTGAATGCGCCCGATCTTTGTGGAGAGTGGTGCGACTGGTATCGCCATTGTTTAAAACAATTTAGTGTTGAGGTGAAGACTCCTGATGCGGTAGATGTTGCCCATAAAGCTTTAAATACCTTGGATGAAGAGACAAAACATCAAGTTTTGGAAGAAATTGGTGATTATGTGAAGGAACTTGATGAAGAAAGCAAGAAGGCTATTGAGAATAAAGATAGTACTAGTGAATGGCTTTTACATCTTTATAACTTCTTTGGGTCCGCAATTATTACACCCACTACAGCTCATGGAGTACCGCAGCCACAACTTCCAAATTGTGGAATGAAATTAAATAGAACTAAAGAGAAGCTGCTGACTCCTTTTCGAAATCTTTTAATGGAGCAACTCAACGAATTACAAGCGAAAAATCAAGAAACGCCTTCAGAAATGACTTCAACAGAATAATTTTATTACTAATTGAGGTCCAAAACATAATGACATAAAATCAAGTGAGGCTCGCACATTCCATCATTTCTTCTCACAACTACAAATGAAATGAAAATGCATTTCTTTTTTTTATTCTTTACTAATGATACATTCTTTACCATTATATTGCTTTTTTCATAGTGTAAAATTGTGAGCGTAAGAACAATGCTAAGATGGTGGTAACTAAATAAACGAAGCCACGTTCTGTATTCTTTTTCGTAAAAATCTTAAAGCTTCAATCGTTTCATTACTATTTATTTAATCCTTGTATTTAACTCAATGCTATGGTTGTTAAAAAATACGACTGCTATTTCGTAAACATTACAGTCAAATTACGGCATTTGAGTTCAGTAGCATGTTTTTGTTATTCGTGATAGTTTGGTAATTCTGAGGAAAGTTCATTTTAATTTTTTTTGCATTCGTTCCAAAGTTAAACCCTCTACATAACTGGAAGGGGGATGTTAATGGAAAATGAAAATGAAGCTAATACTCTTAGCTTACTTTGCAGTTTTAAGTAATATCTTATCGTCAGTGGAAGGTCGAGTAAGATATAGTAAGAGACCAAATCACAAACTTGGAACAGCCGAGTACGCAGAATGCATGTCAAATGCCCCGATAGTGTTTAATCGGTTTGATGCAAGTTATTATACACGAAACTTGTCAGTAGTCTTTAATATTCTTGGATATTCATCTGTGGACGCAAATGTTACGTTTGATATTATAGTTGAAGCTTATGGAGAGCAGAGGGCAAGATTTACTTTCGACCCTTGTGAAATAAATCTTAATACTGTGTGCCCAGTTGCAAGAGATACAGCTATAACCACACAGGGAATACTTCCAGTGAGCCCTCAAGATGTTCAGATGATCCCAAAAATTGCCTGGGGAATTCCTGATTTTGAAGGCTTAGTGCGTTTTCGCATGTATCGCTCAGAAGACATCGCAGCGTCATCCATCGATAATTCTACACCACTTGCGTGCATGATCGCGACACTTAATAATGGTCATACGTTTAAAAATAAAGTCGTAAAAGCTCTAAGTGGAACTGCTTTGGCATTGAGTATAGCAGGCGTCTTAGGCTTTTATGTAATTGGAATGGAGCATAGCACCTATCTGACACGTCAGGTTTTCATCAATTCCGTTCCTTCTTTGCAGCACATGGGAGAGCTACTTCAATGTATAGCTTTCACGGGAGCAATTGGAATTACACAGCCAAAAGTGCTAGTCGCATGGGCTAGTAATTTTGCATGGATTCTAGGATTTATTACCAATAAAGAGATAGAAAACAGCCTTGAGTCTTTTAGAAAGCATTCCAATGGAAACCTAAGTTCTCCAAAGATAGGTGGAGTCCATCGAAGAGATGCTGTTGCAACAAACCCTCAAAGCCCGATTCCTGGATTTTACCATGGGTTTCAAGGCCTAGCCACCGAAGTTGGAACGCTAACAACGAATTTATTTACACTCACTTTAATATGGTTTTTGATTTCTTTGGCCATAGCAGGAGGAATCGTTATAATATTCGTACTTATTATTAAGTTTCTTCGTCAGACACGTATAATCGCAAAATCTTCATGCGATTATATCACAAGGTATTGGTTTAGAGTACTTTTTAATGCTTGTATGAGATGGGTAAGTTAATTGAACAAAGGAATGAGTTGTTCATACATAGCTCTTAACGACTTTTTTGCTTTATACTTATACTAATCTGGTTGATATAGGTGTTGGTTTGTTGGCCTGTATTGGTAACTATGATAATTTACCAGTTTACACTTAGGGAAGCATATGGCCCTGTAATATTGGCGGCTTTGCTTCTGGCACTGCTTTTTGGGCTTTTCCTTTGGTTAACTATCAAAGTCATAAGAGTGATAACAACGTCAGGCTTGAGTAACGAGGACAATCCAGAAACATTGATAAGCGATCCAAAAATATACACATGGTGGGGATGGTTATATTTGGATTTAAAAGAACGGCGATGGCTCTATGTTTACGCCTGCTTTGCACATTATTTTAGTTTTGCATTGGTTTTAGCGTTAGTACAACAGTTTGCGAAGATTCAAACTATACTTCTATTTGTTATTGAAATCATCTCTTTTATATTGCTAGCAGTGTTTCGGCCTTTTGTTGGTTTCAAAAATTCCTTTTGCGTCTTTTTGGTTGCTCTCACCCGAGTGGTTTCCTTTGCTCTTCTCATACCGATAGCATTTGATTTAGCAATCATTCCGAAAGTGATCATTGCAATCATTCTTATCATTATACAAGGGCTGGTATTTTCATTTATGGCCCTGTGGAGCCTTTGGAACTTCATTACTATGCTAGGTACAGCATGGCCAGCCATTAGCTACACAGTCCCTTGGCTTAGAAGATTAATAGATGAATATCAAAGACAACTTCATATTGACTTTGAGAATCCTGCGGTTTCTGCAAGTGAAAAGCTATCCACCGAAGAGATTATCCCACAAGAATCAAATTTTGAAGAGCCCTCTACCACAAAGAAAGAAGGAAACGTAGACACAAAGGAAGATGGAAATGACGATGTCTTCAGCCTTGTTAACGCTTCTCCTATGCGACCAGCATCTACAATACCTTCACATTCATGTGACAACGGGATTAATGAAATGCAGCGTACTGTTTAAAGATTTTATCGTGGATGTTTCCAACTCAAACTATTGCATTAGAATGCCTTAAAGACTGAAAGTTGACAACACCAAGTACATATAGAAAAAGATATTTGCATTTGCATAAAAAAGATGATTGAACTTGATGCGATTAACCCTAATAATCTGAAAATCCTTGAAGTTATTAACGAAAAGTGTTTTGATCCTGAAATCATTATATTTCCAACCTCCTTTTACAAAGACACAATCTCAGTCGGGCCTTTAGCACAATATGCGTACTTTAACCAGGTCTGCGTAGGAGCTGTTAGATGCAAAAAAGAAACACATAATAAATCGCACAAAATCCAAATTTTATCTTTGGCAGTTTTGCCAGCCTATCGAAACCGTTCTATTGGTACCAAGCTGTTGGAATATGCTTGCGAGACTGCAGCTGAGGGAAAAGCCAAAGAAATTTACATTAAATTAAGCCCTAAACTCGATGTATCCGAATGGTTTATTCATCGGGGATTCATTATTGATGAGAGCTCCAAAACAGAAGATAGCGTCCTTCTTTCGAAAAAGCTATAGATTGCACACACATTTATTAATCTAAGTGAAATGCAATTATTAAATTGACTTGAAAATCTAACATGGATCCTTGGATAGATTTTAAAAGAATAAAATAGATTTAATTTTGAAATTTTTAAAGAACAGATTTTGTTAGCACCTTCAATAGGTACAAAATGTGATATCATTTGAAACAGCCGAACCTTGCCTAAGTAAAATTAAAAGACTTGAAAATGACTAAGATAATTGTAGGATTCTTATATCCTATCAATAATAAGAATATGAATCCATTCAATTAAACAAGAGTAAAGTACATACGAACTGTAGTGAAACATTACCACATGCGGCAAGACAACTTAGGAATTGAAAAACAAATGTTTATTTAAACAGCGAGCATTATTTTTTAAATGCATTAACCCGCAGTTATCCGCCAGCTTGTAATTCATCTGATTCCGTATCACTATCATATCCCTCCACCAAACTTCGTTTAGTATTTATAACATTTTCAAACTGTTTACACAAAAACATTTCATCTTCCGTAATTGCAAAGGTGCTAAACCATGTCTTATCGGATAATAATTCATTAGCTGAAGCAACAAATGCAGCTTTAATCATACTAATTTGAAATGATTGCTTTCCAATGTCGTTATTTCTGTCAATTGGATCTTCAATAGATAGCAAATTTGGTTGCACTTCGTTTAACCAGCCCTTTTGTAGCTTAGGAACTATTTGACCGGTTAAAGGTCTCAATACAAAAAGTTCGTATGTCCATTCGACTCCCCAAAAATAGAAGAATTTCTGTAGTAAAGCTCGAATTGGTTGCACTTCCGAATCAATTCCCTTTTTGTGAAATCGCATTTCAAGCCAACCAATTAGCATATAAGAGAGCGCGCAACTTGCAATCCCGCCATGATGAACGTTTTCCAAATCTCTTTCAAACAACCAGTGCTTCAATAGCATCAGCAATCTACCAAAAATTGGGTGTTCTTCGTTATAAGCTTTTTGCAATTCAGCAGTTCTGCAAGCTTTGTCATTTCCAAACGTCAAATCCACCCCAATTCCACTAACATCTACTAAATTGATGCGAGGGACTCTGGCACTAGAATGGAAATCAGCATCAGCATCCAAGTACTTTCTTAAAACCATGGTGACGCGTCGTTTCTCCAATTCTCCAACTCGAGGTGACTTCAAAGATACGTCTACATCACTTATAGATAATGTTGTTCCAATATACATGCTACCGTATACTTGAAGTTCAGCATCCAAAACGACCTCCCTAATGTGAGTCTGTAGTTTCTCTAACAAAAGCTTTCTGTACTTCAATTCCTCGATTTTCGGGCTTACGAACTCCAAAAATGAATAAAGTCGAGCATTATCACTCAAACCTTCTTCATTCCATGGTACTGAATGCAGCTCTAACAGGACTTTACCCATTCTTAAGAAATGGCATTTTGGCTAATTTTAATATCAATGGATTCAATTTCATGGCTCCTCGCACATAACGAGGTCGTGCGAGTGCCTTGTAATTATATGTAAATAAATCATTTTATAGCAAAAAAAAGTATCACGAGTTTTTAATCAATAAATAACTTATTTGTTTTTATAAATAATAGAATGATTGACTGCAAAAGCTTCCTAGTCTCATACAGCATTTATAGCGAAAACCAAAGATTATGAACCCAAGAAAAGCAAGCAAAAGATAGATAAGTACTCCCTCATCTCTCATTGTGCAAATTTTAACTTAAGCATGTGTATTTCGATTTTTAAAGGTTTCCTTTATGATATTTTTATTTGATAAACGAATTCGTTGGTTTACGCATGTAAATACTGTCATGGCGTCTAAATACATATGAAAATAAAATAAAATTAATCCAAGTAATTAGTCATGTACTTCTTTCTTTTTGGTAATCTGATTCGTAATGAACAGTGTAGGACTAAGTGTAACAATCATAATTTAGCAAAAGACAAATTCACAAAAAACAGTCAACTTGAAATAATCACGGAAAGATGAATATAAGGTGTTTTTTTGAAATCCCCTTTCGCTCAAGCAGTGTAAAAGTGACTATAATAAGGAATTATTGAACCAAGAAAACATTAATAAATATCATGCAATAACACAGAAACAAAATCTCCTTTGTTTTTTTTGGACATCAAAAATTTGAAATTATTGACCGCATCATAATAATAAGCCTTTGAATTAACTTATGAAAGCTCACTCATAATTGAATAAAACAAAAAAACAAGTACAGAGATGCAATCAAGCTCCTTTAAAATTGAACCTAGTAAACAGATATTATATATAAATTAATATGCATGTTTATTAACTAAAAATTCCGTCTACACCCATTTGGTAATCCTTACTTCCAATCTCCATAATTTTAACGACTTTTTTATAGATATCCGCCAATTTCTTTGTAGAAATTATCTATTTCTTCATCCTTGTCTTCCTGAACTTGGCTCGATACATCCCTGTCTGGCTGTCCAATTTTCTGCCCCTTGGCTAGTTTTTGTCGTTGAAACGCAGCAGGTAAAAATTGAGCAGCTTCTTGTCGTAAATCTCTGACTACCGGCTGAGCTGAGTACTCAATCATAGTTTCCTCTTCAATGTCCTTCGTATTTGCAGCAGCTTCTGTCGTAGTAGTGGATTTTGGTTGTGCTGAACTTGCATTTATGTCTTGCTTTTTGTGGTGCTTTGGCTTAAAGCTCTTATTTTTCTTTTCCCTTGGCTTTGGATCCTCAAAAGGATATTCTTCAGAAGGTAAAGGTATATCAATAACGGATTCATCTGTTTCTGAACTTAGTTCTTCCTTCTCACGATAAGGCATTCCTGGCGGCGGAACTCCGTAAGGATTAAATATTGGATCATAATATATACTTCGTTTTGGGTTTTTAGGGATAAAAGGCTTTCTAGGTTTATGTTGACGTTCTGCCTCCTTAGTCTTGTCTGACTCAACACGCCCAACTCTATGTCCATGAATGTTTTTCTTCTTCATAATTGCCATATCTCTTTGCAAATTTTGTAATAATTGCTTGTCATGTGCATTTAAAGCTTGCGAAGATTCTAATTGTGTCAGCTCTGATAATTGGCGTTCCATTTGGCTCATATTCCTATGCGACAGTCGTTCTTCATGGCGTTTTGCTCTTTCTTCTCGCACTTTAATTTGTTCTCTTTTTTTCTTCTTTCTGCTCTCCGCTTGAACGGGATTTAATCCCCGTTTTGACAGCATTCTGTAGAGTCAAGTATAGTATGGGTTTAGAATGGTGGTGATCAAAAACGTGACATGTATAAAATATTTAGGCAAATAGACAAAGAATAGTATTAAATTGGTTTGAGTAATCGACCGTTTACATTAAATTTAAATAAAGAATAATTAGTAATGTTGAAGTTGATGAGCTAAAAACTAAAGTTAATAGGCTGGTAATTAATTGTGTATATAGAGTATGAGTCAATGATGGAATTTCAGAATCTTTTCGTTTAAGTATATTCTACTGTATTAGCAATCATTTAGTAGAATTGGGCTTTAAAACGTAATTATTTTTCTGGCCTTGCATTTCAAGGCTTCCATTTTTGACATGTAAGAGTTGGCTATTTAAGAAAAAGTACTTACTCATTGAACTTGGCAATTGTCAAATATTTGAAATATGCATACTCCTTATTTTAGTGATATTTTTCAGCTTGACTTCCCGTTTAAAAAATGAATTACTGCTTAGTAGAGGGAACATTTATGATGGAAGGTGATTTATAGTCGTGGATTCAACAAACAGTAGCAAAGTTCGTTGAAAATAATTAAATTCTTCTATGTCACTTATTAGTAGACCCAAAATCAACAGTTTACGTTACAACAATTGATAGGTTTTACGCTAATCAAAAACATATTGACAACCATCTACATTACAAACGCGTTTATGAACCAATCACATATAGTTTTATTTTCTTGTAAACATGAAAGCATTTTATTAACCATTAAATCTTGATCGATAAGAGAACAAACAATTTTGCCATTTTTACGAACCAAGTTCCTCATCCGGAAATCCGTAAGCTTGGCAGATACAATGGCTGTTCCATCTTCACCGAATCCAATAACCGATAGTCATCGAACGGCCAGTAAGAGATTACCAGCACACGAACTATATCAATTTCAGAGGATGGTGTTAGTAGTAAGAAAAACAAGCCATCATTTGGGACTATAAACATCTAAAAAGCAGTCACTCAACTAACGAACTTTAAAGCATTTAAAGTTGAGTAAGCGAATCAAGGGCAACTATCGAACTTTGTCCGTATGGCAGAATTCTATATATTAAAAAAATGGAAATTTTTTGAACTAATGAGACCGAGAATTAGCCGCTGCAACTTGCATAGCATGGACAAAAAACCCTTGTGAGCCATGATTTTTTTCTACGATGTCGTACAAAGCATCGGTGCTTAAACTGGAGTGCAGCAGATCATTCGATAGTAATTTTCTACCTATAAGAGCGTAATTTCTGGTGCTAGGAATGCGTAGTGGTTCAACCTCGATATTCCAACCTACCTCCTCTGACAGCTGCATGAGCCATTCAATGTACATGGCGTATCTTCCTCCATGTTTGGGATTTCGAGGTTTCGGTAATGCCCAGGAAATTTTAGCACCTGTCAGATCATGAACGCAACAAGGAATCGACATGAAATAGCATTTCTGATTTAATCTTGCTAAAATGGGAAGATAAGGAGTCAATTCATCCGCATGGTTTCCGATAAGGAATGAGTTTTCAGAAAATCGACCGTCATGAATGTTTGCAGCGGACATAGTGAAACCGGCAGGCAGCTGAGGAAATGGAATCTTTGTTTCAAAATCATGCAGAAAATAGGGTACAAGAACTTTTTCGTATAACTTTACTTGAACCCAAAGGGGATATGTCTCCCATGATTTTCTTTTTCTAGCGTCGAAGCCATATCCATTATAGCCCTCCATTAACAACAGATAAACAAGTAAACCATTTCCGCAACCAACATCAACAAAACTAAATTCTTTGTTTGATGAATAAGTTTGTTTCCACAATTCTATAAGAAATGCTGCAATAGCCAAATCTTCGAAAACGTGTTTACCAGGATCCGTTTTTTCTACCCAATTGTCAACAAGTTGCTTGGCGTATTTATCTTTCAGAATAACATAGGTATCTTGAAACTTGTTTCTTTCCACAACAGTGTCGTGAAGCATGCGTTTTTGGTACCCTTCCACTGCCCCCTTGCAATGCTTGTGTAAAACAAGTAAAAGCATATGAGCTGTTCGCAATAAACGGGAAGACAATTCCCTTTGAAAATCCTTTTCTACTAAATATAAAACCTCAACACTTGATCCTTTGTAATGAAAAGCAATTCCAGCTACTGCGGGATGATAGTATGGAAGATGATTATAGGGCTGTTCCAAACTTTTGTCCAGGTGAGGTAAGTACATTAATATACGATCATTTTCAAGCTTCTCATGTAGCACAACAACCGTTTGGTCCATTGTCGCATCCAAATTAGTATTACGAGGAATAATTCGACGATCGATCCACCTTGAAATTTGGTACCTTTCGTCAAGATTTTCGAAAACTGATTTCTGCTTGTTTAGAATTGAATCATCCTCTTGAGAATCAAGAATTATGTCTGTTCGCATGATAACACTGCTTGTCCGCTCTGGATGATAGACTAATTCTATCATCATTTTGTCAAATACCTCAGCTGCATAGCAGGTATCGTGCTCCAAAATGGATTGCCATTGGTAAGATGACTGCAAGTCATAAGGAACAGGTGGATCACATGTCAAAGCATTTTTTGGTTCTCGCGGCTTCCAATACGCAGGAACCTTCATAAATGCAATGCGCAAAAACCTTTCAATTGAACAAGTACGAAAGTACTGTTAGCAGAAAAAAAAATGTCGGAAACTCTAGCGCTTAATTTTAAGCATGTTTAAGGAACGCTTAATATACGTTAAATAAAATACGGATGCGTTGGAGATTTCAAAAACATTTGAATCTGTGTCTTTTCCTGTAGTAAAAAGGGAGAAAGGATTGAATAAATGGTTTGCTCAAAGTTTAACTAGCATTTCCATGAGTTCAGGAATTGCTAAAGGGGAACTTAAGGGTCTAAGCTCCTTTCAAATGAGTAAACAGGTAAATATTAATTCCATAAGGTAAACTTTGCGAATTTTTTTATTCGCAAATTTCCATCCATTTTGTATTGGTCATATAGTCGTAAAGAAGCCTAATCTTGAGATGCTGTAAAACTTCATGTCATATAATCTTACTAAGACACTCTATATACGATTCTCTCTTTCTCCTCAACAAAAATATTATCTTACAGAGGGTTTAAATTGGTAGAGCAAATTGACCTAAGAGGTGAACCAGTAACCTGAGAAAAAATTGCAGCTTCGATGTATGTATGAGATAGATTCTGTAGTTGTTTTATTATAATCTGACAAGTTCTTTCTACCGGAAGATTTCAAAAACGAGGAAAAGTAGTTCTTAAAATTTTTTCATCCTTTACTACGCTCTACAATCAAAATTTTCGATTTCATTAATTAACACGGCTTCTACTTTTTTTATTTTATGCAAGTCCCATATAAAAAGACTGTTAATATCAAGCAGCAAATACCGATAGAATTTTGTAGAATGAAATTTGACGCTTTTGGTTGAGAAAATCAAACGTGTGCAAAATGTCACAGCTCTTCACACGTAAACGAAATAGCGAACAAACACTCCTTATCAATAAAAGTACAGCAAAACACCAAGGAAGTGTCAGTTACTATTAACCAAAAACTAATTGAGAAACGACTTTGAGATTGTACTATAAAGATGGCTACTACCAACAAAGTTTACTTTATTGCAGGAGGAAATCGTGGTATTGGACTCTCTCTTGTCAAAGAGTTAAGCAGTAGAGAAGGAACGACTGTGTTTGCGAGTGCTCGCAAACCCGAAGCTGCTACTGAATTACAAGAATGGAGCAAATCTCATCCTAATGTTAAAACTGTTGAATTAGATGTCACATCTCAGCAGAGTGCCAATGAAGCTGCTCAAAGCGTTGCGAAGGCGGTCGATGGAATTGATGTTCTTTGGTTGAACTCTGGTATTTGTCAATCTTACTATACAGTTATGGAAGCACCTGAAGAAGTTTGGAATGCTCATTATCAAACCAATGTTTTAGGACCTATCCATGTGTTCAAAGCTTTTTATCCGTTGTTGACAAAGAAAAAAACCAGACAGGTTATCTTTACTTCCAGTGAATGCGGCTCAATGGGCGACTTTCGTGCTACTGGATTCTCTGCCTACGGTCAGTCCAAGGCAGCAATCAATTTCACTATGAAGGAACTTAGTGTCGAACTAGCTGATGAACACTTCACATTCATTTCCATTCATCCTGGAGTAGTAAAGACTGATATGAATGCTGATGCTATCAAAAAATTTACTGAAACATCTCCCGAGATGCTGACTTACTTAAAAAAGGTTACTATCATACCCGAAGAAAGCGTTTCATCCATGCTTAAGGTGGTTGACAATTTGAAACCCGAAAACAACGGGTCTTTTTATAGATATGACGGGACCATTATTCCCTTTTAGACATATCTTTTGTTAGTCATGATGGTTTTGATGCCCCTTTTTAAAGATGTTTTTGCAGTCTAGATTACAGCACGATGTTGTGTTCAAACAATCGTTCTTTTTTGTTGAATTTACATGCCCTTACAAATATTTACAAGCCTTCAGAACTTTAAAAAAGCTTAACATAACTATTTAGTGAGCATGGACATCTAAAAGATGTGTTTCATGTAACAAATTTGAGTATTCATTCGTATAAGGCTTATCGTCCAAAAAATGACTCCCGAGTGATCGATCATCTTACGGCTATCTTGTTTTTTTATAAATTTATTTTTTGGTGGAGCAATTTAAAGAGTCGTTTGTTTGTACCCAATTTAAAGCTTTTCTATACGACTGGCAACTCAGCATTCTCATGTGAGTAACTTCAAATACATATCATCTATATGATGCTTTGTCAAAGAAACCAGAAACAGAAGAATAATTTAACTGAAATTGATTAATTTATTAAAGCGGAATTAAGGGAATATGTTTAAAAAACCGTCTAAATAGGTTGTAAATGTATTTATATTGTCTTCTAATACAAAGTACAATAAGTTCTATACGATGAATTTTTATGAACTTGTCGCTGAGTATATTCAATTATGTAAGCATCAAAATTCACGGTTCAAATCACGTAAGCATAATGATTTGAAGAATTGGTATATAAGCATGAAGTTGATGATAAATTGCCGACACCAAATTATCCACTTTTCAAACGGATTCAAGGATCATTCAAACATTGTGTTAGAATATGTCTACTACCAACAAAATTTACTTTATTGCAGGAGGAAATCGAGGCATTGGACTCTCTCTTGTTAAGGAATTGAGCAACAGAAAAGGAACAGTTGTATTTGCAAGTGCCCGCAAGCCTGGAGCTGCTACTAAATTACAAGAATGGAGCAAGTCTCATTCCAATGTGCACATTATTAAGTTAGATGTCTCCTCTCTAGAGAGTGCCAATGAAGCCGCTCAAGAAGTTACAAAAGTAGTTGATGCAGTGGATGTTCTCTGGGTAAATTCAGCCGTTTTCCATTCTTTTGGTCCTGTCGTAAATACTCCTGATGATGTCTGGAACTCTCACTATAAAACCAATGTTTTAGGACCAATTCATGTCTACCAAGCCTTTTATCCTCTTATAAAAAAAGGAAGATCTAAAATCATTGTTTTTACTTCATCATTAGCTGGATCCATGGGAGCTTTCTTCCCTTCAAGTCAATCTGCTTATGGCCAATCTAAGGCTGCCTTAAATTATACGATGAAGGAAATTAGTTTTGAGCTACAAGATGAAGGATTCATAGTGATTTCAATTCACCCCGGAGCTGTCCGAACCGATTCAGCTCAAGAAATTGTAAATCAGCATGCTGAAAAGAAACCGGAAATTTTGGATCTCTTTGCAAAGCAGGCCTTAACACCCGAGAAAAGCGCTTCAGATATGTTGAAAGTTGTAGACAATTTGAAGCCCGAAAATAATGGACTTTTTTACAACTATGATGGTACCATCATTCCTTTTTAGACATATTCTTTTTTGTACTTATGCAACGATGCCAGAATAAAGGATTTGGAAAAAAATGATCAACTTCTACAATTCTATATACACGAACAAATGACCATAGATCAAAAGAAAAAATTGTTGTACCCTTCAATCAGTCATGTACTATTACAGTTTTGGAAAGCTAGTAAAACCACTCGTTTTGTCTTTTGAGACTAGTTGTTTACGAGTAGCCTGCATTTTAATAATATATAAAGAAAAACTTTGTTCAACCTCAAACTCGAAGCTACCTTTTATAAATCGTAGATAATTACTCCTACCACCACCAAAGCTGGAAAACGAATTCTTCCATTTTTTAACCACAGTGGCAATGTTATCAGCCAAAATTACAGCGACGTCTGGTAAATAATTGAATAGCTATGAAGGCATGAACTGCAATGCTTTAATGTAGCTTACGGTTAACGACAATGTTTCCATACATTCACTACTTTTTGACGACCTTTTAAGGCAATAAATATGCGACTGAAGTGACGTAACAACATCAAATGTGTTAATAGCTGAACAGCCTTTAAGGGTTCAGTCTTTTCGTGAATTTTGGAATTTTCTGAGTACTTCAAAAAATAGAATATGTCTTCGGCTGACAAGATTTTCTTTATCGCAGGCGGGAATCGTGGTATTGGACTCTCTCTTGTTAAAGAGTTAAGCAATAGAGAAGGAACGACTGTGTTTGCGAGTGCTCGCAAACCCGAAGCTGCTACTGAATTACAAGAGTTGAGCAAGTCTCATTCCAATGTGCATATTATTAAGTTGGATGTCACTTCTCTAGAGAGTGAAAAGGATGCCGCCAAGCAGGTTGAAAAAATCGTGGGTAAAGTCGACGTTCTCTGGCTAAATTCAGCAATCTATCACTCTTATTCCTCTGTATTAGAAACTCCTGATGAGGTTTGGAACTCTCACTACCAGACGAATGTTTTGGGACCAATTCATGTCTACCAAGCCTTTTATCCTTTAATGAAAAAAGGAGCGTCTAAAACCATTGTCTTTACTTCATCATCAGTAGCATCCATGGGAGCTTTTTTTCCAATAACTGTTTCAGCTTATGGTCAGTCTAAAGCAGCTCGATGAAGGAAATTAGTTTTGAACTAGCTGATGAAGGCTTTATTGTAATTTCAATTCACCCAGGACTTGTACAAACCAAGATGTCAAAAGAGTCCAGTGAGCATTTTTCCAAACAACATCCTGTCATGTTAGAATACTTTCAAAAAAATTCCATTCCTCCCGATCAAAGTGCTGCACAAATGTTAAAGGTTGTAGACGACTTGAAACCCGAAAACAGTGGATCTTTTCGTACTCATGACGGTTTTGATATCCCCTTTTAAAGGTACTTTGCTCTCTAGATTCCAGTGTATGATTTGTTCAAACAATTGTTTTTTGTTAATTTCATATGTTCTTACAAATGTTTACGAGCATAAAAAGTTTGAGCGAGTCCAAGGTGCCACTTGGATTGTTCAGCAGTTTTAGATCTTGATACGTTTTATTCAACCTTTGGATATATAAAGAAGGGCGTCGCATATAAAAAATTCAAGTGTTCATACAGCAATGCTTAAATCGGTTGCAAACTTATATTTTATCTTAAAATTATTCTATTTCTATGTTTTTTTTGTTTAATAATTTTTATTGTGAAAGGACTTCAAGGTTTAAAAGAGTTGTTTTTTTGTATCCTGATTCAACGCTTTTCTCCTATGGCCAATGTCTCAGCATTATCAATTAAACAATTTTCAAATAAATTCTCCCTTTATGATACTTTATCAAGGAAATTAAAAGAAAGGTGCATTTAAAGGAATACTATTCAGTATGCAAGCAGTATCAAGGAAGCAGCTGACAAACCAATGGAACGGGTTATAAAGATTAGTTGCAATATCCATATTATATGGCAAAATATCACCTAACGCTCTACGTGAACTACTATGAACCTGCTGATTTTGGAAGTATATTCAATTATGTAAGCATCAAAATTCACGGTTCAAATCACGTAAGCATAATGATTTGAAGAATTGGTATATAAGCACGAAGTTAATGATAAATTGCCGACACCAAATTACACTTTTCAAACGGATTCAAGGATCATTCAAATATTGTGTTAGAATATGTCTACTACCAACAAAATTTACTTTATTGCAGGAGGAAATCGAGGCATTGGACTCTCTCTTGTTAAGGAATTGAGCAACAGAGAAGGAACAGTTGTATTTGCAAGTGCCCGCAAGCCTGAAGCTGCTACTGAATTACAAGAATGGAGCAAGTCTCATTCCAATGTGCATATTATTAAGTTAGATATCTCCTCTCTAGAGAGTGCTAATGAAGCCGCTCAAGAAGTTGCAAAAGCTGTAGGTAAAGTAGATGTTCTTTGGGTAAATTCGGGCATTTTTCATTCTTTCAACACTGTTCTGAATACTCCTGATGATGTCTGGAACTCTCACTATAAAACCAATGTTTTAGGACCAATTCATGTCTACCAAGCCTTTTATCCTCTTGTGAAGAAAGGAGAATCTAAAATCATTGTTTTTACTTCATCATTAGTTGGATCCATGGGTGCTTTCTTCCCATTTAACCAATCTGGTTATGGCCAATCCAAGGCTGCTTTAAATTTTACAATGAAGGAAATTAGTTTTGAGCTACAAGATGAAGGATTCATAGTGATTTCAATTCATCCCGGAATGGTTCGAACCGATTCAGCTCAGGAAGCTGTAAATCAGCATGCTGAAGCGAAACCGGAAATTTTAGATATCTTTGCGAAACAGGCCTTGGCACCAGACCAAAGCGCTTCAGATATGTTGAAAGTTGTAGACAATTTGAAGCCCGAAAATAATGGATTTTTTTTCAACTATGATGGTACTACAATTCCATACTGATGGAAATTCACATCATTAACAAGTCATTCGGATTTGCTGTTAAGCTGCATCAATATTATATAACCGAATGATCGAAGGAACTTACAATAACCCTAAATATATGTTTTAATCCGCTTGTATATCTTTTTTAATAATTAGAGATGAAGGAGGTTATGTCTATTTTTTATGTTTCACATACGAGTTGTTTTTGCACAATGAAATTTGATGATCATATTAATTGTACATTGCATGCATTATTAATGAAATAGAAATTTTTATTAAACAACGGTTATGTTTAACTAAACTGCTCTGTAAGTTCTTCGTACTTTCGCATAAAATACTTAACAATGGTTATGTTTTCTATTGTTTACCGAATAGTGAGGCATTGTTTAGATGTGCCTTCAGTATTTATATTTACTGCATTTTAATCCTTATATGTTTGAATCAAATAGGTGTTATTACCTTAGAGCACGAAAAGCGATATAAAATAGTCAAGCGTATCCTTAATTATCCGAACTCTACGAAACCTTTCTTCACCTACGCTGTTCTTGGCAATCGCTTAGACGCGTTTCACTTCGAAATGTCAATCGTGAATATCCTTAGTGTTAATGTGCTAAATAATCCGGCAAAGTTCTCTGATCCATATAAATTCGAAATTACCTTTGAATGTCTGGAGCCGTTAAAAAGCGACCTGGAATGGAAGTTGACATATGTAGGTAGTGCGACGTCTCAAAGTTACGACCAAATTTTGGACACGCTACTAGTGGGACCTATACCAATCGGGATTAATAAATTCGTTTTTGAAGCTGATCCTCCTAATATCGATCTTTTACCTCAACTCAGCGATGTTTTGGGTGTCACAGTTATTTTACTCTCTTGTGCATATGAGGATAATGAGTTTGTTCGAGTAGGTTATTATGTCAACAATGAGATGGAGGGCCTGAACCTTCAGGAAATGGACGATGCAGAAATTAAAAAGGTCAAGGTTGACATTTCTAAAGTCTGGCGCAGTATTTTAGCAGAAAAGCCAAGGGTGACTCGATTCAACATTCAGTGGGATAATCCCGACTTTGACGATGCTCCACCAGTTCAGCCTGACGCGGACGAAGAGGAAGAAGAGGAGGAAGCTGATGAAATGGAGGAAGAATTCGATGAAGAGGGAGAAGGCGATGAGGAGGAGGAGGAGGAAGACGATGGAGACGGTGATGGAGAAGGTGATGGTGATGGAGAAGGAGAAAATGATGGGAAAGGATCGGAAGAAGAAGAAGAAGAAGAAATTGATATAGAGGAAGAAGAAGAAGAGTCGGCTCTTGCAAATGCTTCAGCTGCGGAAGAGAAACCTGAGGAGAAACCAGAGACGTCTCAGTAAAATGATAATCGGACTATTTTTTGAATGCTAATACTAATATTGACAAGAACTAATCCGATAAAGAACATGATTACTTTTTTGTATACTCTCTTTTAGTTTGCGCATATATATCGCTCTACCCGTTATTTTTTCGATGTAAAATATTCATGACTGGTGATAGTGTGAGAATAAAAACTATGGAATGGGAAAAGAGGAATAGCATTTTTTTTCCTGTTACCATAAAGCATTTTTCATAACACATCTTTTATTTAAATTCATTTTTGAACCGTCGACCTTTCCGTTGCATAATGGAGGGAAGAAGCATCTATTGTATGCCTCTTCCAATCGCCCTAAACGCATCATTTGTACCAACGTTCCATATTTTGGAACGGAGTTCTATTAGATTATTATTTTCTTTTTTTCCCATGTAAATTGTTGAAAGACTTTCGCATCCTGGTGTATGAAGTGTGCATTTCATGTTTTTCAAAACATAATTAGGGCACAGACGCAAGCTTTCTCTCCTCGATTTATCCTTACGGGACGGGATCTTTTTCCAGTTTATTAATGTGTGGATCCATTATTAGTATGTTCCATATTTAACTTATTCATCCAAAAGACAGCAGCACTCATTCTAGTTTTCGCCCTATGTATATTTGTTTATTGCAAGACCCATCAGTTGCGTACTCCAATGTAATCCGTTCGCTAATAAAACGTATTATGACATAAAACGCTATTTAAATATTGCGTATAGCAATACTCAACTCAATTAAGGATAATGTCTCTTGCAGTGGCCTCTTTAAATTGAGTGACACCCCTAAGTCACAGCAATGGGAAATGACATGTATTGACGCTACGCTGGTAAGACACTTCCCAACCTCCCATTTTCCGCAAAAAAACAAAAAAAGCGCATTACTCAATGAGTACAGATTCCTTGCCAAGAAGTTTGATGGAGCAGTAAGTGGTTTTGCTAGTTCTTTGCTAAATTGATAGGAAAGCGATGGAATTGCAACAGCAATTGCAAGGTACGATGGCGGTGCGTTTTGGAGAAAGAAAAGACTAACAATTGATAGCTTTGTTGGATGAGATCGATCAAAACAAACAGGAATCTGAAAACATTAGTCGAGAAAGCGAGTATCTGTGCCAATACATCGGCAGCATGATGGCCTTTCAGAATCGTCAGACTGTTCCCAAGAAGTAAAGTCGTTTAACCCTCTTTATGAAGCAACACTTGTACAGAAAGAGTTGTTGATGCACCATTGAATTGATTAATCGCTTTTTTTGATGTTTTTTGTATGATTCGTTCGATGAAGAAGAAAAAAAAATAAGGTTCGTTTGGATAGATGCGTAAGAACGCTGTTAAAACTGCGAATTCTCAGAAAAGTTTTTGGACGAATGACTGGATTACTTTAAGTGTTTGTTTTCCGTTGGATGGATCAGCCCTTTAGCGGCCTTTAGCATTTTTTTACGTAGAGAAATTCCCTTGTACTGGTCGCTGTTGGTTGGATTGATCCATCCCTCGCTTTCCCCATCGTATTATAAAACACGTTGGCTTTACTTTCTGATTGCCCTCTTGAGTTCCCCACACGCCTTTCGACCCACATACCTTTTCGAGTTGTCTAATTAATATCGTTATTAAAAGACATGAATTATTGCAATTTTGTTTATCTCCTTTTTCATTGAGCGAAGAAAAAAAAAAGAAAGACCCTCCAATTATCATTTAAAACTTATTGCGTCTCGCTCAACCTTCATTGCAAGTGGGTAGGTGGGCTTTGAACACCTTCACGCTTTATTCTCTTGTTTCTGACCCTTTGATGTTCCCATCGATTTCCTTGGACATCATTCTGCCAAATGTGTTGCCATTTCATCTTTTTCTATTCTATTTTCTATTTTTTAAGCTCAACGTCACTGGCACTGAACTTTAGCACAGCTAGCTCGTTTTTGACTAATCTATACTCAATTGAAGTTCTGCATGACTACCATTAAATTTTTGTTTTATTTTTTTTACTTCTGGTCAAGTTTTAAATTTGTAAATATTTTCCTTACACAAGTAGACTTAAGATGTGTTGAAAGCTTCTTGATACCCTATGTACTAAAAAAACCCTGTAGCGTAAAACAATGCAGGAGGACAAATCATCCTGCAGTCATTTTATTTGTTACAAAGTATTTTAATAAAATAACTTACAAACTTTGTCGAAATTGAAATGAGTATAAATTTTTCAAGCTCTTTAAATAAAAACAAAAACTCATCTATCCCGACAATTACAAGTCAAAAGTTTTTCCTACCAGGTCAGGCCGCGCCGCCACCAACTACTAGAAAATTAAAGTACACTTAAAATCGTTTTATTTACAGATCATTCAACTCTACTATATTACACGACAATCCTTACGACTTGCATGGAACTGTTTACATAGTTATTGAAGACAACAGATACATTGCGTTTATATAGAAATTTTTCGCTCAAACAGAATGGATCCATTTTCTATTTTTGCACACGTAAAACGTAGGATACGCATAAAGCAATCCATAACTTCATGTACACGAACGCTATCTCAGTTAGAAAACAGTTACTCCACAAGCAAAGGCGTCGGTTGATTTTGTCGACATACCATTTTAGATGTTCAACTTGGTACGTCTCCAGTGTCTTCTCTTCATGTTATAATGAACAGTGTTTCCGGTGCGAAGACGAATCCATTGAGGAATGGGGCGGTTTTGACGCGCAGCCTTGGCAAGCTTTTGCTTGGTACGGAAACTCTTGTGAGAAGGCATTTTGTGGAAGACAGAGTGTTGCATCCACGCAACTAAAGCGAATGTGACTGCTCTTTTTTCACAACTGTGACTGTCTTTTGAAGGTTTTTGTAGGATTTAAGGAATAATTTCAACATACTATGGTACATATTGCTAGTAACCGTTAAAACTGTTTTGTGAAATATGCCGTCAGAGCGTTATTTAAACTAGAATTGAGATACTGAAGAAATAATTAAATATATTTCAGTTAGTCCAAAAGCTTGTTGTTAGAAAAAGGCAGACGCATTCAAGAAAGTAGTGTTAGTAAGTAATATTTGGTTCAATCATATCAAAGTAAACTTGCTATTAATTTTACATTTGGGCTAGAAGCTCATATTTTAAGCATTGAGGTACAAAGAAGTTCCCAAGTCAAAAAACTTCTATTTTGTTACTACTATTTACAATTTGAAAAACTACGAAATCCGTACTTATGAGGGTCAATAAAAAAACAAAAAACGAATCCATTATTCATTATGAATCAAAGTTAATGGTAAGAGTAAAATGCCATCGTACCGATTACGATAAAATAGACAATTATTTGCACGTTAGCAAATTAAATTAATCAGTTGACCAAACAACATTAAATAGCACAGACATTAAAATTCCTTACATTGCTAGTAAGGCCATAATGCCTAAAAAGTAACCTTGTTATTCAATCCTTGAAATTGACAAGTTTTTGGAATAAAACACAAACCTGACTATGGATGAAGACATATCTAGAAGACAAACGACAAACATCCATTTTCAAAATAAGGAAATATTAAGTAATTTAATAGCATTGGTCATGCTTCATCGCATAATAGTATACATGACCTAAATAAAGGAAATTCGGAAATAACTTAACGATATATGAGGGAGTTAATCTAAACAATGGAAACCCTTTTACTGATCAGAAAGACAAAAAAAGGGCTCTTGTCGGGTATCACCCTTTTCAAATAAATTATGCTTTGTTCAATCCCTGTTCAACCACAAGTTCATAGTAACGACCGCGCTGTTTAACAAGCTCGGCATGAGTACCAGCTTCAGCGATAACACCACCATCAAATACGAAAATACAGTCTGCATCTTGGATAGAAGACAAACGATGAGCAATTGCTACCGTGGTTCTACCTTGAGAGGCGGCATTTAAAGCTTCTTGAACGACCTTTTCGCTATGACTGTCTAAAGCACTGGTTGCTTCATCTAAAAGGAGAATCTTTGGATTTCTAATTAATGCTCTAGCAATGGCAATACGCTGTTTTTGACCACCAGATAAGGAAGAGCCCTTTTGACCGCAAAGTGTGTTATAACCGTTGGGCAATCCAAGAATAAACTCATGAATATTGGCCTTCTTGCAAGCTTCAATCATCTCTTCTTCAGAGACATCTTTAGATGCGCCCAAAACAATGTTCTCACGAACAGTACCTTGGTACAACGTTGGCTCTTGAGAGACAAGGGCAATTTGTTTGCGGTAGTCGTTAATGTTATAGTCACGAACATTAACACCGTCCACCAATACAGCTCCATTGTCGCAATCGTAGAAACGCTCGATAAGCCCAATGGTCGTAGATTTACCACAGCCAGAAGATCCTACGAATGCGACAAACTGCCCGGGCTTCACAGTGAGGTTCAAACCACGAAGAACTTTAATATGCCTTCTGGTAGGGTAACTAAATTCAACTTGCCTGAATTCAATTGCTGCACTTTGAAGGGATTCAACTTTCTTTCCTTCCGTCGACCATGTATCAATTTTAGGTTTTGATTCGGACAAATACTTAATTTCACCGGCAGCAGCCTTTGCTTTTGTTACATCTGCTGAGTAACCAAAGAATTGACCAGCTTGTTGTATACCAAAGACAATTGCAATAAAACAAGTATAAAACTGAACGATGTTATATTCGCCCTTGCGCATTAAGGTAGAACCATACCAAAATGTCAATGCGTTAATCAAAAAGGTAACACCTTGAGCAGCAGAAAAGAATAAACCAGATTTCAATGATGCGATTGCCGACTCACGGCCAGGTTTGATGAGAGAATCACAATACTCAGCAAAAACGTTTTCTTCGCGATTAAGACTAGCGACTGTACGAATGGCTGAAGTTGACTCGCATGCGAACGCAGCTGACTCTTTGTAGGCAGCAGACAACTTCTCTTGGACTTGATCAAGAGCACGTACACGGTAATAACCAGCAGTAATGATAACAGGGGAGGTCGAAAGGGTCACCAAACCCAACTTCCATCCTGTAGCCAAAGATAAAATCGTAACTGAAATGATATTGGTCAAAATTTGGAAAAAGGTTCCTAAAGTCGGGCCGCTCAATCCCTCCAAAGACTGAATTTTCGTTGATAAAGAAGTAGTAATAGCACCAACTGTGTTCTCACTACGGTCGAAAAACTCAACATCTTGACGAAGCAATGTTCGAAATAGATGATAACGAATTCTTTGCAAAACTGCTTCCATTGCATAAGTCATTGCAAAATTGGAAATTGCATAAGCGAAGAATTGAACAATAGCTAGAATAAGCCAATAAACAGCAAACACGTTTACTTTGTGTAAAAAGTCTGTGGATGAGAGATCAGTGAAGATATTGAGAAATCTTGCAAAAACAGCTGCCTGAACAGGGTAAGCTGCACCACAAATCATAGAAGCCAAAATACCAATTAATAGACAAATAATCTCTATCATTGTCCGTACAAAAGAATGAATGAACCATAACGCTGTTAACGAATTAATCTCATGGTTGTTTTTCTTTGACTTTTTGGACTTTTTAGGCTCCTCATTAAGTTCACCGACATCTGCAGGAGGTAGGTTTGGAACAATTTCGGAAGCTACATGCTGAAGGGTTTTGTCTTCAAACACGACATTATCTTTCTCGTTGAGTTTATTATTCAACGTATCAGTATCCGTATTATGGGACATCATAGGGGCCTCGAGGCTAGCCATATCATTATCTTCATCATCGTCACCAAAAGACGTTATGGGTATTTCCCTCGGAGCATCCTCCAGTTCTTCCTCGACCATTTCCTGGTCTTTTTCTCCACCTGATAGCTTTTGAGCTTCTACTAGTCTAGCATAAGCACCATTCAGATCTAACAATTCATTGTGGGAGCCCTGTTCAACAATTTTTCCTGCATTCACTACGACAATATTATCAGCGTTACGAATTGTAGAAAGACGATGAGCAATAACGATAGTGGTACGAGATCTCGATGCATTATCTAGAGCTTTCTGAACAAGCACTTCACTCTTAGAGTCTAAAGCACTTGTGGCTTCGTCCAACAATAAGATCTTGGGATCACTAATAACGGCCCTAGCGATTGCAATTCTTTGTTTTTGTCCTCCTGACATAAGGAAACCGCGTTGTCCAACATTAGTTGAAAATTGCTCGGGTAATGTCATAATAAAGTCGTAAGCGTTGGCAAGCTTAGCGGCATCATAAACTCTTCTTTCCAATTCTTCCTTAGACAAGGTACCTTTAATTGTATCAGGCAGGCCATAAGTTATATTTTCAAACACAGTTGTAGCAAACAGAACCGGTTCTTGTTGTACCAAAGATATTTGATTTCTCAGCGAAGCAACGTTCAGCGTTCTAAGGTCTTTACCATCTAAGAAAACCTGCCCACCAATGGGGTCGTAAAATCGCTCAACAAGTCCAATGATCGTGGATTTGCCGCTACCACTGGCACCTACTAAAGCAGTAATTTTACCAGAAGGGCATACCAAAGAAAAGTTATCCAGCACTAAAACTTCAGGACGAGTAGGATAAACAAATCGAATATTTTTCAATTCGATCTCCCCTTTAATATCTTTGACTACATCACCAGTAGGTGTAAAAGCATTAATTGGACTAACACGATCAATTGTGTCGAAAATCTTTTTAGCGGCTGAGGCACAACTAACAAATGACTGCATCTTAGGAGAAATGTTGGCCAAACTATAGGAAGCAATAAGGACGGCGAAAAAGCAGCCAATTAATTTGCTAACATCTAAATCACCTGCATGTAGGAGGCGTCCACCTTCCCAAAATGCAAGACCGTAAACACCATACGCAACAAAGAACATCCATCCAACCATTAAACCCATTGCAATTGCCTTATTGATACCGAAGCGTTGTGCAGTTATTAAGTACTTATTGTACAATTTTGCAAGAATATCTTGGGTACCAAAAGCAAAAGCATTTCTGATATTGGAAAACACTTCTTCCACAAATGTACTGGATTCGGCAACGACGGCGATTTGACCTTTGGTGTTTTTGGTAATAAAGGGAACACCCAAGCCGATACCACCACAAATGGCTGGAAACATTGAACTCAATATCAATGTGAACTTCCAATGACGAATAAAAGCGATAACAAAACCAGATACAAAGGTTGCTATTGCAAAGAACACCAATCCGACCTTCTCACCTAAACCATCTTGAATAAAGTTTGTATCAGTAGTAATTCGAGTGGTAATTTCACCGGCACCTAGACGATCGAAATAACCGATATTTTGGGAAAGAATGGCATGCAAATAATCTTGTCGAATACGACGGGCAATCCGCTCTCCTGCAATAATAAAGGTTACAGTGTAAATATATGAACAGCCAAAGACACCAATTGCGATGTAAATAAAATAAAGACAAAAGTGATCTACAGTGTGTTGGAAAGATGACGCTCCTTTGCCAGAGGCAAGGTCGGTAAAAGCTTGAGCCAGCTGACCGGATACAAGGGACATCAATGGCATACCCAGGCCGGCACCAATACCAGTAATGGTGCCTGCCAATTGCAGCATAATATCCCATTTATCGGCGTATGAAAGGATTCTAGGGTATCCAGAAAGTTTGGCAGGTGTGTCATTAATTTGTTTGTAAAGGATTTCTTGTTCTTCAGGAGTATACTGTTCAAAAGGATCTTTGACAACATCTACCACGTGGCTTTCAGAAGCCTCATTCTCGCTTTTCTCTGTTGAAAAGTTTTTTTCATTTGAAGGTATGCTTTTGATAGAAAGGTCCAAAGAATGTTCGTTATCCTTAACCGTAGAAGTGGATTTTTTACTATGCAAAGACATGATTATGCAAATTCTATAAAATTAAAACAAATTAAGAAAACCAGTTTGAGGATCGAGAGTAGAAAATGGAAATTAAGAAAAATAGGTAGGTTTAAACAAACGGAGATGTAGAAGATGAAAAAAATAATTTAAACCAAATAATTGGAAACTAAAATCGTAACACTAAGAAAAGGGTTAGAAGTCGTTCAAATAACAAGTCATCAATTATGGATAAAAAAGGCTAAAAGGGAGAAGAACGTGAATGGAATTGATAAAACGAATATCGTCGTAATTATTGTACCAGTTAAAATTTTTATTTAATAATTGGAAAAATCTGGTCAGTGAAAAAAAGCATTGAAGCAAGAAACTTTCAACGCCTATAGCATCCAGTACAACAAAATTTAGCGTTGAACCTTGTGAGGATAAAATCAGCCAACAAATTATTTCACTCGAATGCTTGCAGATGCATATGTGTCTTAAAAATAACAAAGAAAAAAATATTCCTACCCATCCATGAACTATCACAATAATCATTATAATCATAAAAGCCAAGCAGCATCTCAATCGTTCTCCTTCTCATCCAACTTGTAAAGACAGACTATTAGAGCTGAGACAATAATAATATTGCCATGTTACCATTTTGCCAATTCGCATCATCGTTCCTTGTTCAATCCATCCACACACACAACACTTACCAAATTACAATACAATTAACACAGTAGGGTTTTCCCAAATTTTGACAATTGTCAAAAGGCGTAAAAACGTTTCTTCCACGTCCTGATAGGGAATTGAAGTTAAGTTAATACCTCTTAATGCTAAATACTCTAATAAGCAAGCGCAGTCTTCTGCGACTAAACAAAATTCAAGAAAAAGCAAAAGAGTATAGTGATTTGAAAAGTACAACTAAAAATCCCTGTCTAATCAATATAAATGCACACTCGGCGCTTGTTTACCCTCCTCGGTTCCGAGGAGTTAGTTTTTATGAGATGACTAAGAATGAAGTATTTGTCTTTCACGTATTGCCAAATAGTGCGTTTTAGCATGTGGAGGCATAAGCCACAATTAAAGGCGGATTCAGACGTAGAAACAGATAGAATTCGCTAATGTGCAGTTGCGCATTTTTTAACCAAGATAGCAAATTACTTGAAACTACGGTGCTTAAAATTGTGATCTCTATGTTTATATTTTAACAATTGTATAACGAATGTAAAAACTGTAATGAGTGCGTAAAAACATTGTAAACTTTTATATCGTTATATCTCTATATTACGCAAAATTGTCTATCACTGATTATTATATAATTCCCATTAATGAGGTTATCCAACTAGAATTCATATTCATCAACTGAAATGATCAAACTGAGAAAAAAATTTAAATAAACATATACTAAACTTAGTAGAACACAGTTGAGCCTACATTCATCAGTTCAATTAGTGGGCTATACTTCAATTGAGTATTTTACTATTATGCTGGTTTAGCTTAACTATCTTAGCATCAGATAACATTACCTAGGAGCTTTTTTGTCGCTCGCTATTTAGTAAACAATAACATAGATTGGTCTAAAACAAATTAACAAAGAAGTAGACATTGACGAATTTGGTTTCATTAAAAAAGAGTTTAAATTTTGAGAAATAATCATGAAAGAAATATAAACGAAATTATGAATACAACCAGACTGAGCAGTAGGTTTCCTAATTCCACTAGTTGATTTGATAGTCAATCTAAGAATCGCAATTTATCAACGTGGGTTGACATGAATAGTAACCATCATCAACGCATTCTTGCAATAATGGATATGCAAAATCCCATATAAACATGTCAAGTAGCATTGTAGAATGCTTTTAAGTAACACACTGGTCAACAAATTAAATGATAACAAAAGAACGAGATAAAAATATACAGTACAAAAAGTTGGCAAATGATCGACCATACTTAAACTTCCAAATTAAAGCATTATGATTGCAAAGTTACTCCATTGCGTTGAATATTTCGTGAAAAGAGATTTTGAGAAAAGCGCTTCGCGACTATTGACAGTACCAAGCAATAATGAAACTAAACTAGGTCTTCGGGACTTGTTTCATTCAATTGATTGTAGTTATTTTCAAACGCATTTTTTCCGCCACCAAGAGCTTAATATCGTTAATAGAAAATTCTTTGCAAGAAATATCTCATTATTTATAGAACATACATTTAATCCATGCCACGGTATTTATGAACAAATGAGTGCTGCATGATCTGAGTTGTACTGTATTATTAATATAACTAAATTATTACAATAACGAACCTGATTCATTTAAGCAAAAAGAGATGCATGATACAGGAGTGAGAATGCTAGATAATGTTGAGCATTTCCATCCCCATTTATCACCAGAAAGAAGAACTAAAAAATGTTCAATCGTTTTCAAAAGCCCATAGAAAACAAAAGTTTTTAAAAATGCACACACAATGTATTCCTTCTTGAAAGGGCTTATCACTTTTTTCAAAAAGTGCTTCACAGTCTTGGTCCAAGTTTCATAGTAGTCTGAAGAGTTAGTGAATGAACTGATAACATCCTCACAATTTGCTTACAAATTGAGCCGCTAAACAATATCACAGAGATTATACCGAATATAACCAAAAAAGCTATAAGGAAAGTGTGTGTGTGCTCAAAAGGAAGCACGCAACCAAGCACAACAATTGCAAAATAAGAATAATAAACAATACAAAAAGAGAACTTCAGAAGTAGACTATGGCTTGTGGGCGATTGCGTAGATCCTGTATTACTTTCGATGCTGTGATCTGGAGTTTCTGAAGCTTGAGACACAGGATTAGCGGACGTCAGAATATCTGAATGCATTAGTAAATGCTGAAACTTCAAACATTAACAGGAATTTATATTATATTTGAAAGAAAAAAAAAGCTCACCGCGCTTAGAATCGAAAATTTGAGTAAGTCGAATGTAACCAAATAATCACAAACATGTTATTTTTAAATAACATCAAGATACAGTTTTTACTATAATGTTTTCTTTCATATTAACAACATAACGTACCTGAATTTGAAGGCAATGTGCTTTTCTCCTCCGAATTGTGCTCTGAAGGTGGGCTTCCTTCCAAGTCAATTTCATGTCCTGCCTTCAATCCCATTTCTTCATCTAAAGAGCTGCTTAAGGAAGTATAATTATTGCTCATCTTATTAAATGGAGGTAAGATATACTCAAAAATATACCAATTGCTGGGATTGCGACAAACGTAAGAGCTATTAAGAAAACCTCTTTTATCAACAATTCAATGTAGAGCGGCGATCAATAGACCTCTAAAAAAGAACTAACTGTTTCTTTTAGCTTCTCAACTAGTATCAGAAAAAAAAAATCTTTCAAAACCCATCTCTAAAATGCGATTTCCTCTTACATACCCATTTTGTCACTGCTCCTTTTATAACGTGCAACGAAAATACTATTATTAATTTTATGTCAGCAATACTACACTACGCTATGATACACTACGTTGCGTATCACTATATGTCATATGTTGGAATACTAGCTAAGATCCGTTTATTGATAATCACGGGTAACTATTCGTCTATATACATAGATACCCGTTGATAACAACTATTTAGAAATATTATAAATAGAGTTACAACTGAACTGAGGAACGAGGTTCAGTTATGAGCTATATTAGTGATAGGTAACATTATAATCCAGTTAATACAATACCTATACTCAGTTGCTACTTATACAACCTGTGTATTGTAATATAATAGACCACAAGGAAAACTCACCGCAGCTCTACGTATCCTTAAATCAGATACCAAACTGCGTAGCTTACATTTTATATCAATTAGCAAACTCTAACATATTTTTAGGTACGACTTTATTTTGCACTATTCAGTAAACAACCAAGAAATCATTGTGTGCTTAATGAGTTAAAAAGAAATATCCTATTCACATTGACTGACCAAAATTAAAAATTAATTTAGTAGCTAATAAAGGAGTTTATACGGTCCGAAATGGAATGAGTTAACCATTGTTGAATTTCAGCTTCGTCTGTTGGTCTAATAATTGGTATATCAACCGTTATTGAACTATTTGACTAGGGAAAAAAAAGTAATCATCAACAAATACATTCCCATAACAAACAAAGAATTCTGTTGCTTTCATGATTATCATAAACCGGATCTTTGAAAATTAATCATATGAAACTGCTGATATCCAGAGACTTTAATGTGCTTTCAGCGTATTATACGAATGAGGAGCCAACCCCATAGATGAACAAATAAGAAAACTTTCTTTTAAATAAACATTTGAATATCGTAAACATTTTAACAGCCCTTTAGCAAATGTTTGAAAACATTAAATCACCGCAAAGGGTCTTCCTTTACAGTCCAAAAACTACAACACTCAACGAAAGATGTTTTAAAGGTGTCGACTGGCAATTAAGACAAATTTTTAAAAAGAAATAACGCAAGCAAGGGTGCTTCACGCTATTATGATCTCATTAGTTTTATCAAATTTGACAATTCTAAAGAGGAAGATTATTAGCAGATAGTAATCGAAATACAAACGCTTCTTTCAATATAGAATCGTTTGAATACACATGTAGCATATTAAACCTTTTCCAAAAAATAACGGATAACATTCTCAGCATTGCATTTGTTCAAAACTCATTAGTTTCTATTTAGGATATCTAGTTTGGTAAGTGAGACGAATTGGAAAATGAACATCGAGATTGATGAATTTAGCAGCATACCCCTAATAGCAAATAAGCAATCACAGTACTTATTAAAAACTCTAGTGAATAAACCAGGATTTTCTTGTAAAGTTAGCATTTATCAGAATTTTGAAGAACGAACCAATTTCAATTATAAAATATGCCACGTTTAGCATAACACCAATGACACGCTCCACCAACGGGCATCCCAGTCTCCATTGCTCAAAATGACTTCTAAAAAACATAAGGAGGGGAATGGCAAATGCATTAACAAAAGTCAACTTGAGAATAGCATATAGCATATTTACTCCCCGTTTTTGGGGAAAAGATCTTATACCTGCTCCGCAAGCGACAATAACTTCCTTGATACTCCTGAACCATGTTTCATATGTTGCTATAGAATTAGCAGCTGCATACTGATAGTAATCACATAGTCCACTTACCGAGTAAAAGCCACATCGAAAATATGTTAATTCCACCATTTCCCAATCCAAATAGCACCCGATCTTTAGTTGAAAAGTTTGCAAACACGAGATATTTAAACAAAGCAATATTTATTACGAAAACAGGAAGAAGTACTGCTGGAATTTTTGTCGACCAAGCCGTACGAGTATCAGCAACCTTAGAAGCTTCCATCACTTTATGATCAGCAGGTCTGGAAGTTTTCACTTTTACGTTAAAATTGCTATCTTTTTGAATATGAAGTTCTTTTTCTTCCCAACGAGGGTATTTTTCTTACCTAAAGACTGAGGTATAGTGGCTTCCTCGACCACAGTGTATTGTGAGACCTGAGTTTCGTGCTCGCCTTTTCCACGTTTAGGATTCAATTCATCCAAAGAATCCTTAGCCAAATGATGATTGTTTTCCATAATGAGCGATAAAAAGAGGTTGATCAAAAAATGCGCCGGTTGATATAACTGCGTAAACAAACAAGCAAGGTCCTTTCAAATTATCGCAATTTCAGATCTTACAAAGTTATACTAAGCAGAGAATTACAAAATTGAAAAATTTCGAATCAATTGCTTAAAACAAAGAATATTCAAAAATAGGAACCAAAAAGCTGATTTAGGAGGTAGATTACTTCTAACATCCGCATTTTAAGAAGACTAGCAGTATTCCTAAGTTACATTATATGCTATAACGAACACTTTGAAGCAATCTTATATCTGGAAATGCGAAAAATAATACAGTCAATTGATCGTCAGTAAATGCATTATCGATACAGATTAGTCCTTGCCATGGATTGACTTCTGCAGTATAGGAGAGTTAAGTTAACTCCTATTTAGGAGCTTTTATAACCGTAAATAAAATACTCTTTTAAAACTTTTAAGCTAAAATTTTTCTTTTGTGAAATTATCTGCTAAGGATATCTACCGATTTACAACGTGATACTTATAGATTTCGCTAACAGAAAACTGGTGAACTACTGTAATGTCAACTTCAGTATATCGAATAATACAGTACGTTCCGTATCGTTATATATCACATGTTCTGTTATCTATCCGCTATCTTATGATACAACATAGCACAAAAAGATTTGCTGATTTTTCCAAAAGAAAGTTTTAGATTAATAAACATACTCTAGATAGAGCCTAGCTGGAATTCGTTAGTACAGTTAAGTATTGAGCTTTTTCAGTGATTAGCTGCCAAACGTCCCCTTTGTATAAGAATATCAGCATTACCTGTTACCCATATTACCTGTGTATCAAAATATAATATGTATCAAGCAACCCCACCACCGTTTACCATATCCCTAAATTTGATTGCAACACGCTATTTCCACGGTATAATTGATTGCGCATTACACTAGAATAGCCAATGTTTTTACATCGCTTCCTAAAGCCGCAGTAAAGAGACAATTGGCTTTCCCCCACCTCTCCATATGGAAGAACGAACTACGTAGGATTCACCATTCACACTTATCTGCCCTTCGCCAACAGCTTAAAACCGCAACTGTCTGTTTTGGAAGTAGTAATAGAGGAAAAACTTCAAAATTGAGACTCTTTGATACTCATATTTAAAACCGCAGACATTGATTATCTATACAGTGAAGGGCACGGCTCAAGAGTACCGCCGTAAAACAAGAACGCAAAAGGGGAAGCCTTTACCTAAGAGCTTCGCCGTTTAAGCCTTGGGAAGTATAAACATAGCTTTGACTTACATACATTTTAAAGGAAGTGATAGAAATGTTTTGGAGATTGGGCCAGGGATTTGGATTTCAAAGCTCAAGCGCCATTGAGGCGATTTTGGATAAACCGGAAGATGAGATTAATTTAAAGGAGTTGTTAGAAGAGAATGGGGTTTTGGACGAATGTAAAAGCCACAACCCCAAACTTTTAGAATACCTTTGCAAGCCGGAAGTACTTAGCCAGCTGATTGATTATATTTTGGAGGTTGACGAAACAGAGATACCTTCTGCCGATGGTGGTTATGAAGAGCCGGAACATACCAGACTTTCCTACATAGCGAGTGAAATCCTCAGTAGCGACGTTTGGTCCATCTGTGAGGCTTGTGTGGAAAATAAGACATTGATGGTGAAACTTTGGTCCTTTTTGGATAGCGAGGGCCCATTAAACCCATTGCAAGCATCATACTTTGCAAAGGTCAATGAACATTTTCTGGATAAAAAAACCGAAGAAACGGTTGCCTTTATCCAATCTATTGATAACTTTGTAGAAAAGATCCTCCGTCATGCGGAAACAAGCGCAATCATGGATCTGTTGCTCAAATTCATTTCAATGGATCGTTGCAATACTGCTATTGGAATTGCTGACTGGTTGTATTCGCAGGGATTAATACAATCCTTACTGCGTCTACTTAGCCCATATGTGGATCCCGACGTCCAGTTTACTGTTGCTGATGTTATAAAAGCAATTATCGCTATTTCTGCCAATTCTAATGAACCCGGAGTTATTGGACCTAACTCCCTTTCACGAGAACTAGTATCCAGACAAACAATAACTACACTAACTGATTACATGACCGATTCTAAAGCTCCTCACTCTGCCACTTCTCTTATTAATGGCGTCAGCATCGTAATAGAACTAATTCGTAAGAACAACAGTGACTACGATGTTACACCCGTTTTGCAAATGCCTCTTGACACGCATCCTCCTACTACCCGTGATCCTATTTACCTTGGGACCATGTTGCGTCTTTTCGCCGAAAAAATTCCTGTCTTTCAAAAAATCCTCCTTAAACCTTCCACCGAGTCCGACCTCATGCCCACCAGTTTTGGTAAGATCAAGCCTTTAGGTTTTGAACGTTTCCGAATTTGTGAACTTTACGCCGAGTTGCTTCATTGTAGTAATATGTCCCTTCTTAGCGATCCTAATGGTGAAGCCATGGTAATGCAGCGTGACCATCTTCGTGATTATCTTTTCCGCCATAATAGCTGTGCACGTGATCTTGTCATGAGCGACGAGGACGATGATGATTCTACTTTTTCCGATAAAAATTCTAAAGATTTTAAGGAAACTGAAGACATGAACGGGGCTGAAGATATGCACGGTCGTGCTCCGCAAATCACTAAGGATAACCTTAATTTGACTACTACTGATTCCCCAATGTCCGAGGCTGAACCCGTTAGTGAAGAAGAATACAAGGACGTTATGGAAACCGCTAAAGCACTACACCATGGGGACGATGATGCGGCTTCTGATACTTCTTACGAACCCCTTCCGGAAAGTGTTATTGAGGATGCTAAAAAGCTCCCTGTTATTGGCGATTTTCTAAAGATTGAATTTATTCAAAATAATGTAATTCCGACTATTCTTGATCATTTCTTTGATTATCCTTGGAACAATTTTTTACATAACGTTGTATATGATGTTGTTCAGCAGGTGTTAAATGCTCCTATGGACAAAGATCAAAACTATGCACTTGCCGTCGATATGTTTAAACAAGGGAAAATCACTGAAAAGATTGTGTACGGCCAAGAATTGAATGATAAAAAGGTAGCTAAACCTAGCGGATTTCGGGCTGGATATATGGGTCATCTAACCATAATTGCTGACGAAGTTGTGAAGTTTGTAGAACATTATTCTTCTACCTTTGATCAGGAATTGCTAAATCTTATCAATGACGAAAAATGGCAAAATTTTGTAAATAAGACGTTAGTAGAAACGAGGAACCGTGATAATCAATTATTAGGAGGCTTGGAACCCTCGATGGTGGGCTATTTGGAAGACATGGACGAAGGAGAGATGTTGGACGCCAACAATTTACCTGAAATGCAGTTTGCGCTGGAGCAAGAATTGGAAAGCAATAGCAGTGATGACGATGTCGTGGAAGTTCATCGTGAGCTATCGCATAATTCGTCTTCTAATGACGAAGATGATGGTAATGATGAAGACCCGCTGTCTCGTGAGATGTCGCGACGACTTAGTTTTGAATCAGCTAACGATAGTGATCAAGACAATCGCGATCATTTTGCTCAGTACATGTCTCAGCAAATATCCGATAACAACGCCAATCAATTTAGTAGTTCTGATGAGGACGACGATGACGACGATGAAGTTGTTGAATGGGTTTCGCGCGGAAATGAAAACAAGTATCCGCGATCTAATTTTTTTATTAACGGTTCAGATCGAGAAGACTTTTCAGACAGTGAAGAAGAAGATGGTAATGACAGTTCTGACGATGATCGCGGTTTTGCAGAAGAGGAGTACTCTGATGGTCTGGTTCTCGTAAGTTATAAGTTTGCTAATCCTTGTATGGATATGTATTTTACTAACAGCATATAGAACCATGGTAAATAGTTCTCATTTTCCTCTTAAATTTTTTAATCTTAGCAGATTAGACGTCTGTAACTAATATCTAGAAGTTCGAGTTCAAAATCTTTGCTGAACAGCATTAGAGGCTGGAAACTACTATTTAGTATAGTTTGAAGGATGCGTTACTACGTGAAGTTTTAACAACCTCTAAGATGCATTTTCTTCATCTTTACCTTGTGGTTTCTACTATTTTATTTTAGCTTCGTACTGTTAAAAAGAAAATGTACTAATATTTTGTCATGCATTCACTTCTTCGTTTTAATCGGTTTTTCTCTTCATTCTATTTTATTTCTATCTCTACAATTTCATTTTAAGTCCGTTATGCTATCTGGTTTATAACACAGTTGACAGAAATATGAATTGATCAATATTTTTTACTGATACCAATTCTGCTATGCCATGGTGGAGATAAGACAAACAATTGATAAAACAAGGAAATGCCGTTGTTGAAAAAACGCATTTTTTAATTATCGAGATATCAGTTTCGCAAGCTGTTTCAAGAGTACAATTTCTCTTAATAAAGTAATGTAGATAGCGTTGATTGTACTGTGTAATAGAATTCATAATATTCAAGAGATAAAGACGGAAGGGAATTGTGAAAAGTGTAACAAATGAGTATGACTAAAAATGTAAAGTAGTAATGAACAAGGTCGGGGGATTCTAATTCTGGTAAAGAACAACAGATAAAATACAATGATAAACCATAGACTTCTAAAACACCTAAAAAAAACAATAACTATAAAACGTTGGCAAATTGAAGTAATTGTATCGATTGATCCCTGCATAAATTGATTACAGAAATCACTTCATATTTACAATGCCAACTAATAAACAAACAATGAGTTGAGATTAATAGCGGCGACAAGGCAATACCGATTCTCCAAACATGGGTTCATCGGGTCTCCGAACAACGAAATGCTCATCTAGCCAGTCCATGACACTAGCAAAACTATCTTTCGGTATAGTCATTCTTTCACGCTTAGTAGTCATTTGCCCCATCATGGTAGTCAAATGGTGATAGAATAAATGGAAATTTAGAGAATAGGATGTAGAATACCAAAGAAATCGCTCCACGCAGCCCCAAGGCGTTTCTTCATATCCAGCGAAAAGCGCAGGGTTTTCTAACAAACCACGAGCAGACATGATGCCTTGGGTTTCTGTATATTTAGCAATCTCAAGACCCTTACGGAGACTTTTAACATCACCATTTGCAACGACAGGAATTTGGACACATGGGCGAACTTCTCGAATTGCATCCAAATTGACAGGGAATGAAGAGCGATCTTGCCGAGTGCGACCATGAACAGTAATTATATCAGCTCCAGATTTTTCAATGACTTGCATCAGGTGCCGAGTTTTATTTAAGTCTTTGGCAATTCTTATTTTGACTTCGGTACAGAAGCTTTCACCCAAGGTGGACTTGACCGCACGAACTAACTTATGAACCTTTTCCGGCTCATCCAACAAAGCTGACCCAATTCCTTCCTGTATTGCCCATGTTTGAGGGCAACCACAGTTAATTCCAATACCATCTACATAGGGTCCAACAAGTTGTGCCGCCTTTTCCAAAATTACTGGGTCATCCACACCGAATTGTAGAATCAAGCTTGCATCTGCATCGTTTGTAGAAAAATCAAAATAACGTCCTTTAGGATGTAAAAATTCTTTTGCTAAAATCATCGGAGTATACACTATATCAGTGTTATAATCTCTCACTAGTTGCCTGAATGGTAACTTTGAATACCGCACCATTGGTGCCGCTATGTGTACAGGGCGTTTCCCTTTATTTATTTCAAATATTTTTACAGGATCCTTTAAACGATCTCTCATATTTTTATGATGAATTTTGGGTCACAGAGATTTTGTTAGGAATGTTGGCAATTGCTAAAATGTCCACGGCCATTGACAGCATATGTGACATCTACGCAGTTATCGAAATGTCGTTACCATTGGTTTTATTTCGCAAATGATAAAATAAAATGAAGCAATTAGTTTTGCATTAGTATCTAATTTGTTGAACGAGTATGAGACTCTTTCGACACAAACACTATTTACACTGGAGAAAGAAAATTGAAAACCACATAGATTTGTAAGTCAAACAACAAACCAGTTGGCGTTTCTACTATTCAAAATTGTTACACTTGGTTAGATAAAATATATACATTGATTGGTATTGATTGACCAGAGAGATCACGTAACTAAGAAACAGTGTCTGCTTCACTCTAAATTGATAGTTACCCATGAACCCGCAGTTTATTTTTTTATAAAGAAAGGATGCTTCAAAGCTACTTCAGGCGGTACGCGTTTCTCTGGATTAAGCTCCAAACATTTTTCCAAAAGATCCATAAGCTCTTGTCGAATTATAAATTCCTCATCAGTTGAAGTTGGGACTTCTTTTAAACGAGATCGAATGTCTTTGGTCGGCTTAGAGAATTTTACAGGTTTCCTCGTTTCTTGATTTGTAATGGGGTCATGATCAATTTGTATGAAATTGAAATCCGCGTCGAAATGGTCATTTAAAAATTGACTTCTTTTTAACATTTTATGACTGAACTTCCCCTTACATTCCATCATATAGCGAAGCATCTGGTTATTTGTTCGGCCAGGAAATAGTATTTGACCAGTATACAACTCATATAAAGAACATCCAACACTCCATGTATCTATTGGACACGAATAAGGAAAGCCTAAAACTATTTTAAAGGTTAGATCTTGAAAAAAGAGTACAAAAGTAATGAGAAGAAGAATTCAATTTCCATATTTTTGGAATTATAAGCAATTTGGCGTTTATTTAGACTTACTGATTTCTGGAGCACGATAAAATCGACTCACGAGGTACGGTGTTATTTCATTTTCAGAGGCATCTGAAGCAGAACCAAGGTCACATATTTTTAAAATATTTCTTTTTTCGTTCACCAGCATATTGTCCGGTTTGATATCTGAATGAATTACGTTGCATTGCTTCAACAAATCCAATGCCATGAACATTTGATAGGCATACAGACGAACAGCCTTTATACTCAACCCAACGTTACGCCCAAATTTTTTCAAAATGTCCCGAAGATTAAGACTTAACATCTCAAACACCATGCAAAGATGATTTTTGTGCATGAAATGCCTTTCATAGTGGATTATGTGCTGCTTACCTTCACGATCCGCTGCTTGCAGTCGCTCAAGAATTGATACTTCTTTGAGTCCCTCCTTATACATTACCTCATTGTTTCTAATTATTTTTATAGCGAAAGTTTGATTTCTATTCCGATCCAAAGCACTGACCACCGTAGAGAACATGCCTTTACCAAGGTTGGACTGAACGATGTAACGAGAATCCAATTCCTCCATAAGAACTACCTTATAATAACCTTCAATATCGTCCCAATTATCCTGCATATCTGCAAAACTCCTAGTTAGAGTGGAAATACCTTTCCCAGTGTTTTGCCGCTTAACAGAAGGCGAAGGAGAATCTGCAAACATGTCATCTTCAGTATCTTCAATTTGTACAGAAGATTTGATAGAGGGGGAATCACTAGTAGTACTATTAGTTACATCAAGCTTAGTATTAGAATTAGAACCTTCTTTGTTAATCTCAATTTTAGATGCATTGGTTTTCATTTTTGGTACAGCTTCGATAGGTTTCGTTGTAGAGACTTGGTCGACATCTTCTTTTAGCTTTTTCTCTGGAATTGACAAATCCGAATGGCCATTGCCAGTCTGTTGGTACTTCTTTAAAATTTCCAACCTCCGTTTCCGTCTTTGCTGTATAATTTCATCTTCTGCAAATCTATCGTCACTCATTTTAAGTCTATTGTAGTTCTTTACAATAAATATGTAATACGTCCATAGAAGTAGGTGTTTGACGAAGTGCTTGCAATGCCTGATGAAAAGTACTTTTTCAAGACAATAACACTATTGTTTTTTACCAATTAAGCCTCTTTTCTTTCTTTTTTTAATTAATGAGGCATACAAATGCAAATTTCGAATAAAAATTCAATATATTAGGAATACGGACTGAAGTGGCTATGATCGTAGCTTCAAGTACGAGTTGAAAAAAAAGTTTGGTAAGCAGTTTCTATTAGAAAAAAATCTAAGAACCTGAAATATAGCTGTCAAGAGAAAAATGAATAAATTAGTAATACAAAAATTTTATTAGAAGTATATTAGGGAGTAAGACATGATATAAACGCATACGAGAAATCATTGAAAAATACTAGACCAACGTTCATCTTCAGAACGTTTCTCTGCGTAAGCAGTTGCTCTTTCTAAATGATTTTTAAGAGAATCAATTACCGATACATTAGCAACCTCCCAGATCGAACTAGCATACGCTCTTGGATCACTAGCAATAAGGTCGGCAGGCGAGGATATTAAAATGGATCTCATGTTCTGCTCTGTAAGGTCAATTAGTCCACTTATATGTTTGGCAATGATAGATTCGCAATGCTGATCATAATAATAAAAGTAACGTTCCAATATATTGATAAAAAGCTTCAGGCTAGTAAGCTAAAAAAAAGTTAATAACAACATATGTCCTGAGAATAACATGTGAAAAAAGGATTTTACAAACGAAATTTAAATTTATGAGCATACCTGATCCATACAAGCATCAGCAATCTTGAGACTTTTTTGCAGACATTCGAGTACCCGTTTTGGATCCTGAAAAGGCTATAGGAATGTTAGTAAATATAGATGAGAAATCACAATTTGCTTACCCTTGAATCTTCTCCTGATGCGACCTGCCACCATAGATGACTAGCCAAGTAAATCCCACTAAAGTAAAAAATTAGTATAATCACTTTAATATATAGTATCATTGTTTCTTACCAACATTGATCAGGCTTTTTCAAAAGCTTTGAAGCATATAAAGTGCACTTTGTAATTAACGTGTCATAATCATCAACAGAGAAATTACGAGTTTTCTGTAATTTCCCGATAATCATTAGTAATTGTTGATATTGCAATTCAGAGTCAAGGACAGACTCCTCGTAAATAGAAAACGCCTGTGTGAAAAATTCGTAAGCAAAATCAGGATAATTTTCTTGATCAGCCATTTCAGCGGCACTTAAATATAATGCAAGGCACAGCTCTAAAGAATCTCCGTTTTTGTAAAGAACATTGATACAAGTGTTTACAAATTCCCAAAGAAGACGAACTTTCTCAGCCCAATCCATACACTAAATGTATTGTTAGTAAAGACTTGCAAAACACAAAATATACCTTAAATATTCGAAAGTTTCGTGCAAGGAATATGCATCTATTAACAACGACCGGCAAAAGATATTTGACATTCTCACCGGCTTTTATAAATGTATCTTTCAAGGATCGAAGTATCTAAGTTGTCAGTAAATCAGTAAGAAAAAAAATATAGTACCTCTATTTGAATTTGCGGGTCATCATTATTCAAATAATGAACCATCAAAGCAACGTTTTGTAAGTCATCAAGGCTATCAACTCCCTTTTTTTCAATAATGACAGACACAAAACCTAGTAGCTCTTGTGCTTCTGTAAGCTCACTTAATGAGTGGCCTTTTTCAATTATCTTTTGAACAATCATTCTTGCAATATCGTAACGAAGGTTTGGATCTTGCGCATTAAATACAGGAAGGAAATTCTGTAGCTCAAGACAGTAAGAAAAGGAAGGGAAATATGTAAGAGGAAGCAATAAAATTGCGCAAAGACTTTTTTGTAATGGACGTTCATGAAGAGCGCTTCGTAAGGAGGGCTGGTTAATGATATGTTCGTTAATGTATTGAAAAACACGATCTGCATACTGGGGTTTATAAGGGTAACACCGCAAGAAAAAATTGAGGATGCTAGAAAGTATAGAAACAATACAATCTAGTGGAAGACCACTACGAGATTGAATAACTTCAACAACATGTGACCATAAAACCTCTTGAATAGCATATTCTGGAGGAATTACTTTATCTCCAGGGCATTCTTGCTCGTCTTTTTGCTGTACTTCCTCATTAATTTTTATGTCTCCTAATTTTTCGGTTACAGTCTCAGATTCATCTTCATTAGAAGAATCAGATTCATATTCACGTTGGACATAGTCCGTAAGGCGATTCAACATAGCGACCACAAGTTGGGTTACGTTTACGCTTGGAGAAAGCTTTATGACCGTACCGAAATATGTATCGAGGGTTTGAAGATGCATATTATCAGAAAACGCCTGACAAATTACTTCAACAAGATACTCTTGTGCAAGTGAGTCCCGACATTCAATAATTTGCTCGATTATGGCAGGAAGGACATGATCTCGGTAAGTGTCTATATCGAGGTTTAACTGAGATAATCGAACCAAATTCAGCCCAACAAGAACCTTTAGCTCATTCCTTTCTTGGGTACGTTTGGAAAATTCTTTAATTGGACCAAGATGTTGGATTCTAACCCACAATTTATTCATTTCCGTAAAGTTGATAACTAAAAATTTAACAGAATCGAGTACGGTTCCTTTGCGAGATGCATCTTCCTCATCTTCTGATCCCAAAGGTAATCCTTTTCTTGTTTGGGTAAGCAGATAATGGCGCAAAAAAAGACCTCTTAACGGATGCTGAACACCTCTACACATATCTAACAAATCATTCATAATTTCACGTACAAGGGCATTAGGCGTTTCCAAATAAGCGCTTCCAACGGTTATCATGAGATATAAACGAGGGACAATACTACCGGCATATTGAACAAGTTCATAAAGGTCCATTAGGTTGTGAGTACCGTTCAGATGCGTTTCCAGCAATGTGCCCCCAAGTAAACGCAAGCTTTCCATATTAAACATATACAGCTCATAGTATTGTTTTGGAGTAAGTGCAGAATTTCTCATTTCCACGAGACTAATACTGCAATTACGAAATGCATCCATCAATCGTCCTGTCTGCAAGTTTCTTTGCATCAGCCTACTAGACTGCTTGCAAATATTTAAGGACTCTTCCAAGCTCCTTGTAATTTCTTCGTTAGCAGTATTAATTCCGTTCATAGAGCCCTAAATATCCACTTCCAAGTGTTTCAATTTAACCAACGTAATTGTAATTTCAGTATAGTTTTACTAGCGGCCCAACTTTCGAACAGAAAAACAGGATGTTTGTTATTCTTTTTAATTCACTAATATTAGCAATGTTTTTTATAATGGGTTCGTTGAAATGTCTACAAATAAAGTTGGTGGTACTGGTTGAGATATATTGGTAGATCTTGAAGTATTGCGCGCAGCACAGCTTGGAATCGCGCTTCGCTCAATTTCAAATTGACCATTTTCATATCACAAATATCGCGCCTAAATAGTATATTATTTTGATAACAATTAAAAGAAACTATAAATCTAATCATCGGAAAGGTTCACACTACAAGATTCGTCTTAGACCTCTAAACTAACGGTTTTTGAATTCTACATTCAATTGAGAATTTATTTAAGCTGCTTTTCTTTTTATTTTGTAAAAACTTTCTTGACGGATTTCTTGGTGCACCCATTTAATTGAAATGAGTATTATGAAACCGACAACTCGATTTTTTCGCTTCAATTCCCTTGAACTAGCAGTCTCACCTTTTCAAAGAATTTATGGGCAACTGGTATGTCAAGCTTATAAAAAAAATCACCGTTACTTACACAGTTATTTAGAGGTTTCTTCGTAAACAGCCAAAACCGTTTTTGGTAAAACTGTTAAACAACGAAGTTTCAAAGCTAGGAAGGCAAGGTATGCTAAATTTTTCATAATTATAATGTTCTTCATTTCAAACCTATAATAGGGAGGTAGTGGTTACATCCTTTTATTATAAGAAATGCATTCTTTTAGCCGTCGTAGGAAACTACTAACTTTACAAAAGGTGATGTCGTCTCAGTGACAAGGGGATATTATCGAAATACACTTTTCCCCAAGAAGCAAGCGATTGCTGTTGATGCCTTAAAATCTATGAAAGCACATTTGTTACAAGGGTCCGAATTCTCGACGAAAACGAAGGAATAATAATACCTAAACTCTCACTTAGTTCAATCAACATAAAAAGAATTTATTGAGTTTATTAGTGGATTAATTAAGGCTTAGCTAGCTGCAATTTGAACAATTCTAGCTTTTCATTACGAGATATTGTTACATTACTAACAAGAATTACGAAGTATTCAGCATTGACTTTTTTCTATAAAAAAATATAAAAAATTTAATTAAAAGGCTTCACTAGAAGCGTAGTCTCTTTCTGAGTTTGAATATTATCGTTATTGTAATATTTTATCAGGGTTGATGCTTAGTGTTTCTCAATTACAATAACAAGCTTTGGATTTTCCTATAATAGTATAGTTAATATGAAATTTAAATCCTTGAATGGTAAACGTTTACTGCGTATTGTGCGGCCATCGTTTCTGCTCTATCAGCTCGTCTAGCATCTTCTTCTCACAGCTACCAACTATTTTGAGTTGGATCCAAAATCATCTCATAACTCGTGTTTATTATTGCTAAAGCAGCAGAGAAAATATTTTTCATTACCTTATTCAGCTTCAATGAAAATTAATTTGTTTTTTGTGTTTCTATTTGAACTTCTGCATTTCGTGGCAGCTTATAGTTGTGAAGGAGATGAATCAGCTGCCATTGAAGCTATGAATGTCTTACAGGTACCGTATGAAAAATACAACACAGACCCAGTTTGCGCTTTTGACAATTCCACCGTTGTCGAACTTTCAGATAAAACCTGGGATCATGTCATTGAATCTGGCAAATGGTTTGTGCAGTTGACTGCTGAAGGCTGTGCTAACTGTACTCTTGGAGAGCTACTTTTTAACGTAAGTAATGGACTGCATTTAATGTTGTCCAAATGCTCTTGTTATGAGATTGAATTTTGAGCCTCGGAAATAAATTAAACCATCTTTGGATTTAATTGAATCTGTACTAACTAATTTTAGGACCTTTCGCATGCTTTTCATGAAAAATATCCGGATGTCCACTTTGCCCGTGTTTACTTGAGCAGTAGCCTCGAACTTTCTGTACGCTTACTCATTTCTCGGATTCCTTCTTATTATTTCATCGATAATCAAAATTTCTACCGTGTTTCTCCTCAGGTTCTTCCCAAGAACAAGGCAATCGCCTTATATGAAAAAGACGGGTTCAAAAGTATGAAAAAAGAGCAAGGTTTTTTCTCTGTTAACGGGCCCTTGAAGTCCTTTTACTGGGTCTTTGGAAAGGCACTTGCACTTTACGGACACTTAAGTCAAAAATACACCCCTCTTGGAATGAATGTAGCTATTTTTGGGATCTCTGCCTACATAATGTATCGCTCTAGCAAAAAAGCGAAACAAAAACAAGCCGCTGCTGCTGCCGCCGCCGCTGCAAAAAAGAAATAAGCTATGTGGAAAATACTATTAGTTTTTGATAATATCAATTTTTTGAATAATTATACGAGAGTTTGTTACATGTTCTATATGTAAGGCACCGCTCTAGTAAAGGTTTATACCCTATTTGTTTCATTCCTTCCTTTTTTAACAGAACGTAGATTTTCCAACCTTATTGCTTGTTTGGAGATTCATTAGAGGAATCATCTTTTAGCTTAGAATAAACGGCAAAGTACTGCCCGTCTCTTTTCTTAGCATTCTGAAATACATTCCACGGCTCTTGATCGGGTAATGATGGTAGAGATTCCGCATTAATAGCATGATTCAAAGTACGAAATGGTTCCTTAATGAAGGATGTATCAAGTCTCTCAATTGCATGCATTTGAATGATTCCTTCGTTGAGTTTTAGAATTGTTCTTTCATTCTCTTCCTTAGAGTCTGCTTCACGAAGACCAACGAGCCTCAGCAAATGACCATACTCAGTTAAGCCAATTGGTTTGGGTGGATTTCCTTGGAGAATTCGTTTAAGTGAAACCTTTGAAGGTTTCAAAAATGGCATAGTGAAAAGGAAAATAGAGCTAATTACAAGAGAAAAATATAGTACAGGTTAAAAAAAAGATTCAATCTTAAACACTTTGTAAGTTTTTCAAATGCTTTGAAACAGCTGTCGAAGTTGTAGTCGGTTCCTACAATTTAACGACTAGGTTGTAAGTCTGGGTTTTTTTAGAATTAATAGTAAAGGAATATATTAAATCATTCGGTAAGTAAAGTCAATATAATCAGCTTCTCTAATTAGGAGAACTATTTTTCATTACTATGATAACCGTTTCCCATTCCCTAAATTTACGACATCCTGCGATGTCTGTATATAACTTTACATAGCAGTGTTCCAGTACGTAATATTGTTGAATGCTTGCGTAGAGTAACGACTTTATTAAAATTGGTTATTGCAATTGAATAAGGTAATATAAAATGCCACATTATTAGCACTTTAGGTGTCTACATGTTTCGCTATTTTTTAATGATGTATGAGAGTATTGTTTATACCCAAAATTGTAAGCGCATTTTCCATCCTTCTGCCTATTACAAGAATCGCGTAAATCATGAGAAAAATTTGGGAATTAAAAAAGAAAGAAGCTCAAAAAGAGAAAAATGCGTCAGGGATTAGTCCAGCACAAATCCGAATCCAAAAAGGTGCGACTCATCATGTTGATAACTTTTCGCGATTTACTCGAAACTAACCATTTTCGATGAATTTAGACGTTACAGATTTAGAAATCCCATCTACGATGTCTACAAGCTGGCCAGATCCTATAAAATTGAACGTGCTACATTTAGAAATCCGGCCTGACGAAGGTAAGTTTGTGATTCCGCATGAAAGAATATTTGGTGTAGACTTTTTGAGACTATTATTTTTTATTTTGATTAACATGAAAAGGGTATTACAAGGGTGGGAAATTTAAATTTCGAATCCAAATCGACGATAATTATCCTCATGATCCTCCTAAGGTTAAATGTCTAAACAAAGTATGTCAGTCATGCTCTAAATTAGAGTTGCAGCTTATGGTATATTTTTTGCATTTAAGAAAATAACCATTATAACATGTTTTGAACCCTTTCGTTCTGACCTACTGTTAGATCTATCACCCAAATATCGATATTGAGGGAAACGTATGCCTCAATATTCTGCGTCAGGATTGGAATCCAGTGTTGAATTTGAATTCTATTTTGGTTGGATTGCAATTTTTATTCTTGTCACCAAACGCAGAAGATCCACTCAACAAAGGTAGGTTAATTACAATTTTTTGGGGGGCAATGAACTATTTCTTGTTATTGCATTACAAGGAAATGATTATTCATCTCTTAACTATCATTTGATACTCATTTTTTCTACGATCCTTTATTATGGGATTTATAAGGTTCTTTACTGAGGACAATGATTATGATAAGCAATTTTAATATAAGAAATCTGGTTTGCTCCTTAACAAATTTTCTAGATTTATTTAACTATACTAACAAACGATATCTTTTAGAGGCGGCGGCTGATTTGCATAAAGACCCTCAAGGATTTGCATCTCGTGTGCGTACAGCCATGAAAGGTGGTCTTGTGAATGGAATTTCTTTTGACAATGTCATGGCTTAATTTTTCATCAATCTAAATCAATTCGATAAAGATAACCGACATAGATTAGACGACTGTCATGAAAATATTGATGTGTTTTAAATCTCGCTAAATCAGTCACGATTACGATGAACTTCCGATATCAGTATAAAAACACATAACCAGAACCAAACCCCCCTAATAAGCCCGTAACTGCTTTACAATGTTTCAAAGACGATCACTTCTCTCTGTTCGTTCGTCTGGTTCCCAAATCGCCTTTCGTCGATTTGTCAGCGTAAGTACAAGTTTGTTGATAGAGTATGCATTGTAAGTGCAACTGAACATACGATGGCAAATAATTAGACTATCATCTAATTCTGATTGTTTTCGAGAATTCTGTACTTTGCTCTTGTTTTTAGACAAGTATTGATGTTGAGAATGCTTCTTACTGACCCAACAAAATAAATCTTCATTTGTGCTTTCATACTGCCTCATACAGTACTAATTTTAATATTTCTTAAACTGCTTATTAACCAAGTTTAGCTTACCCACAAAGATCCAACTCCTGATACAACCAGTTGCAATATTATCAAGAAGGAAGGGGCGAATATTATATCAGTTTATGCACGCTATCCAGTCGTAGCTGCTAAAGGTGAGGGCTCCTATTTGTTTGACAAGGAAGGTCGTAAATACATTGACTTCACCTCTGGCGTAGCTGTTACATCTTTGGGTCATGCTCATCCTGAAGTTGCTAGACTTGCCGCTGATCAATGCTCCAAATTAGTCCATAGTAGCAACCTTTTCTACAACGAGCCTGCCATTGAGCTATCTAATGTCATTAATAATTCTTTGGCAAAAAATAGCGGTATTGCTGGCCCCACAAAAATTTTCTTTGCCAATTGTGGTACTGAGGCCAATGAGACAGCCTTGAAGTTCGCTCGTAAGGCAGCGTTTGAGAAGTATGGAGAAGGGAAGAGTCAAATTGTTTACTTTAATAACTCTTTCCACGGCCGTTCTTTGGGATCTCTTAGTATCACTGCGAACCCCAAATATAAACGTGGTTTCCAACCATTACTTCCTGATGTCGTCCAAGCCGTCTATAATGACCCTGCATCCATAGAGCAATTTGTCAATGACAAAACTGCGGCTGTTATTGTCGAGCCCGTTCAAGGTGAAGGTGGTATTTGTCCTGCCAAGCCTGAATTTTTGATTGCTTTGCGCAAGGCCTGTGATAAGGTTGGTGCTTCTTTAATCTATGATGAAATTCAATGCGGACTTGGTCGCAGCGGTGATCTTTGGGCCCATAGTATCGTTAAGGATGTCGCTAGTCCCGATATTATCACAGTTGCCAAACCTTTGGCTAATGGTCTACCTATCGGCGCCACCATTGTCTCCAGTAAGATCGCTGCTGAAATTCACCCTGGTGAACATGGCAGTACTTTCGGAGGTAATCCTGTTGCTTGCCGTGTAGGCACATTCTGTGTTAATGAATTAGGGTCATCCAAGATTCTACAAAACGTTAGAAAGCAACACAAGGCTCTTACTTCACGTTTTGATGACTTTGTTGCCAAATACCCTAATCTTATTCGTGGATATGCTGGTCGTGGTCTTCTTCTTGGTTTGCAATTTACCGAGCCCCCTGCTAAATTTATTGAGCTTGCTCGTCAACAAGGTCTTTTACTCTTACCAGGTGGAAACAACAACACCCGTGTCCTTCCTAGTTTGAATGTTAAAGATGAGGTTATTGCTAAGGGTTTGGATATCATGGAGAGCACTTTGAAGGCTTTAAGTAAGTAAAAGTGTATGTTTTCGTAGACTTGGTCATTGAATGGATTGGTTATATAGTGCGATAAAAAGTGATTATTACGAGAAATCTTGTTCCTCGAAAACATATATTAACCTTGCTCTCATTTGCCAACCAAAAAATTTTTTGATAGGGGGGTTACGAAAAGCTTAGCTGGAAGCTTTACATTGTAAATACTGGTTTTCGTTATTCCCTTTCTTTTCATAATCAATTTTGTTTACATTTTTTGTTAGAAAATTAGATATATATTGTTGTTTTTCATCTACTAAACTGAATTGTCGTAATATGTACCGTAAATACTCTGTCAAATGATAGTAATTCACAAAATCAATGTTTTTTTACTGCGTTTTCTATTACTAACTTTTAAAAAGTTATATAGCAAATAACATTCCATGTTTTCTTTTAGCATTAACTATTTTTTTCTTTGGCATACAATTATTATATCAACATGCTATTCATTCAATTCACATTAGAACGATATCGTTATAAGGAATTCTTAATCAATTTTTCGTTTCTATATTTTATCTTAATTTAAGGCGCACATCGATACTTTAGCAAAATACCACCATATTCAAAAATAAACAAAATTTTTTATCTTTCTAAAAAATATCATTTTTTTAAGTAAGTTTAATCATTTTATAATGATTGAACAATGAATATCATCTCATGCTTATTTTGAAGAATCGCATTTCGCGTAACTAAAAGCAAATTTCTTGGATACCCTCAGTACATTTCCAAAAATATTACTAAAGATGGTAGGGAGGGGATCTTTTTCATCTACCTCGAGCGCCTCATCCATTAATTGGATTCCAAAAAACACTAAAACTAGCATTGAAAGTGTTTCTAACACTATTTCGTTGTCGGAAAATGGGCAGAACCAAGACTTGGAGACTGTTACTACTAAGGAATCAAACGTTGGCGACTCTGACACGACTGAAAACATTAAAAGTCCGTTTAATGGACAATGGCCATTTAGCAGAAGATCTAGTCAAAGTAGCAGTCATCCGGTTTTTGAGGAAACACATTGGAGTAAGCATTCCAAGCGCCCAGGAAAGTTGAACGTTTTAACGCCTACTAGCCCTTCTAATGTTAATGCCGAAGTTCAAAGTATTTCTACGAAAACTCAATTATCGCTGCTTAACCTCTCTCCGCATAAGCATAAAAAGCCTAAAGATGGTTTAGATCTTTCTGCTTTGCAGAAAACGCTCAACGGGTCTCGAAATTTCTTAAGAGGAAGAAGAGACGCTGGGGGAATTTTTGGCGCTTCCATCCCACAATCACTTGTTACAAATCAAATAATCAATGGCTTCGGTGCAGCCTCTCTTGCATTTGCTAAATTGGGCAAAGTTCGCTCTCCTTTAGAAGGTCGCTTTAACCTGGTTCCCATATCCGCGGATGAAACTTGGCTTATTGTGGAATCCGAAGTTTGTAGTTTATATTCGGGTGAGGCTTTGCACTATTCTCTTGAAGATTTGAATGGAATTCTTATATTACATTTACAAGCTCTTATCCGTGATACGAAGATGAATGAGTTTGTTGGACACTTGGAGACACTATTCCGTAAGGCTACCAAGTGCCTTTCGGACAGTTTATCGCCTGTTCCAGAAGAATTATTTTTGAATCGTATCATAGAAACATGGCTGTTTTTCTTTTCTTCCGTATTGCCATACGTTCAAGGTGTGTTTTTACCTATAAAGACAAAATTGTTTGATGAACAAGAAAAAACACAATTACCCTATGAAGTAAATGAGTTTTGTTCCACAAATAGGGAAAAACTAAATGTCCATCGTCTTGCATTGATGACATTTCGCGATTATATGGTTTTGCCAATTGCAAATCGGATACAAATCTGTATTGGGCGTGCCGAATCTGCTGAAAATGCTTTAGATAATGCAGGAGAGGTGTTCGCTCGACTGTTTCAGATATTAAGTTTGTTGGCAAGTGTACGAACGAACGATTCCAAGGAACAAGAAATTACTAATTTGGCAACTAAAGTCAGATGCCTGTTGATAGCTTCCTAAATTCATTCTTAGATTTTTTATATTATTTTTCCTTTTTAAAATCGTTTCAGTTTTTTTTTTTACCTTCTTATTTTATAGGGTCCACACTTTTCAATATTTGCAAATTGTTCTAAAACTTAAAAAATTTGTGTCAATACTTGATATTCCCAGTCTTTTGTTTTCATCATTAGTTAACGATCAGCTTTTGTTTATGTCCACAATAAATATGTTTTTAAAACAAATATCAAAAATAAAATAGGTAATCTCGGGAATTACAAGTAATATGTATTTTAACTATTGATGTTTTCTAACCATTTAATAGCACAAGAGAAGGGTAAATAATCAATCGTACCAGTCGGATCGCATAGACATCTAGCTGTCGCATGCGACTGTACATCCGTAGGGCAATGGTACCAGGGTAAATGGTAATAACCAAAGTCCTCAAAGTAATGTATTTGCGATTTGTTCAGAAATAGCGATGCTGCCAGTGAATGTACGGGAGCATCCCCCCAGCGCTCGTAAAAAAATCCATAATTTTTATCTAAGTGCGCAAAGTAGTCTGTGTATGCAGGACTTCGAAAGAAATTTAAATTGGCAATTTCAAAATTACTCCAAAAATGGCAGAGATTGTAGTCACCACTTAACCCCTGGTGGTCATTAACGATAAAATCCAAGGAGTTATTTTGTGCAAGATATTGTGGGTTTTGGTGAATAAAATCTCGAGTAACGTTCCATAAAGAAGGGAGGGTTTCATAATAATCCGTCATTGATATGACAAACCCATACGCCTTATTCTCGTCACTCAACTTTCGAAAAGGATCACTTAAAGAATTGGTTAGTGACAAAATTCTATCATATTACAAAAACAAGAGTTAAATAGTCAATTTTTCTTGTGCACTTACTAAGGTATATCGCAAGAATATTCAACGCCGGGTTCAACGCGCCAGTAATAATCATAATGTGAAAGGGCTTTGTTTCGATAAAAAAATCCTGAATTGAAGCGACACATGATCCGATAACTCAGTGAAAATCCATATATTACTTTGTCATCGGTCATATCCCGAATTGATTTCAACATACGATTTAAATCGATGTTTATAGGAATTCCCCACTCTTCGTTGTTGAGTTGGACATAGGTAGCATCCCCACTCACCATTTTTGAAGTAGCTGTTATAAATTCTTTAGTAAAAGGGGCATCATTCATAAATGTCCATGGGTAATGATAGCGATGATTGAACCGATCCTCGACGCTTTGTATGGAAACAAGAGCGTCCTTAATGTCTCTATTACGGCAAAGCATAAACAAAGTAGCGTTCATATTGGGCTGCTTAGGAAAATAATCTGAATCTGTCAAGGATGACTCTCCTCTTTGCTTTGCTGTGGCTTTTTTTAGAAATACATACTTGACTTTTAGTTCCTTAGGCCCATCTTTAGAAGACTGTAAATAGAATGAAATAATGCAGAATAATAGTATACAAAAATAAATTGATGATTTGGGTATGCCCATGTTGAAGTCATGAATATGGCCCCCTTATATTAGGATTTCTTATTAAATCGCGGAAGTTTTTTTTTTATTGATTGTGAATGAACTTTATAACATGGTTCGATTGTGTAAGATACGCCAGTTTGCAATATTTTCGCAAGCAATCAATCTGATATGAAATAACTCGTTGGACTAAATCAACATTAGATTTGTAAACAATCAGTAACAATTTTGGTTTATAAACGATCATTTGGGAATGTTTTAAATTTCAGCTTTTGCTAATTCCAAACAAAGTCTTTAGAAAGATAGAGGGATTGTTTTTTAACTGGTTATGCAATATACAGCTCAAAACTGTTCCACTCTTTCACACTTTTTCTCTCTTACCTTCTAGTTAAGGATACCAGAACAACATATATTTAAAATTATTTTCCACAATTGGTAACTTCTAGGCAAAGGTAAACGATTCGAGATATACTGTAAACGTTGCTCGAAATGAAATAATCGTCAAAGGTTGGAATATCCATATTTGAACAAGTATGGTTGGTGTAGCGGATTGTCTTACTGTACGTTATTCGATAAACATTGAATAGCTTTTTTTTTTTAACTGAGGTTACGCAAAGAAACAATTTAATGGAAAGTAGTTCATTTTAAATACACTCAATTCTCGTTTCTTTTTAACAGCTCCGTCCATGGCAGATTAGCGCCTATAATAATGAATAACCCCAAATAATTTGCATAATTCTGAGAAAGTAGTTTTGCTAGCTAGTATCCTAGGTTCACTTTTTTAGTTTTTTTAGTACAATAATTTTGAAGCTTTACCAAAGATTCCACCATAACATAAACAAATATTTAAACTCAACCAGCTCGAAATTCAGTAACGCGCTCTACCATATTTTGGAATACATATGAACTCTCTTGACATTAATCTTGGGAATAGTAGTTCTTGAAAAGTCATAAACAGAGGATTTAGGTTTTCTTGGTGATTTCTATTAACTACCAGCTAAAATACTCGGCTCAAACTGTATGATGGCAAGTATATTATACTACACTCGCTTCGCAAATACCTTATGCTTGATAAAGTTTTACAAGCGATGAATGATTTTTTATTTTATTTTCTTTATTTTTATTTGTATTTTATATTCATTTAATATATGTATATATTATTAATTTATTTTACTTTGTCGTAGTCAATTTTTTTTTTATTTTACAGTGATTCATTGCTTCTATAATTTTTAAAACAATCCAGAATATTTAAATTATAGTGTCTAGATATAACAAATGAATTCGATATCTCACGAATTGATTGCTATTATATATACTTTGAAAATAGCAAGTGAACTTTTGTTTTTACGAGGAATTTTTCTTTACAATGTCTTTTTTTCCTTTTTTCCATTACTTTCAAAGTTTATTCAAAATCAATATTGTTTTACTAATACTGCAACAAGCAATGTATAGTAATCAGCAGTTACAAATATATCAAAAATTGTTATAATAATTCATGAGTGTGTAATTCAGTAATTAATTAAAATATTTGATATCCAATTGTTTATTTCGTAGTATTTAGAAATTCATTCGTAGTCGCAACACATCTAGTTCTTAAAAGATGTTTTTAAATTAAATATTTCGAAAGTTTAATTATTGGTTTACCAATGTTTTGTATTTGCATTTACGTTGTCTTAACGTACAATTAAAATTTAATTATTTTATGAATTTCATTTACCAATTGATTTTATACCGCAGCGAGGAAATAAATAATCGCTAAACCGTATATTGTAAAACTAAACAATTCGATATTAGAAAGATTACGCGATTTTTATCATTCGTTATTCAGTGATTATTAATGCGCGGCAGGCCTTGAAATATGTTTCTGCAAATTTAAACACTCGCTATCCATATTTTAGAATTAATTTTTCATTCATTCAATTGGCAATATATATTATACTACCAATTGATTTTTTTTTCATATATCCTAGTTTTGTTTCAACTGGGAAGAAATCCAAGTAGTGAATTCTTGGAAATTTAGTCGTTCATTTGAAACGTGTGCTTATTGACGAGGTATTGAAAGGTGAATTATTCGGAAATCTCTTTTATACCGGATAAGATGACCAAGGGAACAAGTAAACTGCTTTTCATGGGGACTGGTTGCTCTAGTGGTATTCCCAATGTATGTTGTTTGACACTTGAAAAACCAACTTGCCGTACTTGCCTCGCAAGTTTAACACCAGAAGGTCGTAAAAATAACCGGTTTAATACAAGCGTGTTATTACAGGTGGATGATGGGAGTGGAGATCGTCCAAAAAACATCTTAATCGACTGTGGAAAACATTTTTATGTTAGCGCATTGAAACATTTTGTGGAGCACAAAATTCGATATCTTGATGCAGTCATCTTGACACATGATCATGCAGATGCCATCAATGGAATGGACGATTTACGAGGTAAGAATTTATGATGAACATTGCTAAAGATAATGGTAAATTGTATCGCATAGGTCTTTAATTGTTATGTGATTATCGTGGTATAAACCATTTTTTTTTTACTTTAGACGTTGTTGATTACTTTAGACTGTTGAAGTTTACTAACCGTTTGTTGCATTGTAGAATGGACCTTGGGCTTTTTACAACCTTCTGTCAAAATATACCTAACTGAAAGAACTTATAAAGTTATTGAAAGGTCATTTCCCTATATGGTTAACGCCAAAAATGCTACTGGAGGTGGAAGCGTGCCTACTTTTGACTTCCACGTCTTTTCTCCAGACAAACCATTTAAGCTCGACGATATTGACATATCTGTTACTCCTTTACCTGTTCATCATGGCGTATACTTCATCGAAGGAAAGGAAAGTCAAACCTATTTTTGTATGGGATTCCGAGTTGGCGATATGTCGTATATCTCTGATTGTAACTACGTTCCTCCTACGACTAAGAAACTGATGGAAGGTTCCAATGTCGTAGTCGTTGATGCACTTAAGCATGAACCCTATCCTTCTCATTTCTCCTTTAAACAAGCTGAGGAATTTATTGCTAGTCTTGAACATGTTCCCTCCCGTGTGCTTTATACCGGCTTTTCTCACAAAGTTGAGCACAACGAAACCGTAAAAGAACTTTCAGTGTTGAAGGTTCCAACAGAACCTGCGTATGATGGTCAAATCGTTGAATTTCATGTTTAAGAAGTAAAAAATTTTTCATATATGTTTCACCACAGTTGTTGTTTCGTACTATCTGATGAAGAGATGTGAATTCTTTCTTTGTGACATATGTTTATGTTTTTTATTTTCCGACATTTATCCATCTCATCTTTTATCTAAATCATAAGAAATCACACTTGTTTACAGTCACATATCAAAATTTATTGCAATATTTAGAATACCGTTAGTTATTGAATTTCATTGAGTCCACGTTTTTACATTAAAAAAAATAAAAAACCCACTTATTCGTGATACTCGCTTACTCAATCAACACACATAAATTTAACGAATCCGTTAGAGGAGCATAACAACAAACTAAATGAAACGAAAGCAGTCATCATTAAACTAAAAGCTCTAAAATAAAGCAAATAGAACAAGTATAAAGTACAAACGCATACACGAAGGCTATACGTAGAAAAAAAACATGTCCCCAAATTTCGTACAGGGAGGTAAAAAAAATCAACACAGAAGCGATTGATTTCAAAGGTTTCATGTTCTAGGTGAGAAAATGGACTGAATAGCTGTCTGTAGACATTGAACGTTGTACTCTATTAAGCCAGATTTTTCAAAATTGTCGGCACGCACAATACAAATGAGGGCGAGATACTGATTCATTTCCCTCAGGAACAGAACAAGGTCGTTGGAGAGACGAATAACGGAAGAAGTTTCATCAAGAATTTCAGGCGAATGACCGGGTTTGAGTTGGGAGGAGCGACCATAAATTGAACCGATATCTAGTATAACGTCAATAAAATCAGAGCAAATTTCATAACTTTGGACGTCGACTGGACTACTGTCAGTCGCAACGTAGATTTTCGAAAGAACGTCAAACAGATAAGCCTTTTCGACGAGAGAATTCGAGCAAAAAATATTAAGTAAGTTTTCGAGAGTGGGAAGTTGTGGGATTAGTTTCTGGATAACACGACTAAAGGCCTCAAAGATAGAATGGTCAAAGATAGAGGTAAGGTGAAATGAGATAGGTACATTTTCAAGCCCTATATCGGCCAATTCGTCTTGTGTCCTTTGTTGGATGTCACGTTGTGTGTCAATTTTAAATTCATCACTAAGTCCATCGACTTTATGAATAAACACTTCGATGCAAATGTTAGGATTAATGGTGACGACACGAGCTACAGTGACATGTAAACGAGCTAACGCATCGAGATAATCATCTTGAGCATCAATCACAAAAATAAGGGCACCCACCTGAGTGAAAATGCTCTCAAAATCAAAAGCAGCATCAAACACATCTACTTGGCCAGGGAAATCCCAAACTGAGAAATCAATGAATGATCTATATACAAACAAATTATTAGCAAACCCATAATTAAAATAATGAAGAATTATAGATCAAACGCCAAACGGCCTAACATACGAAATATGATCTTGTGTCAGTTTGCTAGTGGATTCGAGGAACAACGTTTCGTTAGGCGGCATCTTGTAAAACACCACCTTTTGGATTGATGACTTGCCACTACGGCGAAGTCCCATTAAAATAATCTTTCTAGGCTTCATTATTTCATCAAAGTCATTAACAAAAGTAAGTTTCTACGTGGTAAATTGTGCGTTTCTCTGGTGGTGACTAGACACCCCATTTTTCGGTATTGTATTTATCACAACTTTTAGCACTTACCTTTTCTCACACAAAATTCCTTTAAGGAAGCGCACTAAAATAATCAATAATTCGGTAACTCTTTATCTATCACTATTTGTACAATTATTTGTAAACAGTATTTTTTTTATCGTGAAAATTATCATTTTCTATTTATTTAAAAAGATTCAAATTTATTAGATAACTTCTTTATTATACATAACTAGGTGTGCGTTTCACGCATGATCTCTAGTGTTAATTTTGCTAATCAAATTGTATTATATCAATTAAAAGCTATATTATGTGTTTAGCCTATACCCGAGACTGAGGTGGTTTCTTGATAAATAATGAGAAAATAATTGCTCTAGAAATTAAATCTGTAATCAAACTAGCGAAACAAAAATATGCTTCAGTCATCAATCGCTAGTGTCGCCGTGTCTTGCCCTTTCCTTATGATCACCGATACAAGATTATTTAAAGTAAGCTTCCTATTCTAAACGAAATAATGTGAATTGCTAGTACAAAAAGAGGATCCATCACTTTCTAAAATCAACAGTAGATGATGTTACGCGCTTCGCCTTGAATGTGAACTTCCATCCTAAAATCATAATCACATAGGCAGCAATGCCTATATAAGAAGTAATAAATGATCTATACTTAAATCCGTGAATGAAAGCATTGTATCCGTTAAAAAACGTAATCAAACCAGTGAATATTAATGAAGCATAAGCTATATATGGTTGACCCCAGCTACGAAAAGGAATACGTTCTGTGGGAATTTGTTGAACAATGGTTGCTCTGTGATAGCATATGTAAGATAAAAGGATGTTTATCCAGTTGATGGTACCGAATACAGTAACTGCGCTACTGAAATATCCAAAGATCGTTGCAGAAGAGCTTTTAGTGTTCATAAACGCAAGAAGGCCAAAGGAAGACGTTACTAAGCATCCAACCCATGGTATTCCCTGCTTTGTTTGAAGCATCAGAATTTTGGGGGCATATCCTTCTTTTGCTAAAGCATACAAAGTCCTGGATCCAATATAAATATCAGAATTGGCGGAACTAATAATAAACACAAGAAGACAGGCATTGATAACATCAGGCATAACTTTTATTTGAGCCAGTTTGATAGCTACTACAAAGGGGGATGCAGCGGCATTACCTTTTGAAGCATTGCTTGACAAAATATCGCTATCGTATGGGACACAGAGTCCTAATACAAACACACCAATAACATAGAAGGTTGCAATACGAAACAAAGATTGAAATGAAGATTTTCGGATAGTTTTTTCTGGATTCGGTGCCTCCCCAAATGCAATGCCTACAACCTCAGATCCAACATAAGCGAAACATGACTGAACTAGACAAGCCCAAAACCCCAAAAACCTTCCAGTAGACCCCTCTACTAAGTAAGGTGCGAAAGCACCTGGATCTCGCCAGTAATGGAATCCAATTTTGTGATGCACAGGTGTTCCTCCAGAGGTAATCACAATACAAGTAATAATTAAAGTCACCAAAACTAAAATTTTCACTGCTGACAGCCAAAATTCAACTTCGCCAAAATATTTAACATGCAATAAGTTTATTGCTAAAATCACCACTAGAAAAACGGCTACCCAAATACCTACGTTAAGATCTGGTCGCCAGTAATGTATCACAATACCAACTGCCGTTAAATTTGTCGGGTAGACGATAGCGTATTTGAAGAAATAATTCCATCCTGTTGCAAATCCTAAAGCTTTGTCCACATAACGGCTTGAAAAGCCACTGAAACCTTTGTCATCTGAAGAAAAGGCAGCCATTTCTCCTAAAGAAATAAGTACGACATACAAATTTATTCCGGTCATTAAATATGCAATGAAAAGGCTTCCTGGTCCGCCTTTCAGCAATGCCGAGCCTGAGCCAATAACCAAGCCAGTGCCGATGGCACCAGCTACAGAAATCATGTTTACATGTCGCGACTTAAACTCTCGTTTTAGAGAAGGGCCTTCCTCGTATGCTTCTTCAAAGTTAGAGATTGAAGAGCTTACGAAGTCGACCTCTCCTTTCTCTATGTCATTTTCAGAGGGTTCGATGATCGTTTTACTTTTAATGCTACTCATTATTAAAGGGCTTATGCGTCTCAGTAATGGGACTATTTATAATCAATTTCAAATAAATTAAAAATGCTGATATTAACATTTTCGCCGTTTTGAATAACATGGTCATTGATGACCGTCAATTGCGGACATATATCTCCTAAAGATAAATAAGTGTCGGATATGAATATCCTTTACTTATCTGTTTATCAATTTAAATAAGTACATAAATATGGCTCTCAGACCTAGTTAATTGTTCGCAGAATAATTTCCAAATGACTGTTTCAGAAGGCATCGCAAGGATTCAAGCTTTTCGTAAGCAGGTCCCATTAGTCGAAAAAAATGAAAACATAACCTTTTTCAACCTTTCATTTCAACCACCCATGAACTCTATAGTTGCCAATACTATAAATGAATACGTTGATTGGGGTTTGTACAATCCTAATCCAAAACCACTATGGCAACAGAAAGCAGAAGAAACTAGAGAGTTAGTTGCAAAATATTTAAATGCGTCTAGTTCTGACTCAATTGCATTCACTAGGGACACTACTGAGGGATTGAACTTGTTCCAACGCTCTATGCATTTTCAACCTGGCGATAACGTGGTATTATTAGATGGAGAGCACCCTAATCATGGCTTTGGATGGATTTCCCTTCAAGAAGCTGGTTTAGAAGTTCGATTAATACCGTCTAAAGATATATATTATGCTGATGCCTCAACGTTTGAACCGTATGTAGATGAAAAGACAAAAGCAATTGGCATATCATCTGTCATGTTCCATTCGGGACAGCTAAATAACGTGAAAGACATTTGCAATAAATTTCGGCCTGAAAACATTCATGTATTAGTCGACATGACCCAACAGGTTGGGTTAAGCAGCATAGATGTTCAGGAATTAAATGTTTCTGCATGCGCATTTGCATGTCATAAAGGTTTAAGCTGTCCGACTGGTTTGGGAGTATTATATGTTGCTCCCGATGTGCTTCCACAACTTAAAAATGTACCTCCAATTGTTGGAGCTGGAGCCATTGAAAATCTTGATGCAAATTTACTAGTCAATCTGAATCCTATTTATTTTTCTACGGCTCGAAGATTTGAACATTTGAACAAGTCGCTGATTACTACTCTGTGTTTGAACAATTACCTTAGCTTCTTAATGGACATCGGTTTTGAAAATATAGAACAATATCTTCGTGAACTTGGAAAGTCGCTGGTTGATGAGCTATCCAAGCTTGGTGTAACAATTATCGGCTCAAAGGATCCAAAGAAAAGGTCTACCCACTCTTACGTTGCGAAAATCTTGAACCCTGAGTGGGATGCATTTCTCAAAAACGAAGGTGTGTACGCTTCTCAATATAGAGATGGGATTCGACTTTCTTTGGGTCTTTACAACAATGCTGCCGATATTTCGAGGTTAGCCAATACCATCAAGAAAGGAGTTCTCAATAAGATACCCTTTAATTAAGAGGACGATTCTGTGTTGGACCTAAGTGAAAAAGTTAGATTGCTACACGTGCGGGGTTTTCACAAATTCATACGAGGCTGTTTTAGCACGATTACTTTATTTGCGTGTTCATACAGGATCAAGTAGGATTTATTCATTTTATTAGTCAATTAGCTTGTACAGCAGAGCTTTAAAATAATCTCATAATATTAATAATTACTATCTTAAGCTGAAAATAAATATAGATAGAATATTTTTTACACCGTATGCACATATAGATAGGTAAAAAAAAAATCTTTTAAATAGAAAAAAAGGTAAAAGCATGACTTATAAGGAAGTACAGAAACTTGGTAAATTTTTTAAAATTGAGGACCTCCAAAAATTGATTGGAAATCACCCAAATCATTAAGGTTGAAGAAGTTTGATTCGTCGTTAAAGAGTTGAATCAAATTCTCATCATGGCTAATTTGGAAATCATGAGTGTTTTGCTTATCATTTGAAAAATCAACATCGGTATCGTTTGCTCTAGCATTGGTATCATACATCGTAGATTTCTTTTGTATAAGGTTTATAGATTTAGAAGCTAAATCCCAGTTCTTTGAAATTTTAGTTAGCACGTGAAGAAAAAACTTTATATCTTGTTCTAATGCCACAATTTCACTAGGAGTAGCCCCATCAAAAAGCATAAAAACGGTGCTGCAGCTTACAATACAGGCATAGACAATAATCAGAGGGGTGTGATGCAAACCAAGGTTTTCTCTGTAGGCCCGAATGAGCACTTTGACGTCTTCAATAGAGTCTATGCATATGTTTCTAGGAGTCATGTCATTAACGTAAAGCCCTTTCTTTGATAAAAATGGTCTATTCAGACAAAGTCTTATTAAAAAAAAATATAAACAGAGAAAGCACAACTCCGGAGATTGTCCAAAATCTCTTAATTCGGTTTTTTTCCAACTTAAGTTCGGTGGTAGCTCAAAGTGCCATTTCATCAACTCCAAGTTATATTTTCCAACATTTTGCAGTCTGAGATCAATACCGTACTTCGTACTGTAAGGTGCGAAGACATTGAGTAGAATGGCATCGGTAATATTGGATAAGCTCACTATTAGATTCAGAAGCTGAGAAATTGTAATAGACGATGCGTGGGCTCCGCCTCTTTCCAACATGAAATCCTCAATGCCTGAAAAGTCTGGTAAATCATCTGAAGTAGGAACAGAGGTGTCTGACTTGCTCAACGTAGTAGGTCTACCCAAAATAAAGCTAACAAAAACATCTGCAACGTAACAGCCCCAATATATCCTGCTTCGTAAAGCAGCTTGTTCCTCAGATACAACCGGAACGTTATTAATGTGCCAATCTCTTGGATCCAAATGAAACCCTAAATCTTGTCCCATGCGAAATGCCATACCGCATAACAACCAGCCATGCGAAGTATTACCCATTGCGATTTTATAAAAACCTAGGCAGAGTAAGCACTGAGCAGAAGTTATATGTGAATTCTCGAGCCCATAACTCTCTAAGGCATCCCATGCCATTTTATAAAAAGCATCTGCTTGGTTGACAAGCAGCGAGTCTTCAGACGACCGACAACCTATGGCGCATAACGCATAAATCAGGTGTTCTGAACAATACATGTTATCATTAGAGCGATGAAAATATTCGAAGAGGAAGGATTCGCGATGGATAAACAAAAACTGAGCGTACTGCCATTTGAAGAATAGCTGTAGGCAATGTATTATCGGATAAGTATCTTCAATGGAAGCAGAAGGTGGAGGTCTTGGGGATGAAGTAAATGAAGTTCCGAAGATGCTTGTAGGGCCATAAAACGTAACCGTGTTTCTACCACGGACTTCTAACGAAACAGGAAGGTCTACTAGTGATTTGCTAGTCGCATTTGTGTCCGCTTGCTCATAGCTTGTTTTATTCGGAAGGGATGCTGAGAGATGGTCTTTGAAAGATATGCCAGCCAAGAGACTTGGAATTTTCTCTACCGGGGCAACTTTGATCTTTGCCAAAGTTGATTCCATATTTGCCAACTGACTTTCCAAAGCCTCGACATAGGTTTTTGTATGCCTCTTCTTCCGATTGTCGCCCGCAATTATGCATTCTCTTTTCGCAACAAAGCAGTTATGACACGGGCGATTTTTATCGCACTTTATCTATTTCAAGACAGCAAGTTAGAATGAGAACTTGACTTTGTAAGTTTCAAAGCCGGATAGTTTGATATCCTATCTTAATTACCTTTCGCCTTCTACAATAAAGGCATCTAGTGTAACGTTAATAAGTTTATACTTCAAAATCAAATGCTAATAATTGACAACAATCCTTGAGCCTTACGATAATTTATTCATAGTCAGCGTAAATTATTTCCCAACTATACTCTCGCCAGTCAAATAGAAAACCGGTTTTATAATTTACTACCAAATAATTAACTCATAAAGATGCAGAAGTTACTAACTATAGTAACATAATGTATACAGGTAGTGTGTAGTTGGGATGGGATGCGCAGTTACCAAAAGGACCTTACTGAGCGAGGGATTTACTTTGTACATTTAAAGTAATATATTTAAATTAGAAAACTTTTACAATCTTCCATTCAACCTTTTGAATATAATTGTCAAGCTTGCCATGTGTGCTGAACTTTTTAAATGTCTTCTGGTGATAGTACGATTAAAACGAGCATTTTGGACAATAAATTCAATTACAACTATTATCATAGATTAAGTTGTAATCAGATACATGAAGAAATAACTTCAGTATTCCGATGCGGCGATCAATCTCCTTGCCGCTGAAACGAACATTTTCACAAGCCAGTCTGATAGATTAAAATGCAAATTCATCGGTCTTTAATAGCCGTTTTCAGCGTATAAATACTCCAAAGCCAATGCTTAATAAAGGCTTAAAACCAATTTTAGAAATTGTTCAAGAGCGTAGAAATGCAACAGTCACCCACCGCAGGCAAGGTAAGTTAAATAAAAACAGAGTCTTGCTTATTAAAACAGATCATTAACTGTAAAGCTGCTGTAGCATGGCAACCAGCAGCTCCACTGTCGATTGAAAATGTTCAGGTATTTCCCCCACGAGTGCACGAAGTAAGAATCAAAATCGTAAATTCAGGAGTCTGTCACACTGATGCCTACACACTCTCTGGAAAAGATCCTGAAGGTCTTTTCCCAGTAATTCTTGGTCATGAAGGTGCTGGCATTGTTGAATCCGTTGGTCCTCAAGTTACGACAGTCCAAGTAGGAGATCCAGTGATCGCCTTGTATACACCAGAATGTAAGACGTGTAAATTTTGCAAGTCCGGCAAGACGAACCTTTGTGGACGCATTCGCACTACTCAAGGAAAAGGTTTAATGCCGGACGGAACCAGCCGCTTCTCCTGTAATGGAAATACCTTGTTGCATTTCATGGGATGCTCGACATTTAGTGAATATACCGTTGTAGCAGACATATCAGTGGTAGCAATTGAACGATTGGCACCCTTAGATAGCGTCTGTCTTCTCGGTTGTGGTATCACCACTGGCTATGGAGCCGCGACGATCACTGCTGATATTAAGGAGGGTGACTCAGTAGCTGTTTTTGGTTTGGGAAGTGTTGGGCTAGCTGTTATACAAGGAGCAGTTAAAAAACGTGCGGGCCGGATTTTTGGCATAGATGTTAATCCCGAAAAAAAAAATTGGGCGATGAGTTTTGGAGCCACTGATTTCATTAACCCTAATGATCTCCAAAGTCCAATTCAAGATGTACTAATACATGAAACAGATGGTGGATTAGACTGGACCTTTGATTGTACAGGTAATGTGCACGTAATGCGATCCGCTTTAGAAGCATGCCATAAAGGTTGGGGACAATCCATTGTTATCGGTGTAGCAGCTGCCGGACAAGAAATTTCCACCAGGCCGTTCCAACTTGTTACTGGTCGAGTATGGAGAGGATGTGCATTTGGAGGTGTGAAAGGACGAAGTCAGCTTCCCGATTTGGTGAAAGAGTACCTAGATCACAAATTGGAAATTGATAAATATATCACACATCGTCGACCTCTCAAAGAAATCAATGAAGCATTCACTGACATGCATAACGGCAATTGCATTAAAACAGTTTTATCGATTCCTTGAAGAATTTAATAAAGAGTCAAAAAGTCAATAAATAGCATCTAGGTTCTTTCATTTGCTTACCAGCCATCTAAAACTTTAACCTCTTTCCCGTTCATGCTATTGCTAATCACCTAGAGAGCTAATGGAGAAGGCAGTCAGCCATACGAAATTGAATTAGTCATTACAAGAATTTCCAAGTTGTCATTGAGAATCGATAAACTAGTGATACCAAAGAAGTCTATTAATGTCTCAATTCTGTATGGAATTCGAGTAATGCATCTTTAACGTGTGAATAGCAGCAATGTTCCAAATTCTTAAGACGAGCATGCCTTTGAAGAAATAAATTTATAAATATTGTATTTGTTCATAGCCGTGCCTACAAAGAGAAATTTCTATCATTGAGGTTGAACAAGCATATGCATCCATCTTAGAACATGATAAAAACTTCTTGAATCTATAATAAATGGCGTTTCGACATGTCAGGCAATATCACTTTGGAGCCCTTCATTACAATTTGTAGTTGTAGGATGGATTTAGAGATAATTGTGCAAAACTCACGGGGTACAGGATCAATGTATGAAAGACGTTTTAAGCGAGTATCATTTGACTAAAATCTCATAAAGGTTTTTCTTTCTGTGAATCGAAAGTGATATATGAAGGAAAGCAAAGTTATGAAATATATGTTAGGAGAAGTGAAAATGCTAATGCCATGTAACAATGTTAAAGGTATCCTCCATTTAGTAATTAGAAAGTGCCATTGATTAAATGCGCGTGACTTTTTAGTTTTAAGAGGACGAACAGGTAAAATTAATGAGTATATCTTTTGTTAGCAAAATCAAAGACACCCATTTTGCCATCGCATGAAATGTTTAAGAATGAAAACGAACAGAAAGTTGATTAACCGTAAATATCATTAAGTTCTTAAAAAGGGGTTATGAGTTACAAACAGTTTTACGTTGTTTGTACTAAGTATGGAATGACTTTTGTTATAAAATGAGAAATTGTAAAAGAGCAGTGCTAAGAATGGTATTATCGTATTATATGGAATCATAGAATCATCAGTTTGTTTAATGTAGCGGTGGAACGAGGCTGACTCTTTGCGTTCGCATTTTGACCAACTGGAGAATTGGGAAATATTGAACTAATGGAACTCTACAGCGAAAGGACTGTGTGTCGCATCGCTTTGATATCGATAACTGATTATTATCTTGAAAATGATAGGTAATTTATTGCCTATCAAGCCTCATATAATAGAGCGGTCAATGATCACCGATGGAATGTTGAAACTTCAACACGTTTATATATAAAAGTTCGAACGTTAGGAAGGCTGTTGGTGGGCTAAAAGGAGGAAAAATTAAAATAATAATAACGAATATGTCTTTTCAAATATTACCTATCCCAATGTGGGTAGGAACTCAAGATAATTATGCATATCTTTTGTTGTGCGAGGAAACTCGACAAGCAGCGATTGTTGATCCAGCCGAAGTAAATGTGTAAGTATTAATTATCGAAAGCTATTCATGAGAAACGGAAGAATTTTTATCACTTGACACTGGTGTTATATAGCCAAGAAGACATGACAGGCATGGCTCCCAGAGAAAGTGTTTAAGTTTGACTGAATAATCCAAAGCTTGGAATTGATCTTTTTTATTCAATTCTATGCTGACAAAGCTCCAGGGTAATGCCAATTTTGAAGAAAAAGTTGAAGAACAAGGAGATTGATTTGCAAGCCATCCTCACAACTCATCACCATGCAGACCATTCTGGAGGGAATTTGAATCTTAAAAAAGAATTCCCTCATGTTACAATTTATGGAGGCTCTGATCAAAATGGTGTTTCTCATGTGTTGCAGGATAAAGAAACATTGCGAATTGGAAACGTTCAGATTGAAGCTCTCCATACGCCTTGCCATACACGTGATAGCATTTGCTTTTATGCGCACAGCTCAAATGAACATGCTGTATTCACTGGGGATACATTGTTTAACGCAGGATGTGGACGCTTTTTTGAAGGAACGGCTGCTGAAATGCATATTGCATTGAACGCAGTACTATCATCTTTACCCAATAATACGGTCATCTATGTAAGCGATTCATTTTTATTTTTTTTTATTTTTTTTTATTTTTTTTTTCCTAACAAGTTTCCTAGCCTGGACACGAATATACAAAATCGAATGTGAAATTCGCCTCAAAACATCTTCAATCAGAGGCATTAAATCATTTGGAGGGTCTTTGCAATCACAACCAATTTATTGCAGGCCACATAACGATGGGGCAGGAGAAACAATTTAATCCATTTATGAGGGTAACTGATCCAGAACTGCAAAAGCATCTGGGTCTTAACGATCCTATCAAGGTGATGGATGAACTACGCACGTTGAAGAACCAAGGATAGATTGAAAAGTGATACTTTAATGTGTAAACAAATCTATAGCGAATATTGAAGAATGTATCCTGCAACCTAAATAATAATATGTTTGAAAGGTTTTTTTTTTTTTTTTTTAAACATAACATTATGGATTTGTTTCAAGATGATGTTGTACTAACTTGATCTTTTAACATGTTTAAGATATTAAATTGAAAGAATAAAGCGTATTGTTGGAAGTATCAAATTTTCCTTGGTTAACATTAATTTTGCGATTGAAAATATATGGTTTCCAGTCGCAAGTAACCGTCTTGAGAAGGGAATAAAATACACTACGATCTGAGCTACTCATGAAAATATTGTATGAAACTTGACTGTTGTTTATTTCCAGCATTCCAATCCACGTGCATATATGGCTGCGCAAATCAAGTGTTTAGTTTGCTTGGCGCATGTAGATCTTGAGGATGGTACGAAGGAAAAACAAGTCGTGGAATAGATGTAGATGTAGCAAGAAATAAATAAAAATAAAAAGATATTTAAAGAAGATTAGAAGAGGGAAAACTGATTGACTTTTGTAAATTCGTTCATAATGATTTTTGGATTACAATGACTAAAATCCATCGTAAATAAAAGAAAGAAGAAAAAAGAGGATAATGATGGTTAAAAGAATACATAATTTTTATATCGGTTAAAAAGGAGAACATAGAAACTTTTATAAAATAGTCGATACACAATAATGGAAAAGAATTAAATTAAAATAAATTAAAAAAAAAAAAATTTCAGATAAAAATTTAATTACAATAATCAAAGAACAAGTTCAGAAAACAAATAAATATAAATTATAAAAATTATTATTTAAAAAAATAAAATAAAAATAAAATAAATAAAAATGAAAATAAAAATTTAAAGAAATCTAATACATTCAATGAAATCGTATTCAAATCATATTCCGGGTAATTTTATTATGTTGTTTTTCAAATTGCCGCTCTCTGAGTCATCACTATCTATAACTATTTTTAAATTTCATTCCATTAACTTTTTTGTACTGTGTTTCATTCCATTTTTTTCCTTCTTTACCTTTCTTACATCGCTTTTGTCCACACCACTCATTCGATTATGATATCGATTTTCGCACCTTAAAACTTGTACCAAATCGTCAAAAGACGGTTAAAGGACAATGTGAAAACATTTCTCAGACAATCCAAAACATCCTTCAAACGGAAAAGAGTAATTTCATTCATGAAAGACATTTGATGCATTTCACTCTATTCCTCTACTTTGACGCTATAAGACATGCAAATCAAAGAAGATGGTGCCATGAATGTACCATAAAGATTTTCCGTCGATCATTCGACATCGCTCGCCATACAGTCCATTTGTGCGTACGTAAGATTTTCTCCCTTCACCCCTTGACTGAGACGGATTTTCTTCCCAATGAACTACGATCAGAAGAAGATCAAACTCTGATCGGCATTTTTTGGTTCCTTCCACCAATCATAGAGGGAGAGGATGAACGGTCACGGTTTCCACGGCGATCCATGTCGGAAAATCATTTGATCATCACAAAAAAATCACTGCACAACGTTGCATCCAAAGATTATATAAGAGGCAGCCATGTTCCATGTTTTCAGCCTTATGAAGATGTGTATGAACTGAATATCGAGGAATGACTACTACAGGATGTACTAGACGCAAATCTTGAAAAAGATCCATCCATTTGCATATGCATTGGAAAAACAATATTCTTAACTAGGTTGTTGGATTAGGGATCGTCGTACAAAATATCATTACTATCGAGGTATTAAAAGACGATTCTTAGGAAAAATACCATCTAAACGAGGTCTTTTGTACATTGATCAGAATTGGCATTGCATTAGTAGTATAATGGACTTTAAGATGGAACTTCATTTTTAACTTGGTGCATTTCCTTCTTTCTTTTCTCATACATATTATTTCTACATCATCTAATATACTCATTCATTTCTTCATTCACACATCCAACTTTCTAAATTCTATCTCTCTACTCTCATTAAATCTCGTCCAGTTTTAATCACTTTGCCATTCATCTGTCTTTCTACTAATTATCATCACTGTTTATCATATCATTTATACCTTTTCTTTATCACTATATACACTTTTGGATGTCTTACACTTAACTATAGCTCAACTACTTTGAAAGAAATTAAAGGATGGGATTCTAATATCATTGATTTCTATACAAAACATGCAAAAGTAGTTGGTTTTCAAAGGTACAATCGTCCAACTGATGAAGAGAGTAAAGCGCTTCGTTTTCGCAAAACAAAAAATAAGATGCTGCAACAGCTCAAAATTCTAAACAGACACGTCAAACCTCAAGATGAACGAGGAGGAGGAAGAAAAGAAAAGCCTTGAAGATGGAAAAAAGGAAATAAAAGAACAAGACTTTCTTTCCACTCTAACCCCGAGATGGTTTGATGAAGATTCTATGAGAGAATGGTATAAACGTGTGGTGAAATGGTAAAAGATTCATGAGATGAACAGATTTGAAACCAAGCTGCAACCAAGCACACAAACTGAGATTGACAACGGCCGTACCATCGAAAAACGACATAAAGAACAAAAGAAAAGAACTATAGGCATGTATTCATTAGGAATTAAAAGTGGATCACATTCTCATTCCCTTACTTGGAAAGGTCCAAGACGATACGGCCGGCAATCTTGTTCTCATGCATGAGACGGTAGACGTCGGGAAGAGTAGAGAAGGGTTGGACCTTGTAGTAAGGCTTGACGAGACCACGGGAAACGTATTCAAGAGCCTCGATAGAGTCAATACGGTTACCGACGTGAGAACCGCAGATCTTAAGCATCTTAACGGTCAACCAGAAGATATCAGCACCGAGCTTGGCACCGGCAGGCATGGAAACAGTGACCATGGTGGAACCGGGACGGGCAAAGCCAGCAGCTTGCTCGTAAGACTTGGGGGAGGTGGATAAGACCAAGGTACCGTGGGCACCACCGTTGGTGGCAGCCTTGACAGCCTCAATCATGTCGGCTTCCTTCTTGAAGTCAAGGAAGACCTCAGCACCAAAGGACTTGACGAGCTCAGCCTTGTCATCACCAGTATCAATGGCAACAACACGCATAGCCATAGCCTTGGCGTATTGGACGGCAAGATGGCCAAGACCACCACCGGCACCGGGAATGCAGATCCACTCACCAGGGCCGACCTTGGATTCCTTCAAGGCACGATAGCAAGTGATACCAGCGCACATGATGGGAGCAGCAACCTCGAGGGGAACGGACTCGGGGATGATGGTAGCATGGGTGGCATTGGCAATGCAGTAGTGTTGGAAAGTACCGTCAACGGTGTAACCGGAAAGTTGAATGTGAGGGCAGATGGTCTCCTCAGCCTTCATACAGTACTCGCAGTTACCGCAAGAAGAGTTCATCCACTTGACACCAACACGGTCACCAATCTTAAGACGAGTGACACCGGCACCGACCTTGACGACGACACCAGCACCTTCGTGACCACCGATCAAAGGCATCTTGGCGGGAAGAGGCCAGTCACCTTGAAGAGCGTGTAAATCGGTGTGGCAGACACCGGTGTACTTGATGTTAACCAAGACCTCGTCTTGACCGGGCTCGGCGACGGGGACTTCCTCGAACTTGACGTTCTCGGGACCACCGTGGGTGTGGAAAACGGCAGCCAACTGCTTGTCAGGAATAGTCATTATGTGGTTAGAAAAAAGAAAAGACTTAAAAGTTTGTGATAGTCAAGACAATGGAATTCTCTTGCTTAAAGAAAAGCGAAGGCACCTGTCCACCACCCACTATTTATACCATGGGAGGCGTCAAACCGAGTTTTTGCGAAAGGATTATCGCACCTCTCCCCAAGTAACATCGGCAAAGCAAAAACGGAGCGGAAGACCAATGAGACGCGGAAGGGGAGCGCCGAATGAGGAAAGCGAGAGAGAAAGAAGTGGATGGAATGATTCCCCGCCAAAGTGGACACATTTCGGGAATCTTCAGGAAGCATGGATCACCTTATGGACAAGAAGATAATCCGGAAGCCAATAGGAGGGCGACAGGGGGTCAGCGATAAGCGTCGGAAAAAACTTTATGATATGGTAAATACGTAGGAGGTTACGGTGCAGAGGAGGGGCCGGTAGCGAGTGATAGCGAGGGAAAGACGATCGCTATCGGGCCGTAAGGAGGAAATGGGAGGTTGGGGGAAGGATGCGTTGGAATGCGGAGTAGAGAAATTGAAGAGAGAGAGAGGACACACCTAGAGAGAAAGAAATGGATATAGAGAAAGAGAAAAAATAAGAGGAATACGGATACGATGGAGTGCGTTGAATGAGAGAAAAGAAAAGAAAAGGAATGATAAGAGAAGGAATGAAAATTGTTTTGTTTTGTTTTCAATTGCTTTCTTTTGTTTTCTTTGTCTTTGTTCTTCCTTCCCTTGTCCCGATGCTGTTCTTCTCACCAGCTTCCGCATGATAGCCATTTTCTTAGTTGTTGTAGGGCATGCCATTCGAATGTCTGCGTCACCCACAGCTCTCGACCATGGGTGTGGACGGTTTCCGATACAATGTAAATAAAGCTACATCGGAAGAAGAGTACAGCGGCAGTGTCAGTAGCAATAGCAGTGACATTGACAATGGCAATGGTAATCACAATGACAATATTACTAGCAGTCGACGGCTCGACAAACGGCACACCAAACGTACCACTCAATTTCTCTCTATCCTTAACCCTTTATAGAGTTGGGAGCGGGTTATTTCGTTCATCTCGTCTCGTCTCGTCTCGTCTCTTACGACTAACATTGTAGGCCTATGCACCCAACATTTCCCTAGTAGTATGCCGTATTAGGGCAAACAACATCGTACCATCCACCTAGCACTCAACCCTATTCCTTTAGCCTTCTTTTGTCGTAGTATTTTTTTTTATCTGATATGGAGATCCGCGTGGACCTCGTTTAAAAGATATTTCATCACATAAGGATAACCATACAAGAATATTTTCATATTAGTGGAGTGGAGAATAAAAGAATCATTACTAGGTATATACAAATTATAGTGTATACAAATCATGTGGGTTTACAATCCTGTAGGAATCGAATCATGTAGATATATAAATCTGTAGTATAGGAATAATTCAACACTCGTTTATAACGGGCAAATGTAAAGACGAAATTTTCATCCAACTCAATCACATTCACATTCACATCCTTTTCAAATTTTTGTCCTTCTTCCCTCTTCCTACTCTCATCCTTGCCTCGCTCTCGCCCTGCCGCTCGTTGTCATCCTATTTGTCTCTCTTCACTTACCAACATGGGCTGCAAAACTTGCACTGCTTAATCTGACAACCAACATCGTCCATACTGGTTTCGCAACCAACAAACCGACAAACTGGATACTCTCTACTAGGGTAGAAACTTGGCTGTGAGGAGGTACTGTAAGAAGGTACTGCGAATTCGGTTGCTCAAAACTGAATTCAACAATACTCCAGTTTATTTTTTGGATAACTCATTCGATCATGCAAACTTGAGCTATCGCTTGCTAAATTTTCATACTGCCTATTCTATAATGGTTCGCATGCTCCGCCGGCCTCCCAATGCAAATTCAACCAACACTATGTATTTTCAAATCTTTCCATCCATCTGTCCCATTCTCCCCTTCAAGAAAATAGATTAAGCCCATTTATCGAGCTCATTATCAAATATAACGTAATGCAGGCTACTTTACAGTAAAACATTAATTGGTTCCTCTCTACCATTTTTTCCTTATACTCTTCGAACACAGTACGATATACAATACACAATACCATACAATATACAATAATACCATACACGGTTTATGATCATGTGTCGTGTTTCATCAAGCCATTAGGCATCAAAATCAACAGTCATTAATATCGCCATTGTTACTGCCATAGCAGAAAGCAAAGCTTTGTTTAACGAATTTGCATAAACTGGCCCATCCGTCCCACATCTTTGCAAATGCTTCCTTTAGCACAGTTTTTATTTCATTTCTCTTGTTTATACACTCTACACACGCTTCCTTCTCTTACTGTAAGAAAAGTGGATTCGGCTTGATTGCGCACATGCAAACAATTTCCAATATTCGCGGGGTCCTTCTATCTCTCTCGCTTAATATAAGGTTTTTATCTAGCGATATTCACGCAGGATTGCGTTAAATGCATGGCAAAAGTTCATGCCAAGTAAACAATACACCATTCCAAAATCGCAACTTCTTTAGGACGAACATTTTGATTCAACTCTTCTCTCGTTTACATTTCAACTTTTTTCGTCGACTTTACTAAATTAAACATTTTTTTATTTTTACATCTCTTTTCATGTTCTCTTTATAACTAAACTACTCCTCTCTTCATTTTCCCTTTACAACTACTTTTTTCCGGATTCTGCTTGCATATCATTCATTAAAGAGTTCTATCCATACACACCTTCCCTCCTTTCTTGACTTTCTATTCATTATCCAATGGACGATTAAATCCACCGGGTCGGTTCATATACTGTCTATACTTGGTTTTCTTTTGCTTGTACACCTGGCCCACGTCTCCATGCTTCTTCCCCGTCGTTGTGTCAAATCCCGAAAATCCCATAATACGTTTCATCTCTGCCGTCGCTTCATCCTCTTGTTCCACAATTTCTTCCTCAGCGCTCTTTGTCCTCGTCATCGCATCGTGGCTTTTTCCTACTTCCAAAGACCCATCCTTATCCTCCTTTACTCCATCCATCTTGTCGCCTTGATCAACAGGCCTTTCTTCCTCTTCTTTTGGAGATGGTGCTTGCAATTTTTCATGCTCTCTTTTCCTTTCCAACCCCTCCCCTTCAGGAGAAAAGGGTGAGACACCGTCTCTTCGTTCCTTCCGATCCCGTCGACCTTCATAGTCTCGCTCTCGAAATCTTTCTCGGCCATGCTTCAGCTCCGGTTGCCAGTTTCGTTCATGCTCTACTGGACGCCTAGGGCTTTCCTCTCGCACAGACTCTCGATGCCTTTCGTAACGATCGCGTCTTCTAGCTGGACTGTAATCTCTACGTTGTGAATCCTCGTAACGTCTACTACTTCTCTCGTCTCTATAATTTCGACGATATTCACGATAATCCCTGTCTCGTTGATCACCGCGTGAGCGACTGGATTCGTAATTTCGGCCTTGCGCATAATTTCGACGGTGTTCACCGCTTCTTGACGAAGACATTGCTACTATACCAAAAAGGAATCCCCGATTATCTTCTCCAAAACTTTTCAACTATCCCAAACTTCACAGTAGATTGAACAAATAAACAATTTCCCTTAGAAGCTAAATCTTCTAAAATTATACAATTAAATGTTTTTTTATTTGATCCTGCTGCTAGACGCTTTTTTAAATTTTTTTTGTGGGTTTACAACTGTGATACATTCAAACTTCTCACTCGTTATAAAGGTAGTGAGGATCAGTAGGTCAGGTAACATGAAGCTTGCTTCTTTACTTGTTACTTGATATTGTAAATAAATCAACAAAGAATTGCAGCATAATTAATATACACTTAGATTTAGATTAGTAGTTAGAAACCATTTACTGATACATCTAAACCAATCTTTAATTTTTGTACATCTCTTTGGCCCCTCTGTTCCAAAGGACAAATCAGTGCTAACACTAAGCTATTCAATGTATAGATTCTCCAGCCCGTTTGCAATGGCTTCCTTAGTTAGAAAGGTTTCACTCAAAGGATAAATATTCCTTAGCCCGTTGCTTGGTGTCATGCTGCTTTTCAGAGCAAACTTGGTTGCATGCTGAAGAGCAAATAGAGGATGGTCTTCACCTTTTTCATCGACATCTTTTTCAAGTGCCTTCAACCAATCCTCCAATGTAACAAAGTCTAGCTTAACGTTTTTCATAGATTCACAAATACAAGCAAACTCATCACCGTCAAACTTATCATAAGCCAAAAGTGGAGCATACGCATCAGCTTCTTTCTCCAATATTTGAGTCAGCGTCATGCACAATGCATCAGTTGTTGAAATGTGGAATACCAAAGATTGTGATTCATCGCTTTGTGGCCAAATACCCATTCGTAAAGCTGTCGCGACGAAACGCCAAAAGAAATCTCTCGATAAAATTTCCCCATCGTTTGCTATAATAAATCCTGGACGAATAACATATATTAAGGGATGTCCTAAATCGCTAATCTTTCGACACAAGAGCTCAGCAACGTATTTGGATAGTGCATATCCAGATGCTTTAGCAGATTGAGTATCATCGTCAAGCTCTACTTCCTGTTGTCCACCTCCAGAGATAAAGTAAAGAGCCTTGGGTCCCATCACACTCAGTTCCAAAACAGTCTTAGTCCCCAAAACATTTGCTGGTCTAAGTTCTTGATACGACTTCATCCAGTGAACTTCCGCAGCCATGTGATAGATTCGGGAAACATTTTCCACCAGAAACTCCCATTTTGCATCATCCAACCCAAATCTAATCTCCTCTACATGAGCCGCCCATACAATTATATTTTCACTCGAAATTCGAAGACTAGGAACAAGTGATATTAACCTTTCTTTAGCAGCTTCATCAGAGGACTCTCGAACTAGACATACAACACTTATATTCAACTTTACTAGATATTCCAAAAAACGACGACCAAAATAACCCGTTGCTCCAGTTAACAAGAAATATTGACCATTGGTAGGCAGAATACTTAACTTGGGAATGGTACGTGATAAAGCGCATGCATCTTCATTTAAAAGTTCATAGGTGATTGACGATACGTTGTAACTTTTCTTTTGAATTATAGAGGCTATCGAGTTAGGGGTACAATTTGAATTCATATTGTAGCGAATTGGGCCTTCAAGATGAAAGTGGGATTGAATAGCATGAAAAAATCTCACAGAATGAATGGAATCTAAACCGCAGGAATAAAGAGGTGCGTCCTTTCCTTCCAAGCTTGGGTTTTGGAGAATTTTTGAAGCAATTTTACTGATTTCAATAGCCACAGGGTTTAATAAAACAGGTAAGCGCTGATCTTCTACGGAAAGGCATTTAGATGCGTAAGTTTCGATAGACTTCAAATCCACTTTTCCTGCAGCGTTACGCGGTATATCAGCAAGCGGAAAGCAACTTGAGAAAAGGTGGTGATCTCGGAGCTCTTTGTTCAATTTTTGCTTTAGTGTTACAGGATCCACACCATTATATGCAGGAACATACACCAATACAAAGCGATTGAATATGAAGAAAGAAAAAGCGTCTTTTACCTCCTTCAATCCTACAACAACTTGGTCAAAATATTTCAAATCAAAGAATACACCATTTCTTTTGACACGTCTTCCTAACCGGCCTTTAATGGTGATTCCCAATTTTCCTTTATAAGAATTCCAAACCGCCAAGTCAGCAAATCGCACTGCTGGTTGACCATCATAATTTATAAACGTAGAATTACGGGATTGAATAGTTTCAGCATCATCGCCTACATAAGGCTCCGATTGTACATCGGTCACAACACAAACAAAGCCCTCGCAACCAATTTTTTCAGGAACAGCTTCGTTATCCTCAGTGACTAACATTAGTTTTTTAACGGTTTTACCAGGGAAATAGACAAGCTCTTTGTTATGCAGTGTGTCTTTCCCATTGTAAGCCAAAAATGAAACCAATCCCGACTCAGTAGTACCATACTGTGGATAAATGGTCGCATTTGGTAATACTCGTTTGCATGTATGATACATGTTTGCAGGGACCATTTCACCGCCTGCTGCTACTAGTTTACAAGCAGGAAAGCATTCTTCCTTGTCAGGCATTATTTGGAGAGTTAGAACAAGGAGATTGGGTAAAATAATTAAACGTTCGCATCCAGCACGAAGAGCATAGTAAACATTCCAAGCAAGCCGTTCAGCCTCTGAAGTGCAAGTAGCCGATATCGAAGAGGATGGGTACAGTAAGTTCCCATTACAATACAAGGCATTAATCCAACTCAAGGTTGTTAAAGCAAAGCTGGTAGCCATTACCATTGGAGTGGAGAGATGATTCATAAATTCAGGAGTTCCATAGTCATAACCCAAAGCATATTTCTTCATGAGAAATGGCATGGATTTAGGGACTCCTGTGGACCCACTAGAATGGTTAATAAGAGCGACTTCCGGCTCTAATCCAGCTCGAATACAAGGAGCATCGATATCCAGCGGCAGCGAAGCCAAGGATGTAGCATTTAAGGTGTCCACCTCAAACTTGGGCTTATATTCATGATAAAGCAAATCAGAAATATTCAAACGTTTAACAAGTACACGAACAACTTGCTGGGACCAAATTTGGTTAAAAATAACGCAGGTTCGTCCAGTAGCCCATAAAGCAAATATAGAACACAGAAAATCCAACTCGTGTCCCATATGTATTCCAACTGTCTTTCCCAAGCCTAAATCATCACAAAATTTAGCAATTGTGTTAACACGACGAAGTAATTCTGTATATGTATATTTAGCAACAATTCCACGTTCATTGTACACGGAGATAAACCGATGATCTGGTGTTTCTTTTGCGTTTTTCAAAAGGCGAGCGATTGGTGTATCTTCTTCTTTAGATATGGATGAAAACGAAACTGATTCTGACGAATCGCACAGCATTTTTTTTTAAATATTTTCAATACCAGTATCAACTAAAGAAGCAACCTTGAAATGACAAACAGCAAATTTCGTAAAGTTAAAAAGTTAACACTTCTTGTTTCAAATCGGTCTTCTATGCTAACGATACATTAATCTCACTGCATGTAAAAAAACCAGGATCCGGCTATAGGAATCCGACTCCATTGCCCTCAATAAGAGTATACAGTATCCGGAAGAACATATTGTATTCTTACAACTTTAAGAGTTAACTAACTTAATTCACAAATTGTTCAGGACATTGAGACAGCGGTATGGTGGTGAGTTTTGAGACGTAGCGCAAGCACTACATTACTGAGCCTATCTATATCCCTTTATAGGATTCTTTTATACGATGAGCTACGGATAGTAGAAACGAAAAGTGTTTACAGACATCCGAACACCAACAACATCATCATACTTTCACTTCGAGAAATGAAGACTTAGGAAAAGCAATATCCAGCAAGTGGATTAGAGAGTTAAGTTAAGCAATTCATTGTTAAGAAGCTCAAAAGAATCAGGGTTTGTCTGTTACGCGACGATTGTGAACTACTCGAATACCATTTGAAAAGGCTTACTACAACAGTAATCGGGTAAAAACGGGCTTGGTTGAGAAAGCAAAAAAATTGTTTAATTGTACAATCGTGGTGTCTCAAAAGACGAAACACGATCATAAGAAACAATGAAATCTACGTTTTCTACTGTACTCATTACTGGGTCATCCAAAGGATTGGGCTATGCATTGGTGAAAGTTGGATTGGCCCAAGGTTATAATGTAATAGCTTGTTCTCGTGCTCCCGACACAATAACCATCGAGCATTCAAAATTATTAAAGCTCAAATTAGATGTTACAGATGTGAAGTCTGTTGAAACCGCTTTCAAAGATGCAAAGAGGCGATTTGGAAACGTAGACATAGTGATCAACAATGCAGGGTATGGCCTTGTTGGCGAATTTGAATCATACAACATTGAGGAAATGCATCGTCAAATGAATGTAAATTTTTGGGGAGTTGCATACATTACCAAAGAAGCGTTGAATCTCATGCGCGAATCCGGTAAAGGAGGGCGTATTTTACAAATTTCGTCAGTCGCAGGTTATTACCCATCTCCGTGTTTAAGCATGTATAATGCTAGCAAATTTGCTGTCGAAGGGCTTTCGCAAACAATTATGAGAGAGTTAGATCCGAATTGGAACATTGCGATAACTATTGTACAGCCAGGTGGCATGCAAACAGAATGGGCTTCCTCTAATATGCAATGGGCAAAACCTCATCCAGCCTACGAAAATGACAGGTCTTGGCGACCATTTTGGGAAAACTATCATGGCTGCGAGGAAACTGACCCGAACAAAGCTGCGGAGTTGTTATATAGCATTGCCAAACTCGACAGGCCGCCTCAAAAGCTTGTCCTAGGCCACGATTCCTTGGAATTAATCCGCAAGCAACATCAAGACATAGGGGAAGAGCTTGAAAGTAATGTTGCACTTAGTACAAGTGTTGCAAAGGATGATTTTGATCCAGCTTCGGTAGAAACTTTGCGTCAAAATCTTCAATCTATGTGATGAAGGCATACAAGAATTTTTTTTGATCTCGTTGAATAGAATTAAATGAAGAGTTGAATGTATATGAGGATCGCAAAACGATCATTTCCTTATTTACACATTCATATGAGAAAATGCAGTCAAACAATTTCTAAAACTACAATGCATTGGTTCAAATATTAATGAACTTGTCTGCATTTATTTTCTTTGCACAAATTTTTCACTTTCATACTTCGTAAAAAAAAATGTGTATTTCACTGATTAAGAAACGTTCCAAATTACCAATTAATGCTATTCATTTGAATATAACACCACTTCTGTTGCTTCTTCATAAATTCTGAATAACAAACATCAGTGTCTATACTGTTTAGTAAGGCTACGGACAAAAATTTGTGCCTCTAATGATCTAGCGTCAGAACATTAGAATTGTCACAAATTTTAAAAATTAAGATCAAAGTAAAGTACATGAATCTCCATTGTATTGTATTAGAATCCGTGTTTATAATTATGCTCCGTAACATAACATATACTAATCTTACCTACTTCTAGCTTCGTCTTTTCATTGTTTATCAAATAGTGAGCTGCGAAATAATGTGGATTGTGTCAGCAATACTACACTACGCTATAATACACTACGTTGCGTATCACTATATGTCACATGTATATATAGTACCATGTATGATACGATATTGAGATTGATCTTAATGATAATCTATCAAGATCTATATTATCTGAATAATATAAATAGAGCTACTGCTGAACCTCGTTCCTCAGTTCAGTTATGAGCTATATTAGTGATAGGTAACATTATAACCTAATTAATACAATACCTATACTCAGTTGCTACTCATATAACCTGTGTAATGTAATATAATAGGTCACAAGGAAAACTCACCGCAGTTCTACGTATCCTTAAATCAGATACCAAACTGCGTAGCTAACATGAAGGAATCTCAAGCTAACTTAATAAAAAGGCAGTGACAGAATAAATGTGTCAGAAGCAATCCACTGCCTCGTTCAGTTTTTTCGTTCTTCTTTTTTTATGCCATTGTTTGAAGGAATTAGTTGGAAATTTGTTTGAACAATTTTATTATTTTGTTAAAAAGTCTTTAAAGCGATTGGAATTGGACTACAGAGCGAATATTCTTGATTTCGCTGTTTCGTTTGTCGCAATCACAGCAATTGAACTATTTGTGTGTATATCATTCAATAATAGATTGTTTCTAAGAAATGAAGAATAAAGATTATCCCTTGAGGTCGTCTATGGATGAATTGAGTACAAAAAACGATAATGAAATTGATTTGGAAAAAGGTCCTCTCCCAGAATACAATTCAGAAGATGGGAGCACATTGCCTCCATATTCAGGTAAGTGTTGTGTTGTTGGTGGATAAGATAAAGAATTGAGTGTGTCAAGGATTATTTGCTGTGTCTGTTTGTTTTGATTTACAATGTTTTTGTTGTATTTGTTTGTTTACAACTTGACATATTACGAGCATAAATTCGTCTAACAGGGCACACACTTTCTTCCTTCTACATCATTTTAAAAAAAAAAAAAAACCAAATTTCAAAAGTTATTTATTTTATTAATGCTTTCAGAAATTTGGAAATATATTAAAACTGTATCTGAGGATTCAAGTACAGGACCTACAGAAATTGCAAATCCCAATGTCGAAAGAAGACAAGAATTCAAAGATTCACATCCAAATATATATTCCCTTCTGAGACTACTAATATCAGTTCTTGCAGTTATTGTTGTCTTTTTTACTGCATGGGTTTGTGTAAACCCGTTGGAGAAGTCGATATTCGGCAAGGTAGCTTTCTCCGTCACAATTGGTATAACATGTCCAATAGTGTTTATTGCTATTTTCTGTAAGCTATGCATGAAGTTGTTAATACGTCCATTCACTAACTCATTAGGCTTCTTTGAAACTTGGACCCAGGCAGTGGCACAATGTATAAAGGTGACTGTAATTTTCTTGGCACAATGTGTAAAGGTGACTGCAATTTCCTTGGCACAATGTGTAAAGGTGACTGCAGTTTTCTTGGCAAAATGTGTAAAGGTGACTGCAGTTTTCTTGGCAAAATGTGTAAAGGTAATTGCGGTCGGTTTGTATAACTCAAAAAAAGATTTGGTGGTTACAATCTGGCTCGCATGGGTAGTCATTTGTTTTATACTCTTTGGTTGCGTCAAGGATGGTAGACTAAACTTAAATAAGGCACTCATCTGTTCCACATGCAGTATTTCGGCTGCTTTATTTTTCATTTTATTGCTTGGTAAGTGAAATTATCTTGCTAAACGCTAACATACAGTTTGTATTCCAATTTGGACACTCAAGCATATGCTTTTTGGTTTGTTTCAAGTGCTGGGTGTACAAAGTTGTGTCGTTATTGTAACGAAAGGTTTGATGTATTTATTTGATAAACATATCGACGCGACAGGCTACGAAATTGAAGCCTCTTCACTCTTTGTTATAGGAAATTTTCTTTTCTTTTACGAAATGGGTTCGTTATATATTCCTGTAATTTACTCTAACCATACCAGAACGTCCAGGTGCTCTCAAAAGGATGCCCAAATTTATCGGGAATGGTATAGCTTCTTTCCTAGGTATGTGTATTCAACCAACTGTATGAATGATTTTTTACTTACCCGACTAGGAGGTTTAGGGAATGCATTTGGAGGGATAGGAAATGCATTTGGAGGGATAGGAAATGCAATTGGGCGGATAGGAAATGCGTTTAGAGGTGCCAACGATAATAATGACATTCCCTTGGGAGAAATGGATGTTGAAAGCGAAGTCTAATTGCTTTATTAATGTGGTTGTCGCTCCAGTTGGAAAACCTCTTTACCAAAATCACCAACGCAGAGAAGCTGCGGCGTTTTTTAAAAATAAGCACCAACATACTTTAATTATTCTCTTGCCTTATAAGTTTGTGAGATATAAGCTTAACTCATTCTTTCAATTACCAAAAATTGCCAACCAATGCATTCTACGATGTTGGATAATGTGCATTGAGGACTGAGTCTTTATTTATTATGTATGCGAGTCTAATTATTTGTCTTTTTTAATGGTACTCTACGCTACAAACAATAATGGTTTAACTTGTTTACGACAACTTTAAATTAACTAATGAAATTGGAAAACTCGTTGTTCCACCTTGTTAAATTCACAATTTCATTTTCGTTTATTGCATTCATTTCTCCTTCATCTTGATTCTTAATGAATCAAGCTTAATTATCATTTTTTCCTTTTGTTTAATGGTTTACTTTAATACAAACAAATTTCAATGTTTACGAAATAATGAATAGCATAATAAAATATTGTGATTCAGAACGATGGTTTGTTATCGTAATGATTATAATGACACATTGCAATAGTGAGTGTTTAGTACTACGGTATGTCAGCAATACTACATTACGCTATGATACACTACGTTGCGTATCACTATATGTCATATGTTGGAATACTAGCTAAGATCCGTTTATTGATAATCACGGGTAACTATCCGTCTATATACATAGACACCCGTTGATAACAACTTTTTAGGAAGATTATAAATAGAGCTACAACTGAATCTCGTTCCTCAATTCAGTTATGAGCTATATCGGTGACCGATACTAACAGACTTCTTATAACAATAAACATACATTGTTACTTAACACACCGCATACCGCTACATTGTAGATCGCAAGTAAAACTCATCGCAGTCCAATGTATCATTAAACAGATATCAAACTGCGTAGCTGACATGCTCGATTGACCAACGTATAAATTACAATACCGTAAAATTATATAACGAATTCGTCCTAGGATTTTAGTTATATAAGAATGATATGACATTGAAGACTGTAAACAACAAGAAGGAGCCAAATGAAGTAGTATGAACTCAATGAACATTCTCAATAAAGTAAAAAATGTAAAATCCTATACCAGATTGGTTAGGCAGGGATTTCTAAGTCAACAGCGAAATCATTCAGTGTCAGTAAATGAAGTAGACCACTTCAATGAACTGGCGAAAACTTGGTGGGATTGGGACGGTGGAAGTCGATTGTTACATTTAATGAATTCTACTCGTTTGGATTTTATGACTGAAGTATTTCGTGAGCGTAACTGCTTTTCTGGTAAGAAGATTCTTGACATTGGTTGCGGGGGTGGTATCTTGAGTGAAAGCATGGCCAGGTTGGGTGCTTCAGTGACGGCAGTTGATGCTTCTCCAATGGCTATCGAAGTTGCAAAAAAACATGCCAGTCTTGATCCTGTTTTGAATGGTCGGTTAGAGTATATTCATGGATCAGTCGAAGGTTCACAACTTCCTACTACTTTTGATGTGGTAACGTGCATGGAGGTGCTTGAACATGTCGAACAACCTAGAGATTTTTTATTTTCATTAATGGAAAAAGTGAAACCTAACGGGCGACTCGTACTGTCAACTATATCACGAACTCTCTTGGCGAGATTGTTAACGATTACGCTTGCCGAACATGTTCTTCGCATCGTACCTGTCGGGACACATACTTTTGAAAAGTTTATACGTGCCGACGAACTATCAAATTTCCTGAAGGAACAGAATTGGATAATTAATGATATACGTGGTGTTTGTTACAACCCTTTGAAACAGCAGTGGACACTTGACAAGCCAGGATCGAGTGGGCTTGGTTTGTCTTGTAATTATTTCCTAAGTGCTCAAAAACCCATGTCTGCCTGATTCGATATATTGTTAGTTTCTTCAAATTACCTAGCGTTACCGTTGGACAGCACGTTATAAAGGATGTTTTCATATCTTTTTTTACGCCAAAATGAAGAATTAAGCTTATAATCCTATGATGACAACTTACTATATTGATTTATTAAATGAAAAACATCAATTAAAATTACCTGATAGATTGAATTGATTAGTATTTTATAATCGTAAAATATATAAACACATAAGACAGGATGATTGATGAGACTTAACGACAACAAAATCATGACAAATTCCACATCGCATACATTATTAAAACAAGATAAGGGAAACTTTCCTATTAGGAAAATTTTCGTCTTACTGAGCTGTTGAAGGTTCAGCAACTTCCTCATCTACAAAGTTAGGTAATTCATTGGAAGGCATCAAATAAGAAGGTTTTTCAGCTGTGCTTTGATCACCAAGCCAAGAGGACTCCTGCTGAAGTGCCTCTAGTTCAGCATCCAGTTCCTCCTCGTCAACGTTAATGTCCGTCATATTTTGACCGAGAACCTCGTTGAGTTCACCAGCCGCATCCATATAATCTTGAATTTCGTCCTGAAGCTTTTCGATTTTTTCAATGGAAACGTTTTTACTTTGAGATTTCAATTGCCGTGCAGTCTCCTGCATTGTCTGTACCGTAGCCATTGTGTTTTTGAGCGATTCCGTAGTCATGGCAGCTTGTTCCATATTAAAACTTTGTTGCTGCAATTGTTGAAGCTGGCTTTCGTAACTATATTGCTGTCGTTAGTAATATGACATCAAGAAAGGGGAGAAAGAGAATGCATACATTTTCTTTTGGCGAAGTACATTCATTGCTCGTTGCTTGAGAGCCGTTTGCCCAGGACCTGGACGCGTATTGGCAATTTTCTGCTGGAAAACAGATAGCTGGGCATCTAGTTTTGCGATTTTAACCTCAACGGAGTCGCTTCTTTTATCCAACTAAAATAAAAGATATTAGTCAATGGCAAAAATCTATAAGAATGAAGATATACGAACCGAATCAATGGCGTCAGTTAATGAAGCCGTAGGCTGTGTAGGAGGTTTTCTACCAAAAAGACGATGCATTTATATGGCGAAATCACTGATACTAGATAATTATTCAAATTGAATTGAGAAATTGCCAAGTAAGATACGAAGAAGAGGAAATAAAAGCTAGACAAAAGTTAACTAAATTTTTACGTTAATTAAAATTCCACAAATAGACAAAAGGTAATTGAAGACGCTGATAAAACGAAGTGATAACGAAGTTAGCTGAAAGAGAAAGACAAAGCAACAACAAACATTAGGGAAGCAAACAAACAAACGCGAAAAATAATCACAATTTCGAAAATGTTGAATTTGATATAAGGCCACACGCTTGTATTAATTATAAAAGAAAATCACTTTAAGAGTAACACCATAATCGAGAATTGTAGTTTATATTTTCAGAATTCAGTCATTTTAACAAGCATTTCGAACATCTTCAAAGCACTGTTACTACATACCTTCAAAAATAATTGTTATGTTAAAGAAAAGAAAGGATTATCGACTATTACTTTTGAATGGTAATTAAATGGAGCTCTGTGTGAAGCAATATGTTTAGTGATATTATGACTTGACACGCTATTAGCTATAAGGATCATTAACGGGGTCTTAATATGTGAAAGTTGGATTAACTCGTTTACACAATTCCAAATACTGTACTTCTTCTACTGCGTTGAAAACAAATGAGAAGAAATGGGTAAGTAAAATATCCATAATAAAAGAAGAGTGCAAAGTAGAAAAGAATTAGAAATCAATAAAACTTTCACCTTATGGTTTTATGGAGAAAAAAAATTTAAATAAGTCTGTAATCAACAGATGGCTGAAAAAGACAAATCAGCATCGCAACTAGTAATGGTTAATGTTTCCACTTAAACAAAAACCTGTACTCTCGTCGATATCTTCCCGCAAAATCGACCCAAGCTTCAGGATTGAGAAGAATATTTTATTTGAATAATGAACTGGAAACGCTTTGATATATGATAAACATTGGACACAGCATATTAGAGGCCGCTATTAACGGTTTTTATTGAAAAATCGACAAGAAGTTTTTAGAGATGTCTGAGTCAGAATATACACATAAATCGTACATTTTCAATAAAACAATGAAGTAAATAATAATGATCAAATGATGCAAATTCGAGTTACGAAATAAAACATTAACAGATATCGAAACATACTCTGGATGAATTGTATCTGAAAGTAAATTAAAAAAAAAAAAAAAAAAAAAAACCCCGAAAAATTAATATAGAAAATAAAATAAAATTAATTCAATGAAATAAAAAAAGGAATTTTAAACTAGATGTAGTGACAGTAAGCCAATGTAAAAAAAAAACAATAATTCATCATTCAAGATGAACCAAATAAATGAAAACTGCGCTTGTTTGCACATGCGCAGTAGGTACAAATATATTTATGAAAAGTATTTTACAAAACCTTTCACTCCTGAAACTAGCATGCGAAACTATAAGAAATGTGCTAGCGCTATACACCCGTGATTCATATATATACCAATTTTCAACCACTGTCTTACTTCAACAAATATTCATCTATGTTTTGTAATTTGTTTTAAAATTTGCATAGCCTGCAAACACCGAATTTATTAATATGCATTTTTCGGGTTCTATACTGTCTGGTTGCATATAAAAGCAACTCTAGATTAACTTCAGTGTTTTTGTTTTGGTACATTTCTTTTTATCGCACATGATATTTAGCACATTTCTTGTTAAAATGAAGTGGATTCAGCGCCAATATTTCGTTGCCCACTACAGAAAGGACAGGCAAAAAAACTAGAGACTATATATACATCCAACTTATTCTTACTAGATATACTATGCATATGTCTTTTACCAGTCAATTGAAAAGTATACAAGAAAATTTATTCATTTGTTAGTAAAGAAAGGAATGAAAACCAAAAATACATATTTATTACTTTCGACAGCACTGTACCCAAGCCAAACAAACAACAGGGCGAACAACCAAAGGCTCATTGATTGATCCCTAAATATCGTACTTTAAGGATATCGGAAAAAACGTTTAATTTTCAATAAGTACAAATCCTTGTAAAAAGATAACGAAATTATTTTCTGTCAAGTTCTTTATAGTGTTTAACTGTCAGCTACGCAGTTTTATATATGTTTTAAAAGTACGTAGAACTGCGGTAAGTTTCCTCGCAATCTATCATATTGCAATACACAGGTTATATGAGTAGCAACTGAGTATAGGTATTGTATTAATTAGGTTATAATGTTACCTATCACTAATATAGCTTATAACTGAACTGAGGAACGAGGTTCAGCAGTAGCTCTATTTATATTATTCAGATAATATAGATCTTGATAGATTATCATTAAGATCAATCTCAATATCGTATCATACATGGTACGATATATAATTAGAACGCGTGACATATAGTGATACGCAACGCTGTGTCTCATAGCGTGGTGTAGTGTTGCTAACATTAACATAGTTTAGGAGAATGCACTCCATTGCGTTATCCCTGTTGTAGTTTCCCCTAAACCACATTCCTTCTTCTCTAAACACCATTAAATTCGTTAAACATTTATTAGTGAGGTGGCCAACTATTTCTCTCATTATAAGCTTATATCATCTATTACCGTCAAATATTACCCCATTTCTTTAAATTTTTTTAATGAAAAATTAACGAGACTTAGCGTTTCCGTATCCTGACTATTCTCATACGCTCCTACCCGTCTCGCTTTATCGCGATAGTATAGCGGCACCCTCAACCTTAACCATAACCCATCAGCAGTGTTGCCGAAGTAGGGAAAGAAGGACGATAGAGCATATAGCTTGGTGATTTTTCAGAAGGATTTGGAATTTGCATATTAACGAGACATTCGTGGTTAAACCGTGAAGGATCTCAAGAGTTAGAGATCGAGCATGAAAGCTGCTGTACGATCAGTGTAAGTAAAGAGGGAATTCCCAAGAATGGTAGAAGAGAAAGAGGTCGCAGAATTGAGGCGTTTGGATGATTTTTTTACGCGGAAAACCCATCAAGCGGGGATGAAGGAGCGTAAAGTTTGTTCAATTGACCAAAAAGCTGATGAAATGCATGCTTTGGGTGATTTTAGAATTGGATTTTATTCAATCTATCATTTCTTTCCATAGCCATGGCATTTTCAGCGTTAGCTTATAATTTGTTGGCGTAATTTTGTACTTTCTAGTCTAGTATTTTTTATCATATCATTAGAATAGTGAAAAGAAGTTGGAATAACTTGGAAAGTCGTTCAATCCTTCTTTTCTATCTTCCCCATCATCTCATCTGAAATTTGCTTCTTCTTCTTCATTGATTTCTAGTTTTTCTTGATTTGCCTCCCTGCTGCGTACGTGCCCGATTGACACACCTCATCTCTCATGTGGTGCTGAGCATACACGTACTTGGATGCACTCCATTCAATATTCTATGAATTGTTACTAACATTCGCAGAAAAAACTTTTCCAAGGGATACACAGATACGCAAATTAAGGTTAGAAATGCTACTACAAATGATTCATGGGGTCCCAGTGGCACTGCCATGGCGGAGATAGCAGAGCTAACCTATGACCAAAATGAAATGCTAGAAGTTATGGACATTATAGATCGTCGTCTGAATGACAAAGGAAAGAACTGGCGACATGTTTTCAAATCGTTATCCTTGCTCGAGTATTGTCTCCACAATGGATCGGAAAACGTTGTTCGGTGGGCCAAAGACAATATATATATTATCACAACGTTGCGTGAGTTTGTCTACGTTGACGACAATGGTCATGATCAAGGCCAAAACGTTCGTACCAAGGCTAAAGAAATAACTTCTTTGTTGGAGGACGAGCACGCTTTGAAGGAGGCAAGAGGTGATAGTAGAGAGAGAGACAGAGATAGAGACAGAACGCGTTCCTCTCGCTTTGACGATGATGATGATGATCGCGCTCCCTACGAGGAATCACGACTTTCTCGCGCTCCCAGTCGGGCCAGTCGTTACGATGACGATGATCGTGACCATCGCTCAAGGAGACGTAGTCGTTCTCGCCGTCCTGGTCGCTCACGCTCAAGACGAAGAAGTAGAAGGCCTTCCCCGAGCGCTGAACACAACTCCGCCGAGGAAAATGATCCAGAATTACAACGTGTTATTGAGGAGTCTAAACGTCAGGCCGAAGAAGATGCCAAGCGTCGTAACATGGCTAACGATTCGGAAGCTGAGCTTCAAAAGGCCATCCAACTTTCCAAAGAAGAAGACGAAGCCCGTCAAAGACATCAACGTGAACGTGAACAACAAGAACAGGCATTTATGGGCAATCAGCAAAATGCTTATCAACCTGTCGATTTCTTTGGAAATCCTGTTCAGCCACAGCCAACCGGTTTCCTCCAACAACAACCCACCGGTTTCATCCGTCCTCAAAATACCGGGTTCGTACAGCCTCAATACACTGGGTTCGTTCAACCTCAACATACCGGGTTTGTCCAACCTCAGGCCACTGGATTTATGCAGCCTCAACGTACTGGTTTTGTTCAACCTCAGGCTACCGGATTTGTCCAACCTCAAGCGACGGGATTTGTTCAGCCTCAAGCTACAGGATTTATGCAACCTCAGCGTACAGGATTTGTTCAACCTCAGGCAACAGGATTTATGCAACCTCAGCGTACAGGGTTTGTTCAGCCTCAAGCAACAGGTTTCATGCAACCTCAGCGTACAGGATTTGTTCAACCTCAGGCAACAGGTTTTATACAGCCTCAACGTACTGGTTTTGTTCAACCTCAGCAAAATGGTTTCTTCAATCCCCAACCTACTGGGTATATGCAACCCCAGCGTACTGGTATGATGCAACCCCAACGTACAGGCTTTTCTCAGCCATTTGAGTCCAACAACCCTTTCCCTGTCATGCAACCTCAGCGTACAGGCTTTGGTCAAACCCCTAATGCTCCAATGATGGCTCCCAACCACACTGGTTATGTTCATCCCCAGCCCACTGGATTACAACGGCAAACTACCGGCTATACAGGAAACAATAATCCTTACAGTCGTCCTTTACAGTCACAATCGACTGGAATACTTCAGCAACAACAACAACAATCTGCTCCTCGTTTGGAGCCTACGAAGACTGGCTCAAATAATCCTTTTGCTCAATTTTCAAACTTGCCATCTCAATCTACTGCTCCTGCTACTAAACCCATGAAACCCGTTCGGACTGGTGACGATCGATTTTCTAACATTGCTCAAGCAATCTCCACTGGTAATCCTATGGGAACTGATAGTTTCGGTAATATTGGTCTTACCAGAGTTCCGACTCAACACACAGGATCCAAATTTACAAATAGTGCTGGTCAGACTATTCAAGCTCAGGCAACCGGTAACACGCATAATCCTTTCCAATCGCAACAAGCTACCGGATATTATAAACAACCGATGCAGCAACAACAAAACATGCAACAACCCTATTATAATCAACAGAATTACAATTACCAAAATCAACAACCGATGCAGGGCATGCAACAGCAATCTATGCAGCCCCAAGTTGGCTCTCTAATTGATTTATAATCCATTCACTCACTTCCGACCTTATTTGTTCCTAATGAACGTCCTAATGATGGTCCTTCTCTTTTTTGTTGTATAAAGTTATCGCAATTTGTTTAAGACCGAGTTTTTTAGTTCACTTTATTCTCTGTAATTATCATGGACTAACAATCCATTTAAATTTAACTATTCTAGTTTTGACATTTGTTCTCTTACTCATATGTAGATTTTGACTGAATTTGTACTTCTGCAAATAGTCGTGGTAACATTTTTAAGTAGTGAATTTACTTTTTAGCGTGCATTTCTTATCTTATCTCTAATAATAATGGAATAAGTAAGTCGAAAAAGTACTTACTTTGCAAAATCAAGAAATAGCAAAAACCAGTCTGTGTAAGAATCAGAAATACAAATAAGACAAAAATTTTATAATACAAAATTTACTCATGTCATTATTATAAATCATGTTAACTAAATATGAATAGTCCTAAGAGTGATTTATGAACCATATGAAAACATCTATTTTGCTTTCTTTTGGTTCGAACTGGATCCTCCTTTGTTCGCATCGTCACGTTGTCTTTTAAGGGAGCCGGATTTAGCAGTGCTTGACAGTTCTTTAGCGTTTTGGGCAGCATTCTTTGAAGTAGCAATTCGTTTGGAAGCTCCAGTTATTGAGAGTTTTCCACTGTCTGGTTTCATAGGAACAGGACGCGAAACAGCGGGTCGTTGAACACCTTTTTGTTTGCCTGTTCCTTGAAGTCTTGCACTCAGAGATTTACCGGAAGGTTCTCTCTTGGCTGACGAAGCTTCTGTAGCATTCTGACCAACATCAGCTTTGCTAGCTGTTGGTTTGGAAGTAACAGGCTTTGTTTCTGTTACAGAAGACGTAGATTCATCAGTCTTTTCAGGATTGGATAGCTGTTTATTCAAATTCTCAATAGTTTCTTCAAGTTGTGTAATTTTGTTCTGAAGATCCCTAGTTTTCTTCTCATACACAGATATTTTAGCTTTGCTCCGAAATTCTGTCTCAGCTACCACCTTCTTCAACTTAACATCAAAGTTGGCAGAATTTTCTTTAAGCTTTTCTTCAACCTGCTGCTTAATCATGTCATCAATATTGTCATGAGTATTTTCCGAAGAATTTTTTTGAGCTTGTTCCTCAAGTTCCTTTATTCTCTGTGACTTTTCGTTGAGTTGATTTTCTAACTCTTCCTTTGTCTTTTCTTTCTCTGCGACGAGTTCAGAGCGAGCAGCCAAAATTTCGGTTTCCTTTTCTTTTTCATAATATTGTTTCGTAGATTCAAGTTGTGAACGTAGCCTTGCAATCTCATCAGCATTCTCTAAACTTCCTTGGGTCGGTGAATGCTCTCGTAAAGCTGCCAATTCCGCACTCAAGTTTTGTACTTGTTGCACAAGTCCTTCTTTGTCAGACCGTAATTCATGAATTTCTTTTTCAAGATTTGAAATTTCAGTTTTACCGTCAGCATCGACAGCCTCAGATTGCAAGTGTTCTAGCTCGTTCTTAGAATCTGCTAGCTCTTTTTCAGTTCTTTCCTTCTCCGACTTGAGTTGTTCAAATTGTTCCTTCGTGATCTGTTCAGCATCACTGGAAGCCGATTCTTGTAATTGATGATTGGAATCCTTTAGAGACTCTATTTCTTTTTGCATTGCTTCATTTTCAGCATTCTTAGAGGTTAACTCCTTGTTTTTGTTGGTCAATTCCTGCTTTAGATGGGCAAATCTTGTTAAGCTGGATTTTTTCAAATTTTCACATTTTTCATTCCAAGCAGCTGCCAATCTAGTATTTTTGGTGTTTGCCTGCTCAACTTCCTTCTTCAAATTTTCCACCTCTTCGTTTAGAGAATTAACCTGTTGCTTAAATGTATCGGTTTCTTTTGCTGTCTCCTGAAGTTTCGTTTCCAACTCTTGTTTTTCTTTTTCTAATGCTTCACAATTTTTCTTTAACTCCTCTAACTGTGTGGGATCAACACGCTCATACTTGTTCAAAACGGACTGAAATCTTAATTTCCATCGAGAATTGTATTCCTTCATTAAGTTCAGACTTGCTGTCTTTGCGCCTATTTCTGCCTTAAGTTCATTTATTTCAGTTTGTAAGGGATTCAATGAAGCATTCAGTTTTTCAACCTCTTTCTCCAGCTCTTGTATTTTTCCAAGTTTAGCATCATTGTCCTTTCTAAGGACACTATTACTTTCATAAAGTAACTGAACTTCTTGACTTCCGCTGATAATGGGGGTATCTGTTTGGTCATTTGACACAGGCAGAGACTGCAGACGGTTGAGCTCGAGTTGCAATGAATCAACGGTGGATTGCAAAGACTTGACTTGTTGATTCAAACCTCTATTATCCAGAATTGTTAACTCATATTTATTATCCATTATTTCCTTTTCGTGCCTCAAGTAGCTAACAAGTTCACGTAAATCGTTATCTTGAACGGCTTCTAAATTGGCAGATATATTTAAATTTTCAGAAGAATTCTGTTGAAGAACAGTTATTTGTTGACTAAGAGAATCAAATTGCGAATGTAGTAGTTTATTTTGATTTTCAAGTCCCAAAATGTAATCTTTCAAGGAGCTAATTTCATCTTCCATGGCTTTCCGCTGAATATTCCAATCCTTTTCAGCACCTGAAAGTCCTGAGTGCTGCTGTTCAAAATTTGCTTTGAGCTTTAAATATTTCGTATTCACCTCGTCAAATTCAGTACGTAAATCCCGCAATTTTTGAGTGGTACGCCCATGACTAACGATCTCTGATTCGTAATTAGAATGACACTCCTTCATTAGAGATCTTTCTTTTTCAATATCTTCTTTCAAAGAGGTAATAACACGATCCGCATCTGAACGAATTTTTTCATAATCTTTTTTGAAAGAAAGTGCACTATCCTTTTCACGAACAGCATCCTCAAGTTGTTTGGCAAGTTCCTTGGACGAAGACTCTTTCTCTTCTTTTAGTACTTCAACTCTCTTATTAAGATCCAACAACTCAGAGCGAAGGGACGTAATTTTCTCTTCCCTTGTGCTAATTTCAGATTCTACTAGATGCTTAAACTGCTCATGGGTTTCATTCATCATTTCCAAGGTTTTTTCTGAAGCGAGGTATTTTTGTTGAATATTACTCTTTTCAAGCTCGGCCATGCGAAGTTTTTCCTTCGTCCTTTCCAGTTCAATAGATATAGCCTCGACTTCAACATTATCAGGATTTTGTGTCGTGTCTTTATTAGCCGCGATTAATTTAGATTGCAAGTTCTCCTGCCGTTCTTCCATAAACTTTAAGCGCTCTTTCAACTCAGTGGTTTGTATTTCTAACTGATTTCGCACGGTGCGTTGCAATGTTATGTCTTGTTTTAACTCAGTGATGTTAGACTGAAGTTGAAGCACCAATGTTTGATGCTCCCTCAAATCAAATGAATTTTGTAGAGTAAGTCTACGAACATCATCGGAACACTCAGATAGCTTTGAATTAGCAACTCGAAGATCATTAGAAAGTTCAAGTATTCGACTATTCATTGAGTCCACTGTTGCCGTATACTCTTGATTTGAAGATTCAATTTGAGCTTTCATATGGAAATTATCCTGCTGCAGGGACGAAAGTTTCGACTCCAAATTAGATAAATCGGCTTTCAACTTATCCTTGACGGAAGTTAAAAGCAGGTTTTCGCTTTTTAAATTATCAACAATATGATTGGATTGTTCAAGCTGGCTATTACAGATTGATAATTGAGAAGAAACATTTTGAACTTCAATTTTCTTAGAAGCAAGTTGCTCTTGTAAAGACTTATAGCTTTCATCAAGTTCATCTTTACTTCTTTCAGATAAAACAAGTGATTTTTCCAGATCATTTAGCTTTTCAAGGGCTAAGCTTCGTTCAGATGTTAAAGAGGTAAGTTGCAATTGAATATTAGATTTTTCGAGCTGGAGAGATGAGATAGCTTCCTCAAACTTTTTTTCTTTGTTACGAGAAATTGACTTAAGGGACTCCAGTTCATTAGTTAGCTGTTCAAGTCGAATAAGCGAACGCTGGTAAGAAGTCTGCTCAATTAAATTAGTATTCAATTTGGAATTAGGAGTTGCAGGCGCCATATCTAAAAGTTTTTCATTCTCTTGAACTAGTGATCTAAAAAAGTCTCGTTCCTTTAAAGAGTAGCGTAACTGATCGCTCACCTCCTCCAACATTTTAGTAAGTTGATCAATAGTTTCGTTAGCTTTTATCAGTGTTTCTTCTTGAATCTCGGCTCCATCAAGATCAGGTTTTTCGTCTTTCTCCATACGATCAGCTAATTCATGAACTGCAGACAGTAGATTTTGATTTTGTTGTTGCAATTCTCTAATATTACGAAATACAACTAGCCTGCTTGAAATTATTTGATCCGTATCAGTTTCATCTTCAGTGAGCGATTTTTCAACATAGGAGTTAATCTTCTTTCTACTATCCACGCCTAGCACTATGCCGTTCTCACACAAATCGAGTTCATGAAGTAAAACTTGCACCTGTCGCGCTAAATCTTTGGTCTCTTGCTCATAATGCTTATTCTCTGTGCATTTATCTTTAAATAGTGTCTCTAATTGCTCGTAACGGGACTTGGCTTTCTGACAGTCTTCCAATGACTTCTGATATTGCTCACTCATTGCAACAATTTCCCGTTGCATATGAGCAAATCGCTTAAACTGTTCTTTAACCAAAGGATGCTGAAGATTCGCTTCTTCCATAACATGGTTATAGCTACGTTGTAACCTTTCAACCTCTTGACATGTTTGCTCATACTTCTGTTTATAGTATAAACGCTCGGAATACAAGTCAGAGACGGAGGACTGACCTTTAAAGCCTTTCATACTATTATTTAGTAAATTTGAGTATTTCAATTCACTCATATCTGAGATTTCTATTTCATCATAATGCCGAAGACGCTCATTAGCCAACTTTAGCTGAGACTCTAAACTTGATACCTCTTTCTCTAGAAAATTGATTTGAGATTTCAAGGAAGCTTCTGCTTCCTTATGAGATTCAAGCTGTTCTTCAAAAGATGATTGTGCAGCTTCCAATAGCTTTTCCAACTCGCCGTTTGAGTTCTGCAACTCTTTGAGCCGTAAAGAGCAATCCTCACATTTCTCCATCCACAACTCACTAATTTGCTTTTGTGAAGAAATCTCTTTTTCAAAAGAAACTTGCGAAAACTCATATTGCTTTCGCATTTCGGAGAGTTCAGCTACAATATTCTGATATCGTAAATTACTTTCTGTAAACTGTTGAGACAAAGAACTCACTTTCCGTTGTAGCGCATCTTTTTCCAAAACAGCGTCAGATAATTGAGAACTTAGTTGAGACTTTTCCAAAGAGGCCTCCTGATGAAGAGATAACAATTTGTCGTTCACACCCTGAAGCTCTCGGCTTAACCAGGTGTTATTATTTTCCAAAATCGAATTTTTCTGCGTTAATTTTTGCAACTCAAACTCATAGTTAGTCTGCAAAGATGCTTTTTCTTGTTGTGTATGTTGAAGCTCCAAAACTTGATGGGTAGAACTGGCAAGGGCATCCTTTAGATCTTTAATGATAGTGATTTTCTTTTCAACTTCCTTTTCTTTATCTGATAAAAGATTTTGAAGTTGAGCAGTTTGCTTCAAATTTTGATCCTGAGCTTGTTTTAATGCCTCATTTACACTTTTGAGAGAACTGCAATCGTGCAAAACAGTGTCATATGAAGAGGATTTCTCCCTAAGATATTCTTTGATTTGAGAGAGTTCATTCTCTAAAAGCTTGCGCTCATCCTCTAATAAATCGTAACGTTCGTTTGATTGAAGTAGTTTCTTCTCCGAATTTCGCAATTGTTGCTCGTAATTGACTTCTGTAACTATACGATCATTTTTTATACTTTCATAATCTTTGCTTTTACTAATTAAAGGTATTAATATGGATGTAAACGCGTCCACCTGAAGTAAAGGATCAATTTTTGTCTTTGGTATGTCTAGAAAACTGCATACCCCGAGTATATCAGCTTCTGTCCAGGAAGAATCGTGCATTGCCTCAAACAAATAGCTTCTAACTATTTTTTCAGTTTAGAGACGCTACCTTTGTTTGAAACACGTTCTTACCTATTATGGTGGTGCAATGTAAGTCGATGGGTGTGTAGCGACGAGGTAGTTGATACCCTAATAAATTCAATTTCAAGTCATAAAACCATTACAATTAAAAATCTATTTAAATTCTTTATTGAGATAACTAATATAAGTCCGTATAATATAATCCATTTGTTTGTGTCACTAGACATAAGCAATATACATTGCCTTACGTCTTCTTACCTAAGCTATAAATCAGCGTTCACTAGGTAAACTACATACTTGTATGGATATACCATATTCTTTTAAAAGATGAATATATAAAAAATGGAAAAGAATTTAAAGCTAATTTTCCTGAGGCATAACAGTTCAAAGATGTAACTTTTTAGGGGAGATCAAAATTAAAAAAATTTGTCATCATCGTGTATGTGACAATATTATAAAACAAGCTTGCTCCCTCAACGTCCCGGTACTCGAGAGTTAACGGATTTTAGAGCATCAGTCGCTGGTTTCTTGGCAGAAGAGTCCATAGCAGGAGTATTCAGCGCACTTCGATTGAGTCCGATATGGGATTTAACTAAATGGCCACTAGCAAGTGCGGAACACAAAGACAGTTCACCAGCCATTACGGCGGCTGCAACGACACGTGCTAGTTGACGAGAATTATCACCGGGAGAGGTCATATGGGCACCTCGCACACCGAGCAAGTCAAGCATAGCACCTTGCGGTTCCAAAACCGTTCCACCACCAATTGTTCCAACTTCAATGGATGGCATTGACACGCTAAGCTGAAGGTTACCATCAACATTATCCATCAAAGTTATACAATTACTGCTTTCAACATTTTGGGCAGGGTCTTGACCAGTTGCTAAATATACTGCCGTGACAATGTTAGCAGCATGAGCATTAAATCCTCCAACGCTGCCAGCCATAGCACTACCAATGAGGTTTTTGTCAACATTTAATTTAACCAAATCTTCAACAGTAGTTTTCAATACCGATTTGACAGCATCACCAGGAATAATAGCTTCAGCAATAACACTTTTACCACGACCATCAATCCAATTAATAGCAGCAGGCTTCTTATCTGTACAATAATTCCCTGATACACTGATCACTTGCATGTCATCAAAACCAGCGTCATTGCTCATTACTACAAGTGCATGCTCAACACCTTTGGAAATCATATTCATACCCATAGCATCACCGGTAGACGTACAGAAACGGATGAAAAGACGAGTACCAGCTAGAGCAGTCTTAATATGTTGAAGTCTAGCAAAACGGCTAGTAGAGTTAAAAGCCTTCTTCATAACCTCTTGGCCTTCAGGGCTATCCAACCAAATTTTAGCACGACCAGCGCGCGTCAAATTCGGGAAAGCCACACATGGTCCACGGGACATTTGATCACGAGTCAATACAGTAACAGCACCACCACCAGCGTTAATAGCTTTGCATCCACGCATAGTAGAAGCAACCAATGCACCCTCAGTAGTAGCCATAGGGATATAAAAAGGCTTACCGTCAATAATGAGAGGACCAGCTACACCAAGGGGCAAGGGCATGTAACCTATAACGTTTTCACAACATGCATTCAAAACCCTAGAGTAATCGTAATGATAGACGGGGCAATTAGAGCTTTCAAGTGTCTTCGTCCTAGATGAACGGGAGACGACCGTTCGGCGAATTACAACAGCTCTGGTAACGTCTTTAAGTACTCGTTCTAAAGCATAAAGAGGGATTTTTTTAGCTAAGGTTAACTGCACAACTTCTTCATCATTTAAAGTTGAAATTTGACCATTGTTGTAAAGAGTGATACATTCCTCAAGCGAACGTACAACGGATTCTTGAGCGATTTCGTCTTTCTGAATGTCATCAATGGATGAACTATTCGACGAAGGAATATACTTAACGACTTCAACAACTTTTTCAACCACCTTTTTCTCAGGTTCCTCTTTGATGGAGTTCAATCGAGCAGCGTTCAAAAGAAAAACGTTGACGGCAATACTCAAAGATAAAGCACAGACGATCCATTTTGACAAAAACGAAGCACTGATGTAGTGAGACCAGTTGTTAATAAACGAATGGATAGTAGATAGAAAAGAAGTGCTGGATAATTCGGCACCGTAAAAAACAGCTGGTAGTAAACGGACGCTTGGTGATTCAATGTTGGACATTGAAGAAATAGCAGAAAGAACGTCGTCAAACACTCCATCATCCAAAAGCCTTTGTGACTTAAAATCGGGATATTGAGAGCGAACAAGAGGAATTAATCGAGCAGCAGCAGCAGAAGTGGCAGCATAATGTTTGAACGGAATAGAACAAAGTTCAAACAAATTGAAGGCAATGAATATGAAAAGAATGATTTTGGTTCCATATCTAACTTTAAAATACCGTGACCCTGCAGAAGTAGTAGCCGAAGAATCGTTGCCGTCTGCAACATGACGAGCCGTAGACTCAGAGAGACCCTCTTCTATAAGAACCTTTCGAACATCATCCTTAGCATTATAGCGGCGCATCTCAAGTTTCAGGGTGAGTATGGCGACAAAGAAAGAGAACAGTAAGAGTAAATCATAAATCATGACAGCAGCAAACAAAAAGAATTGTTTGATACCAAAATTACAATACGAAAAAATTGCCAAAACGACTATTCCAAAAGAAAAATGACGGAGGATAGGCGGTGCAGCGTTGCGGCAAGCCTTTGCAATATCTTCATGCATAGGAGAATGGGAGTCAGAGACAGAGCATCGAGTGATAACTTGCCGCGTTAATTCTGCAGCTTTATCAAGGGCAACCACATTTATCAGAAAAGGCAAACTTTCAATCAACGAGACAAGGCTAATCCGTACACCAGATGCACGTACCAAAGTCATTGCGAATTGAACAGAGAACAAAGTGGAAAGCAGGACACTAAAAAATAGCCAAAATTTGGATCCTAGACGACGCATCTTAAGGTAAAGAGACACAATGGATATCAACATGCAAGCATAAGCAGTACCAACAATTAACAGTTCGGTCTTAGAAGCTTGGCTAGCGATCTTTAAAGTATTCATCCAAGTGCGAGCGATCAACTGAAGTAACCACGACCATGAAATGCCGTGTTCACGAATTGCAGGAAGAATTCTTTGAATGACAGTACTAGAACTGTCAAGGAAGTAATCGATGGGCGGATTGGCGAGATTCGATGGTAATGCAATACTAGATACAGTCCAATTGCCGACCTCTTTAAAAAAGAAATGGCAAGCACCGGAAGCGTCATGGAAAATGCAGTCATTACGATATGGCTCTACCAATTGAGCAACATCGACCTTTGCATTCGCAGGGTAATACCATTGGGTGATATCAAAATCAACAAATCCTTCTCCACCCAACTCTGCGGCAGGAATTTGTTCCCAAACCGAGGCATCCTCACCTTGGACACTACTTAGCTTTAAAATCATCTCGTTAGGTAGACGAGTGTTCGGAAATCCATCCAAAATACCAAATCGTTTTAAAGCACGAATTAATACTGGGAAATCTTCTTGAGTTAAGGCTTCCAAGAAGGAAAAATATGCCATAGAGACAAGGATGCCCACAATGGCAATCACTTGAATTGGATACCGAGCAGCAAGTTTATAAATCATGTTAACTGAAAAACTTATGACAAAAAGCTAACAGTTCTCCTTTTCTTTTGCGACAATTAAAAAATCAAGGACAAGCGCACACGGTTGATGAATACGTACAAACACGTAACGCAAACACTTTAACTTATTGAAACCGAAGAGCAGACAACTGTAGCAATTAAATGAAGATTATAAATTATTCGTTGTCTGTGATAAGCGTAGATGATTATATAGATATTAAATAATAGGTATATATATCAACGTTCAGAAAGAAATTAAATAATAAAATAAAGTATTGAAAAAGGACTTCTTAGATTTCAATCAACTTTGTTCAAAATAACGTAAGCACAAAGAGCAAAGAATGGAAAGAGTTGAAAGTAACTCCTTCAAAACGAAAAATGAGGATAACGAAAAAAAAAACAAAGGAACCCACTCGAGTAGTTCAAAAAAGGTTACCCAAAAAATTGACCACTAGCAAGTATAAAGGATGGTGAGTTTGATAAGAAACCAAAACTGACAACCGCTTCTTCTTTGTTCGTCAAAGTCTATCTTCCCTATAATTTTTCTCTTTCTTTTTTTTTATAAAAAAAAAGAAGCAAGATTTTACGTACCAAGGGGAGACTGGTTTCCAGGAAAAAACGGGCTATTTACCAAGATAGAAAAGTAAATAGAGCGAGAAAGGAACTTCGCTGACAAAATATCAACGTTTTTCACTTCTAATATTTATTGAGGTAAACCAGCGTCTTGCAAAGACGAGAGTTGAGATTTCAAATTATGGCGTGGTGTTGTTGTGGGTAAGTTAAGATTGAAGTGCTACTTGTTGGGGTGCAAAAACTGCGCTCGTCCGTTGTTTAAAAAAAAAAGTAAAGGACCCTACTTGAAAGTACTAGTTCCAAAAAATGTTAAAGAAATGCTTGAATATTGTAGAAAAAATGTAATCTATTTGTCAAGTTTAAGCTAAGAAATTGTCGATGAAAAGCGACTTCCAAGGTTTGATTAGACGAAATGCCAAAGACGTTAGTTGGATTATTTTTTTGAACGATCATAAAACTTTAGAGCATGACTTGCTTGGTTGCCAGCCAAAAATTACTTCTTAGAAAGAGGATTTAAGCTTCTAAGGAAATAGTGAAGGAGTTCAAATCTCGTATTCACCGAGATGTTTAAAGAAATCGTTAATCATATATCAGAAAGAGCAGCGAATGGACGATGGGAATTAAACTTAAGAGAAACGAAATTATTCCAAGGCTCTTGATCCAATCTCGTTAAAAGGTAAGATGAAGCGCTTGGAAATCACAGTCGTTATACTTCATTTCCTAAGAGATATTAAGCGTTACCTATGACAGACAGATCTGTGTAGGGTTGTTTGCTTCAAGACAATTCGAAAACTTTGACTTTGTAAAAAGGACAAATTGAAGCCGGACGAAGTAATTGCTGCACTTATTCTTTATATTATTTTTTTTATCAACGTCTATAATGGAACTCTGTGATTGCTGAGAATGAGATGTGGTTGAAATAAGTTGTTTCTCATGAAGGCATTATTTTCACATTAATCTCTTATTTATCGGAGATTGACTTACAAGACGCAGGAAAAAATTGGATACCTTTTATACAATTTCGAATTATATCCAAATTAGGCTAATGCGACAAACCGGTAAAATCATTTGACGGTTCTTTATTCCTTTTAAAAAAATGAACAACGCCCTTTTCCTTCCTTTTTCTTTTATGAGGAATGAGTGTATCCAAACCTAAAAATATCTTTAGACTTACAAAATCCTGCTTCTGTTATTCTTATATTTACTATGCATATTAAGTTCCACTTTCTGTTCTCTCCAGCATTTTAAAATAAAGCTTTGGACATAGGCCTTAACTCTGGCAACGCATTACGATAAGTTTGGAAATTCTTTTGTAGAGAGAAGCACTGATCTCAACGAAGCAACAGTATTATAGGTGAAGGAGAAAAAAGAAGCAGGGTCACTATGCTTCTTTTGTAGGTGTTTTATTAGGGGAACTTATTATGTAGAAACCTCCGTACTGCATTGTACTTCCATTGCAGTTTTCAGCCACCTCTTGTACACTGTGGGGAAGGAAGTTTCTCTTAACGTAGGTTGTCCCAAAATGGAAGAAAAATTATACTAACAGTTAAAACAACAAGGAAATTTGTGAAAATTTCTGTTTTTAAAGGAAATTCAGTGTAGAAAACGTGTAATGTGCTTTTTCACTCTCACCAACTAAATGTGGTTATCTTCCTTGGGTTAATTTAAGATTACTATTAACGAGTTATCTACAACCAATGGTCGTTTTGAGAAATAACATAAGCTTCGCTAATTTTAATTTTATCCAATCAAAAGGATAAGTTTTAAAGTTGCATTTAAACGACTCTATTGAAGAAGCATCATCTCCCTGATTCTTTGTTTACCCATAAATTGCTAAGTTTCTTTGTTCTCTGTACCTCCTGACTACAGGTATGGTGAATCTACAGACTCCATAATTCTCTGATTTATCCAAAACCAAATTTAATAAATAATTTTTTAACACTCGTTTTCAAGAAAAAAACCGAATTCTCTCTCTTTATTTTTTTTTTACACTAGTCAAGCTATCGAACTACAGGACCGTTTACTCAAATTAAGGCGTCGCAGCGCTTGAGTCAAAAGTGAGTTTTCATTTTGAAATGCTAAATGTAAATTAATTGTTCGCTAGCGTCCCTATCCACCAAAGTCAAATAGACATTGCTGCACCTTTGTGCTTTCTTTCCGCAGTTTTTTATACATGGGAAATAGTAACTCAAAAAGTGTTAAAAACGACAAAGAAAATTTTGAGGATCCAAATGCCACCAATTTTGAAAGTGTTTCTCAGTTCAAAATTCGAAATGTTATTGGGAAAGGAAGCTGGAGTACAGTGTTCGTCGTGAAACATCGTCAAACTAAGCAAAGGTTTGCTCTTAAATGCATCAATAAAAAGAAACACGACGAGCATAAGATCAAGAAGCTAAGAAATGAGGTTCTATTATTACAATCATTGAACCATCCTCTACTATGCAAGTTTTACTCTGAGTTTGAGGATGAAACGAAAATTTACTTAGTAACTGATTTAATGCTTGGTGGAGATCTCCGATACCATATTTCCCAAAGAAAATTCAATGAATCGGTCATTCGTATTTGGATGGTAGAACTAGTATCTGCCTTGATTTATATACATTCAAAGGGGGTGCTTCATCGCGATGTAAAGCCAGATAATATTTTGTTGGATGAGAAGGGACATTGCAAGTTGGCTGACTTTAATGTTGCAGCTAAAGTGCATACCTCATCTTCTCCTTCTAAATCAAACATGACTGTTGGTCGCGTTGGGACCCCTGTATATATGGCTCCTGAGACATTAATTCACGCTGTTTCTTATAAAGAATCAGACTGGTGGTCCTTAGGTATAACATTTTACGAATGCCTTTTTCAAGTGCGACCTTTTCCCAATCATCTTTTGATCAATTGGATTCGAGCTTCAGAGGAAGAAAAGGCTTCATCAGCAGATCGTTTATCTTCTGCTCTTCATATTTCTCGGGATAAAAAGCTAACTACTATCTCGAAAGATGCTCGTTCAGCTGTTATGGCTTTTCTAGAAATGGACATTAAGAAGAGGTTGGGTCACTCCAGCAAGAAACTTCAAACACATCCATTTTTTTGCTCTATCTCTTTGGAGACCGTTTCCAAGGGCAACCTGACTCCTATTTTCCGTCCGAAATCTGGAAAAGTATATGTTGACCCAATTTTAGATTTGGAGGCTACTTTTTAAACTAATGATTCAATGTTTACAAAACTAATTAATATATATGATTATTCAAAGATTCTCTCAGCTACGATTTGTCTTTCGGTTCATGTGTTACATAGTATTGCTATTTTTTTACTATTTTTTTTTGCTTGCCTGATAGTCTCGTCTCTTATTTTCCCTGGAAAAATTTTGACTGCGTTTCCACTTAAACTATTTCAAACTTCATTATTTATAACTTTGAATTTCTGAACTATTCTAATCGAGCGATACGAAATTACACGAATTAATTAATATGACATTTATATCACCAAACACCTGTTATCCGTAGTTTTCTGCAAGTAATAATCCAAACAAAGGGAATTCTTTAATAAAATGTACACTAAACTCCTAACAGACATTAAACTTTTGTTTTTTATATCCACGCATATAAATGTTATATCAGCATCCATAATACACTTTTTCGATATCCAATCTACCGACTACGGGTTCAGCAACACTTTCTAGAAATGCTGTAACAATGGTAACCTTTGGGAAAATATAAGCCAGCGCTTTAATACTTTCAGAGTAACAAACATAGACCACAATTATAATGTTTTCCTCTGGGACCCCGAAATCCACTAAAATTTGCGTGGCCATTAAGACATCTGCATGTGTAGTTAAATGTGAAGCCATCAAAACAACATTCATGGTAGCAATGCCACGGGGCAATTTATGGTAATGTAAAGTTGGTTCTTGAGTAACTTTATTGATTTGCACCAAAATCTTACCCAAACACACTGTTGGAAATTGACGACATAAAGCTGTTTCAAGAGTTCCGCCGGATCGCAAAACTGAAACACCACAAAGCTCTTTTGCCATTTGTAGACCTTCCCACTGGTTTCCGTTATGCAAAGTAATCGTTTTCTTTTCATATGCAAGCGAATCACCTGCCAAATTCATCAACATGGTGCCAATTCTGCTCAAAAAAAATTGTAAATCATCAGGGTGTGTATTTTTGTTTATAAGAATAGTCCTGATGGCAGATATTTCAGGCGTAATTTTAAGCTGAACTAAATTTAAGGGTAAATGGGGAATGGTTGGTACAATTTGCTGTAAACTATCAATGTTCTTAACATGAGTTTCACTTTGTATAGAAAGTGTTCTACGAATAAAATTAATCACCATATCAATTGCCAATTTATTGTCCCGGCCACGAGGAACGATAAGATCAGTGTAAGATAGTTGACGCCTAACGAAGTTCTCATAACTTGGCTTGACAAATTTATTATATTGTTCCAAAACGCCAACTATGTCCCTTCCTCGATAGTTGATATCGCGATTCAGTCGACGAGAGAGACACACGTCCGAATCTGTATCTAGAAAGACCGAGACGTCAAGGAGAGAGCGAATCTTTTCATCGTATAAAGCAAAAATCCCTTCGAGAATAATGATACTTGCTCCGAATAACGTGTTGGTCTCAGGAAGCCGATTATGCTCATTGAAGCTATATATAGGAATGTCAACTTTACGGCCTTGTTTAAGTTCTAGCAGTTTTACGAAGAGCAAGTCCCAATCAATGGCTTCGGGGGAATCAAAGTCATAGTCGTTGTTAAATGCTCTCTTCTTCTGCTCTGCATTCAAAGATTTGTAAAACGAGTCAAGGGATAAAATAACAACATGTGGAAGATTTAACGCCTTTACAATCAATTGGGCCACCGAGGTTTTCCCACTACCCGATGGTCCTGCAATTCCAATAAATCGCACTTTACGCCATGGGGGTTCATAAGTTGGGTTGCTTGAATAACGCTCAAAAGCTTCAGGCATAATAACGAAAGAAATAAAATAAATAAGAAGCCCAAAAAAAAGGTATGCTAGCCTCCAAGGAAATATTACTAAAGAAAGTTTAAAAAAAAAAAAACTGTAGAGCAAAAAAAGACTAATTGGTGAACCTAACGTTTTTTAAAAGGTAAATTCTGTCTTGGCGTGAAACGAAAATATTCCACAATTTGTAGAGCCAAAGATATTTATTCAAACAGAATTAATTCAAGTAGAATGATAATGGTTTCCTTATCTTACTCTTCTCAAACTTGCTTAGTTTTTTCTATAAATCACAAATCTCGAGTTAGCAATACCATTAGAAAAATATATATATGTATACGAACCCAAAGGAAGGAAAAATGTTAGGAAATTTTAACATAAATAGAAAGATTTTCGAAATGTCTTTTTAAATAACTAGTAAACTAGTTGAAACAATAAATTGGAGAAGGGTAAATCCAATATCATTGTTTTTTCATCCTTTGGTAACATTATCACTGTGACTTTTTCAGTCAGCGCCTGAGCCGCGGTAATCATCGGGAATAAAGAAAGAGCAGTTTGTTTGTAGAACGGAAGTGAGAAGTTTTTTTGCAATACCTATTACTAAATTAATGAATTATATGTAGATTTAAAAGAAATCCGGCAATTAATATTCGAAATTAATCAATTTTGACTATGTGAAAATTGTAACATTCGTGACATGTTGGAAGCTTGTACCAAAATTTGATATTTAATTTAACTTTAAAAATGTATTTAATAAAAATAGGCGACAATAAGGAAATTTAACATATTGGCTCAAATTCAAAAACGCAAGAGAAATCTTGCTTTGTTTATATAAATAACTAAATCAACACGACTAATACTTAATACGCATTTCTTAGAAAAACAGATTCAAATTATTTTTTACCTTCCAAAAATGATGAAATAAAAAGAACAGCTAGGTTGAGATCGTCTCAAAGTTCAATAAATGATTTTGCCGCTCGAAGATTTAGATTGTAGCTTTGCCATTTTTTTTAAACCTAAGAGAACTGACAAAAAGGAATATGAAAGTTTCTTTTGTGCAGAAGAACCAAGTAAATGGACATAAGTTTATGGCAGGTTTTATGATATTGAGAACTCGTCGCTTTTGTTCGTAATAGGCAATTAATTTCAAATTAGAAAATAGTATAAAGGATATTCAGTTTGACCCATCAAGTAGAGTAATCCGCTATTAATGGTGTGAAAAAGTAGAAAAATTTGAAAAAAGCGTACATTTTCGAATAGAAACCCATTTACATGCTTACTTAGCACACGCAAAATCCTTAAATTTCTCTTCCCTATATCGAGAGAAGTGAAAATATAGAATAGTGAATGCATCAAACGCAAAGATTTGAAGCCGGTGCAATGTTAAACATATTTGACGGCTAATCGTCACAAAAAAATGACATTGATGACCTCGAATTGCGCAAATTTTGACTTCATATTTAAAACTCGAAACTCATGAATATTAAGCCTAGATAATTTGTTCGCATAATTTCTTCTCAATCCCACAAATTAATTATCCATGTATCGATAGCAATGGAATCAATTGATTTATTAAATTAAAGTAGATATCTTCCCCTCCTCATTTGATTAGAAAAAAATCCTTGAATTTCACATCACATTTACTCGAAAAGTTTTATCATAAACTTGCTGTAGAATTGAAACTGTAACTGCAATTTAAACCAAATAAAACGCTTTTTAAAATAAACAAAAGAGTACCACATGACTAAATTCCTCATCTTCCTTTTACCAACGTTTGTTGTAATATATTACCCATGCCTTTAGTAATGATAAATTGCACTTATTGAGCTAGAAAATAGTGAATTGAAATAAATCTAATATTTTAACAAACGATATCACGCTATAGCCGTTTTATAATATTTGCCATCTTTTGTTCGTTTCACATTGACACACCTCCATCCTCTCTTTCCTTTCACCTATCTTGGCGAACGAATTCTTAACCTGCTAATTTATTCACTTCAGGAGTAGGAATTGACAAGTGAGAAAAATTAATAATTAAATATTTTTTTTAATATCGTTCTTTTACATTATTGATCCATTGTTTTTGTTAGTCATAATTGGGAATTGACTAGCTTTTTATTGGATTCCTCTTCATGTTCATATTTTACTCAATTAATCATTTCAAAGGTTAATTTACAAGCGTTTTGCTTGTATTCGTTTCTTCTTCATTTTCTTTCTAAACAGTTCCCCAAAGAACCCTCATTTAGACGTTTAGTATGGAACGTCCATCCCTGTCGAGAAGAACGTCCTCTTCTACAGTAAGTACAGATGGTGAAGGGGTTTACTCAAGATCTACTAAGGAGCGTAAGCGGAATTTTATTGTAAACAGTAGGCTTAAGCGTGGTGGAGGTCATGTGCGAGTCAACCGTTCAGGTAGATTGGGCAGTGTAACTATGAGACCTTCTGCTTTAACTCGAGCGCATTCTCAAAATCCAAATAGTAGTTTGGTAAACAATTCGTCCGCCGTGTCCCATCTTACTAAACAACGATCTCTCAACGACTTGCATGAACTCAATGGTCCTAAACACGTAGCCAAAAATGGATTAATACCACTAACACAAAGAAAACCAAATTGTGTTTGGGACGATGCTCCAGTTGACAATGATTCTACTGCTGGTAATTTGGATTCGGACAGTGCGCTTCCTACGCCTTCTGTCACTACGAACGAAGCGGCTGATTCTTCAAGAGCCAGCTCTCCTGTCACCAGAGTTGTTGCTGTTCATGATAACAAAAAGAAAATCATTAATTCGAATATTTCAAATGCTCCTCCCTTTAATAATACAGATGTTCAAGCTTCTGCTCGTCCACCCGCTGCCGGTCAAGACGATTCAGCTGCTGATGCTAGTACCACAAAATCGAGCCCAGTACATAATGAAGTTATGGCAGAACCTTTACCTCATTCGAATAATCGCGAAGTCACTCAGGCTACAAATCAGCCAAAATGGCAAATTCATTCGGGCTCGGGTAAGTCTTTAATCGATGTTTCATCAATTCATATTACTCATATATTAACTTACTTTTAGATATTGCTAGTGAACCCCCTACACTCTCTAGAGGAAATTCTTTATCGTTACTTGCAAATCGAAAAGTTCCTTCCACAAATGTAAAAAAGTCGCAGGCTGAACTTTACGACCTTGGCTCTTCCACAAGTAGAACCCAGCAAAAGCTGTTGATTCAACGTGCATCTTCTAAATTTGACATAGTAGAAGATGATATGGATACAAACCCTTCTAAACGGTTTTCGAACCCTCATACAAAGCATATTATGGACTTAGTCCGTACACAATATCGGAATGTTTTGCGTACGCGTGAGTTGATCCCTGAATTCTTAGAGAAAATAAGGTCCTCCTATAGTAACAATCAGAATTTCGACTCTCAAAATGCCTTCAATACTTCTGCGGCAGGTACCGCTGGAACTAGGGAGGAGACAATTAGTAACGGACAAAACGGCATCGTCGCTTCTGCCGAGACTTCGAAGAAAGATGATGGGGTACAATCAGCTTCTCTTAATGCATCCATGAGTGCACGTAGTCATGCTAGACAGCGCTCAATACATGTGCCAAAAACCAGAAAAGACACTGATTATGAATCGATACATCAGAAATTGCTACAATTATGGTCTCAAGGGTAAAATAATTGTACTATAATTTTAATCTCAATCTCTCGCCCTTAGATTCCTATATTAGTATTTTGTCAAAGAAAAACTGTCCCTCAATTATTGTGTTTAAATATTTACTTTTTTTGTTATTTTGATTTCGAATAGTTTTTTGAAAATAAATTATTTGCGTAGCAGTCATTGCTAAAGTCCTAAATACCTGTATGTCCATCTACCGAAGTCCTTGGAGCAAACTAAATGTGTAATCTGTATACTGTGAAACATCCATAGTTTTTGTTGTACTTTGGAATATGGATTCTTTGCACAGAAGTTCAAAAATTTGTTGCCAACCAAGTAAGTCAGTAAAGGGTTGAGGGATTACCCATGGACAGCTTTTTTTATGTTCTTCCAATACGTCGAAATCTTGTCCTTCACTTTGTAAATTCCAAACACCCAAACGTCTGTGACAGTAGTTACACACATACAAACGACCAGGAACTTGCTCACTCCATCCAGTCAATGCGATGCCAAGCAAAACAGCAGCGTCCTCTTTCTCCCAATCAACACGAATTTTATTTGCAACCTTTTCAAGACGTTTTAAGGTCATCTCTTCAGGAAGATGCGTAGATACCAAGCGAGTGGACAGACTGTTAAACCGTCGTCCGACCTGAACCAGTTCGGCAGATACTGATAAATGATAAATGTCTGGAGGAAATTTATGTAGTCTCCATAAGCAATTGTCTTGGTGTTCCTCTTTCAAAGATACTTCCAACCGTTCCTTAGTTTTTTCTGGTAATTCATTAAGCGAATCGTTCTCTGCATCAACTTGCTGTAAAGCAGTTAAATTAATTTTATTCCTACAAACATCGCAAACTAAAATGTTATTGGATTCACAAAGCCACCCATTAAGGCAGCAGTTTATCTCACCAATTTGAGGATCGTTTACATAAGCCCACCGACTTCTATAAGTCAACAATCGTCTCAAAAACTCTTCTCTGCTCCAGGGCTTATATGTGCATTTAGAAGCTTTTAGAGACTTTAAAAGAATATCTTCATTTCTTTCGTCAATTTTGTCTAACTGATCCAAAATTTCATTTGTCTCCATATCGGTAGGAAATGACATTATCACCCGTTCTAAGAGTTAAAAAATTATATTTCTTTTCGAAAAATGTGGTGTCTCAAATATTATCATAGAAAACTTTTATTACATGCCTTTTCCAAACGTTTTCAGCAGGAATCAAGGTAGCGCAAGTCAAAGTACTTAGGAAGGATCTCAAAATACCAATTTGGATCATGAGCTCAATATTCGTTTCATCAAAATTGTTAAAAAGTTTTACCGTTTTAAGAAAACATGTCCATGTTATTAGCCAAACCACACTTGAAGGCATAAATTCCTTGAAATTGATCAACACCACCGTATAGTAAATTTACGAGAATACTAAAAGTAAAATAGTAAGGTAATATGGAAAATAACTATACAATTAACCTATTCATACTGACCTGTGTAACTATACCTGAACAATTAAACATTGCTACTATATAATCCATAATTTAAGGTAAATAAAATATGTCATCCATAAAGACATATAACATGTTGTTAATTGTTTTGATCTAATTAAAAGGAGCTAATCATAAGCTTATGGCAAGTAAATATTTTCAAGATTACATTTTTTGTAGAATCCTCGATAACGCATATGCTAACATGCTGAAAAATCTAAATAAAGCCCTAAAGCTAGAATATTTCGGACAGATTATTGGGCGACCTTTTGAAAGTGAGGGTCTTTAGATGTTACAGCTGCAGTAGCTTCAATTACCTTTTCAAAAATACCTTTGTAGGCGGCTATAACACCGTTATTGTTCTTAAGAGTTCTTCCTACACCAAAGTCCAAAGGTTTGCCAAACATATCAGAAACAACACCACCAGCCTCTTCAACAAGAAGAGAACCACCAGCATGATCCCAAATTTTTTCTTCAAATGTCATTTTGGTTGGTAAACGAAGGTAGATGTCACCATCACCACGAGCAAGACTAGCGTATTTGGCTTGAGAATCCATCTTGGTAGGTCCACGAGTAATCCCTAAGTACTTTGCAATTTCTTCTTGAGTTCCTTGCATTGAATGACCAGCCTCTACTCCTTCGCAAAATTTTGAATCCTTGGTGTTTTGAACATCTTGCATGTGCACTTGAACTGGTTCTAATTTTTCGTTATGGAGAGAATACTGGAAGCAACCATGGTTACGAACAGCGGACATTATGATACCTTTGGGACTTGTCTCGGGCTGATTAAAGTCATATGGAAGATTAGGGCATCCAATGGCACTTACCACAGGTTTTCCATTCTCAATCAAAGCTAAACAAATAGCATACTGGGCACCACGTAGAAATCCTTTAGTTCCATCAATGGGATCCAAAGTCCACATACGACCATTGCGACCACCGTGATATGATCCTTGGTCAATAATGCTCATCATTTCTTCAGCTGACTTGATTTGACCAAGCTCTTTGTATTCAGTAGCATGTTGGATAGTTTCTTGAACTAATTCCCAAACACGAGAGCAGGTTTGGGTGTTTTCTCTCAAAAAGTCGGAATCCTCTTCGCCAACAATTGGATCATTGGGAAATGCATCTTTTAACATAGAGATTACGATAGCTTGAGCACCAAAATCGCCAATAGTCACAGGTGATTTATCATCTTTAGTAAGTGCCCCAGCAGCACTCTTCTCCTTGATAAGTTGATTAAACACTTTTTCGGTCAAATAGCTAGCTCTGCGCACAGCAGCAATAGCTAATTGTTTTTCGGCATCAAAGCTCATGGTAAATAATTTTCTAATGTTATTTATTAATGGAGGTATGATTTTAGCACCAAATTTCCTGTTAACACGGAGTTTGGAAATTTTTGTAAACCTGGGCAGTGGAAGTGCGAAGAATATGAAATCAGCATATACGGTGTTTAATTGACGTTTCCACATTTAACCAAAAATATTGTTCAAATAGAAGAAAGAACTAAAAAATTGTTATGAAACGAGAAAGAGTTTCATTTTTTCTGACTAAAAGACCTTTTTTTTTTGTAAAATCGCAGGTTATGCTAACTTTTATTAAACAATAATGATTATGTAGTTTCTATTGTGAAAAGAGCATGTTAATATTTTAAAACAGGTTTCTCCATGTCCACATTTTAGGTTTTCATTAATTATACAAACGACACTACTAAAGTCTGGGTATTGGCAAAGCAGTTCGCCAACCCTTCCAACCTATGGAGAAAGGATGAAATATAATATTAAGGAAAAAAAATATCATTCTGATGGAAAAAACGCATAATTTAAAAGCAGTGCAAGTCCGTATCTTGCGTTTCCCTTTAACAGGCAAATATGCCTAAAATTTTTATATAAGTGTAGATACCAAGGATGAAATGAAGGCATAAAAATATTTTAAAGGGATTGATTAGTAAAAGAAGAAACTGCTCATAAAATTTCCTTTCTCTCAAAATACTGTTGTTTGAAGAGACTTGAGAAATTAATGAACAATCAGATATTCCTCAATACAGATTGAAGAAATAGTTTCCTTATGGCAAATTACAATCATATGTAATATATTGTGATAACAAGACTTACATTCCATAAAGTCTAGTCGTTTTCAGGTCAACTCATAAATGTAAACAAAAGTAATACACCGTGACGGAACGTACTGCGTTATCAGATAAATGAGGTTCAGTCTAACGCGTCTTCTCATATTCAAACATAAACAAACATGAACATTTTCCCAATTGTTAAGTACTCTGTAGCTGAGGATTCGTATACTACAGATTCCTCCCATATCAACTGGTCACATTATTCAGATGGAGGTTTTACACTCTCATTAACGTCTGGATTGCTTCAAATTCGTCAACACGAAGAATTAATTGTACGCGACATGAAACCATATTGCTAGAAAAATTCAATATTTTTAACAAACAAACAGCAAAGTATAAACTTGTTAGATCTCTGGCACCAATTGATACCGGGAACGAAGGAAAAATGTCTAACTCTGCTTTCACGCGCTCCGTGTATGAATATTCGTGCTTTCACTAATAATGTAAGTAAAACAAAAGCAGATTTATTCAAAATCACATTGAGGCCTCTTTTTTTAAAAAAAAAAATGGAGTGTTGATGAAGCGTATTTTGTTGTTAATAAATTTAGGTGATGAAAAGATTTCAAGTGAAATTCCCATCTGACGTGCATTATATGAAAGCCAAAGTTGAATTTGAGAAGCTAGGCCTGGTGTTCAAAGATGCAAAGTCTTCCTCTGAGAAGAAGCAATTCAATAACTCCCAAAGTCAATCTAATAACTCACAGGAACTTTCGTTGATGAACAATGCATATAACAAGTCATCGGCGCAACAGCCAAATCTTTTATTACAACCGAGTTATATCCCCATGACCCAAACAGCAACAACTGCTGTGAACAATAGCACAAACTATGTCAATCCAGCACCACTGCAGCATGTCATGCCAAATGCTGAAATCTTCTCCAATACACCACCGCTTAAGCGATTCCGCGGGGATGCGGGCATGACCCAAATGCCCCTTCGAAGTGATACATCAATTGAAAGTATTACTGCGTCACAACAACCCACTTGGGATGAAAACGTGGTGATAACTTCATCACCTTTTAATCCCAATCGTAATGCCTACTCTTACGGTGCAAACTCACAATACCCCATTATTGCTGCTACGCCGCTGAACTCTCAGACACAGGCTTCGTGGGTTGCTCAACCGGAGAACCAAGCATACGCAAATTTGATTCCATCACCCCCAACGACTTCACAAATCCTACCAACAGAACTTACTGAAGAGGAAAAGCAATTACGCTCCAAGGTATTATTCTATCTAAAACAAGACAGCTTCATCCAATTATGTCAAAGTTTGGAACGGGTATGGAACAAGATGTAGGAAGACAGACCAATTCAACTTAATCCCAAATTTAAAAAAGTAGTAAAAATGGAACGAAATCAGGATCGGAATGGTTATTTCGACAAAATTGATGTGTGACCACAATTTGGCAACCAAATGAGAAACTTCATTAAGTTCACATTCTTCGAGTACCGTGATAAAACATTTGTTGCAAATTTTGACATTATTTAACGAAAAGTTGGTCGAGATCTCAACTGCATATGATCGTTGCTGAGGATTAGCAAACAGAAACCGCCAACACAACAATGTTGAAATAAATTTCTCTACTTGTTGCATGACTCTTTTCCCTTAGGCTTGTCCATGCAGAGCATTAAAATCAAATTGAGAAGATCCCGTTCCGATCCTTGGGGTGTAAGCCTCCACCACGACACATAATCGGTATCAAAAGACAACTCTGAAAACTTTTTGATGGGGGAATTGCCGCAAGTACAGCATGAATACTAGTGTTAATAATGGGTCAGGTTACAACGGTTAAAATTGAGTTGGTGGTTGGTTTTGATAATTGACTTAACAATCCACGAGAGGAGTTCATGACATTAAGTACGAAAATGGTCAAATAGTTAGTTTAACTTCAAAAATAGACGAACCAAGTGGAGAAAGTAAATGTTCCGAGCACCAAAAAAAAAACATGATATTTTTTAAAGGGATGAAACAGCTAGAACGTTATGAGTGTAAAAAGGATTTTTTTTTTTTTTTTGGGTACTTCCGAGAGAGACAACAGTCTACAAAGCTTCACAATGATTTCAATGTCCGTGAAGTAAACCTTAAAATGTCGAATCGACTTTGAAGGGTTGCATGCGAATTATCAAATAATGTTTAAAAGTGTTGTCAATGGAAAATGAATCCCGTTTCCCATTTCACTTAATCTAGCTTATCTGCCTAATCGGCACTTAAGGTAGATGGAAACCAGAGAATATTCTTTTTTCCTCAAAACAAAAACGCCCCCGCTAGTAAACCTAAAGACAATACCGACTAACGATATTGTGATTTTCACTTGGTGGAATTGGCGGAAATGTTTTCAAAGATATGAAGGCATAACCGGATCAAACGGTTTCGACAATGCTAATAGAATTCTCTTCACGTGGACGAACCGGTTTCCAAGGAGAATAAAGACATAATAATAAAATTTAACACTCCTTGTTTTATTTCGACAATATTTATTGGTCTGGTCCGAATTGTTCATTTTGGTAACTACAACATTACTCCCTATTTTTAAGCACGTTTTCATTACCCCTAATTGAAACTTGATTCTATCAACTTTCAATTTACCGGGGCTCGTTTTATTATTCTATTCTCACCATCATTCGATTTTCGCTTCATTTCTGTTGAGGGACTGCTTCCTAGATTGGTGTTTAACGCTTATCGCAACGCATGGAGTTGCATTTCATCCATTTTCTTTTGAAAATAAAGTGTGACCTCTTCTTGTGCCTAATATTGACTTGACTTTAAACACTGTAAAAATAAACGCTGTTTTTTAAAACCATCAATAACTTTAAATCATCGGTTCCTTTTTTTCTTTTATAACGAGGACTTTCTCATTAACGCACTCTGAAATGATTCTTTTCACCCTGATTTTTTTTATGCGATTGTATTTGCTCCTCACGATATACTATACTAATCACTATCGTACTTAAAAAATAGGCCGATCGTCCGAACCTCGTTTGTCTGTGCAAAAACAACTCTCGTCATTCTTACACAAAAATTTCGTTTACAGCGATACTACAAATTTTTTTCATAAGTTATAATGGTTGGTGGTAGCACATCTAGGAGTGTGAAAGCATCGCCGATATTGTGTTAGTGCGACAAGGCTCATCAAGGGATTAGGGAAATTTTTTCTTCAATAGTCTTGCTAGAAAATTACTCGGAATTTGAATCGTTGTCGATATTTTTTTTTCTGAAATTACAATTGTTCATTGTCTCTGCGTAGGTGCAAATTTCTGATTTGCTCTACAGCTTGTGATCTTAAATCTACTTAGTCAATCGACTCTGTACTATTGACGCCTGGGCCCCCTCACATAATTCAATTGCGATCTTTTTTTTTATTCTTCTTCTGTGGACTTAAGGTGCGGAGACTTTGGTTTATTTGTCTCCTCTTGTGTTTCTGTCAAGCCCGTGTGCTTGCATATTTTTTCAGAAAAATCCCGCATTGGTACTTAACTACTGTACTTGCTATAACACCTTATCCATTAGTCGTTGAGGTATATTTGTGCATATTCACTACACACTCATACACAACAGCAAAGGCGGCAACTCTCCGCCATCATTACTTATAATCAAGCCAACTCCATCAGCCAACCCAAACCACGGCGCCTTCAATTGATTTGTCTTTTCCTTAATTATCGGTAAATTTCACCGATTTGATTTAGTACCGCTTTATTCACTGTACGGCGTTAATTGCAAGCCATACCGCCTCCGATTTCCCTATTCTTCAATATCCTTAAGAAGGTTCGCCACGCTATTAAGAGCCTTGCAAAACGTGCATAAGTGGCTTTGAGCTCTAAGTGACTTCACTAGTGCTTTCTTTATAAGCACAATACATCGTTGGTTGTTCACGTCAATTGCGCTTTTCTTCTTGCCAAGAGTGTCGAGACGGGACTGCGCTTTATTAATAATCGTCGGCACCGTTTTGCGTCCGGCTTTCCTGGTTGCATTCGTTTATCACTTTTGAGCTGCTTCGTCGGCCACGATTAAAGGAAAAAGCAGTAGATTTACTATTTCAACTTTTACCTTTAACAGTTTAATCGTGTGTCTACAACTTTCGAAAGAATAGTTGAGTTAATTGAAAAGTAAAGACGAGAAGCTTGTTTTTGGAAAAAAGAAAACAGAAACAAAAATAAAAGTACGGGAATTCAAATTCATATTCGAAACAAACTCGTTTAGTTTAGAGAGCTCCTTCTATATTGCCAGTTTGCTAAGTTTTTTACATCAACTTGAAGAGACTGTTTATATTCGCGAACGAAGCAATTTATAGAAAATCGAGGGTCAGATATGCAATCTTGGGTAATTGGATATACGAGATATACTATTTTTTGCACTTCTTAAGGGTAATAGGACTGATTACCCAAGTGGCTGAAAATTCTGTTTTGCTTTCTTGTTTGTCTATTTGAACATTTCTGAAGTCATAGATTTGTCTTTGGAGTATTCCTTTTTTTTTTGTCTTTTTTTTTGTTTTTCGTTCTGATATTGCTTTTCTTGTTTTTTACTTTCTCACCTCCTCTCCTCTCTTTTTTTTTCCTGTCTTCTTGAAGAGAAGTTTAAACTTTGTAATAAGGAACAAGGTTGCTCATGCTTCATTTAGATTATACGTTTAATGTTTCCGATGCCACGAGTACGAGTTCCATCATCATTGTCTCTCGCAGAGAGTTAGCTAACCTGAGAATCATGGTCATTATAGCTTCAGCCATATCTATCGTTTTCAGCTTAATTGCTATCTTCTGGCGATGGTCTCGTCGGCGAACAATACGTGAACAATTTCATATCGCTCTTTTTTCTGTATTGTTTATTCGTTCCATTGTGCAAATGATTCATCCATGTCTAGCATTAAGCGATCCTTTTTTTTGGGCTCCAAAACATCGATGCTTTACAATTGGATTTTTTCTTTTGGTACTTGTTCGGATGACTGATTATTGGATTTTTATCAACATATTGCATAATGCTCTTTTGGTGCTTTTCCCCCATGTTGATACTGAACGAAGGGGTCTATATCGTTTTCGGCATACTGTGTTTACACTGTCATTTGTAATTCCTTTAACTATTGGCGGACTTGCTTTTACCAATAAAAGAAATACATTTGTCAATTTACAAACCCGATGCTACCTTCCCTATACCCCTGTACGATTCATGTTTGGTTTGAATTGGTCATTTGATTATGCGCTAAGTATTGCAATTATTGCTTTACAAACTTGCATGTTCATCTCGATCAGAAGGAAAATCAAACGTTTCAAGAAATACTCACATCAACAAACAAATGTGTTTGATACTTTAAATGTCATTGATTCGTATCCTACCGCTCCGGATCAAGTAGCTCTTCCACCATTTCCCGACACCAACAGTACTTTAACATATACTCCATCTAATTCTCAATCCATTTACTCCTCGCAGTCTCAACCTTCTCCCTATTCGAGACCGTTACTATCCTCTGTGCATCCTAATTTGCCTCCTGGTTCGCAGTCTACTCCTGCTAATCTAAATCAATCAGGAATACATTTCGAACAGGATTTTAGGGATAGTCCAAATCGCACAAATGGCCTTGAAGATCACACGAGTTTTAAACTCAGTAGTCCATTGACTAGTGACGAAGATGGTGCTTCTAGTGTTTTGGCTGCATATGGAAATGATATGCAAGATGATCCCCTCCTTAAACAACGGAAACGCATTTTAAGTCAGTCTAAGTTTTTGTTTGCTTATCCTGCAATTTTTATCTTTATGTGGATTCTCCCTCAAATACAGATTATCGTTATACTTGCCCAACCGTTGCACTGCTCTGGTTCATGCAAACGATTCGCATTTGTTGCAGTCTTTGCAGACAACTTCGTTGCCATCTTTATTGCCTTGTCAGATTTTATTTGGATTTGTTATCGTGGCTACACGTATTTGAAGGAAAGAGATTCGAGTAAAAGTTATTGGGATCAAATAAAGGAGTTGACTTTAAAATGGTGGCGGGGTAAATTTGGTGAGGAAAAATAGAAGGATTTGTTCTTTTTATTTTTGTTTATGGTGAAGTCTCACAAGCTCCTCTTCTTGTATTATAATTTCTTTTTATGACGATTTTATTATCACTTTACTTCTTAAAATTTTCTCATAGCCTTTGCATTCATATGTCTTCCTTTTTTGTTAAAGCCATCCAGTGAATGACAATGGAATGTGAATGGAAACAACTGTGGTAAACCAACTAATATTTTAATATCTCCCATTTTTGCATCACCTCTAATATATGTCATACTTTAATTTTCGCTTCCCAGAATTTATTTCGAAGTATTAAATTTTGGCACTACTTAACTTGGCAAAAGGCTCGGATTGGAAGATGGTTTAAAGCTTGGCTGCTTCAAATTGATAAGGCCGCTCACAATTATCGATGTATATATATGTACTGTGTCTATGACAGTTTTCTATTCATCTCGGGGAATTCATTTTTGGAACGCTTAGTCGCCTAAACAATTCTTCCTTATATAGAATGTTTATGTTCAGCTTTACCAACTATCATTCACTCGTTTTCATTTTTCAGATGCTCTTACATTTTACTGCTTGCATTAAGCATCTGTCTTCAAAACTATATTCAAAATTTATGTCCCCAATACTATATTTCCTCAATACATAAAATGGATGGATTGTGCATAGCAATACGTTTATGTTCTTATTTTGTATATGTCGATGTGCGAATAGTCATTCACCATTAGCTATTCTTTTGTTGTGGATAAATCGCTTTTCTTCCTATACGATTTGTAAAATTGCGTCGGACATTTGTTCCATGCCTTCTTGTTACATATGAATGTGTTAATGTTTACAAATTTAATAATGTATTTTTTAGTTTTTCTTTACATTTGGTAAAGCAGAATGGTAGCACAGTATCTGATTGCTTTAAGCGTTTTAAGTCAATTGAGCATCCCGTGATTAGTAGGTTTTTGTATTGAAAACTATACGGTTATAGAGAAAAAAAGTAGATGTAAGATGGTTTTCTAAATAAAACAGTTAATTTTATTACATTGTAGTATATAAGCACGCTTGCTTGATTTTATTCTTTTCGGTACACCACCGCGAAACGCGACTCGTAACTTGTACTAAACACACCACTGAAAAGTAGACTACTCGTGGAATCAGCTGTAACTTTATATTCAATTATTTAAAAATCACTCTCTAAAAGATCGCAGATATATTTTTAAGTGGTTGATTTGCTTTTTCATCGCTCTTTAATTCACCCTAACAAACTTTCATAATTTGAGATAATACGTGCTCATGGCTTATGATGCTTTTGGCAAGCCGGGCTATGGTCCCGACTTCAATAGCGCTTTTTCTCCAGGAATGGGAGGAGGCGCTGGATTTAATGAATATGATCAATCGAGCCAGCCCAGCGTCGATAGAGTAAGTGGGATAAAATACTAAAACTATTGTTTGAATAACCGCAAGGTGATACTTTTTGGTTGATAGTTTTGTACTAGCACTGACCTTATTCATAAAAATATCTAATACTAATTTTTCCAATGTTTAGCAACAAGGAGCTGGAAATAAATTACGTCCTGTTACCATTAAGCAAATTCTCAATGCCTCTCAAGTTCACGCTGATGCAGAATTCAAGATAGATGGCGTTGAAGTCGGACAGGTTACTTTTGTAGGAGTTTTACGGAACATTCACGCTCAAACTACAAACACAACATATCAAATAGAAGATGGAACAGGAATGATTGAAGTAAGGCATTGGGAACACATTGATGCGCTATCTGAACTTGCTACAGACACCTATGTTCGTGTGTATGGAAACATCAAAATATTTTCTGGAAAAATTTACATTGCTTCTCAATACATCCGTACAATTAAAGACCATAATGAAGTCCATTTTCATTTCCTTGAAGCAATTGCTGTACACCTACATTTCACTCAGAAAGCAAATGCTGTGAACGGAGCCAACGCTCCAGGCTACGGAACTTCCAACGCACTAGGCTACAATAACATTTCTTCAAATGGTGCTGCCAACTCTCTGGAACAAAAACTAGCTGAATATTCACTAACCCCCGCACAAATGACCGTTATGCAAGCTATCCATAGTGCACCAGAGACGAATGAAGGTGTTCACGTTAGACAACTTGCTCAAAGCGTGGGTCCCGGTATAGACCTTACGGCGGTTACTGATTTTCTTCAACAAGAAGGAATCATCTACACAACAATTGATGAAAATCATTTTAAAAGTGTTTTACAAGACCAATAACGCTTTTTATGATTTTGAAATAATGATTTTGGTATTGCGTTTCGAGGTTAAAGCTTTTGCTTCGTCCATTAACTGTTCATTAAATTCATTTGATTGTTTGGGAACAAGAACCATAATTATACCCCAAATGAACACGTTGAATTATATAACAGCAGACTAAAATGGGATTCACTGCATAGATATTAGTTTTTTGGGCAAGGAATTCCTTTTTTTGAGATTGAACTCGCTCTTTCATTAATAATATGAATAGTCATTACATTTTTAACTCAAAACAAAATTCTAGTTGAATACCTAGTTAGCTTATTGGGATTATAGGGCCATTTTTTGAAATGCTTAGAAAAGCCAGTATTAAAACTGGTAATTATACATTCTCACATGGTGCAATGAAGCAAAAGGCACTTAAATCTAGAAAACACCAAAACGCTTCTTTTTCTTTTTATCACTGGTTCCGTAAGTGGGTACTTTTTCTTTAGATTTGTCTTTGTCTTTCTTTGAGCTCATCATTAGCTTTCCTAGCTTATGTGACTTTCCTTTACTTTTCTTTTCATCTTTATGAATTGAAACAGCGTCGGAAGATGATGTATTTTCATATCTAGTCGAAGGTACATCAATGTTTGGCTGTTCTTGTATTCTATTAGGACTAGGGCGAGCCTCTAAGCATGGTATATGCCTGGGTTTATCTTCAGGAAATTTTAATGCCTCTCTTGGTTGTTGGAACTTTGAGAAAAAGTCCAACCATTCATTTGGAGAATAACATACTGTACTCCCAATATAAATGTCTTTGTTATATTTATCGGAAAGTTCATAACAGGTTCGTAATTCACTGAAAGTAGTGCCTCCCGCAACAAAAACGAGCATTTTTTCTCGCGGTAATTTGGAAGCCATTGAACGAGATCGAGTCCAAGATGGTCGGGAACTACGTAGAGAGGTCTGTTCCATACTTACTTCTGTCTGGGGAGTGGTATTTCGGACGTACGGAAAAAGCTCTGGATCCAACTTATCTTGGATAAGATTTTCCAAGACTACCTTTAAAGTGGGAACATATCTTGAAAGTTCATAAACATCTTCACCTGCGGGAAGAGAATTTGCAACCTCTTTTCTCTTGCTGCTTTGATCAGTCAAGTTTTTAATCACCCTTGTTCCAAGCTGCTCTAGGTTTTGAAATATTTGTTCTCGAGAGGTTGATAGATTGCTATGACGGAAAAGTCGAAATAGGTCCTGCAAAATGATTCCATCACGATATATAATGTATAAAAGAAGAAGGCGAATTTTGGTACTCTCTTCTGCATTACCTTCATCCAATAGGGGTAGCAGTTCAGAAAGTACACTTCGGGGGACTTTGCCTTCAACGTTGCTGCCAGTAGAAAGGTCTTGTTCAATAGCACCGATCAAGTTTAATTGCTGTTTTTCAAAAATATTCATGCATTCCTGAGCCATTGTTAGATGTAATGAATATTGATCTCTGAGCTCTTGAAAATCGGATAAACCCGCCAACATACTACGCATGTCATTCAGGGACGTGGCACGTTCTTTATCAAGAAACAGAGTATTGTCGATGCAAAATTGATTGAAATCTTTCATCAGCTTTTCAATAGCATCTCTCATGTGCATATGTCGAATGGTCGTGTAAACTAAATCATCATCATCCAATTTACCAGTACGTTTCTCAGTACCTTGAGGACCCAAAATTTCATAAGGATATTGTTCATTCTTAATAGGTAAAAGATCATGAATCATAGCTTGATACGTAAACTCGTGTAAGAAAGGAGCTGCAGTGTCTAATGATCGATCGACAATTAGACAAGTAGATTTTGAGGCGGCTTCATGGTATCCCGGGTGTTTAGAACAGTATTCTTCAACAATTTCACTTAGTTGATTTGCTAAAATGAAGGACATCGTTTTGGATGCATGTGGGGCATTTTTTGGATAATAACAACGAATGTTGGGGGAGATGCCAAGGCTGACGCAAACTGAAAAAATTCCATGCGCAACCTTGGAAAGCTCTTGACGAATGATTGCAGCGTTAGATGGATGGTAAAGGCGTAGTCCGGAAAAGGAATCATGTACTTGAAAATATCTTGATTCAAGACTAGTGAAATCCAAATAGGCGACTTGGACTGTACGAATTTTTGAGGCAATCCTAGACGTTCGTAATTTATTGATTAGTGGCTCCTTCACCATGTCTAGGAATACGATATGTATTCCTGGATACCTTTTATCATATTCTTCGTCTTTCAGAATGCAATCAACTAATTTTTCCTCTGAATGAAGTATATACAACGCTTCGAATGACGAATTGGGGGTACGCGGATTCTCCAAAATTTCGACAGCGGCAATTTTCTCCTCTAAAAGGCTGTGAATAGTGATAAAATGGTTAATAATGTCCGCTGTTTTGGTATCCACGATTAGAACTTTCCACTATTTATCTGTTAGGCACAAACCAAAAGCCAAAGATGTGAAACTGAACGGCTCCAAATTAGAAATAGGCCAATTTTGATAGTTTAAAAAAAATATGTCGGAGGAAATAATATGCTGCATATTCACAAATTCAATTCCATTTAAACAATATCCAAATCAAAATTCCCAGTAAACATTTCAGTGCACGTTATAAGTTTCACGGGTTCCATCTCTTACCTTCGTAGCACATTCTACTGAATTAATTTTGCTAAGAAACACTTATTTGTTAGTAATACACCAGCACAAATAACCATACATTCTTTTTGGAGCTCCAGCAGTGTCATCTCAAAACGTCAATGTCCCGTATTCCTAAACGGAATAGCAAAAACTATACCTTTCAACACTTCAATGCTTACTCTTAAAACCAAGCAACGTCAAAAGAGTACGTGAAATTCGGATACGGTACAGAAATGCTGGTGGAATGTAAACGGTAGAATGATCGGATTACTGTAAATATGATCCACCTCGGTATTTATTCGGTAAGATTTGGTGTAGTAGCACAATAAATTTCAGTATATCTAGTGATTTAAATAAACTATTATTTTACAATATTATGAAGATTTCAAGTGTAGTTTTAATCATTAATATGGATTGTAAAAAAACAACAACTTATTATCACATTTCACCCTTCCATAGCTGCAAAGTGCAACTGCTTATTTACTATTTGCTGACCTACTCCTCGCATTGAATTCTGTACGAAAAAAGTAAATAATTTCAAAGTGAATAGGGTGTAAAGGAGTGAATGTCCATTATTCTTCATATATACAACCCATCGCATTGAAATTAGGCATAGTAATACGCGTATATAACGATTAGATATACATCTTCTACCATACCGCTAGTCCACCAACTAAAAAATAAGCAAATCCCATTTTGTCCTAGTTGGATTATATACAGTAGAACCATAAAGTGTCATACATTTGCATAGAAACAAATCCCGAGCACGAGAAAATTGCCGAAATTACCCTAATCCAAAATTTTTACGACTTTGCCAACTGCAACCGTAGTACCCTGATCACGCAAAGTGAAACGGCCCATATACTGATAGTCCTCAAACCTTTCCATACAAACCGGAGTTTGTGTTTCCAACTCTGCAATAATTTTCATACCCTTGGTAGCAAACATGGGGGGTTTCTTGCTTTTGCGGTTTGTTTTGTCAAGTTTATGGAGCAACTTGGCAAATGAAACTTCCTCGACAGCGGTATGAATGTGCATTACACAAGAATAACCAGTTGTCAAAATTGAAGGCAACTCAAGGATCGCAATTTGTGCAATGAAACGAGTAGTAGCATGAACTGGGTTTTTAGTGGATGTTAAAACATAACCAGTTTGGACATCCGAATCGTCACCACGGACACGGAGACGAACTTGGTCACCGCAAATAGAAGAAGAGATTTCTTCATCAGCTTCATCATATATGGCTGTAACTTCAAGGGTTTGATTAATTGGCATAACCAATACGTTTGAATTTTTCTTAATCGAACCAGCCTCAATCTTTCCTTCTAAGATGGTACCCAAATCTTTATACTTGGAGGCAATAGGCATGATGAATGGAGCATTCACTTTGCGTTCCAAATGAGTCATAGAATCCAAGTATTCTAGCAAAGATGGACCTTGATACCACGGGCAAACCGAACTGTCAACACGATCCTTAACGTTTTGACCAGTGTAAGCAGAAACGGGCATATATTTAACATCAGTCTTTGAGTTGTATCCAGCGACACGACGCAAAAACATGCTGAGCTTATCGACACATTCCTTATAACGCTCCTCCGACCACTGAACGCTAGGTTCGTCCATTTTATTAATAACGACAACTAGATGATTGATGCCTTGTGTACGAGCCAATACGGCATGTTCACGAGTTTGACCACCGCGCTCAAAACCAGCTTCAAACTCACCACGACGCGCTGAAATGACTAAAACACCAATATCAGCTTGAGAAGCACCATTAATCATGTTTGTAACGTAACCTTTATGACCCGGAGCATCCAACAAGCTAAAGCGACGGTGTTCGGTTTCAAAGTAAGCACGACCAACTTCAACGGTTTTACCTTTTTCACGTTCTTCAGAAGTGCTGTCCAAAGCCCAAGAAAGATACCAACTTTCTTTACCAGCTTCTTTAGCTTCTCTCTCTATTTTCTCCATAGTACGCTTGTCAACCATACCAGTCAAGAAAAGAATATTACCACCCAGGGTAGACTTTCCTGCATCAACATGACCTATAAAAACAATATTGACATGTTCCTTTCCATACATATCCTTCAAAAGCTCTTGATCAACCTCATTTTGTAAATCGGTGGCATCCTCAGTGACAGTGGCGGGTTCAGCTGCCTCAGCAGCTTTCTTAAGAGCCGCTGCTGGAGCAGAGGGTGTTTTTGCTAGTTCAGCATCAGCAGATTTTGTAGGAGTTTCCTGGGGAGGAGGAGCAGCGGTCTCCTTCTTTGTTGACTCAGAGGTAACCTTGGGTGCAGGGGTCTCTGTTTTGCTTTGTGCAGCAGGTGCTGCTGGTTTGGTAGTTGTAGGAGCTTTTGTTCCACCAAGGCTGATGCTAATGGGCTTTGTAGACTTAGGAGCAGAGGTGTTTCCACCCAGGGACAAAACCTTTCCTTTGGGAATTGCTGGTTTAGGAGGCACAAAACTCTTCTTTTTAGAAAAATCAGGGACACGGCTTTTATCTTCATCAACAGTGTTTCCTGTTGGCTTTTGGTAGTATTGCTGATAACTCTTCGTAGGATGTGGCGAGTTGCTGTTTTGTCCTTGGCCTGTATATTGGGCATAAGGATAACCACCAGCAATATTGTTCACAGGTACAAATCCGGGGCCTAGCAAGAAGTTAATAATTTTTTTACTTAAAACAAGCAATCATCTCAAGACATATGGATGGTGTTCTAATTAAAAAACGTACGTTGGAAAGAAGGAATGAAGGGAGCAGCTTTAGGCGTAAACGTAGGTGCCTTTGCAGACATCGACAGTTTAGAAGTCTGCTTGGCGAGTTGCTCATCCTGTTCACCGTTATTTGGCTGATTACTAGCCATTTTTTGCCTTTATTAAAATATGTGGTAAAGGGACGGTGATGTTGAAGAGAATTTACACCACAGTATACACTGTGTATTCTTTTATAATATAATATTACGAGTACTTACGATGATATTATTAGCATCCTTTATATAAGCTTGTGCTATAGTAATTCAGTTAAGTTCATAAAATATTATATTTGAGTTTAATTTTACATTTGGTTGTAAAATCGGAAGCAACTGAATTGTAAATTGGTCATTTTCTCGCTTTTTTCTTCAGTAATACGCTATTATTGTCTTAAACAGGTAAAATATATTGACTTGCCTTGGGAGATAAAAAACAGAAACTTCGGTGGGCTTAATACCAAACACAACATTTATTAGCTATTGGGTTGAACAATTAATCAAAAGTTTTTAAATCTATTGGTTAATTAGTCTCCATTGTCACCAATAATCACTGCAAGGATTTTGTCATGGAAGAAACGATGAATCAGCGTTACAGCTTCAAAATATATACCAAGCAAGTTCCAAAAGATTCAATATGTAAATCCATTATATAATTATTCACTTTAGGATTTCCTTATACAAAATTCTATAGGCGTGTTTGGATATTAAACTTCTATCCTCCACATATCACTATGACTTAGCGCAAGTTCTATTTGGTTCTCAATTTACTACGCTTCTTTTTATTTCGTTATTAATTTGTTGTTAAAAGGAATAAATACAATTTGAATGACCATTATTTATTTGTTTAGCCTTGTTTTCTCTTGTGTTTTTTAAAGCCGCCTTTTTAGAAATGGATGAATTACTTAATGTAGCTTCTCATGCTGCGACATTTGCTACGAACTTCGCGTTGAAACATAGTATATCATTTGCAGGAAAATTAGCTGTTCAGCAAGTTAGCAGCTATATTAAACGTGCCTCTGCAGATGATCAAAGTGAATTGGAGTCTGTGAAAACTCAACTGCTTGAAATGATTCGAGTTGTGACGCCTGCTATCGAACTAATTGAAATAATGTCAGTCGGTGAAAATGAAAATTTTAAGAGTACTAAGCAATTAGTGGATTCTTTGCACGCTGACATCGAACAATTCACCAAGCATGTTTTAAGCGCCGCTCATTCGGAATTTCCGCCTTCCTCAGAAAAAGAAACTTTGCAGAAGAACGTTGATACGTCTATTCTTCGTGAAATGAAAACTTTACTTCTCAAAATTAATGATGCAGTTCCTCTCTTAAATCTGTCCATCACTACTTCTGGTGCTTCTATTTCATCTTCTCTTCCAAAATCTACTTCATTTTCCCAACTTCTACGAGCTAATTCATACATATATAGGGCGAATGTTGCATTTACTGGAAATGAACCTTTACAAGTTGGCCCCACATTTTTCCTGCGAACTTATAAAATTATAGATAACCACGCCAAGTCTGGTTATATAAGCAATGATTTAGTCATGTGGAAAGAAGAGATGCCTGTTTGTATCGCCAAAATGTTTCGCATGCCTCCTCAACGGTTGAAGTCCAAGGATACGGTTCTAGCCTATGCTTTATCTTTAAAACAATCTTTTGATGATGATCGTTACCATGATGAAGATGAGACTCCTGTCACCAAAACCATTTCACTAAATGATGTGCGCACGCTTTTTTTTAGTTTGTCCGGTAAACTTCTTCGGTTAGATGATGTACAAACTCCCGTATTATTACTCAAGTATGCAGATGATGAAACAGAGTATTCTTCAAATACAGCACCTTCGAACTGGATAGCTTTAGAAGCACTTCCTTTGGTATCAATACCTAATGAATCATTAGACGAATCTGATGAACTTGCAGAATCTCTTAGTGATTCTGAAGCTGCTAGGCTACAGCTTTTAGGCATCAAAAAACAAGAATCCGTTGCAAAGAAAAAGTCTTCCTTTCCATCGACTATAAAAGATCAACCTAATTTAACTTTACTGGAGTATTTGATTAGATTATGCGCGCTCGAAAGTACTACCCAAGAATCAGTTTTACAATTACCTGACGAACAAATTGCATTGTATCTTAAAGATTATCAAGGAAGAGAGAGGCCCCGAGATCCGGCTTCATATAATGCCTTAGAAAATCGAAGTGAACTAAGCGCCAGTCCAGGTTCAGTATCCTCCTCCAGACATTCTGGAATTTTTGCGACACCAACGTTTCTGTCACCATGGAATATTAAAAACATACCTCTTGTTACCCCTGAAGTTTCAACACGTCAAACGAAAAATGTTGATGAAGAGGATTCAGCTTTATTGATGGCTAGCCCTTCTGTCCGGAAGTCCAATTTACTTCCTCAGGAGGACCTCATTTCAAAGGATTCTGTGATTAAATTAAAAGAAAACCCTTCTGTTATTCCTCATTCCGAGCCTGAATCATCGTCGAAAGTTATCAACTGCCAGGCTAAATTAAATGTGGAAAAAGAAAAGAAAAACCCGTGAAAACTTTATCAGAGTAATATTGACGCTATTCAATACACAACTATTCTAAATTTCACTTCCCATGGGAAATCCTTGAAATGGTGTTTGATCCCCAGTAAATTTGAATACATAGATTTCTCTAATGTTATATGCACCTTTTTAGACGACCAAAACATTCAAATTACTTCATCTTTTTATGATTGAATACTTTATGTGAGAGTACTTATACATATGATATGACAATAACCTTCATTTGTCGCTATTTGGAATAATAACGAAAGTTGTGAATTCAAGGGATTCCGGATATATCGTCTTTGGAATGTAAGTACTTTGCGAAATTGAAAATATCGGCCTCTTGGTTTATGGTAAAAGAATCGTTTTCTTTTTCATTCAATTGACTTGCATCAATGCGATTAGAAGCATCTGTTAGTGAAAGAGGTTTCCTATATCCTAATATATCTTCACTGATGGGTAGTGTTCTTCCTAAATCGAAGGTGTAGGCTTGACTTGCAGGATTTAAAGAAGAATTCATAATATCTTTGTCGGTTGAAAACAAAAAAAGGCTAGCCAATATTGGGTTTTTCTGAGTGAAATTTAATAACTCCTGATACTCATTGGCGAAGGGTAGAAAAGGCTGCAAATGACAAACGCATTTTAAATTACTCTTAAGTTGTTGTTTTATGGCTCTGCATTTTTTGCTGAATTTCAAGTTAATATTTTTTTTCTGATCAATGTGACATACCATAGTAACGGCCTTCCTCTAGTTCGAACTTCTATCAGTGCCCTTTCTTGATGCTGGCAGGATGAGCCTCGATGACCTCGAAGGCATACAACACTAGAGTAAGTGTTAAAAATTTTATCTTATAACCATACAAAAAGTCTTACCAAGCATAATTCTTACCGTCAATAATGATCATGATTGAAGGTATTTGTGATTAAGGGAAAAGAAGACAAGTAGGATTCGAGTAAATAAGCTAGTCGAGGAACGTTTTAAATAAATTCCTCTTATACGTTCTCTTCCTTTAGGTTGATAAATTGTAAATGACAGCTTTTTCCCAAATTCCTTTTTCCTCGTCTCTGCTTTAGCTTTCTGATCCAGAAGAATTGCACAACGGATATTAATAGAAGACAAGACGAACAGCTAAGTGTTTTAAAATAATATACTTTACTTTTAAATATTTCCAATGTTTGTTGTTTGTCAAAAGTTTGAGTGCTGGCATAAATTATTTATAAGCTCTAGCTATGGACATTTGTTTACATATTATGGGATAAACAAATACATCAACTTATTGACACTAACCAACAATAACATACAAAATAGGAAGGTATTAAATCACTATGTTCAATGTTTTTGAGCACAATTTCGTAGAAAAGATAATTTTGATTTAATGAGTGTGCAAACTGATCAAATTGTGATTTTTCCTCGAGGCGATTTCATTCTATGTTTTTATGATTGCGTCAATTCTCTAAGCAGTTTTGCGATTTTCTGCACTCTAAACTTGTTAAATAACTTTTGTTTGCAAAAGGTACCAGATGCTATAAAGACTGGATTTTGTTAATATACTACTTTATATTATAACATATATGATTTTCAGATTACAAAACAGCTTAAAAGTTTGCAACCTAAAGACATAATAACTTTTTTATTGATTGCTCATTTATTTTAATTGATTATTATTTTTCAGGGTTATATCGAGTTACTTTGTTTTAATGTCAGGTTTAAAAAAATAATTAAATGAAAGTAAATGTAAAATGAGGTAGGCTTGTCAGACCCTTCAAATTTTTTTAAAAAAAATTGAAATATTTCTTTCAGAAAGGTATGATTAAACTCACAATTTTTTTCGATTTCAAAAAATCTTTTAATCAATTTGAATATTTGCTACCTACAAATATTGTCACATAATAGAAATGTAGACGAAGTGATTTCATCAAATTAAGGAACGTTCAGTATTTTAAAAAAAGATATGTAAATTCTACAATTTGTGACGATTTGGAGATGCTACTATTTGAAATGTAAATGTATTTACATAAATGTATATTTGCTGCTAGATGCTGATATACTGGGTATAATGAACATAATTACAGCACAGTACTTAGATGCATTTAGCGCACTATGAATAAATCAGTAAATATTGAATACCTGTCAATTTTCTGGAGATAAAACTAACTAGCTAAACTAAAATCATATAATGGAGCTTCTAAAATCAAGTACGTTGCTGAAATCGAACACATCAATACGTGCGGTTCTTTACTCAAATTCACTTGACATTCTATTTCATGTTTTTCAGAATGCGAAAGATGATAATGTCTTTCTGATCAGATTGCTACAAGATGAGACTACTAAAAGTATTGAAATTTAGAAAACCTTATAAAAACAATAACTACCTTGCACACACATTTTCTTAATTTGATGAGAATAAAACTGCTAACCCCAACGGTCGTTATTTATCGTCTGGGTATCCGTAAATCTCTGTATACCTGTTCAAAGATATACAACGTCACATCTGTCAACTACATTCCATTATGTTGTTAAATCCCTTCAAATGTAAGCTACGCAGTTTGGTATCTGATTTAAGGATACGTAGAACTGCGGTGAGTTTTCCTTGTGATCTATTATATTACAATACACAGGTTGTATAAGTAGCAACTGAGTATAGGTATTGTATTAACTGAGTTATAATGTTACCTATCACTAATATAGCTTATAACTGAACTGAGGAACGAGGTTCAGCAGTAGCTCTATTTATATTATTCAGATAATATAGATCTTGATAGATTATCATTAAGATCAATCTCAATATCGTATCATACATGGTACTATATATAATTAGAACATGTGACATATAGTGATACGCAACGTAGTGTATTATAGCGTAGTGTAGTATTGCTGACATCAAACAATTCTTTAATTACAGTAAGAAAAAGCACCTCCATTATCCTTAATAAGAATAACGAGCTATTGAAAGAATACGTTGTTTATACCTTTAAATTAAGCGATTATGTCGCTTTAAAGTAGCAACAATTGGTGTGATACACAAGCGCAATCACGCAAGCAGTAGCTCTCCGAACTGGTTTATTTATTTGTTAAATTCTCAATTTTACTCTTTACCAAGTATACCTAAATATCCCAGTACTTTGCTTAGGTGTAAATTCCACGTTTGGTAGGAATTTTAGGCATTTGCAACTGAACATTTATATCTACAGTTTAACTAGAAAAAAATACACCAAAATTTTAAAACGTTTAACGGTTAATTTTTTTGGCGAAATTTTGAATCTAAAGCTGTATCTTAATTAAGAAACAGATTTCTAACTTTTTAGCGAATAAAAGCATACTTGTTTCTTTTTTTTTTTTTTTTTTGGAAAGCTCGTCAAAACGAAAAATTTTGGTTTGACACTTTTCTCCATACATTTGGATTTTTTGGTTTCTTTTTTGGGGTTCAACATTCCTTTTCATTAAATATTATTTAATTTTTTGAAACGTTTTGTTAATCAAAATTTTAAATTTCTTTAATTATTTTCTTCCGTTTAATCATTGATTTGTTGGTTCAAAATGGTTGCTACTGATTCTTCCGATCAAGTTGCGAAATTCGATGTTTCGCACAAAATCATTGAAGATATTGTTTATTCTCTTTCCAACCGTATCTTTTCTTACGCGGAACACGTTCCTTTGAACCGTTATTTGACTCAGTGGAACAACTCTGGTCGCAGAAACGGATTTTCCAACAATGTTGAACTTTTCAATTTGGAGGCTCGCTCTGGCGCTTCCGCTTTCTTGTTGGGCTCTTACACTGCAGCAATCTCTTCTCCTGGTGTCTACTCCATGATGACACCTTCCAGCTGTTTATCGCTTTTGAACCCCTTGCTTTCTAATATTATTCCTTTCTATGGAGCTAGTAAGCCTCTTGTTGTTCATGTCGCAGCTTTGGCCTACCTCGAACAAACCTATTGCGCTGATAACGTGAGTGTTTTAGACTTTTCTTACGCCAACAACTTCACCGTTTTCGCTTCGCAATCTAATGTCGAGGCTGCTCACCTCGCTTTGGCCAGTACATTGGCTGCCAAGGCTGCTCCTGTCATTCATGTGTATGAGCCGGATGCCATTGTCACCACAACTGATCCCAGCCTTCCTCTTCTCGATTCCAACGCCGTGGTTGAGTGCTTCAACTCTTACCAATCCGAAGCTGATCCTGTCTCCAACGCTTCCAAGGCTTTGAAGCATGTCAACGATTACTTTAACACTTCGTATGCTCCAGCCGAGTATTACGGATCTCAAACCGCTTCTAAGGTTATTGTAACTTTTGGGAAGTCTGAAACCGTCGCTGCTCGCGCCCTTTTGGCTGCCAATCCTGATGTGGGCGTTCTTTCTATCCGTATCTTCCCTTTTGTTGCTGAAAACATTTTCAATGTTCTTCCCACTACTTGCAAATCTCTTGTTGTTCTTTCCCAGGTTCGCTCTACCGCTGTCGGAACTTCTTCCATCTACTATTCCTTCCTACTTGCTACACTGTTGAGCACTAAACCTTCAGCGCTTGCTATTTCCGAGCATCGCTACTCCTTAGTAGAGTCCGTCACCTTGAGCTCTCTCTTTGATGCTCTTCACGAGACCCTGCAATTGAAAGCTGCTACTCCCAAAGCTGTTCATGTTGATAAGAGCATCAACGTTTGGGAATCTGATGTCGGTGATTCCTTGGTGCTTTCGTTAGTTTCTGCCTATAGAACCGATAAATCGAGATCTGTTGCCTTCCGTCCTTTGTTTGACAACTTGACCTTGGCTGGCGTCCGTTTTACCGTTGCCCAAGTTTCTACGGCCAACGCTGTTTTAACAGATGTTGTTAAAGATGTTGATGCTGATATTACTATTTTAACTACTGATCGACTTCCTTTACATTATCGTGTTCTCGCCAAGGCTGCTGAACATTCTATTTGTTTATTACAGTCCTCCATCGCACCAGATGAAGCAACTAAGAAACTTCCATACGAATTTATCGCTGATGCTTTGGAGAAAGGAGTGAAATTAGTGCTTATTGATCCCAAAAAGTTTGCCATCGATGCCTCGAACTTGCCTTTGTTGGTTTCATTTATTCAACTCGTCAAGCCTGGTTTAGGTGTTGACGAGGCTTTGGCTGTTTTGGCTAAGCAAAATAATTTAACTGACACGAATTTGAAAGATGCTGTTGACTCACTTAAGCAATCTCTCTCGTTCATTAATTTAGACGCCTCGGCTTTGAAGGATCGCGAGCCCTCGGAGAAGGAGTTGCCAAGTACCGCGAAGGAAACTTCGTTTGCTCCCAACGCTGTGAAGACTTTAGATGAGGATATCACCCCTCAATCTTCCAACTGGCAGACAGTGGCCAAGCAGATCATCTTCCCCGAGGCTTACAAAAAGAAGGACGCCCTTCGTCCTGACGTTTCGGAGAAGGTCTTTACTGTTCACGTGAGAGCTAACAAACGTCTTACGCCCGCCGAGTATAACCGTAATATTTTCCACATCGAATTCGACCTTGGCGACAGTGGGCTCACCTATGACATTGGTGAAGCTTTGGGTGTTTACGGTGTTAACAATAAAACTCACGTTCATGATTTCATTGAGGAATACGGATTAGATGCTAACGAGCTTATCCACGTCCCGTCCATTCAACATCCTGGTCATTGGGAAACACGCACAGTTTTCCAAGCACTTTGTCAGAACATTGACATTTTTGGTAAACCCACTAAAAAATTCCATGAGCAACTGCTTGAATTCGAGACTGATGAGAAGGAGCGTGCCGATCTGCAGATTTTAATTAGCCCTGCTGGAGCTCCTGATTTCAAGCGTCGTGCTGAAGTAGATATGCTTACCTATGCTGATGTATTGAAAGAGTTTAAGCATGCTAAGCTGACTGCTGCACAAATCGCACAAATCGTACCAGTCATTAAGCGTCGTGAGTATTCCATTTCTTCTTCTCAAAAGAAGCACAATGACAGTGTTCATTTGCTGGTTGTCGTGGTTGGTTGGAAGGATGGTATGGGACGTGATCGCTATGGCCAATGCTCGCACTATCTTTCCAATTTGAAGGTGGGCGAACCTCTTTGCGTTGCTGTCAAGACTTCTGTCATGAAGTTGCCCACGTCCCCCTTGAAGCCAATTGTCATGGCAGGTTTGGGAACTGGTTTAGCACCATTCCGTGCCTTTTTGCAATTCAAAGAATGGCAACGTATGCAGGGAATCGAATCTGGTGACATCTTGTTATATTTGGGTTCCCGTACTCAAAGAGAAGAGTATCTGTATGGTGAGGATTGGGAGGCTTATCATTCCGCCAATCTATTGACGCATATTGGACAAGCTTTCAGTCGTGATCAACCCTACAAAATCTATATCCAAGATGTTATGCGATCTACCAAAGACATGTTAAAGAAGGCTCTTATGGATGAGGGGGGTTCCTTTTACTTGTGTGGTCCTACATGGCCCTTGCCCGAGATCACCAGTGTTTTAGAGGAAGTGATCCAGAGCAGTTATGATGAGCCAGTCGATGCTCGCAAGATCATTGAACAATGGAAGGAAGAGCGTCGTTTTGTCATCGAAGTTTACTAGAGCTTATAGAAGGAGATGTCAAATCAAACTCATTTAAAACCTTTTCAGGTTTATTTACACATTAGGTTGTGCAAAATGCCGTAAGTATCGTTTGTATGAATGTATTGAATGTATAATGTATTAAATGTATTGTACTATATTCAGCCCAGCATTAATAGCCTTGATGATTGCAATCACCCACTTCACTGTACCAAGCCTGACTTGAGTTTCTTGAGATGCAAATTATTAATTCAAGGCAAAACGTGGACGATTACATATGCAGTTTAGAACATTCTCATTTCTTCTTTATAACTACTATCGAGATCCTACCATCTTAGCTATAGTGCAGTGGAATACTACCACCATGTTTTGTCAGCATAACGAGATCTTCTAACCATGGCATTAGGTGATCAGATGAAGCGTGCGATATAACACTCTATTCACATCAACTTTCAACAATATCGAATGCTAGAGGCGCACATGGAATAGATCAGAGCATTCGGACTTCGGGGTTATCTTCAAGATTTTATCGGTTTGTTCAACTCCGACGTCTACGCCTCGGACGCTTTGAAATAATTTACTCCGAGGTAGTATAATTTTTTAAAATGATTGAATACGTAGACGTTGTATATATACCTGAAGAATGAACGCCTCTACTTATTCCCAAACGCAACTTCCTGAGATAGTTGAATGACAAGTAGCTGAAGTCGATTCAACTACTTGAGAGATTTAAGCGTAACGTTTATCTTAGTGTGTTGTATATATTAAGACAAAAAGTATAAGGGCTCTTGCTTGGCTGACGAGAAAACACCCTTCTTTTATTTGTATAATTTAACGATTTATTTACTAAGAGTTTCCTCATTCACTGTACAACTCGTGAGCTACAGTATATTTGGGTGTCGGCGAATTGCTTGAACGATGTGAAGTGTTGTTTAGACACTTGAAAGATTTTATTTCGTTGTTTCATTGTTTGCTGTTTCACTCAGCTTTCGGGTTTTTGTTTTTAATATTATAATTCCCCAATTGCTGTGGCAATAGCAAATTGGTTGCAATAGTTCTGGTATAGAAAGGGAGATTTTATAGTGGGTAGAATTTCTTTTCACGGATATCGCTATTGTTTTTACCACTTTTCGTTCTCTTAGTCGTCTCGCCCTTAAATCCTTACTAATAGACAAAGAGGAGTCCCTTAAATATATTTATTCTTACTCTATTTTATTTTATTCTATTTTATTTTATTTTTTTCTCTTCACAATTTTCTTCATAATTAACTCTCTATCATAATGGCTTCTTCATCAAGTTCCAGTGGTTCTTCCTCTCCTGCAAGTAAAAGAAGCTCAAGGAAAAGACAAACACCTCCAATGCCAGAATTGCCATCTTTCCTTCTCGCGTTTCCACATGCACCACCATTGGGATTTCTACGACCTAAATTAAACAGCCTTGTCGTTCAAGTAAAACGACAGGGAATCACAGCTGAGCCCGTTTTTAACTTATACTCTCGTTTTTCCGTCCATACTTTGTCGCACAACTTGGTGTTGGATAATGTTTCCTCTGAATCAAATAAGACTTCTGCTGTCTTTTGTAAAAGACACGTTGGATCGAGTCAAGTCGTTATTAAAATTTATAGTCCCCATATCAAGGATTATTTACCTTGGACAATATCTTGTACAAAAAACGAATGGGTGTTTGACATGCTGGCATCGTTTAGTATCGAAAACAGTTTACGAATTAAGTGGGTTGCTCCTGACAAGGCAAAACTTAATGAAACTTGGAAGTGTTATTTGCATATTCAAGATGTTAAAAAATCCTACTTTTTAGCATCCTTAACGTCTCGTTCCTTACAATTTGAAGGGGGAAGTGTGGGTCTGAGTAACCGCATCATTACTCATCGTGAACTTGAAATGGTTATTTTGTCAACTTCTCTATGCGTTCAACTATCCCTACTAAATTTATTGCCCAATTATTTTCCAAAACCGTGAATTAATGTGTATTCGTGCGGAACTTCTGCTTATTCCTTATCTTTATGCTTTTTCTTAATAAATAATAATAATGGCGTTCTTTTTCTTTTTTGTTATTTATAAATTCTTGGGACTATTTTTATTTTTGTTCTATTGGATTGACATGCATTTTCCTTTTGATGATTTTCGCGTCATTAAAGATGTGCTTATTACGCATTTTATTCTCAATTTCATATATATTTATTGCCAATCTATTTCCTTCATGAAACCTTTCACTGCTGTCTAGAAATTGAAGCTTTTCTCCGTCCACACCTTTTACTTTTGATACCCCAAAGATGTCCTAAAAATCCCAGTAGCAAAGTACTTATAGACCGAAAAAAATAAAACGTTCCATCGTTTTTAAAAAAGCTACTCATGAGTCGTTTTGTTGCCCGCATTGCCCTTCATAAATTACCAAAATTTTCTTCCTTTCCGACTGGTTTACACGATACCGACCGTGTCTACTATCGTGACAATTTTTTATTTGTTATAGCTGCTGTTTATTTTCTTAATTTTAATGAAGCATAACATTTTATCCAACTGAATAGCTGTTTCTCATCTGTTTATTTTTTTGAATTTTAGATTAAAAAATTTAATATAATCTTATAGATTTTAAAATCACCTTTTCAATATTATAAGTAATTCCTATGTGCCCTAACAATATAATTCGACCAAATGTTAATAGTCGTACATAGCTCTCGTTATTTTAGTACAGAATTGTAGCGATAATTTAACAGTTCCAAAAAGGGTAGGGGGATGCAACTCTATATTTATTCCCATTTGATGCATTGTACTAACATTTGAGCCTCTTTCGATGGTAGCTTACCGATAACAATATAAGTCTTTCATTCACATATTAATATTAGTATAAAAAGTAACGATGTGGTCGTACATACATCAAGGTATAATCATATCAAGGAAATGTTTACAAATCGGAACGTTCAATATGTTCCTCCAATATCGAGGAAGCACTCCTTCTGTTCATGAAAATGTAATTAATAAAAACACTAAAAGACCTTAACCCATACTTCCACCAAAAATTTGAGGTATTCATATTATGAGATTTAATGCACTGGCAACCCGCCGACCACTGAAGGCTGGTAACGAGGCTTAACGGCTATCGTTGTGTATGACAAAGGCTTTCATATATACCTTTAAAGTACTTAATTGTTTACACCATCCACCCTATTCAGTCCCGCAACCGTTTTGGTTGAAAATTGCTACATTCCTTCCGATTTTTTGGATTCAAATCTGTTCGTAGATATTCAGAGATACAAAATCTGGTACAGCACCAGAACTTATTATGAATGAATAAGATTAAAGGTGGCCGGCACAAAAGCCCCGTAAAGCTCTTTGAAGTTCGGTAAGAAATCACTCTTTTTCGTGTTTATATCAAGATTTGAGAGGCCAGGATAGTGGTTAATCTCTCTGCAACATCTTTATAATTGCTTTGTTTCCGTTTACGAAATAGTGTTTGGGGATTTTTCGAATTAATGTTTAGGTTTTAAGTCTTCGGATGTTGAAAAAAGCTTTTAGTTAGCCATCAAGTTAGTATAACATCTGAAATTGATTCAATTTGCTCGTTCAATAGTTTGCTATTTGATTGTTTCTGAAAATCGGCATTTTTCGGAATGGCCGAAGGAATTGGACGGGTAGGCGCTTTTTAGAAAATTTTTTTTTCTTTACAAAGCGCTGTCTTTATTCCATCTTTTTTAATACTTTTTCTAAGTTTTCTACTTATTTCCCTACATTTTTTTTTTAAATTTCCCCATCTTTGTTTTGTAAACATTTTAAGCTTCAGTTTTCTATATACTGCGTTTGATTTACTTTTGACACATTTATTTATCTTAAATATTTCTTGTTATATATATACGCATCAGACTGGCTAACTTCTCGTTTGTAGGCTTTACAATGCAGAGGCTAATGTGATTGTGCTATATGGAAACTCGATGGACACATCGGCACGATTATCAGGTATCGTAGTTCTTTCTGTATCTTCCCCCATTCGGGTAAAGAATATTAAATTACGGCTAAGTGGCCGTTCTTTCGTTTGGTATGGTTTAAAACTCCCATTAATAACTTAACCTCACTTAGGGCTAACACTTTTTTTATAGTTGGGCTGATGAGTCCCGTCATGCATCGCCTGGTAACAGAATTCGACGTCAAGTTGTACAAATTCTGGATAAAAGCTGGTCTTTCCTTGCTCCCAACGAGTCAGCTAAAGTAATTGACCAAGGAAACTACGAGTATCCTTTTTATTACGAGCTCCCTCCAGATATTCCTGATTCAATTGAAGGAATTCCAGGATGTCATATTATCTATACACTCACTGCTTCTTTGGAGCGGGCAACTCAGCCTCCTACCAATTTAGAAACTGCTCTGCAGTTTCGTGTTATTAGGACTATTCCTCCAAATAGTCTTGATCTTATGCATTCAGTCAGCGTAAGTGATATTTGGCCCCTTAAAGTTAATTATGAAACAAGTATTCCATCTAAGGTGTATGCAATTGGCTCAGAAATACCTGTTAACATTACTTTGTATCCTTTATTAAAAGGCCTTGATGTAGGAAAAGTGACTTTAGTTCTTAAAGAATACTGTACGCTTTTTATTACTTCCAAGGCCTATTCTTCTACATGTAGAAAGGAGTTTAAGCGTGCATTAGTAAAGAAGACCATTCCGGGATTACCAATGGTGGATGATTATTGGCAAGACCAAATTATGGTAAAGATTCCAGATTCCCTTGGCGAATGTACTCAAGACTGTGACCTAAATTGTATCCGAGTCCATCACAAACTAAGGTTGTCCATTTCGTTATTGAACCCTGATGGCCATGTATCAGAACTACGGAATTCTTTACCTTTAAGTCTTGTTATATCCCCAGTGATGTTTGGTGCTCGACCCACTGAAGGAGTATTCACTGGTGATCACAATTCCTATGTGAATGAAAATATTCTTCCAAGTTACGACAAGCATGTATTTGATGTATTGTGGGATGGCATACCCTCGGAAAATCCACAGTTGCAAAGCGGGTTTACTACTCCTAACTTAAGTCGTAGGAATTCTTCCGATTTCGGTCCAAACAGTCCAGTGAATATTCATTCTAATCCAGTTCCTATTTCTGGACAACAACCGTCTTCTCCCGCTTCAAATTCCAATGCCAATTTTTTCTTTGGAAGCTCTCCACAGTCTATGTCTAGTGAGCAGACAGATATGATGTCGCCAATAACTTCTCCATTAGCACCTTTTTCAGGAGTTACGCGGAGAGCCGCTAGGACGAGAGCTAACAGTGCCTCTTCTGTTTTCAATTCTCAGTTGCAACCATTACAAACGGATTTGCTTTCACCACTTCCTTCTCCAACCAGCAGTAATTCGAGGTTACCTCGTGTACGTAGCGCATGTACCCTTAATGTACAGGAATTGAGCAAAATTCCTCCGTACTACGAAGCTCACAGTGCGTTTACTAATGTCTTGCCGCTTGATGGGCTTCCCCGTTATGAAGAAGCTACAAGACCTTCAAGTCCTACTGAGTCTGTCGAGATTCCTAGTAATACGACGACTATAGCGCCATCTCCTGTACCCACTATCATCGCACCAGCGCTTCCTTCAACTCCTGCGCCTCCGCTTCCTTCCCATCCTATGGCAACTAGGAAAAGTCTTTCTTCTACAAATCTCGTTCGAAGGGGAGTTCGATGAGCGTCTGTTAAAGTGGTTTATTTTCATTCCCTATGATCTAAGATCATTAATTTTAATGATTTTAAAAGTAAATTGGGTTACAAGCATGTTTGTTTTAAGCATTGATCTTTCTGTTTGTGAAAATGCGTGACGCCTTTTTTTCCAAAATATGGATTGTCTGAATTGAATCCAAAAACACTCAAAGTTCGCATTCTATGTTTTCAATTGCATATTATTTGCTAACATTGAAATTATCTTACCGAAATATATAATCTGAAAAAGCATGAAAAATTATGATTACAGCATGTCAAGCATACAAATTATTAGCGAATTTGGTATGAAAAGTTTTGAAAAAGTTGTGCAGCTTATATACGATATTTAATGATATTTAAATTACTTATACCGAATCAAGTTAATAAATAAATATTCACAAAGTCGAGTCAAAGTATTACTATAATTGTTATTGAACCAGCTAAAATGAAGAATTGACAGATTTGGTAACCTTGCGCTAACCTTTTGTTAATGAGATTTGATGATTTGAATTTTTGGGGCATCAGTAAATAAAGAACTAAAAAAGGTGTTCATAAACTCGATAAAACAGATTCATTAATGAGAGTTTTTTGCTGTCTTTGGTTGCAAAACTACCTTTCCTTTGTCGTTGATATATGATGTGAAACCTGCCTCTTCTAATGCATCAGAATGTGTAGTTGTAATTGGAGTTAAACCCCCTATAATCTTTTGATTTTCTATATTATTTTGAAGAAGTAAACGAGTACAGAGTACTGAGATTTCGCGGATATACGGATTCCAATCATCATAATTTGCTTGAGAAATAATTAAAGCAACACCATTGAAATGGCGGACCAAGTCAGGTGCAGTACTAAATTTGGAACAAATAAAAGCGATAAATCTAACGCATTCTCGCTTTACACCTACAACAGCATTGTAGAGTTCTTGTAACTCCATAGAGGAAGCATATGTTTTTTCAACAAGGGTCTTTTTGGGAATTCTTTTGTCAAGTACGGCAAGCAAATGAATTATTTCGCTGATCGAAGAAGACGGTTGACTCGTTTCAAATTCCATATCACCCAGCGAACTTGAATCATCGTTCTTTAAAGATATAGTTGTATCATAAGAAACATAGTCTCTGTACAATAAATCGACACCTAACATAACAATTTCAGAGAAATGATTAATATGGTCAAGCCCGGCAGACGAGATTTCTTTGGTAAAACATTCTTCTAACACAGACGCGAATTGGCGTCCAACACAAGAGAGTACATCTAAAATAACATAAAATCCTGTAGCGGTTTCTTTTAGCTTAATTTTATGACTCATGCAGTCGATCAAGAAATAAATAGATTTAGGCCCAATTTTAGAAGCAACATTTACTAGAACATTAGGGAAGTTGGACTTTAGAATTCTTTCAGCAATATTGAACATTACATCTTCCCGAAGCCAGTCCGGATGTGAGTCAAAATCGAAAATGATACTCAGCAATCGTATACCAGATTTCGAATGACAAAGTTCGAAAAGTCGCTGATCATCCACTCTTATGAGCGACCATAGAGCTATTTCAAGCGCAGTGCACTGAGCAGGATTCATGGGAACAGGAAGGAAAAAATCCTCATTATCCATTAAAAAAGCCCATGCTTCATTTTGCAGAGGCGAATTGCCAGCAACAGAATTTGCAAAAATTTGCCATGGCAATGAGGAAAAACTATCATTTGAAACCGACTCAGTGAAGTGATAAGGTAAAAACCGACTATAAAGACCGGCATCTCCAGCAGCTTTTTGAGACTTAAACCCCTTTGCAAGGCCGTTTCTTATAAGCTTCATCGTCAGCTCATCACCGTTGCTGGATGATGATAATAGTGCTTCCCATTCTTCAGTTGATTCCATTTTCTCCATATCTACCTATTTTGAACTCAGTTTTAAACCAATAGCTGTTTTCATTAGACGATAACACACAGAAGCAATGAAGGCTTAAGGTAAATAAAAAATAGTTCTTTTTTTTTTAATGGATAAGCCTTCCCAAATTATTTGAAGGTACGAATTGTTGATAGAGTAACTTATGAGTATTTAAAACAAGAGCTGTTTCCATACAGAAATGTCTGTAAGTAAATAGACTCATATGTACATAGTATGTGTCGCAATATGGTTGGAATCATAAGCGAATACTATAAAAACAGACTTTTTAAAAACGACAATCTTTTTCAGTCATAATTAGACTGGAACAAAAACGAATTACTTAGTCTGCTGTATTCTTACTGCTACGTAGGATAAGAAAATTGACTTAAGTTGTCAATTTACATTATAACCTTCAGCACTAATTAAAGCTCTTAATCTCTAATAATACTTATAACAAGTCAAATATTTCCGTCGAGTTGTTAAGTATTACTGTAAAAATTATCATATTCACTATAATGACCAAAGATTGAAGTTTCGCTCAGGATTTAACAGCTAGTAAATTTAAAAAATATTAGTGAAACTAAAAATAAATGTATGCAAACATAACATATTATTTAATTGTTATCAACAACAAAACTAACAAAATTTCTTGGTATGATGACAAAGGAATATTTAAAATACAATGGAATGACGATGTAGGAGTTAGGAAAGGATTGAAGGGTAAAAGAGACGGAAATTAGGAAAGCAATAGATGGAATTCAAAAGGGAAATGAATCAGTAATAGTAAGGGTCAAGAAACACTAGAAATGAAACCTGGAGTAGAAAGGTGATTAAACTTACAGGGAAAGAAATAAATTAAAGTGATAAAAACATCCAGCCAAATTTTGATGGTCATTTACTTTTTCTTCAAAGTCGAAATCGAATCGTCATCAGATTTAGTGACTCCTTCAAGAACATTGATTTCTGAGACAGCATCGTCAACGCCAATTGTAAGACGTGGTCCTTTAAACCACTTACGAGCAGATACAAACCACCAAATAAGGACCATAAGCATGGGTCCTCCAAATACAACACAAGTCCAATTCATCGCATCAGGAGTATTATCTTTACCTCTAAATTGTGGGAAGCAGAGAATAGGGACCATTAACAAAACAAAAGCACAAGCAGCATAACCATTGATTTTAGAGAATTTTCCCAAATGCCAAGGACCACGTTTAAATTCGTCTTCTTTGACGAAAAACACACGGAGGAAAATGGGGGTAGTGAACGCAACAAAAGCAGCGATGGCGCCGACTGAAAAAATAGCATTGATAGCTGCCTCACCAGCAAAAATAAGTAAGCAGCATAGTATTCCTACTACAACATTCATCCAAACACAAACATTGGGAGTTTTGGTGCGCTTGTCAACAATGGCAAGATATTTGGAAAAGGGAAATACGCCGTCTCTAGCGTATGAATATGTAACACGAGATGCTGCAACCATACATCCCTGGCCCATCATAAAACTGCAGATAACTGTAAGAGATGTGAGAGCTACAGTGGTTTTGTAGTTGCAAACTTGTCTTAAGTAGACGACGAATGGCTGGCCTAAATCATCATTCATAGCTGCATTAACATCAACAATGGTGTATGCAATGCAAAGGTTCAACAACCATCCGACAATACCTCCAAAAGCAGAAGTCATTACTATGGCACGGGGAGCAGCCACACTTGCATTGGAACATTCTTCACTTAAATGAAAAGGTGAGTCATAACCAGACATGGTCCAAATTACACCAGCAAATGACATCAACATAGCCATACCGTTGCTCCAATCCGTTTGGTTATCAAACTCATTCCAGACTTTGTGATTACTGTTAAAGCCACGAGGAGTTTTTGTGCCAGCAACGGCAAGAACAGTGATCATTACAATAGCCAAGAATAACATATTTAAAACGGTTCCCCAAGTGTTAAAGACGGCCAATACTTTAGTTGGCATGGAAGAGATAAACCCCTGAGCAATCATGGCAGCTACGGCAAGTAAAAAAATTTGATAATTTTGCGTTTCAAAATTAGGATTGTGAAGTTGAACAAGAGTTAGGATCATTCCCGCAAATGAGTAGGCTACACTTGGAGGTCCTGTAACTTGAACCAAGTAATTTGACCATCCAGTGAGCCAAGCGGCAAATGGACCCCAACCTTTAGGGGCCAATACGGCTGCAGCGTAGTACAGACCACCAGAAGTAGGCATTGAGGAACATAGTTCAGCCATACCGTTAGCGACACACTGAACGAATACCATGGCAATCAACCATCCCCATACCATCGCAGGCGTACCTGCATAACCAGTAGTGTAATACATCGTAGAGGCGAAAGAAGGAAGCAAACCAAGAACAGAGAAGGAAACACAGAAAGAGGTCCACGCGGAAAATTCACGTTTGAACTCTTGTTTATAACCCAGTGCGGCTAAATCGGCCTCGTCTGATGCGAGAGCTTCAACATCCTCATGTTGAGAAGGTGCCGTATTTGAAGATTTTTTGAAAATAGACATTGGAGAAGAATTAACAAGAAAAAGCTAACCAAATTTGGCAATTCTCAAAATTAATATATAGTGGAATAGATTAATGACTCAAAAAAAATTTTAAAGGGATGATTTCAGTAAAAAACTTTAAACAAAAAACTATTCACAACCAAATGATAGAAGGGTAGTTAATAGCAGTGAAAATGATGGCTATACCTGAATAAATAATCGAGTAAACCAAAAAAAAAGAAAGGGGCAAAGAGGAGGAACAGATCAGTTTTATTTTTTTTTTGTTGATATAGCAATCCAATGAAAGTAACAAAGTCACCAACGAACTGGACAGTCAAAAAAGATGATTTACAGAGTTCCAAGAAGACTTGCGAATTCCCTTTTTTTTTTTAATTAAATGGCAAACGACTGTAGGATGTCAATAATCTCTAAAGCAGTAGTGCTAGCAAAGTTCAACGCAGAATGTCCACTTTAAAGTTGCAGATAACCAATTTGGTACAAACTCGTTTAAGCCCTAGATGTAAAATCCAAAACTTTTGACTTTTTAGAGGGAAGGCCTTACTTTTATAATTGTAATACGGATTGCTTTTCTGATACCCTTGTTTGTGTGCCGATAAGGAACGACCGATAATGGAACTAAGTATATTTTGTAGTCAAGTTATCACGGCGTACCATTTAAGCTCAGTCAATATAAAAGGGTCGAATATCATCATACTAGCTCAATGTCACGGCCAAGCAAGTTTGCCTAGATACCGCGCAGTTAAATCTAGCGTAGGGCAATTAGGACAAAACCTCGTTAAAAACAAGTGTGTCTCATAAGGAATCGGTGGTTGGACCAAAATCTTACAATATCGTAAAGAAAACGCATTTAATGAAGCAACTGCTCTTGAATTTTAACACCTGTAAAAAAATATAAATGAGAAAGCAACGTCAAATGTACTTTCTTTTCGAATTGACCAGTACCGAAGCATAAGCGAAGCTATAATACCAATTAACGAAGCGGTCAAAAATCGTTGGCCGAAATTGAAATGCGACTGTCGAGGGCAAGCCGCCAAAGGCATAGGTAGTATAGAAAGCAGATAGTCTATGTAAAAATCGGCGCAGAAGCAAAATTAAAGCGATTTTAGGGTTGACTCTAAACGCTTTCAATGGAAGGACTCAATAACTTCTATTCACTTTCCACAAGTTTTGTTGTTTTTAGAGAAATTGATTGTGCGATTGAAATTTGATTGAGCAGAATAATGACAATTACAAAAGGCAATGTTTAACGCCTGCCTGACTGCGTATGGGGAGTATATTTACGCGTCGATATCTGATTTCGTGGTCGCCTATACAAATGCAGCAAAGACACGAAAAAGAACAGAGGAAACTGAAAATTGGGCAAGCTGGTTATAAAATTAGTAACAAATATTAGGGGAAATTGTTTGTTTTTCGCATTGTGGTGGAGTAAAAACCGACAATCAACTTGGCCAACTAAATAAACTTGATCACTAGGTTTGAAAAAACATTTAATACCTTTACCGCATCTCCAATTCTTTTTCTTTACATGATTTTCCGTTTCATGGAGAGTTGGTCTTCTTCGTGGTGGAAAAGTACCTATTAAAATACCCATCCAAAAGTATACTATGTAAACAACTGTTTAGGTAACATGTACCTTAGCATTGGAAAAGGCAAAGCGAAAGAAGGAAATAAAGTGGAAGAATGCCAGTGTTTAGAGATGATGAAATAAAAGAGTTTACAGCTCTCGTTTTATCGACATTGACATGGTATTTTTGTATGGAAATGAGATGGTAAAAATACTCGTGTTGTTTGCTATATCCTACTTAGCAGTTCATTCTCTTTTCTTCTCTTCTCTGAAAAGCTATAACATAAATACTTCATCATTTTTTATTTTATTTGCAAAATACTTTTATTGGTTTTTCTCTCGATGTGCTATTTCCATGGAAATCACTTGGTCTTTTGCTTGTAAACAATAAATGAAACGTTGCGATTTACTAATTACAATTAAGTACTACGTTAACATAGTTTTCTTCTATATTATTATATTTATATCGTGTATCACTTTATACGTGTATATAGTTATATTATTTGACTTAGATAAAACAGCCGCATCTTCTTTGCCAGCTATCTAATCTCGTGCCGATGTAAATAAAACATCAATTTTCGTCTCGGGCAACATCACCATGGTCAACTTCAATATTTCGTGTACGGCAGGTAAATTTTCATGGGCGTCTGCACCCTACGAGGCAATTTCCAGCCCAACGGAAGCGTGTAGGATGAATGGGAGCTAATTCGTTAAGACAGTGCCATACCTGGATTCATTCAGGCTAAGGGTCTGATATTGAATGTGTAGATCCACAGAATGTGGGTCTCTTCAGCACTAATAAACAAGAGAATCGTGCTTTTCTGCGCAGATAATTACTCGTTTATCCATCTCTGTTTACACTCTCGCTATGTCACACGCCGATACCAAACGTCGTTGGAAAACGGAAAGCTTGATGTTTTTTACAAATCATTACTTAAACAAAGTGAAACTTACATAAATTCTTCGAACTTTCTTCTGTATACGTAAGGTGGAACAATGTTTAATTGTGATTTTCCATAGTTCCCCGGTATATGTCTAGCGTCGGCCTGCTACTATCTAGGCAGTTTTCCGAAATTAACATTTGTCCGCTCTGTAAATAAAATAAAGTATTCCGCTATATGCTTTAACATGTATGTTCTACACTTTAAAAATTTTCGTTATTAGATCATTATCGATCTTCAACCACCGAAAGCTTTATTCTCATACAACAAAACCTATGAAATAGTACACAATTATTTAATAAGGTATTTAATTTTTCTATGCGTAATAATGTTTAACAGAAATTATGTTCCACTACGACAACGGGAGCATACGGAATGATGAGGAACCCAAGACAATGCTAAAACCACCTTCTTATACGTTGTATCTCATAAAAGTATTATAGCGTTTTGCATTACGTCAATCACTAAACAATCATCATTCCATTTTTTTGGCTGCTTCGGTTCCGTAACGAATTGCACTAAGTGCTTTTGTTTTCCCAGCTCATCTTAGTTATCCTTTACCAACATTTTCTTTGTCCTATTTTTTAGGCCATTAACGTGTCCTCTCTCCGTTTGCTGGTCGCCTATCTTTTGCTTTGTGTGTTCCTAGCTTTTTCATTTTCTCATTTTTCATTTTAATTAATCATGAAGGCCTGGCTACAATCTAGGTAAGTACAACTGGACATTTGGATTCGATCGCTGCCGAGTGCTTTTTTCTTCGTTTCAGCGAGGATTTGTAATTCAAACGCAAAAGAATGGATTTATACAGTGATTTACAATGTGTATGTTCAATTTTTGGTACTCTTTGGCTTGATTAGAGGTTGTAAAAATATGGACCCCTAAAAACGGATCGAGTGTTTGTCCTATGAATAAAAACGGTAATATAATCGACTAATAATTGGATATCGATATGTATTCACTGACATTTCCTTCATGTTTTCGATTATTTTTTTTGTCTTAAAAATTTTTTTTTAAATTCGATGAGCAAAAAACAAAATTCTTTTTTCTTTTCCGTTTTTTTCATCTATCAGACATCTGCTATTTGAATCCATTTTTTTCGTGTTGTCTTACAAAACATTCAGTTGTCTATTCTAATAACTTGTTTTTACTGTTTTTTATTATTTCTAACTCGATTTTAGCATATCCTACTATACTGGCACAGCGGAACCCGTTTATGGTCCTGAGGCTATCCAACCCGTCACTGCATCCGTTCAGGGCATTAATCCTTTCCATAGGCTTGAAGCCGACGACTTCAAATGGAGCACTCCCTCTTCCAGCCATGTGGAAACGCAAGTCTTTTATATCAAGCCAAATGAGGGTGACTATATGTGCTTTGTTCAATTGATACATTCCAACTTGGGTTCTTGGACAACCACCGCTCAATCTACGTGTCGCATTTTCGATTTGAAGCATCCTGAAAACGATTTGTGGACTTCTACCAACATGGATCAATTTAGCTTTGAAAATGACAAAACCTCCTTTGTCGCCAAAAATTGCTCTGTCGTGTTGGAAGACCAAAAGCGTTACCGAATTCGTGCCTCCATCAACATGGACTCCATCATCGATATAACTGTCCATCAAGACGCTCCTCCTTTTAAAATCGGTGAAGATGGAAATTCTACTTATGGAACAGATCCTAGTAAGCCCTGGGCTTCCATGAAGCATACCTTTTGGCCTCGCACTCGTGTTGAAGGTAGCATCGTTGCAAGGGGTAGAGTTGTGGATGTCACTGGTCCCGGCATGTTTGTTCATGCACTCCAAAATGGCAAACCCCACCATCTTGCTTCATCTTGGGAGTTTGCCCTCTTGCAGCATAAAAAGTTTACCGCCATCATGATGCAGTTCAAGACACCCCCTAGCTATGGTTCTACTATTGTCAATATTGGTGGTATCGCTATGAAAGACAAAATTATTAGTGCAACTGTCGATAATACTATTGAGCACGTTGAGACCACACTCGATCCCGATACGGAATGGCATGAACCCACTCGCATTTCCTACGAATGGGACGGAAAGGATGCTGAAACATACACCGAAGATATTCATCTTTCAGTCGATGCTCCTTTGGGAAGACGTCTTCAACGCATCGACGTTCTTGCCGAGATACCATCTTGGCTTAAGGGTTTCGTCCATGGAGTCTCTGGAACGAAACCTTTCATCTACCAATATTTCTCACCTGTCAAATTTACACTGAAGATGGGTGACGAGGTTATTGAAGATGAAGCCACGCTTTTTAATGAGACTACTTTTATTTCATAAGCATCTTTTAACAAAAATATTCAAGCATAAATAATTCGATGCATTTTGGGCTTAAACAAAGAGTGAACGTGCATCCATCTTTTTTTCAGAGCTTTTCTATATTAAACTCTCTGGTTTTGTATTCTTTTTTTCCTTTTTTTTGTCCTGTTGTTTTTAATTTCGTGTCTTCGAATTTTTTTTTCATACTATTTTTCGTTTTATTAAAATAACTTCATATAGACTTATCACTTATACTCTGAACTTGATAGTTGTGCTGCTCTCATATTGAATATGATTCTTGTTAATGGTCTTGTGCTACAAGCTCTGAAATTCATTCGTTCTCTTGTTTGTGTACTAAATCGATCTTGTCATCCTAATACCTATACTGATGGACATGGGCAAGGCATCTGGCAAAATTGTGCATTCGCTTATGTTTATTGAAAGACTGCAGTCTGTGTAAACGAGCGAGAATGTTTTAAAATTTTTTAAAAATTTGAATACTTTTCATTTTAGAGACTTCAAATAATATTGTTTTCATCATTAAGTGGATACTAATTAGCAACTTCTCAACTTCTATTTTATTTAAAAAACTAATTCATTGTAAATGTTGTATTGGTTTTCTACGAAAGCAGTTTTTCTATTATTGATAATTTCGCTTTTACCACTTTATAATAAAAAAGTATTGTATGTTTAATGTTTTCTAATATTTTTTTAATAAGTTTTCCTATGTTCCGATAAGAGCAGGCAGTGAACGCGTAAACAGATATATATGTATGTATTTATTATTAAAATATTATGTAAATAATTCTTAAAAAACCGAATCATTCTAGCATAAAGCATTGGAAACCAGTAATTCAACGTAACTGAATTTCACGGATTTACAAGCAAGTCGTACAGTCCTTTCTTCATTCAATAATATTGATTTAATAATAATATGTATATGCAATTTTCCTTTTTTTTTTTTTTTTTTTTTTAAACATTTTAAAATAAAGCATAGGCGTTTAATCATTTTTTATTAAAGTGCGTAACTTATGTTGTAAAAAACTACCACCTACTTTTCTCTTAAAACACCAGAATCTATAAGTGTAATGATTCCCCTTAACAACGAATTTAGAAGCTATCAATAGTATTGCGTCTGTTTTTATCAATCTCACAAACAATTATAGGAAGTATTCTGCTCGTGTGATTGTTCTTTTTCTTCTGGTAAAGATGAACATATGCATGTTTATTTGAATAGCTTAGGATTCATTATTTTTTAAGAGACAAATTTCTCGTCAATTGAATGAAACCTTCCGCCTTTATTTTCTTTTTGAATGGATATTTCAAGTTTTCTACTTCCTCAACTTTTACGTAAATATCAACAAGATGTGTATAATATCGCGAGCAAGCAAAATACTTTACTTGTTATGAGAACGGGCGCTGGTAAGACATTACTTGCTGTGAAGTTGATAAAACAAAAGCTCGAGGAGCAAATTTTAATCCAAGAATCAAATCTTGAACATAAAAAAATATCAGTTTTTCTCGTCAACAAAGTCCCTTTGGTATTTCAACAAGCGGAATACATTCGATCTCAACTACCGGCTAAGGTTGGCATGTTTTATGGCGAATTATCTATAGAAATGAGCGAGCAGTTGTTGACTAATATTATATTGAAGTATAATGTGATTGTTATTACTGCAGATTTGTTCTATTTGTTTCTTGCAAGAGGTTTTCTTTCAATAAATGATTTGAATTTAATTATATTCGACGAATGTCATCATGCAATTGGAAATGATGCGTATGCTCGCATCATGAATGATTTTTATCACAGAGCCAAAGCAGTATTGTCAAAAAAACATTTCACCCTACCAAGAATTTTTGGTATGACTGCTTCACCATTCACTGGAAAAAAAGGAAACTTATACCATCGACTGTATCAATGGGAGCAATTATTTGATTCTAAAGCACACGTGGTTTCGGAAAACGAGCTAGCCGATTACTTCTGTCTTCCCGAAGAAAGCTATGTAATGTATTCCAATAAGTTGGTTGTGCCACCCTCGGATTCTATTATCAAGAAATGCGAGGAAACTCTTCAAGGATGCAAGTTAATTTCTCGGGCTGTTAAGACTGCTTTAGCAGAAACCATAGATATGGGTCTTTGGTTTGGGGAGCAAGTTTGGTTATATTTGGTTGATTTTGTGGAAACGAAAAGATTAAAAAAAAAGGCTTTAGGGAAGCAGTTGTCAGATGACGAGGAACTGGCAATTGACCGGTTAAAAATATTTGTTGAAGATTGGAAAAATAACAAATATTCAGACAATGGCCCTAGAATCCCTGTTTTTGATTCCACTGATGTTACTGATAAAGTCTTTAAACTCTTAGAATTGTTAAAGGCTACTTACCGCAAAAGTGATAGCGTTCGTACGGTTATTTTCGTTGAAAGAAAAGCTACGGCGTTTACTTTAAGTTTGTTTATGAAAACTCTTAATCTGCCTAACATCCGCGCTCATTCTTTTATAGGACATGGACCGTCCGATCAGGGTGAATTTTCTATGACATTCAGGAGGCAAAAAGATACCCTTCATAAGTTTAAGACTGGAAAATATAATGTTTTAATTGCTACTGCAGTTGCAGAAGAAGGTATCGATGTACCATCATGTAACTTAGTTATACGCTTCAATATTTGTCGGACTGTCACCCAGTATGTCCAATCTCGAGGTAGAGCGAGAGCAATGGCTTCAAAGTTTCTAATTTTTTTAAACACAGAAGAGTTGTTAATTCATGAACGCATTCTACACGAAGAAAAAAATCTTAAATTTGCCCTTTCAGAGCTCAGCAATTCGAATATTTTTGATTCATTGGTATGTGAGGAAAGAGAACGTGTGACTGATGATATCGTCTATGAAGTTGGCGAGACTGGTGCTTTACTCACAGGGTTGTATGCAGTTAGTCTGCTTTATAACTTTTGTAACACACTTTCAAGAGACGTATACACAAGATATTATCCCACTTTTACAGCTCAACCCTGTCTTTCAGGTTGGTATTGTTTTGAGGTAGAATTGCCAAAAGCCTGCAAAGTTCCAGCGGCTCAAGGATCTCCCGCTAAATCAATTAGGAAAGCCAAACAGAATGCTGCGTTCATCATGTGTTTGGATCTGATTCGTATGGGTCTTATAGACAAACATTTAAAACCCCTAGATTTTAGAAGAAAAATTGCCGACCTTGAAACTCTTGAGGAAGACGAGCTAAAAGATGAAGGTTATATCGAGACATATGAGCGCTATGTACCAAAAAGTTGGATGAAAGTTCCTGAAGATATTACACGTTGCTTCGTCTCTTTACTTTATACTGATGCTAATGAAGGAGACAATCATATATTCCATCCCTTAGTGTTTGTACAAGCTCATTCATTCCCCAAAATTGATAGCTTTATTCTTAATTCGACTGTTGGCCCCCGAGTTAAAATTGTTTTAGAAACGATTGAGGATAGTTTTAAGATCGATTCTCATCTGCTTGAGTTGTTAAAAAAATCAACTCGTTATCTACTTCAATTCGGTTTATCTACTTCTCTTGAGCAACAAATACCTACTCCTTACTGGCTTGCGCCTTTAAATTTGTCATGCACGGATTACCGGTTCTTAGAAAATCTGATAGATGTTGACACTATCCAAAATTTTTTTAAATTACCGGAACCTGTTCAAAATGTTACTGATTTGCAATCCGATACTGTATTATTAGTAAATCCACAGTCAATATATGAACAGTATGCTTTTGAGGGATTTGTCAATTCTGAATTTATGATTCCTGCTAAAAAGAAAGATAAGGCCCCTTCTGCCTTATGTAAGAAACTTCCTTTACGATTAAATTATTCACTTTGGGGCAATAGAGCTAAATCCATTCCCAAATCACAGCAAGTGCGCAGTTTTTATATCAATGACCTCTATATTCTCCCAGTCTCTAGACATTTGAAAAACAGCGCCTTGCTAATACCCTCCATACTGTACCATATTGAAAACTTATTGGTCGCCTCTTCTTTTATCGAACACTTTCGACTTGATTGTAAAATTGACACTGCTTGTCAGGCTTTAACATCTGCGGAATCACAATTGAATTTTGATTACGATCGTCTAGAGTTTTACGGAGACTGCTTTCTAAAATTGGGTGCTTCTATTACAGTTTTTTTGAAATTTCCTGATACTCAAGAGTACCAACTGCATTTTAATCGAAAGAAAATTATTAGCAACTGTAATTTGTATAAAGTAGCAATAGATTGTGAGTTGCCGAAGTATGCTCTCTCGACTCCCTTGGAAATCCGTCATTGGTGTCCATATGGTTTTCAGAAAAGCACATCGGATAAGTGCCGCTACGCCGTTTTACAGAAATTATCGGTTAAGAGGATAGCAGATATGGTCGAAGCTAGTATCGGTGCATGTCTTTTAGACAGTGGACTTGACTCAGCACTCAAGATCTGTAAATCTTTAAGCGTTGGTCTGCTGGATATCAGCAATTGGGATGAGTGGAACAATTATTTTGATTTAAATACATATGCGGATTCACTGAGAAATGTTCAATTCCCTTACTCCTCGTATATAGAGGAAACTATTGGATATTCATTTAAAAACAAGAAACTACTCCATTTGGCATTTATTCATCCTTCCATGATGTCTCAGCAAGGTATTTACGAAAACTATCAACAGTTGGAGTTTTTGGGTGATGCTGTATTGGATTACATTATCGTACAATACCTTTATAAAAAGTATCCTAACGCAACTTCTGGCGAATTAACTGATTACAAATCTTTTTATGTGTGTAACAAGAGTCTATCATACATTGGCTTTGTTTTGAATTTGCACAAATATATCCAACATGAAAGCGCAGCAATGTGTGATGCAATATTTGAATATCAAGAATTAATTGAAGCGTTCAGGGAGACTGCTTCAGAGAATCCGTGGTTCTGGTTTGAAATTGATTCACCAAAGTTCATTTCAGATACTTTAGAAGCTATGATATGTGCCATTTTTTTGGATTCTGGGTTTAGTTTACAATCTCTACAATTCGTTTTACCTCTTTTTCTTAATTCGTTAGGGGATGCGACACATACTAAGGCTAAAGGAGATATTGAACACAAGGTATACCAATTACTGAAAGATCAGGGATGTGAAGACTTCGGAACAAAGTGTGTCATCGAGGAGGTGAAATCCAGTCACAAAACATTGTTAAATACTGAACTCCATTTAACAAAGTATTATGGGTTTTCATTCTTCCGCCACGGGAATATTGTTGCTTACGGCAAATCCCGTAAAGTTGCCAATGCAAAGTATATTATGAAACAAAGACTTCTCAAATTGTTAGAGGATAAGTCTAACTTACTTTTGTATTCTTGTAATTGCAAATTTAGTAAGAAAAAGCCATCAGATGAGCAAATAAAAGGAGATGGAAAAGTTAAAAGTTTGACTTGAGACTTGAAATATACAGTATTTCATTTTTTATGACCGCGGCCCTTGTAACTTTTCAAACTTTCAATTTGGGTCTCCAAAGCACGGATCCTTTCGTGATATTCAGAAAGTTCCGAATTCAAAGCATCTCGAGTTTCAATCATTTTCTCTTCTTTGGCCTGAAAGAAGCTTTCAGTTTCATTAGTCATTTGTGTTATCTTTTGTTGAATCGCACGTTTCTCATTGTTCAAGCGTTCGTAATGCTCTTTTTTCAGCTTAGGAATGCCACTCTTTCGATTCGTAAGCTGCTCTCTACGATATCGTTCATAGATGTTGGTTTCAGTTGTATTTATAAGCTCGAGCATATGCCTATTAATTAGCAATTTCTTCAATTTTAAAAAATCACAATGTGTTTCTTCATATATTTCAGAGGTTCCCCATGGGTAACGACGCCCTTGCGATTTTTCCCCATCGTCTTTGCAAACTTCATTTACACTGGAAATGATAGCGTAAGGTAAGGATGAATCTAGTAATTCGGCAGTTTCGTAATCAGAATACTCTGTTGATGGATGGAAAACGTCGATTGATTGAGCTTCCAGGATCCTTCTAATTTTTTGCTTTATTTGTGTTAATTCGGGAGTTGTAAATGTATCTGCCTTTGCTATTACTGGCACAAGGTTTACATGGGTCGATAGCTCCTTCATAGCTAACACATCTAAAGGAAGCATTCCAAACGAAACTGGCGTAATAAAGTAGAGACAAACGTGGACTCTAGTGTCTTTCCTTGGTACACGGAGAGAGTTTTGATCATGAATTAGATACCTTTCGTGTTGTTCGTCTAAATATTCTGCAACCGTATTCCAGCAACTGGTATTGTCAATGAAATCACCGAACCCTGGGGTGTCGAGCACCGTAAGATTGATATGAAAACCATCTTCTTCAATTACGGCCTTATTCTTTTTAACTTCTAAGGTCTTTTTGGCTATGGTCTCCTTAGCCGTTTCATATGATTTTTCTGGTTGCAAAGAAGTAGCAAAAAGAGTATTGAAGAACGTTGTTTTTCCAGTACCTGAGGCTCCGCAAAGCATGATTGTTAAACCACATTCTTTTCTTTTTATTAAATTTTCTCTGTGGTATATTTGTTAATGAATGATTTATGAATTTATGACTAGATTGTAACGATAACATACCTTTTGGATGGTAGACTATCCAAATTTAATAATAATTGAAGGTTTTCAGTCAAAGACATCGTAAAAATTTATTTCTCGAACTATCTGTATTTTGCTCTTTAGTAGGTTCAGGTTTGTTTCAAACAGCGTTTATCAGCGAAATATAAACAAACAACCGAATGTCCAGTGATAAAAAGCACAGATAAATAAATAAATATGCCTCATCAAAAATTTTTAAATATACAAATTAAATTATCTACATAGAAGACTTTTAATTCTTTTTCACATCTTGTACCAAAATACTTTCATAATCCTGGTTTACCAGAGTTGAAACAAGAATACAAATAAAAACGATGCTCAAATTTACTAGCTCTTTAATCATTAGAAGAATAAACATTAATTTTTAAGACTAAATATGAACTTCTGTTGAATTAACTGCCTTGATCCAAAAAAAACACAAAACGTAAATTGTACTTTTTTTTATTTTTAAGACAGTCATATTCCAATGAATAAAACCATACAATAATGTACATTTTCTTTGACAGTGTCAAGGATCGAATAGAATTAAGTTTTCTTTGAAGAAACATTATTCAAAAAAGTATCTACACCAAAAGGATCAGCAATATCTTTCTCGAAAGTGACGGGGCCAGCACGAGACTAAGAAAAGTTAGTATTTAAGTAAAAGTATAAGATATTGAAACATACCTCTACGACTTCATCCGATCCTTTGAACTTTTTATGCGCATTTCCTAGTACATCATAACGACTTTCACTAGTAATACGTTCCAATTCTGCAGATGCATCAACTTGACGGGACAAAGTAGCACCCGGTCTATATAACGTTGATGAAGGTGCCGCCCGCCACGGTTTATCATACACATTGTAACTGTCTTCGTCTTGAAATCCGGATCCTAAGCCAGAAGCCTGATTAAATAATCTACTATCGATCATTGTATCGCTTGACATTGATGGTTTTGAAAGTCCTAAAGCAACCCTTTCAGCGACATCACGAGGTCGATCTTTTTCAGCAAGCTTAGCACGTTTTTCAGCACCCATTCGACTGAGACGAAGATCCTTTTCAGCTTGGCGTCTTCGCTCGCGGCGAAGTTCTTGACGACGGCGAAAAGCTTCTGAATCCTCATCTTCATTTTCTGACTCTGAATGATGCGAGAACGATCCAGCTCTGGAACGACTTCTTTCTTCAGAGGAGACAGAAGTAGAGCGGGGTTTTGCATGTGAAGGACCCGAAGAAGCCGCATTTCTACCCATACGATCTTCCCTTGCTTTTTGAGCAAGCATAAATAAACGTTGCTCCTTTTCCTGCTTTTCCTTTTCAGCCATCTTTTGGCGCATTATGGCACGATATCGGACCTCTTCACGAGCTTGACGCTCCACCGTGTACAATGCTTCAGAAAATTTGGCAAATCCATCGTTGATTTCAACATCATTAAGACCACGACCATCAGCGGCCAGCCGCTTATCCAATGGAATAGTGTAGCCTTTCGGATTTTTCCAATTAGAAATACTCGGAGGTATTTGCCAATCTTGTTGTTCTTGAGCAGAAACTTTTCGTGGAGGAGAATGCAAGACGGGAGGAGGAGGAGAAGGTGGTCCACGAGGAACCTTTTTGTGACGGAATTTTGGTGGTTCCATGGGATCCTGTTCAGCTGTGACCATTTTGATAATCCTCTGTTTGCTAAGTGCTTGTCCCATTTGATTGCTAGGAGTATATCGAATGTATACAGGATCGTCACGTTGTTGTACCACAGCACTTTTAGGTTGAGACTGAGCGATTTGTTTGGAAAGTATTTTTTGTAAGGCAAGCTTAGTTTTATTCGCTACTTCTTGCTTTTGCTCGTCAGACGGTTTCTCTAACGAAATTTCTCCCACACCTAGTCGTGCACGTAAGGGGATCAAATCTCGAAAGCTTGCCTGTACCAACTCTCCATGTTCGTGACCTTGTCGAGCAATGGCATTATAGTCAACAGCGCCCGAAGAAGTGACCTGTAGAGCCAATGTATTACCAGCAGATTTAGCTGACCTTTTTCTGCCCATATCCAAAGGATATTGTGCTACATGGATTTCGGGAAAAGCTCCACCATCGCCAAAGTCTTCAGGTGAAGAAGGAAACCATCCCTTTCTTTGTCCATAGGGAGGAATGTGAAATTTGACACCAATTTGTCTTTCATCTGCATGTGATGTTTCCCTCTCCACATAATCTTCCTCTTCATCGTCGAAATCAGGATTTGGAAGTATACTGCGGCGTTGTTAGTGAATTTGAGAAAAAAATATAAGTTTACCTAGAAAGTTCTTCGGATAAAAGGGCCATTTTTGGAAAATAATAAACAACTTTCCACTCAGATGTGTGAAGTGGTGTTGAGTACGAGTTGTATGGATATAATGGACATATGAATTCTGTTCGAATGAATCCAAAAGCTCTCGCAGCTTTGAGAAATAATTTAATAAATAAATCCTCAAATTACTTGGAAATTTACTTGCAAGAATGTATGAAAGAAAATCAATGCACGCATTACAACAACTGGTAAATGAAGCTAGTATTACGCTAGGTCACCTAAGTTAGGATTCCGTACTTGTTAGCATTAGTGTGAGCAACACAGTAGAATTATTGCGAATAAGGCACACGAGGAAATGCGTAATTCTTAAGTGTATTAACGATGCTTTTGACAACATAAATCATTTTCAGTGGGATATCTCACAGTTTTCATAAATACTATTCCGACACACTCGATTACGTTAGATGTTAAGAATTATCAGATCAACTTAGCAATGCGGCTTGTAACTATCTATACCTTTGTGTTTTCTTTCACTTTTTGCGAAGTTTATAAAGTTGAAATTAGCTCCCAACGTGCTTTATAACTTTCAAAAAAGTAGTGCCACGTTTATAGGAGATACATTTAATAAAGAAAAAGATTTGCCAAGCGATGAATAGTGAAAGTTAGCATACTTATGGCTCAATGCCTATATATAGTTGTCATTAGCCAGCTACCTTACAAAGTAATGAGAAATGAGCTGTAAGGCATGTTTGAACTTTCAATACTTCAAAAATATTGATTTAGGCGATCAATACGAATTGTACTAAAGTTTCTATATGTACCTCACCTTTTTTTAAATTTAAGTGGAGTTGATGGATTTTTCTCTCTTTATGTGTGTCTTCATGAGACTATCAAATCGCGTACTTTTTAACTCAATGGATATCATTTGATAGCAAACATAATTCAAACAATTTGCCTCTATTTTTTTTATTTAATAACGAGTCAAACTTACCGAAAGAACCATATAGTCAATGTTACTGAATCAATGAGATTTTGCGGATACGTTGGGTGTGGTTAAAAATTAATCAAATCTTGTTTTCTCCTCTATTCCTTTTTACTTTTTCAACGGTCTACTATGCAAAGTGACCTTGTGTAAGAATGAGAGTCAAAGAGAAAGCAACAGTATTTCATTATTTACACTTCTGTAACGTTTCACGCGAAACGCTGGTAATTGACTTGAACACAACTAAACTGCTGTTAACTGGAACAATTTATTGAAGTGGTTGTTTTTTTTGCCCATATTTGGTTGGACTTTCTGCCTTCTGTTTTCGTCACTTTACATGATTCTAGAGAATCGGTAAAATTGCCAAAGTCTTTCCGATAAAGCGGAACGAACGCAAGATATCAAAAATCAATACTATAAAAATTTTTGTTGTTGATTGCTAATGTTATAATAAGGGTCTGTTGCTCATAACCAGGTTTGGTTTAGTAGGTAAAAAGTTGTCTGAGCTAAAACCTCAACTTTTGTATAGTACTGATGCCCACGACAATTTCGCTTATTATATTTACATTTCTTTCACTTGGGGACTCGTGGAACGATTTCCCGTCAAGTAATGTGCCTGTTTATAACATGGTTACCGGCATATACGCTAAGTTTATGAAAAACTCCCCAAACTGGCCACTTTCACGATGCTGGTTATTCATCCCACAGTTTGCTGTTTACCCAGAATACTTTATACTTTCAATAAGAAACACTCGTAGAAGAAACGTACTTTGACTGCTCTCACGGTTAAAGTTGTCATATAGAGAGCGGTTTCGTTTAATTTGATCGATAAGACCAGCCTGTGTTATTCGATTGAATCAGGTTTCGTCTCTACTTCTTTTTGACTTTCTGCGTTTGTTCTGTACAATATTTGGTTTCCAATTTTTGAGCGAAAACTATCTGATGCGAGAGGCGGACTACTTAATTTTTGAAGTTTTTTTATTTTTGTTTTTTTTTAATTCCGCCTAGTCCCTCTTTTCTAGTCACTCATTTCAAATCTTACAAAGCCCGCGTTTAATTTGTTAATAATCTAAGTCGTTCATGTTTTCTTTTCGTTTTTCCACTCTAGTCTTCCTTTTTTTAAGCATTTTTACGGTGGTTCTTAGTGAACCTCGTGTATCAATTGGACTTGCTAAGCGGACTATATCTCAAACCTCCTCCTCTTCCTTGTACACTTGTCCCGATTATATTACGATTTTTTCAGAAGGAACTTCTGAATACACCACAACCATTTATCCTTCCTCAAAGTCTTCTAGTTCAGTTGCGAACCATAGCACTATACGCACGACAATTGATAGCGGAACCATAGCTACAACCTATACTTTCACTTTACCAGATGGCGAAATTGTAATTAGAGACATAGAGCCCGTAGCAAAAACCTTAACGACTACAATTACTTCAGGTAGCCTAGAGCTCACTACCACTCTTGCTACCGCGAGTGGTACTGTTTCTGGAACGATTGAGGTAGTTGAGCCTCTAGCTGGGACTGTAACTACCACTGTATACTCTGGAAGTGTAGAACACAACACTACTCTTGCTACCGCGAGCGGAACTGTTCCAGGAACCGTTGAGGTTGTTGAGCCTACAGCTGGAACTGTAACTACCACTGTTTACTCTGGCGACCAAGAATACACCACTATTCTTGCTACCGCGAGCGGAGCTGTTCCAGGTACTGTTGAAGTTGTTGATCCTGCGGCTGGAACTGTAACTACCACTATTTACTCTGGAAGTGTAGAGTACAACACTACGCTTGCTACCGCGAGTGAAACTCTTCCAGGAACCATTGAGGTAGTTGAACCTCTGGCTGGAACTGTGACTACCACTGTTTATTCTGGAAGTGCTCAATATGAAACGACTCTTGCTACCGCAAGTGGAACTGTTTCAGGTACTGTTGAGGTAGTTGAACCCGCGGCTGGCACTCTTACTACTACTGTATATTCCGGCAGTGAGGCATTCACTACTACTGTTGCTTCAGGAACTGTTGAGGTTGTTGAAACAGCTGCTGGAACTGTTTATCAAACTTCATGTATGGATTTACCACTCACGTTTAGCCTTACTGTAGCTACAGCTAGTGGAACTGTTCCTGGAACTGTATTGGTTTATGCGCCGTTCGCTGGGTACTATACTACGACTATTTATTCCGGTAGCCAGCAGTATACTACCACGGTGGCTACGGCCGCCGGTTGTGTATCTGGGACTGTTGAGGTTGTTGAGCCAACAGCTGGAACTGTAACTTCCACTGTTTACTCTGGAAGTGCTCAATATGAAACGACTCTTGCTGAAGCCAGTGGAACTGTTCCTGGTACCGTTGAAGTTGTTGAACCTACAGCTGGCACAGTAACTACCACTATTTACTCTGGCGGTCAAGAATACACCACTATTCTTGCTACCGCGAGCGGAGCTGTTCCAGGTACTGTTGAAGTTGTTGATCCTGCGGCTGGCACAGTCACCACCACCGTTTATTCGGGTAGCCAGCTATTTACTACTGCACTCGCTACTGCGACTGGAAGTATTCCGGGCACTGTTGAAATTGTTGACCCTGCTGCAGGTACTGTCAGTATTACCACATATTCAGGTAGTATGGAGTATACTTCTACTTTGTGATTTGCTTTTGACTCTGTCTCCAGAACCGTTGAAGTTATTGAGCCTATAGCTGGAACCTTAACTAGTACTGTATATTCAGGCAGTCAAGGATTTACCACCACTCTTGGCACTGCCAGTGGAAGTGTGTCAGGGACGGTGGAAGTTGTTCAACCTACTGCTGGCACTATTACGACTACTGTGTATTCAGGCACTCAAGGATATACCACCACTCTTGGCACTGCCAGTGGAAGTGTGTCAGGGACAGTGGAAGTTGTTCAACCTACTGCCGGAACTGTTACTTATACAATATTTGAAGGGTCCAGTACTTTTACGACGGTCCTTAATTCGGCTAGTGGATCTGTGTCTGGTACCGTTGATGTTGTTAAGGCTGGGCCAAACACTATTTATTCAGGTACGGTTCCTACTACTGTTACTTACAGTTCTGCTAGCTCTGCTGCTTCAACAGTTGTTGTTATTCCTACAGCAGTATGTAGTGGCATTCGGGGGTTGCAATATGCAGTTTATAACTATACCATTGCATCTTCAAAAAGTTAATTTTATGCCAGTAACGGTATAACCAATGTTACTGCTTTTACCAAGCCCGCTTATTTTGGATCCAGCGACCTTGATCAATCCTCTCCTTTATTCACTGGTGTCCTTACTTCACCAGCTGATTTACCCCAATGGACTTCGTCTTATGATCTTCCTGCGTATCCGCCAAACGCTACCGTTATGGGTAATACTACTTCCACTTGTAAGGTTGTTATTTATCAATTCTTTTTCCGAGTTCCTGTTTCAGGGTTGTTTACTCTCGCGATCACCAATGTTGATGATGTATTTTACGGCTGGGCCGGTAGTAAGGCTATTTCCGGATGGTCCAACAAAAATTACGATTCATATGCTTACTGGCATATTACTACTGGCAAAACCGGCATTGCTTCGTTTAGTATGGGTTCCTTAACTGCAGGTTCCTTTATACCCATCAGATTTGTCGTTGCCAATGGAGCTGGTAAAGGTGGATTTGATTTTGATTTCATCGGTCCTGATGGTACCTCGTATAACCCCACATCCTATGCCTACACTGCTACTTGTACTCAGATTTTCTTACCATTCGGAAAAGGTAATGGAGGTGTGGATAATTGAGTTTGAAGCATTTCGTCAGCATTTGAGTACGAAATGTAACATATTTTTTGTAAATATAATATACGTGTTTCTTGTGTGTATTTTTTAAATTTTCTTTCTCGTCGTGCAATTGTTCAGGAGCATAATTTCGCTTTTGCCTGAGTATGATATCGTAGTAAAATTGAAATGTAAAGCGATCTTAATGAAGCTATTTCATTAGCGATGCTGTGTATGCTCATATTAGATTGTTCTCAAACGACATTTTACGAACCTTAAAAATCTTAAGAAATGTTTGATTGCAGAAGAACAGTGAAGCAACTTATGTGTATATACGCATCATGTTGAATTTGTCACGAAGTTTTGAACAAAGAAAAATCCCATCATGTTTTTAATCTTGAGAAACACAATATTGACAGGTATATTGGTGTTTCAATGAACACGATATGTTGGTGAAGCACTACCTTGAAATATGCGTTTTTAGGTATACAAACAGCAATGTAAATTTGATTTAGTGAAATTGCTTCAACGACCCAAATTGTATGGGTAATTCTACTATTATACTACAATAACTAGAGAGCTTCCCATACTGGTTAAACAACGTTAATGCTACCTGCTAATGAAATGATGTTTACAGTGTAGATTACATGCTTTTGTCAATTGTCTATGCTACAATACTTTCATTCTCTGAAACAAAGCTCCTCCGGTAAATTAAATTGAAGGTGACACAACAATGTGCGAATTGTAAAAAGGCGTCTAAATGTATTATTGCTAGATAACTGTTGAAAAATGTTCATGTAGCACTCGTCCGAGCGTTTAAAAACAACTAATACTTCGGGATGAACTTGGTATTTTTGGATAAAATAGAACAAACCAATGTTTTCAAGTATGAGGACTAATTTCTCTAATAATCAATATTATTTTTAAAGACAACAATTGAAAAATGGTAAAACGAGTTGATTCTCGTCAGCTACACAATTTCAAGAAATTCAAATATCTCAAACATTCCACTTAGCGTCCTAATATTTTACCTCAAAAACGTTCGATTACGAAGGACTGTGTAATTCTTTATTACATTAACGTTGCTGCCAACCTCGAAAATGTTAGCAACGCAGTTTCGTATTTGTATAACGATACATTGATATGTGATGGGTTTTTTTTGCGATTTACAATATAGCGGTAAGCAGTATGTTAAAATGATAATCTTATATTTATTGTTATTAGGAGCCTAATAGTATCAGTCATTAAATACTGTTTTATAACTGAACTGAACAAGTTCAGTTCGTCTTAATTAATTCATAAGATTTAAAAATTCTATTATTGTTATTGGTAATTATCTAATCATACTTTAATAATATGTGTCTATTTTTAATAACTTATCACAAAAGAAATTGATAAAGCAAATAAAGCATGTGACATATTCTATTTTCAACATACTGTATCGTAGCGTAGTTTAGTATTGCTGACACAGAAAATTTGTTTAAGGCATAATTTACAAATCGTTAAATAGTATTTACCGATGCACTCAAATATGATAGAATTTTTTTTATCAGATCAACATATTACTTTATTCAGTGGGTTAACTAGTTATTATACTGTCTTCCGCAGATTGCGCTCCTTTAACTTTTTATAAGTTTTATTTGAGTTAAAATTAACTCTTAAAGTGCTTTATAACTTACAAATAAGTAATGCCACGTTTACAGGAGATATAATTATCGAGAAAATTAATTTTGCACGCGACAAATTATAAAAGTTAAGTATAAAGCACACCCAAATGGCATATGTGGATGTCTTTAGCCAGCCAACCTAATTTAAAAGTACCTTTGTAAAATAATGAGACATGAAGTCAATGAGACAGTATTTCAACATTTAGTCGTTCGAAAATATATATCTACGCGTCTATACTAAAGGTTTTAGTAAAGATTATCTTCCTACTCGCCCTTTGTGCTAAAACTTCAAATTTTGACGGATTCTTTCCATTTTTTGCATGTTTTCTTGGGACTTTCAAACAGCGCATATTTTGACCTAAATGATTTTTTTCTGGTAGTTAAATTAATCCAAACAATTACCTCTCTATTGTTTGCTTAACAATATGTCAAATTTACTGAAAGAATCATGCCGCTGCATGAATCGTTGTTACAAAATCAAATAAGGCAGTTAGGGTTATTTGAATATGTTTAAAGAAGCATTGAACCTAACTTCTTCCCTATCCCTTTCTCGATCTTTTCTACAGTACACTATTTGCTTGCATAGTGGCCAAGAAGACAAGGTGTGGTGGATGAACATACTTATTTATAGAATCATTTTACCATTGTAACAGAACCACCAATCCACTTTTTTGGACTTTGCGATTTCTCGGCAGTAAGTTTTGACCGTGAAGGCTATCACAACAATTCTCTCAAAAATGATAATCAGTTGATGCTCTTTGAGTCATTTAGCGGAAAATCTTGCTTTTGTTTCTCAATTCTGCTTCTTTCAAAAAGAGTTACAACATTTTTTTTGATAGTAAAAAAGGAACAAGATAAAACAACACAAGACACTTGGAAATCAATAAAGAAGAAGCTTTATGATCAGCCCTCTAGTTTTTAATAATAGCCCGGTGCTGCCATGCAACTGTTTACTTCGGTAAGTAAAAGTCGTCTTGGAGCACCATTATTTTCTCCCAAGAGAGGTTCTCATTAATTCGTTTATTATATTTGTCTATCATTTATACCGCGGTTTGTGGGACAATTTTCGAGAAAATGATGTGTCTTGCTAGAAAACCGGTAACCACGACTTCTTTATTTAGAAACAAGTCAAATTTGGCTTAAGTCTTAAAATGGTCAGCTTTTTTTTTCTAATTGCTGGTTATACTTTACATAAATTCAAGCCATTGACCCAAGATTTGTAGCTTGACTTAATTTAATTGAAACGAACGTCTTTTGAAAAGGGTTTGTACAGTTGAAACGATTCCAAAAAAAAGCAGTTCTTGGATTAATTTGGTCAAGAAGACCATCCAGAGTTAGTTGCTTTAACTAGATTTTGTTTCAGCTTTTTTTTTTCTTCTATACATTTTACGTTTTCTAAACAGCCTTGAGCTTTTACCTTTTTTCTCATTTTCTACAAGTTACTGATGAGATAGACTGGCTTATAAGTTATTTTACAGTTCTTGTTAATAATTCTTTAATCCCTTCTAATTCTTCTTTTCTATTCTTGCTTATAGCACATCTAATTTATTTAATCATTGGAAGTTCATCATGCTTTTTCTTCGTTTCTTTATTTTCACTTTTTTTACAAGCATTTTCACGGTGGTTGTTAGTGAGCCTCCTGTTTCTGCTAAATTTGCTAAACGAGTTTTATCTGCAACTTCCTCCTCTTCTTCCACATGTCCCGAATTTATTACAATTTTCTCAGAAGGACCTTCTGAATACATCACTACTATTTATCCATCGTCAAAGTCTTCTGGCCGCGGTACCACAAATCACAGCACAATATACACCACAATCAACAGCGGTACTGTAGCTTCCACATATACTGTCACACTGGCAGATGGCGACGTTGTGGTCAAAGACATAGAGCCCACTGCAGGAACGGTGACTACCACGATCACTTCAGGTAGTCACGAGTTCACTACCACTCTTGCTGAAGCCAGTGGTACTGTCCCTGGAACGGTTGAGGTAGTTGAGCCTCTAGCTGGAACTGTTACTACTACTATTCATTCCGGTAGTGTAGAATACAACACCACTCTTGCTACCGCAAGTGGAACTGTTCCTGGTACCGTTGAGGTTGTTGAACCCGCTGTTGGAACTGTTACTACTACCATATACTCAGGCAGTGAAGAGTTTACAACTACTTTGGCATCTGCCTCTGGTTCAATTTCAGGTACCGTTGAAGTAATTGAACCTACAGCTGGCACAGTAACTACCACTATTTACTCTGGCGACCAAGAGTATACCACTATCCTTGCTGAAGCCAGTGGAACTGTTCCAGGTACTGTTGAAGTGATTGAACCTGCTGTTGGAACCGTTACGACCACTACTTACTCAGGTAGTGTAGAGTATACAACTACTTTGGTACCTGCCTCTGGTTCTGTCTCCGGAACCGTTGAGGTCGTTGAGCCTGCGGTTGGAACTGTGACGACGACATTGCAGTCTGGGTCTCAAGCCTTTACAACCACTGTGCCCGCCTCCGGTAGTGTATCGGGAACTGTTGAGGTAGTTCAGCCAACTGGTGGCACTGTTACTAATACAGTATATGAGGGATCTCAGACCATTACTTCGACTCTTGCAACAGCTAGTGGTACTGTTCCAGGTACTGTTGAAGTTATTCTTCCTGGGCCTAGCACAATCTATTCGGGAACTGTTGCTACCACTATTACATATGATGTTTCTAGTACGCCTGCGTCTACTGTTGTTGTTATCCCTACTGCTGTATGCAATGGTGAGCGTGGTTTGCAATATGCCGTTTATAACTATGATATTTCCTCTTCGAAAAACCAATTTTGTGCAACTAGTGGTGTAACAGATGTTTCTTCTTTCACCCAGCCAGCCTATTTTGGATCTAGTGACCTTGACCAATCCTCTCCTCTATTCACTGGTGTCTTGAGTTCATCTGATAGTGTGCCTCAATGGACTTCTTCTTATAATCTTCCTGGTTATCCACCAGACGCTACTGCTATGGGTAGTACGAGCTCTGCCTGTAAGGTTATTGTTTATCAATTCTTTTTCAGGGTTCCTGTTACAGATACATTTAGTTTGGACGTCACTAACGTTGATGATGTATTTTATGGTTGGTTCGGTGACAAGGCTATTTCCGGATGGTCCAACACAAATTACGATACCTATGCTTACTGGCATGCTACTAACGGCCAAACCGGCATTGCTTCATTTAGCATGGGTTCCTTGACTGCAGACACTTACGTCCCAGTCAGATTTGTCGTTGCAAATGGAGCTGGTAAAGGTGGGTTTGATTTTAGCTTCGTCGACTCTGAAGGCAATTCGTATAATCCCACATCCTATGCTTATACAGCTACTTGCACTGAAAGTTTCTTGCCATTTGGACAAGGTAATGGGGGTGTGGATAACTGATTTTGAAGCGATTCGTCAAAATTTGAGTACGAATTGGATCATTTTTTGCAGCTATAACATATATTTATATACATATCATTTTTCAACAAATATTTTGTGTGATTGTTCAGCGCTTGTAATTTTGCTTTTACGATTATACCTGAACATTTAAAAAATGGCTTTGTATTAGTAGGATAATATGGTAATCTTTTTAAAATAATTACTAGTGTAGCTGTTTACAATAAGACAGTCATTCCTTTAATGCATTAAGGACAATGTAAAATTGGTAGCTTCAAGTCGTTATAGAATATTTTCTTGATTGACGCAAGAAACATTGAAGAGTTGAATAGCGCGAGGCAATAAACTAAAACAAATCAATTTTGGAATTTGCTAAAGAACTTAACGATAATAAAAAATATGTCGTTGTGTATAGCTTACGAGATGGTAGAATATAGAAATGTGCTAGGATTAATGTGACCAGAACCGATATTCAAATCCATTGTTTTACAGTCATTACTTGTTCCTTTATTATTTGAAAGCCTCACAACTAAAAAAATTCTAAGATTTCATGGTATTGAAGTTTTTGTTGATATCTCGGACCATTCTAACTTATAATGTTTAGGTCACGGGTGAAACTTTAGTAGACTCCCAAAAGTCACTCATTAATAATGATACACTCTTGAATGAGAAATTAAAAGAAGACTTTGAAGAAAATGTTTCCATTGGTACGTGTCGGTGTGACCACTTAGTGTGAAAATTACTTATGACCGGGTTATTTACATTCATGTTACTAACGGGTCATAGACGTTAAAATACACGAGGAATTGCGACGCGCTTTACCAGATTACGAAGAAAGCGGTTTTCAGAGATTTACTTGGCATATAAAGAGCTGGCATGAGTTGGATCGAAGAGCTGTGAGTCCCCAGTTTGCAGTTGGCAGTCGGCAATTTAAAATTACCTATTTTCCTCAAGGCACTCTTCAATCGGCTGGATTTACTTCAATATTTTTGGAATATATTCCAAGTGAAGAAGAAAAATTGAGCAATAAGTATGGTTGCTGTTGCCAATTTGCATTTGTCATTTCAAATCCAAGGAAGCCTTCTTTGAGCGTTGCCAACTCTGCTCATTGTCGATTTTCACCGGAGATTGTGGATTGGGGCTTCACTCAATTTGCCGAGCTTAAAAAGCTATTATGCCGGCAAGCTCCCGACGTCCCTCCGATTGTTGAAGATGGCGCCTTACTTCTTACCGCCTATGTTCGAATTCTTAAAGATCCTACTGGTGTACTTTGGCACTCTTTTAATGACTACGACTCTAAAATAGCCACCGGATATGTAGGCTTAAAGAACCAAGGTGCTACCTGCTATATGAATTCTCTCTTACAATCCCTTTACATAATACATGCTTTTCGACGAATCGTTTATCAAATTCCTACTGATAGCCCTCAAGGCAAGGACAGTATTGCATACGCGTTGCAACGCTGTTTCTATAACCTTCAATTTATGAATGAGCCCGTTTCCACCACTGAACTTACTAAATCGTTTGGTTGGGATTCTTTAGATTCGTTTATGCAACATGACGTCCAAGAGTTCAACCGTGTTCTACAGGATAACTTAGAACGAAGCATGAGGGATACTAAGGTTGAAAATGCACTTACCAACTTATTTGTCGGTAAAATGAAAAGTTATATTGCGTGCGTAAATGTTAATTTTGAATCTGCTCGTTCCGAAGATTATTGGGATATTCAGTTAAATGTGAAAGGAATGAAAAACCTAGAGGATTCTTTTCGAAGCTATATTCAAGTCGAGACGTTAGAAGGTGATAACTGCTATTTTGCTGATACTTACGGATTTCAAGAAGCCAAAAAGGGTGTAATTTTTGAATCTTTCCCTCCTATTTTACATTTGCAATTGAAGCGATTTGAATATGATTTTGAAAGGGACATGATGATAAAAATAAACGATCGATACGAGTTTCCATTAGAGTTTGATGCTAAAGCGTTTTTAAGTCCCGAAGCCGATCAGTCTCAGAATTGTGAGTATGTTCTTTACGGTGTATTGGTCCATTCTGGTGATCTTCATAATGGGCATTACTATGCGTTATTAAAAACAGAAAAAGATGGTCCTTGGTATAAATATGATGACACGAGAGTCACCAGGGCTACTTTGAGAGAAGTTTTAGAAGAGAACTATGGTGGTGATTATATCATGCATCCTCCTTTTAGATCTCCTGTCAAACTAAAAAGATTCATGAGTGCATACATGCTTTTATATTTGCGCAAAGATAAATTAGATGAACTCATGAATCCAGTTTCTGCTGATGAAATTCCAGAACATTTGAAAGAAGCTTTGAATCCCAGTATCCAACTTGCTGAACTTCGCAGAAAAGAAAGACTAGAGAGCCATCTGTATACTAAAGTGCAATTAATCACTCCAGAATTTTACAGTGAACATCATGAATTTGATATTGCCGATTTTGGAAATGCTTACAAAGAAGAAACTATACCTCAATTTCGCATTAAAAAGGAGGCCAAGTTTTCTGAGTTTATCCCAATTGTTGCTGAAAAACTGGGCTATCCTCAGGAATGTATGCGTTTTTGGTATGTTGTCAAAAGACATAACTGTACCGTACGCGTGGAATCTCCTGTGAACGAACTGAATTCTACAATGGAGGAAGTGAAAAACGTATGGAATTCACAAGGTGAAATCCTTCGCTTGTATTTAGAAATCACCCCAGAAAATGAGCTAAGCTCTTCTCTTACACACCAAAATACTGGAGAATGGAATGCCTTCATTTTTGTTAAATATTTTGATCGAAAATCGCAAGAGATTTCTGGATGTGGAACTCTCCACGTTAATAAAAGCGATGAAATTCGTTCAATATGTCCGTTACTATGCGAAAGAGCAAATTTACCGAAGAACACCCCGTTAAATATATATGAAGAAATTAAACCGGGGATGGTTGATTTTCTTCGGTTAGAAAAAACGTTTACACAAAGTGAATTGAGTACTGGTGATATTATATGTTTTGAACCATGCCGCCCATCTGCCTTAGAAGATGATATCGTTAACTCAGGTTTTGATAGTGCCCTTAAGTTATACGACTTTTTGAGCAATAAGGTTTTGGTATTATTTCGCCCGCGATTTATTGACCAAGATAGCATTATTGAATTTGAAATGCTGCTCGACCGAAGAATTAAATATGATGATCTATGTATTGAACTTGGTCAAAAACTTGGTATTGGTGCTGATCATATTCGACTTACCACTTGCAATCCATTGACTTATTCTGCTGGGATGGTAGTCCCTAACGATTCAAATATTACACTGTATGAAATTTTGTACAGCTCGGAGGAAGAAATGCCATCTAATGTTATTTTCTATGAGACTATGGACGTAAGTCTTTCAGACTTGGATCGTAAGCGTTTAGTAAGATTACGCTGGCTAGTTGACGGATTAGCTAATATCGAATTAGTCGAAGCGTACATCAATAAATCTGGGGATATCAACGACCTATTTGGTGCTGTTTGTGAACGATTTCCGGATAGCGATTTGCGAAAGAAAAAAGTTAGGGTATATGAGGTTTTTGAGAGTAGATATCATCGTGATCTTTCGTTGAGGACTCTTATAAGGACCATTAATCCTGCCGCTACTTTAGTTGGTGAAGTCGTACCCTTAGACCAGCTGCAGCTATACCCCGAAGAGAAAATTGTACAGGTCCATCATTTCCACAAGGATATTGCAAGAATTCATGGAATTCCGTTTAGTTTTGTCATTAAACCCCAGGAAAAATTCATCGATACAAAACTACGTCTTGCAGCTCGCACACAGTATCCAGAAAGCATTTTCAGCGTTATTAAATTCTGTGTGGTGGATTTTGATAACAATAGAGTTGTCTATTTGAATGATGAAGACATTACATATGATGTTGTTGAAAAACTAAACGGTACATTGGCTTTGGATCGTGCTAAGAAAGATAGTAAGAAGCCGAATATACTCGACCGTGCTATTCAGATGAAAAATTAGTATTTAAAGGCTTTACAATCCTTGCTGGTTGTTTGGTCCTTACCTGTTGAGCATAAGGTGCATGAAGTTTTATACAGGTTCGATATTGCGAGCATAACAAAATGATATGAAGCATAAAAAATTATTTCATCAATGTTGATATTGCATCTTTTGAGGATGCATATTCGAATTTGATACAATTAAAATCTTTCAAAAACAAATTCAAAATTAATGACATAGATCATTGAATCTAGTATGTAACGAAATGTCTAACTTCTTGATGAATATATGAAGAAAACCAATATATTTTTGCAACTGTTGAAAAATTAATACAATTAAAATTGTTTCATTAAAAGCTGATTACGACATAATTTAATCAAATAACCGTATGACTAAACGAACTTTTTATAGTTGATTCCACTGAAGTTCTTGATCGTTAATGATTTAGTTAGAATCAATAATCCTTGGTGATTGATTATGTGGAGTAAATTTGGGAAGAGACTTCTGCTCTAAAATTTTTAAGGTCTCCTCCAGAGAAGAGACCTTAGCGAGTAATGCTTCTACCCTTGAATCATTATAAACTTTTACCTCTTCCATAACTTTAGAATTTATAGCTTGTAAGCGCTTACATTCAGCTTGAAGTTTCGCAACCTCTTTGCTTTGCTCAGCAGCAAAAGTAGATGCATTTTGATATTGATTAGTAATGAAATCAGCGTCTTCTTTCTGTGTTTTTAACAGTTGAGTAAGTTTGTAATTTTTTTCGTTGGCTTCAATTAATTTGCCTTGTAGATCTTCATTCGAAAATTCTTGTACATATTTAAAGCCAAATTCTTGTTGCTTAGCTAAGTGGGTAAGCTCTTTTTTAAGGTTTGCGATTTCTTCAACCTTCTCAACTTCTAGCTTTGAAAGGTCTTCATTCTTTTTCTTCGATTTCTCCAAATCCAGCTTGAGCTCTCGAACAGTGTTTCTGTATTCTTGTAAATTATCCGTCAGCTTAGAAATTTGCTGCTCCAACTCCTCTGAGCGACTTTGTTGTACGTTTTTGGAATTAATGGCTTCGTGTAATTCATCTTCTACCATTCTTAAACGACGCTGCAGGTATTGGACAGCTGCACCTTGGAGATCATAATTATTGGAAAGTTCTACCTCATCAGCTTCCTGTTGAGAAAAAAAGTTTTTCTTTAGTGAGCTTGATGACAGTAAATCGGTGGCATTACTTGTTAAAGAGTGGAGTTTGGAAGGTGATTGCATGCTTTGCGACGAAGGAAATGTACTATCAGATGATTTGACAAAAGTATCGTTCACCTGAGAAACAGAAGGCTGAGAATCCCTTGGTTCTGCAACCGATAAGCTTGCTAAATCCATTAGAGGAGGTAGTGGCCAAGAAGAGAAGTTTTCTCCATTTTTTAACCAGGTCGCAACATTTTTAGCAATATCTCGAGTTTTTTCTGTAATAGAAGAGTGAGATTCTGAGCCTAGGATTTCCTCAAAGTTCCCAGATTTCTCAAACAAAGTGCTCAAATTTGAAGCTTCTGAATTTTCCTCGGAAGAAGAACTAAGAGTGGCAACCACACCCACAATGTTCACTAAAAATGAGGCATTGTAAGATGATTGAAAACATTTTATGGCATGTTCTATAGATCCCAAGTGAATGAGCCTAAGGACAAGGCTTTGAATAGAGGGCAAGGAACTAGTGACACTCATGTATGCTTCGATATCATAAAAAATGGTTGCACTCAAATCTGGGCAAGATTGAAGAAAATGAGAAGCGGAGGGAGCCTTTTTGGACACACAAATCCAAATTGCTGGATGTTGGCTAGTCTTTGCATCCTCTTCAGCCCATAACTCAGCATCAATGTTTTGAGATTTTAGCCATTGAGTAAGTGTGTTTGCAAGAAATTGGTTGGAGATAAATAAAAAAAATGTCTTAGAATAAGAGGGGGAAAGATTTTTGAATAATTCTTGCAAAAAAAGAAATTTTGAAGAATTTTCGGCATATGAAGAGAAATTAGAAGCATCTAAAGAAACGTGGGAATTAGTGGATTCAGCAGCGGAGGGATTTCGAACTTCAGTATCATACAGACTAGGATGCTTTGCAATGTTATGAGCAGATTGAATAAAAAGACGTATTTTTTCTTGGATTCTTGAATCGCTAGGACCAGTACAAAAATGGTCAATACAAAAGGCAAAGTATTGAACCAACCGATGCATCATTTTCCTTTGAAGCGCAGACATTGGAAGGCCAATATCTAGCACGCTGAACGAGGATTTAGAAGATTTAGTAATAGATTCTTCCGAAGAATCAAAGGCAGTGTCATTTTGCAAAGGAATAGGAAATAACTGCTGGGTAGAAGGGAATTCATCGACCTCTTGAGTTAAAAAGTCATTTTCAGAGTGATCCAAATCAGTCCGTAAAAATTTTTCTATCTCTCTTTGTTTGGATGCAGGTTCTTCATTACGCATGCAACTTAGAGGCTCTTCCAATTTTCTCTTATGGCCTGCTAATTTTAGAAGCCATACATCTTCCAACGGGCTAGGGCAATCCTCTTTGGCAATCCATCTATTACTGGAATTCACCTCAGAGTAAACCTCGTATTTCGTATCACTTTCATTGATAATAATTGAATTCGTAAAGTCGTTAATTTCGCTCATACTGCCATCCACGTTAAAATTCAACAAGAAATTGAATGTTTAAATATTGCAACACGAGACCAATTTAGCGTCCGAAAAGAAATAATTTTCGCACGTTTAGAGGAATTAGATGGTCTAAAAAGAGTCTTTTATTATCGTTTTTACAAATAACCACCCAAATGTTGTTCCCAGAATTCCGTGTTCGCCTTTAAATTTGTACATATTTTTACGAAATACACTGTGTAGCGGAAAATGTTTACAGCATTTAAAAGAGCTCTAATTACTTTTTTTCATATAACAAATCTTTATTTTAATAAAGTAACGCGTCACCTCTCTATTTAAGTCTATTATGTAAACAAATATAACTATTCACCCATAACGCGTAGTAAATGTTATTTCTTTTTCAAATTTTGTGTTAAGGGGTTAACGATTCTTTATCTTTAGTCTTATATTGAAAAAACAGCTAATTGCAATTCATTCTGGCTCTTATAAGGACTTGGAAGTGCTTTCCTTCGTGAAGTTTGGAAAAACTGGATCTTAAGACTAATTGCTGGATTAACGCACGAAAAATTCCAAAAAAGTTTAAGGTGAATAAGAACATACGCCTGAAAAATATATAAAAAGTTTCAAATATCAATCTTTTAGATCTTTTTCTATTAGCGTCTTAAAACACAAACTACAGCAAGTATGAATCAAAAGATTGTGGGACAAAGTTAGCCACCACGGAATTTACGATTCGTGTTTCTATTACAAATGTGAGAAAGAGAAGCATCAATAATTGTCAGGACCTAGTCAAACACTTTTACACATGAGTATAATCTTAATAAGTATTTTATTTTTTAAGATTATACCTACTGAACTTTTGCTATAGATTAATTCTAAAATATTATACAAACAAGGTATTATATAGGAATGCTGTGCTGCGCTATCCTGTCGATATATCACCTATACTGAAAACAATAAAAAGCTTGCAGGCGAAATAACTCGGTATTAAACTCAGTGAAAATATTTTTTAAAAAGATAATATCAAACTCTTCTTTACTTCATCTTTAGGCATTTATCATATTGCCTCAATTGTCTATTGACTTTTCGCTTGAAGACACTGCATGTCCTTAACGACTTCATCCTCTACCAACCACATTTGACGAACTTCAAATTGCCTGGTTGGAAGTTTTTAATCTGACAAAATGGTTTTTGCAGATTTAGGGCGTCGTTTGAACTCTGCGTTAGGGGACTTTTCTAAGGCCACTTCAGTGAATGAAGAGGTATGTTTTATTCTATCGAAAATTTGTTCTCATACGGAGAGTGAGCCATGTCATTTATAAAAATATTTAATACATCTTTGCTTGATTTCTTCAAAAATTTTGCATTTGCCATGTTTTACACGCTGTATATGAACATCGTTTCATGCTTTACGAAATTTGTCGATAAGAAAAATCATCTACCACAGATATGCTTTTCTAGTTGCGTAGCTGGTTTATCCAATCTCTTATATATATATATCTTGATTGCATATTGGGATTATCTTCGTTTACATCGACGTTACCTTGACATGAAAATTTAAAACCCTTTTTAATAATGCAATGTTAGATTTTGGTTTCAAGTTACTAAAAGGGTTTACTTACCAAGCAACTTTTAGGCAGCTGAAGATTTTTTTAATGACCTCTAGTTTGTTTTCCCAATGTTCTGTTTTGATTAGGATATCTATCGTTTTAATACGAACCTTTACTAATAATTTTATTTAGCTTGTCGATACTCTGCTGAAAAATATATGTACGGCACTTTTGGAAACAGATGTTAATGTGCGATTGGTTCAAGAATTACGTTCAAATATTAAGAAAAAAATCAATGTATCAACTTTGCCTCAGGGTATAAATGGGAAGCGAATCGTCCAGAAGGCTGTCTTTGATGAACTTTGCAGTTTGGTTGACCCTAAAGTTGATGCTTTTACTCCTAAAAAAGGGAGACCTTCAGTGATCATGATGGTAGGTTTACAAGGCAGTGGTAAAACGACAACATGCTCAAAGCTTGCTCTGCACTACCAAAGGAGAGGTTTGAAATCGTGTTTGGTTGCTGCCGATACTTTCCGTGCTGGTGCTTTTGATCAATTAAAGCAGAATGCTATCAAAGCACGTGTTCCTTACTTTGGTAGTTACACCGAGACTGACCCAGTCGTTATTGCCAAGGAAGGTGTTGATAAGTTCAAAAACGATAGATTTGACGTTATCATCGTTGATACATCTGGTAGGCATCAGCAGGAGCAGGAGTTGTTTGCTGAGATGGTGGAAATTTCAGACGCTATTCGCCCAGATCAAACAATTATGATTTTAGATGCTAGCATTGGTCAAGCTGCCGAATCTCAAAGCAAAGCGTTTAAAGAGACTGCTGACTTTGGCGCTGTAATAATCACAAAATTGGACGGACATGCCAAAGGTGGTGGTGCTTTATCCGCCGTGGCTGCGACTAAGACACCCATCGTGTTCATTGGTACCGGTGAACATATTAATGATTTGGAGCGCTTTTCTCCACGTTCTTTTATCTCAAAGCTACTCGGACTCGGTGATCTTGAAGGTCTGATGGAACACGTTCAGTCTTTAGATTTTGATAAAAAGAATATGGTTAAAAATCTTGAGCAAGGAAAGTTTACGGTCCGAGACTTTCGAGATCAACTCGGAAATATTATGAAATTGGGACCACTTAGTAAAATGGCTAGTATGATTCCAGGCATGAGTAATATGATGAACGGTATGAATGATGAGGAGGGATCTTTGCGTATGAAGCGTATGCTCTACATCGTTGATTCAATGACCGAACAAGAGTTAGATTCGGATGGTCTTCTATTTGTTGAACAACCCTCTCGTGTTTTACGTGTTGCAAGGGGTAGTGGTACAAGCGTTTTAGAGGTAGAAGAAACCATTTCTCAGGTCCGAGTATTTGCGCAAATGGCGAAAAAGATAGGAGGAAAAGATGGAATTTTGGGTAAACTTGGTGGAAATCCAGCCGCAGCTCTCAAAAAAGACCCTCGTCAACTTGCAGCTATGCAGAAAAGAATGCAAGCCATGGGTATGGGGGGAGGAATGCCTGGCCTCAATCCAGGTTCTATGAACTTTGGTGATATTTCAAAAATGGCTAACATGTTGATGGGAGGCGGAGGTCCCGGAGGGGCAGGTGGTATGGATTTCAGCGGTATGCTCAATCAATTTCAAAATATGCAAAAGCCTCCTCGAAGACGTTAGTTTACTTCCCTCGTTATTATAATGTACTCACATATGGCATATTTTACTCTAATACCTTATTTACTGTTTTATAAAAATATATGCATTAAAAATTCATCGTCCTTCTCGTTTTCCTTTTTCTTTCCCTAATTACTTAACGTTTGCTTTTATAATTGTGTAAAATTTGTTTCTATTTCTACTGAAGAGCTAGCAAAGTTTGCTAAACCGTAAACGTGAAGCATCCTTGTATGATTGCTCTCGACAATTATTTGCAGATTTCTTAAGAGCTCGGTTAGCTTATGTTAATTGCTCTTGCTTCGTAAAATGAGAATTGGATTTATTGTATATTAATAATGGTAGTGTATTGAGAACATAGTTTTTTAGCCGATTAGGATTAAGTTTTGGGTTTTCTCATTCTATGCAATCACATGAAAAAGCTTCTTGAAAGTTTCAAATTTGTGCTTTATTAATCTAATTACTAGTTTGAACAATGAAGGATACCTAAAAATAGGCCAAAAGGCTTGTACGTAGAAAGCATAAATTAGAACTAACGGCAACTGGAAGCTATATTTGAACAGAATGCAGAGATGAACTTAAGTGGAAGATTCTATAGAAGCATGAATTTTAATATATTCGTTGAAAGAAATGGTGTTTTAACCGAGTCTTGAGACAAATGTAATTAGAACGATTTGTACTTACAACATTAAAGAATTGAGCGAAAAATGAATGGCACTTAAAAGTAGTAATGTCAAGCTTATGGTTCAAATACCTGTTTCACAATGAAGCGTAAATGGTTGAAATGATTAAATCCCTACCATCAAATCCTGTAGTGTGTTTATATAAAATCAAAATAAGTTTTACTATCTATTAGCTTTAAACATAAGGAGAAATTAAACGGTTTTATTGCTTTATGCCGTGAAATTGCAAGTCTCGAATAAATGCCTATGACTTTTAGTGGAACCAAAGCTTTTGCTAAATAAAAGCCACCAAACAATCTATTAGATTTATTTCCTACAATACGATTTATAGAATATATAAAATTGACATGAATTAGAAATTTTTTATATTCTGGTTTTATTAACACACATCTTTCGATTAGCATAACATTGAGCACTCTACTTTAGAGAAAATCATTTTCTTCTATGTCTTTGGCAAACTTTCCAACGATAGAACTTGATTACGATAGTTTGAAATCAAAAATTTCGAATTTCAACAGCATCTTCGATCGATTCTTGCAAGAAGAGAGAAAGAAGCTTCTGAATAACAAAAATGAATATTTGCGTCAATTATCTGAAATTAATGGTACGTTTATAGTGATTACTCTGCTTTTTTAAGTTAACATTGATCTAGAGGCACAAAAGAAGGCAGAGAAAAGCCTTGAGCAAACTGAGGCTCGAAAACAGAATTTTACGGAATTATTAGAAAAAGAGCATGAGGAGCAAGCTATTACAGAACAGGAAATATTTTCGTTTCAAGAAAAGCTTGATGCAATGTTGAAAAGGAAACAAAAGCTCTCTGAGGAACTTGATCATTACCGCGCAATCATCTCGTCCAAAAGAGAGTTGAGGGCTCAAGAGATGGAGGCGAAACGGAAACAGGATTCTTATAATAATCCAGAGCTTAAATTTTGGGAAGATTATTTGGGCTTGAAAATGGAAGGAGTTCATGACGAAGTCATCAGATTTATATTTACAAACATTGATGAAAAAGATTGGAACAAACAATTTTCATTTCAAATCAATCTTGCTGAAAGGGATTATAAAGGTAAGAAATCTTTTGGGATTAAAAAAATTATTATTTAGATTTGAGCTTAAACTAATCCCTTCAGTCGTGCATTGTCATCCACCTCTACCACATGTTGATGATTTGGTAAACAAGGTTAATCGCACTAGAGACTTTTATCAGTTTCTGAAAGATATGCGGAAGGGATTCCGTGAACTTCATAGAAAGGATCTGTCTCAATTGATTTAAAGATCTTCTTCTTGTTTAACATAAACTTCCTCCTCGTCTTCCATGTTGGCTTCCACTGTATCAGGAATAATTTCGCCAGATATGGCTTCAGCTCCAGCATGTTCATTCTCTTCAGCATTTTCCATTAATCTTTCTTCTTCTGTTTCTTCAAATTTGGATCTAGCTTCTTCGTTTTGAAGCAACATCCTTTCAAATTTCGCAAGTATGCTCAAACTGGTGGAATCCATGGTGAAACCATGCTATACATTATTAGTTGAAAGAACCATTTTGAATAATTCTCGCTGAATTAGTATTAACTTACACTCTCGTATGTTTCTAATTTGCGTTTTGTCCTCTGATAATCTGATGAAGGCAAGTCAGTAGGGATTTTAAGCTTCCCCAATAAGGATATCATAAATTTTCTCTCTTTTCCTACATTTGTTGTTAGTATTAATGTCGTTTCTTGTATTTAATCCCCACCTTCAGAAGCATTAGGTAACGACTCAAAAATCATGTTTGCTAAATGTAGATGTACATTATGATTTAAAGCGATATAATCATCTCCTGTTTGTGTTTTTCTTTCATACAACTTTTCGTTGTCAGTCCAATCTAACATTTGCTGAGCTATGTGTCCTATGCTTAATTGAACATCATCTTCATCAAGATCGCGGTATATTTCTAATAAGCTTAATAGTGCATCGCAGAATATCTAAAATGCTGTTAATTATCTATTGTTTGTTCAATAAAAAATAATGATAATTTTCCTTACAGTAGCTATTCGCCATTGATTCTCGTGTGCACCAAAGGCATAAACAGGAAAGAAATAGCCAAGAACTTGCCGTAGCGCATGATTATCAACTGTGTTAGGCTCAAAATATTGAATGATGAGGGGTTTTAGAAACTAGTTGTTGTAAGTAAGTTATAAAAACACAGCAACATACCAGTTCGTCTCTGTAATGCAATATTACCAACAACTTGGCTATCGCCTCAGCACCGAGAGTCTGTAATTCGGCATTTTCGAATTCCCCTAAAGCTTCAAAAAGTATAGAAGAAATAGCATCTTCATATTCGGTGAACTTGGCTTTTCCATGTTGTATTAACATATCAGTCAATGTACGAATTGCGGTACACTTTAAAACCACAGAACCTTTCTCGTAACAATGTAAATACAAAGGAACGTTTTCAAATGCAAGATCAGCATTCAACAAGCAAACCAAACTAAGACACTCTAATCCTTTTTCTCTAATTGGCAAGTCATGGCTCCTCACAGCCGGGATAATTAAAGTCTTAAGCATGTCTACCATATATAAGTTTTCATTTAAGGAGGATGTGATGTTTTCAAATAGACACTGAACGTACGAAAGGCATCTTAACTCATTAAAAGCTTCTTTATATCCATCCATGTCGTCAGGTTCAGGCTCATTTAGTTCATTAGGTGGTAAAGATGGAGATGGTGACTTTTGCGAAACAGTAATCTCCTCACCCTCATAATCATTTTTATTCAGTTCTGGAGCATTGCTGTTCCCTTGTTCCTCAGTCTGGTTTTGTGAATGTCCTTGTTCAAACACCTCCGTAATAATTTCAACTAGCAATGAGCAAAAATCGTTTTCAGAAGAGCAAAGTTTCCTTAATAGTTCTATATGTAAAGAGATTAGTGAATCTGGAAGGGCCATAGTAGAAAGACTATTTGTAAGACTCTTTAAAAGCTTTCTGCGACCAATTTCATCAACCATGTCCTGGCTTAGACCAATGTATAACAGTTGTTCAATTATAAAACATGACTCATCATAAGAAGACTTGTCTCTAAGAGAAACATACTGCCTTTCGATATAATATGTAAGTTGAACAACTTCAGGCATTTTATCCAAAAGGTCAGTGTAATTTTTCTCTATACAAATTTCATTGAATGTCCTAGCAAGCAAGGAAGACTCAGCTGTAAGCTCTAACCAAAATTGTTCGGGGAATTCCAGCTGAGACAAACTATCCACGCGTACATCAAAGAATTTTTTAATTGCTAAAACTGCAACATCAGAGTTGTTAGACACATCAAGTCTCTCTAGAAGTTCCAAAAGATTGTTATCAGCGTTTTCAATCCACTGATATGCAAGCATATCAGCCGCGGCTTTTTCAACAGATTCATCACGATCATTTAATCCCCATTTCAATATCCTTACTCTCTTCTTTATGCTTAAATAACGAAAATCTCCTATTTTCGGTAATACTCGGGCATAGACACATTTTCGATTGGCAGCATCAACATCGCGTGCTCTTTCAAGAATAAAAGGGAGAGTTGAGTTGCTAACTTCAATATTTAAAAGAACAGACCTTCGCACTTCAGAGCTAGGATCGTTTTGCAATAAAAATAAAAGAATATTTCGAACATCGTTTTCTTCGTCACCGGTGTCTTCTTGAAGCCGAGATAAAGCAACAACAGCTTCAAGGCGGACTATCGATTCCCGGTCTAAAACTCTGGACAAAAGCTTTTCTTTGAGGGTATTGTAAAGGTCATCATCAATTTCTTTTACACAATTAACCACTCTGGCAATAATTTGGCAGCAACGATATCTTACAGTTTTATCTTTGGCATCTAACCCACGAAGTATATGTTTTAAGATAGGTTGAACAATGTCTATCTCAGGATCCTTCTGCTGAAGGTAATTAACAAAGGTTACTAGGAACCTCAAAACGCGGTCAGCATTTGAGTTTCCTTTTTTAACAGTTAATATAATATTTAGCGCCCTTAGGATGTCGGTTTCAAATCCTTCCTGCGTCCGTAGGGTAAACAATTTGTTGCATAGCTTTCTATGACCAGCAATTGAAGTTTGACTAGATGAAATAATTTGAATGCAAGACATATTCAATAACAATTATATTATGCCAATTTTAGTGCTTTTGCTGAAGTTGAGGAGCACCTCACTGGCATACCTACAGTTGGCTCTCAGTGGTAGGTTAAGCTGGGGTATGCAAACAAAAAAATGAACCCTTCTAGCTTAGGCCCACTTGAGATTGCAACATTCAATTTGAAAAGAAGATTGCTACCAAGTTACCGATTTATATTTTATTACAATCAATTAAAAGAAAAGGAAATACTAACTGAAAATGATATAGTATGTAAAATGTAAAAGAGGGAATATTAGAGACTAAGTACAATATATGGATCATTATTAAAATATGCAAGTCCTAACCATTGGTGTAGTCAAGTGAAAGTTTTTTTAGTCTCTCAGTAGTAGAGTGCACAGTAGTAGGGTTTTGAGATTTAAGTTTCATAGCATTCTCTTTAGCGATGTTTTCTAGTATAGTCCATCTTTCTTCTCGTATAATTTCTTCATCTTCTTTTTTCCGACGACTCTCAGAATACTCAGCATCAACTTCATCGAATAAAGAAGGATTAATGTCCATGAACAATTTTAAGACGTTACAAACCATAGAATGTATAACTCTAACAAAACGTCAGCAAGAACTAATAAACCACTTTCTTTATCTTAAATAAAGAAAATAAAAAGGGATTTTAAATGAGTAACTACTTACCTATTCCAGTGACTTTTTGAAATTTCAAAGAGTGCGGGATATATAATTGGTAGTATAATGTCAACGTTTTCTTCAACCAAATGCACGAAATAGTCGTTGTTAAAAAAATATAAAGCTCTTTCAGCAACTTGGAAATTTTGGCTAGATATGGATGTTGCCAACTTGTGGAAGAGCGGCACCTGGATCTTTAAAAACTCTGAAGGTTCCATCACTTCAATAATATCTTCAATTTCATTTAAAAATAAGACTTCTTTTGAGCTATTTACTTTCGGCCAGTATCGAAGTAAGCCCAAGACAACCTATATTGTCATCGTTAGATAAAACGTAAGAAACACTAGGAAATATACATACCTCTTCTGTAACAGATGAATCCTTTTCAACAAATTGAACAATTCCATAAGCAATTTGAGGGTAATAAAGGGGAAGGGATTTGGCTTTATGTAAAGGAATAAGAACACGTGACAAGAATATTTTGTGTTCCTCTTTTAGTGGTAGGGCAAATCCATTAATGATACTCCCGAGGATTTCCAACAGTTCGGCAATACCATTAAATTGCTCGTTCTCATAGACAAACTGCAAAAATAAATTATTAATTGAGCGCCTTATGAACGCACGAAGAGAAAGAAACTTTCCGTATATTCTATGAAGTGTAGTCTTTAGAAAATCACGTTCCCTAGGATCTTCGCTGTCGAACAATACAAGTAATTTCCTAATAAATTTTTGATTAATATACACCTTGGCTACGGATGTATTCAAAGACGGAGATTCAAAAAATCTTAAGAAAAAATCGTAAACAAGGTGAAGATGGGGCCAAGCAACTTCCAAAGCCGGCTCATCTTCTTCAAGATCCATGATTTCACCGGGAGGATTAGAAGGAGGAGGTAAAGGACGAAACACATTTACTGCAAACATATGAACAATGGATGGATACAATGACTCATCAATTGCTTCCTTTCGAACAGATATTAAATCAATGAGATCTTGAAGAGCCTCTCGCTTCACTTCTTTTCCGTAAAGATCGGTGGAGGGATCGTTGAAATCGAAAACAACGCAACATTGTTCTAATTTTTCCAACGCCAGAGAGTGCCATTTATTAACAGGAACATCTAAATAGACAGGTTAGTAAATTAAATTGGTTGACAACAAAGTATATTGATAACACCTCAGTGTTTGTCAACACCAAGTACATTAAATCAGAAAGAAAATCCTATTCAATGTTTGTGGTTTAAATCATCTCTTAGTAAAATAAAATGAAATGTGAGAAAAAATGGAAGGATTCCTTTTTCGATATCAGACACATCAAGCTGAACAGTAAATCCACAAGCGACACCAGCATGTGCCGCATTGAACACCATCCAATTTCATGACATTCTAATAAGAAACAAAATCTTTTATAACTACTTAAAACAATCAATGAAGTGTATCCATAAAACATACCAGTAAAGGATGGAAGACGGACCAGGTTTCGATTTTCAGATATATGGTAAAGGGATGAACGTTGTTTACGAACAGTCCTGACATTCTCTAATAAGATCTCATCTCTAGGAGTTGGTGTGGTATCAATAGGTACTTTCTTTCCTGAATGTTTTGGAACAGTAAGAAAGTCGTTTTGGGCACCAATCACAGAACCATTGGGATCCGTCGAGGGAGACTATGAAAATGTTAAAAGTAAGTAAAAACCTTTTCCGTACCTCTTTCGGAGCCTTGCTAGAGTCATGGGAATTCGATTTTTTGCTTTCCTTCTTCTTGCTAGACTTCTGGGTATCTTGAGATTTCCCTCGAGAAAGCTAGATTCTGGTTAATCAAATAAACACTAGATATGGATCTTACCATTTTGCTTTTAATCCCTTTCATCTTGAGGGCTATTTGGAGCGCTCCAACCCTTTCTTCTTTGAAGCTTTCAAAACAAGCCTACAAATTTGGAGACAAAGGGAGTTCAATTTGAAGCTGTTTAGCAGCTCTTATATAACCGTAAAGGCGCTTCTAAATAGCAAAATTTTCGAAGAAAATTCAGCCGCTTTCTGAGAATTTAACACTTTTACTGCTTTTTTGGAATGTACCGACAGGTGGAGATCCGGTCGAGGAAATACCGTGTAGCAAACACACATAACGAAACATAACACCACTTGAAAATTTTGTTTAATGTACCGGTACGTGAAGCTACGAAAGTACAAAAGGTCGTAATTTTATTTAACGATTCTTTAATGTACATCGGAAAGTGGGTTTGACAATAAACAAAGAAAATAAATGATACTTACCCAAATTTCTGAAAAAAAGCGTAATTGTATATGTTGCTTATAAGCTTTCTAACATCAATCTCATTTCATAATCTCCCAATAAGTTAAAAAATTTACAGCAACGTGCTAACAGTATGGATCTATCGGTCGTTACATTTTAGGGTTCGCAGTTGATTTCTACTTTATACAAGAACGAAAATTTAAATGAAGCCTTTATTTTACAAAACCTTTGAGTCAGTGATCGGTGCATCTCATTTCTCAAAAATGTAAAAACTAACTCCCAAGGCGAGACTCGAACTCGCAACCTTCTGATGACCATCATAAGAGTCAGACGCTCTAAACCGATTGAGCCACTCGGGACTTGCTTGTTCATTACGAGATTAAGTACATAATATATATTTTACAAAATGTAGTGTCTTTTAATTGTTAATAGTCAGAATGTCTTTTTACTAAACATTCGTTGACATTTTATTGTGAAGCTTAATGTTGATTAAAATGTCTGTACGCCAAATTATTTTTGAGGCTTCATAGCTTAGGCTAGTGGGTGGGTTGCGAAAACGAATGCATTGACTGGTTTGAAATTGGTATTTATTCTTTATTTAGACACAGCACTAATGATACTGGATTGAAAAAAATTCCTTGAAAAGAGTTACGAATAAAAATACTAAAGTATGGTAAATATATAAGTGTTTCCTTCCCTACCCCAATGAAACGAGACATTCGAGTGAACTACTCCTATTCTCGTACTAGGAATAGCATCGCAGGGAATAGATGCTGTTGAGTTCACTAGACTTGAGAATGCATATAAAAATCAATTTTGTACGAGCGAGTAAATCGTCAATTTTTGTTAACGTAGCATTCCTATCAATCTGAACAATTTTTTTTTTTTAGTTTTCAAATTATTTCAATGATCATTCATATCAAGATTGTCATTTCTCAAGTTATTTTTCTATGAACTACTCACTAGTTAACCTACTTGAATAACAGAATAAATACTATTATTTAACACAACAAATGTCTACGGCCATACCTAGGTGAAAACACCAGTTCCCGTCCGATCACTGCAGTTAAGCGTCTGAGGGCCTCGTTAGTACTATGGTTGGAGACAACATGGGAATCCGGGGTGCTGTAGGCTTCCTTTTATTCTTTTTGCTTTTTGTTGTATTTGTTTCTAAAGAGGTATAGTCCAGTTATTATTTCTATTCATAGTCTAACTTCCAATGTATGAGGAAAAACATACATAACAATTAACTAGCTTGTTCAAGCTTCCATCATTACGATGGATTGGTGAATTACAGACAGCGTGAAAATGGAAAATGGAGTGCTTCCATTTTCCATTGTCTTTTAACTTAAAAAAATTTTTGAGTTTTCGTCTTCTTTTGACAATAATGCTGTATTTTGAATACATTTTTTCATTTCTGTTATTACCAAGTGAAGAAAAGCATACAGAAAATAACTAAATCAAATATAATGTCAGTTAACAAACTACAAGCGAGTTTAAGAATATTTACGCAGTATAAAACACTGTTTTTCTCTGCTTTACATGCGCATTTGCAGTAGGTTTGAAATGTCAACAAACCCAGCACATACACCTTTTCCAACTACCATCGTTACTATTTACTTAACGATGCATGCCTTATAATGTGTTAACTTGTTTTGTTTAGTACAAGTTGAATGTAAACAAAAGCCGAAAAGCGTTGAAATTAAAAAAAAAAAGCCGCAATCGTCGGAACCGAAAGGCGGAGTATTTAAGACCCTCTGTATTTCAATATTCTTACTATATTTTTGGCTCTTAATAAAAGCAGCCAAAAGACTATAACCTTTAAGTGAGAGTGTCGGTTTTAGCAAACGTCCCTTTTTGAAAAGTAAAACAAATTCTGTACGAATCTCGGATACTTTTTTAAATTTGTACTGAAAGGGAAGATTTCGAGAAGAAGACTCTTTGTTGATCAGTAAGCAAGGCTGAAGAAGCGATCCAGACGAAGGCGTAGCTGAAGGCTTGATTTAAAGCTGCATTGTAAACGAGACAGTTACCAGTGAATGTTGTTTACTTGACGAAAAGGGACTATGAATCTAATCTGCTCCATTCTGCCGAAAAAAGAACCTTCCTACCTTAAATTATGGCGAAAGCAAGTTATATACCAGGTATTAACGGACAGATTTGCTTTGGATGAGGATAATTTTTATGCAAAAGCTAGCGGAAATCTTTACCTTGGGGGTACATGGAAGGGTATTACTCGTAACCTTGATTACATTAAAAGTCTGGGATGTACGGCAATATGGATTAGCCCAATAGTTAAAAACATATCTGAGACTACGGATTGTGGTCAGGCATATCATGGGTATTGGGCACAAGATATGACTCAGTTAAACGAGAATTTTGGGACAGAAGAAGATTTGAAAGAACTAGTCAATGCAATTCATGAGAAAAATATGCTTTGCATGGTTGACATAGTTGTCAACCATATGGGTCATGCCGGAAGCAAACCCGTAAACTTCTTACTTTATCAACCATTTAACTCTGGGAAGTATTATCACAACTGGCAGTTTGTACAAAATTACGATGATCCCCATGAGACAATTACAGGTTGGTTAGGAGATTCACATGTGAACCTACCAGACATTCGAACCGAAAAGAATGAAGTTCGCAAATTTTTTCAAAATTGGGTTTCTGATCTAATTAAACGTTATCAATTTGATGGTATCAGATTGGACACAGCCAAACATGTCGAAAAATCCTTCTTCCCAACATTTATTGAAGCAGCTAATGTATTTACTACAGGAGAAGTTTTTCATGGAGATCCTAAAGTCGTCGGGGATTATCAAAAATATCTCCCTTCGACTTTAAATTTCCCTTTATTTTTTCAATTGCGGGAAACCTTTCTTGACCCCAAACATTCTATGTTTTCATTTTATGATAAGGCCGTACTTGATGTTCGACATTACTTCAAAGATGTTACCGTCTTGTGTAACTTTTTGGAAAATCATGATTTTCCTCGCTTTTTTCATGAAACCAAAGACATCGCCGTAAGTCTATTGAACAATATTTCAATTTAGTACCTGCATTTTTTATATATTTTAACATTTATTTAGCTGGCTCTTAACGCATTAACTGCACTTATTTTCATGGACGGTATTCCAATTATCTATTATGGACAAGAACAGATGTTTGACGGTGGTAGCGATCCTGACAACAGAGAAGGTCTTTGGAAAAGTAAATACAATACTTCCAATCCAATGTTTAGACATCTTTCTTCAATGATACGCACGCGTCAAAATTTGGTTGAGACCTACCCAGAGTTTACATACGTGCTATCTTTTCAACTATACATTGACGATTCAGTTTATGTATTTACTCGTCCAGGAGTCATTATAGCCATAAGCAATGAAGGCTCTACCTCGTCGTTTAAAGTTGAAATAGATTTGAAAGAACACTGGAAAGAAGTGCCTTCAAGTTTTACAGATATTCTTACTCAGAAAACCATCCCCTGTAAAGACCATAAACTGAAGATCAAATCAAAAAGTGGCTTGCCAAAGGTAAGCATTTAGTTCATGTTTTATTCTACTAACAATTTTTAAGATCCTAATTTCCTCTGACCCTAGCTTCCTATAGAGAAATTACACTAGAGTTTCTCCAGTTTAATTACACTCCAAAAATACTTGGCAACACGTGATCGCCAAATGGAGAAAGTTTTTTTTTAATTTTTTAGCTTAAAAAATTCCTTTGAGCTTTTATGCCAGTTGAAGTGCTCAGTTTCTGTCATATGAAATTTAATAGTTTCATTTTAATTATTGAAATCCAGAATATATGTCATCTCGTCTTAGATAGATGAGCGATGCAACAATTATGACAAATATCTTGAATTTCGAAGAAGATTTTACGAAAGAAATTGAGACTGATAACTTTTTAACCAAGCTTTATGTACTTGTATTTATCAGTGCCATGTTGCGACAGCTTGTGACTTATAATTATAAATCAAAAGATTTTTTTTGTATTACTCACAAATGCATAATACAGTCCTAGAACCAAACTTCCAAATTTGCAATGATCCATAAAGTGTAAGATAATAACTCAGAGCAAAAAGGCAATAATACGTTTAACATAAACTTTGTATTTCCTCAAGGAGGGCTTGAACTTTTTGGTAAGAATTGAGTGATTCCCTATGTTCTACACTTCTGCATAATCGGAAAAGTTCTGAAGATGCCCATCTTTTGACATCGATAACCAAGTCTCCATCAATAAACGGGACTGGAGAAATGAGGTCTGCTTCTATACTTTCGTAGTCCATAGATGACAAGTATGAAAATTTTAATTTTCGAATTTTTCTTGTAAGTTCCTCCAGTTCTAGCTCCTTATCTTTTAATGATACTATACTCCCAATAGCACCAATTTCCGTTGCAAAAAGCATTTTTGGCTCTAAAAACGAATTGGTATTTGTTATTGGGAAATTTTGAAATTTGCTAACTTTATCATGCAGATGGTACACACTTTCACAAATGAATCTGTCATTAAAGTTTTTTGCATCTTTGTTATAACGAAGAAGTTTTAGCAAGCCACTATTAGTTGCTATTATATAAACTGTTCCTTCATATAATGCTGCTTTCACAATGTTTTCTCCAAAAAGGTATCTGGCAACGACAATAAACTTTTGGCCATCGAAGTACATAATCGTAAAACGTCCAATACTGTCCGCTATAGCAATCTCGTTACCCTCTACGATGAGTTGTAAAACTATAGAACCTAGTGATATCCTAGAATCTATCATAAGCCTTTCCTCGGTAAGTTTAACGATTGCAACTTGTTGCCCAAATGCAACGATGTATCGATCATTATATACCCCCAGATCTATCACGGCCGCAGATAGTACCATAGACGAAACTACCTTCAAAGACTGAAGCTCCTTTTCAAACTCTAACAAAATTAATCTTCCATTTACCGGCACCAACTTATCTTGTTCTATAATGCTTGTTCCTACAAGTAAAGAACTCTCATTAATCTTCAAAACTTTCTCACAACGTTCATTTTCGGTAAAAGAAAAAACCCTGAACGAATTATCATCATAACTATCGACCAACTCCAAGTGATAATTTTCCTTGTAACTTTCGTAATCTTCATATCTATTCTCGAGTGTTCTAAGCAACAGTTTATTTTGAAAAATAATGGCTTGTAACGGAACATGCTCCAAAAGTACTTTTCTTGGGGTCAATTCTGGCAATGGATTAAGTTGAAGGAATTTCAAGCCCCCTAATGATACAGAAATGAGAAAATCCTTCCCTGAGTTATCACGAAACTGACACACATCATAACTTTGAGGCATACTAAGCGGCATATAACATAGTGCTCCATTAAACCCATATACCATGTGTGGACAGTCATTGTTGCATATGATATAGGTACCAATATTCATCGTAAATCTCCTAAACGATACAGGGGTTGTACCGAAATGTTTTGTTTCAGAGAATACCAGATTATTTTTGAAAAGTACATAAGATTTAAATTCACCACTTCCGCTAGAAACTAAAAGAAGATTTCTGTCAACACCAACTCCTTCTAAAATAATATTTCTGGGCAATGATGGAACGTTGGTTTGAAAGGCGCAGCTAATTGACGAATTATCTGAGAATGTAAGTATCATCACCTGCTTAGACCAAAATCCAACTCCTATTTGAAATTGCGCTGAAAAATCAAGGCAAGAAATTTCACTTTCAAAAACTTTTCGTGCAACTTCTGTATCTTTTTTAAATATTGCCAATGCTGTTCCATTGATAACGATTGCGGAGTATTCTTGATAGCAAGCAGCGTTCGTGATTTTTTCAATATAAACTAAACGAGAGCGCTTTGCAGAATCGTAGATACAAAGAAAAGTAGATGTGACTTGTACAAACTCACCATTCGTCCCTGAAAGCGCAATCGTCCTTTCTTTGGTTGATAGAGATGGGTCTAGCTCTAACTGGAAATCTTCTTTGATATTAAAAGCAACAGTTTCACTAGGAAACCCGAGGAAGAGCTTATGCTCTGGATATGATGGTAGGACCATAGCTCGAAGGATGCCCGAGATTTTCGTCTGCCCTAAAATATCTAATTTCAGAGCATGTTGAAAATAAATTAAAGAAGCGTTTCTTGGTGTTCCTGCGCATACAAGGAAACTTTTTTCAATGTCGTTTTTGAGTACTAGTAAATCATGAATGGGTCCTAAGTTGGGTATTGAGTCAACATCCTTCAAAGTAGACAGGTTAATAAGTTTAGATTCCGAATTTTTGCTTCCGATAAACAAGAGTCCCTCATGGATGGAATTTAGAGAAGTAATAAAGTCGAAAGGTGGGATTGGTAGTCTTTCCATAACCAAGCTCCATTTGTTTTTTCCCAAGATACTCGAATATACTCCGAAAAGATATCCATTAGTATCACAAACAATATAATGCATCTTTTGCCCTTTCAAAGGAGTCCAATGCATATAAGTAGTACAAGGACCATTGATTGTAACAAAATTACCGCGATACATGCAATGAATAAACAAACTCTCAAAAACCAGCAAACCTCTTTTTCCAAAGGGCATGATCATTGACGGTTTAACCCGCTCAAATAGTCTAATCCCCTTTCCCAAACTTTTTGAGCTTAAATCTAAAAGAAAAGCTGTTACATAACAATCTAAGCCATCGCTGTGAAGGACCACAAGAGTTGGGGTACTGGAATCATTGAGAATGCACATATCATATATGAGATGCACTGGAAAAGAAAAAGGAAATCCGCTATCTATAGAACGGCCAGTTTTCAACCGTTCTTCGGCAGAAAGGATTCTAATACATATCATGGAAATTTCGTCAATGCTTAAAAAAATAGCACGCATCCTTAAGTCGACAAGGCAGTAGCTTTTCGCGTTGCGATTCCAAGGAAATGTAACTCGATAGCGAACTGGAGGATGGTCGACGATCACTTTTTGATAATCCTCGTCCCAATAAATCGAAAAATAAGTATCATCATTGAGAACTACAAATAAATAGTCTCTATCTAATCCTGGAGGGCGATATGGGCGTATATGTTTCACCGTAGAAAATAAAGGGATAGAGGTAAAGAATTGTAAGCCATGAACCTCACTACAGAGATAAATATTAATTTTTAAGGCTTGTAATAAAACTAAGCAGTTTTCAGATGATATAAAATGACATGAAGTCGCTGTGTCTACCGCCGTTGCCCAGAAGGAATGAACACATAAAGCCATACACGATGAAATCCATAAACTGATATAATAAAAGGAATAAAGACTTTTTTTAACAAAGAAAAAAATAAAAAAAAGAAGCTTTGAGTTGGTTCAAAAGATTATGACTAGACTTATGTGATTAAAAAACAGTTGAATACAAAAATAAAGAGTGGACGGCCAAGAGCCACAAAAGCCTAGAAAAAGGAATTCAAGATAGAAAAAATATGCTACCAAGTGACAATCTCTATCAAATCCTTACCAAAAAATTTCGATTTTGAATGAAAGTGCAAGACGCCAGTTACAGGCACTCCGCAGGGAGAAGAAACGAGATATGCAGTCTCTATACATTTTGCGCAAGCGAATTTATTGTAAAAGTTGATATGCATTTTTTAATATCAGATACTACACAAAACATTTTCTGATAATCATAAAACATAAGACATTTTCAACTTGCATCTTAACTAAGCCAAATTCTACATCAATGTTATAAATTTTAGCATTAGCCATATTGGGGGAAATCGAAAGCTATTGATATTTTTATAATTGCAAAACGATTTGATAATGTAGAGAAGATATTGGAATATGTTACTCTCATCGATGAGCAGAATTAAAAGCTATGGGAGATAACGACTATTGCTATTGAAAACAAGAACTAGGCACGCAAAGAAATATATACCTTCTTTACTATAGTGCATGGTATTAGAGTTACTTAAAAGATTATTTTAACAACTTGCCGATCACGAGGTGATTCACAGATTTATAGCATAAATGAAAACCTACGGATGTCTAGCAATAAAGTTAGGATTTTACTGAAATTCGAGTCGACAACTAAAACATAATATTTTTGTAGCATCGCTTTGAATGATTGAGCATGTAAATATTTAGATATAATTGAAAGCATAGAAATTATCATAAATGATTTTCTTTAGATGCTGAAAGTAATAGCGTTTTTTCTATACCAGTTTAGTGTTCGCGTCATCCATAAATACCGAAGTAAAATCAAGCTTAATATAAGCGAGATTTACGAAGGTTGGACTAAAGATTAGTTTCTCGTAGAAATGGTCATGAACTTTTGAAAGGTCTCTTAAACATAAAATAGTTTTTTAAAAAACTTTCTATATTACTTTTTACCAAATCCAATTACTGCTTTCATCAGTACTCCTTTTTTTTTAAAATGGAAGCGTTTTGACATATTTCGTTCATGATACGCTCAACTATTAGGAACATAGTAAATTATACTACAAATTCACTATCTATACAATGATAAGTATCGTTGAACGTTACATATTGGAAATCAACAGTCAAGCATTGTTTACTGATCACCGAGGAAGAATTTCATGATTATCCTCAGATGTACTCAGTCAAGAATATGATATTAAAATTATTCTCAATATTTAGCTTTAATTAAATATAAGCTATTTAATAAACCAATTTATATGTAAATACCATTCAAATCACCTACATAAATATCTATAGGAACATATCTGTAGATCAGTATCCAAAACGCCGTATAATGTCAGCTACGCAGTTTGGTATCTGCTTTAACGATACGAAAAACTGGTGAATTTTGCATATGATCCATTATATTATAATAGCCGGGTTATATAAGTAATGACTAAGTACTGGTATTGTACTATTTAGGTTATAATGTCACCTATCACTTATAACTGAACTGCGAAATGAGGTTTAGTTGTATCTCTATCGATTCTATCCAAATAATCTATCTGTTAATATAGTATTATCAATATCAATCTCGACATCGCATCATCTACGTTGCGTATCACTATATGTCACATGTTCTAATTATATATCGTACCATGTATGATACGATATTGAGATTGATCTTAATGATAATCTATTAAGATCTATATTATCTGAATAATATAAATAGAGCTACTGCTGAACCTCGTTCCTCAGTTCAGTTATGAGCTATATTAGTGATAGGTAACATTATAACTCAGTTAATACAATACCTATACTCAGTTGCTACTTATACAACCTGTGTATTGTAATATAATAGATCACAAGGAAAACTCACCGCAGTTCTACGTATCCTTAAATCAGATACCAAATTGCGTAGCTTACAATTTAATACAAAAAGGCATTGCCCGTTATTTGATTTTGTTGGATATCCTTAAAGTATGGAAAAGATGTTGCTACTAAGCAAGAGCGTCTAGCATCTGCGAATATGGTGGAATCGGATTCTTCGGGAATCGTTCGACATTCTCAAGGAGAATTTGACATCGTCCAGGTTTACAAAAAATTTTTGCAAGATGATCCAGAAATCACGATGCCTGTAGCCGCCATTGAGGCTTTAGTCCAGCTTTTGTCGCGCTCTCAAGGTATGTTAATTTGTAGTACTCATGTGAGAAATGAATTTACTGATGTTTTTCTATTAGCCAAGACAATTTCAGAATTTATGGACATTTTACAAAATGGCTCAAATACGCTGAAGGAAGGCGTTCAAAACAACATTTCGCTTTCAGCTGGTTGTGACATTTTCCAACGGTTTGTCACTCGATCACTACACGATGTCGGGGTATGTGTTGATGCAAAGTAGTTTTCTTTTCTTTACTAATTCTCCACGGCTTTAGGATTTTGAGCAATGCAAACGTCACTTGGTAGAAAATGGAAAACTCTTTATTCAGCGTGCTCGTGCTTGTCGACAAAGAATTGCACATTTAGGTTACCCTCTTATTCGAGATGGTAGTGTTATTCTTACCCATGGGTTTTCACGCGGTGTTGCGGCTGTTCTTTTGGCTGCTGCCAAGCGTCACGTTCGTTTCAAAGTTTTTGTCACAGAATCAAGACCTAGCGGCTCAGGCTGTCTAATGACGAGAACATTAAAAAATGCTTGTATTCCTACTTGCATGGTTTTGGATTCCGCTGTAAGCTTTACTATGAACCGTGTAGATTTGGTCTTGGTTGGCGCAGAAGGTGTTGTCGAAAACGGAGGACTCATTAATCAAATCGGTACTTTCCAACTTGCCGTTTTTGCCAAACATGCACATAAGCCCTTTTACGCAGTTGCAGAAAGGTACGTAAACGTTGAATCCATTCAGCTTACAATTATTTTTCCCTATGATCTCTCCATTTCCCTGTTAATTTTAAAATTTGTACTAACGTTTTTTAGTCATAAATTCGTGCGTATGTTTCCCCTTTCTCAATATGATATTCCCTTTAGTCGTCCTATTCTGGAATTTGATGATCCATCTCCTGAAACTGTTCATCCTGAACCTGAACCAATTCCAACTCCATCAGATGCTATTCATAACGAGCTGATCATGAATGAAGAACAAATTCGAAATAATCCTACTTTGGATGTTACACCACCCGAATTTGTCTCAGGTCTCATTACCGATTTAGGGATCATTGATTCGAAGAGTGGGGTAAGCGAAGAGCTAATTAAATTGTATCTTTAGCAATCAGATTCTCCTGATCTTAAAAATAAAATATGAATAGATTGTACTTTGAGTTGACTTAAATTTCTCATAAGTCTTGTCCAACTAGATTCGGATTGAAAGTAATCTTCAAAAATACAACAGTAATACATTTTCCGATCATGCTAATTGACTGTACGACGTAACATTTTCTATGTTATTTTGTAGTATTACAATATTATTTTTGTTTCAATGCGCCCACTAGTGAAATTTTATTATTAGTTCAACAAAATTTATCTAAAAGGTATTTTTATTGAATGATTAACTTTAGTCAACAATTTTTTATTTTCTCAATCGCAACGCTGAATTTCTTTGTTTTCTGACTGATGATGCTTAAATGTGTGCTGCAAATTTGCGTCGCGTTAACCTTTCCATCCAATTTGCTATTCCACGTACACCAATCGAAATAAGTATTGATGTCGTTCAAAAGGAAAGCAGCACCTCAAATAGCACCAACAAACTTGCCGACAGGCGTTAGACTATCTTCAAAGGATGCTAGATGGATTACAAGCTCTGGGAGTTCTTCTTTTGACTACTATTTGTCTGGCGGCATTCCAATGAAAAGTTTGCTGGTTATAGAGGAAGATTCGATGGATTATGCTTCTGTGCTACTTAAATTTTTTGCAGCGGAAGGCCTTAAACAGGACCATGTTATTTGGCTTGGTCCATCTATTGGAGAGATGTGGTTTCGTCAACTTCCAGGCGACAGCGACCGGCCTAATAAAAACGAAAATTCAGCTGGAGAGGATAATCATTCTTCTCCTCCCTCTAAAAATCCCCAGCAAGAAAGAATGAAAATTGCCTGGAGGTATGAACAAGTCTCCAAAACCAAGGCACCGACCCTTGATATGATTCCTCCTGGCTATACTCACTCCTTTGATTTGTCAAAGAATTTGATAGTGAAAAGCGATATGAAATACGCTGTTTCTCCATTCCCTTTGGAAACAGGGTCTAATCCTTACGCCCCTGTCATTGAAAGTCTAACGAGATTCTTATCTACTCTGACTCCAGGTACGGTATGCAGGTTAGTTCTTCCATCCATTTTGTCCCCAGCCTTCTATTCTATCCGTGCTACTCATCCGCAGCATTTCATAAGATTTATTCACACACTTTCATCGCTCATCAAATGCACTACTTCGGTGCACTTGATATGTATGTGTTCAGTTCCTTCTACTTTGTTTTCAAGAGATTGCGAGCAAATTTTTTGGCTAGAAAACCTTGCATCCGCCGTATTCTCTTTGCATCCTTTCCCGGTCAAAGAAACTGTTAACGGTTTAGTTACACAACCATTAGGACTTTTCCGTATCCATAAGCTTCCCTTAGCACTTCCATTTACCAATCATGCAAACTCTAATGAAGCTGGAGACCTCTCATTTACTGTATCGAAAAGAAGATTTACCATTGAACCATGGGTCCTTCCTCCACTGGATGATGAGCAAAAGGATACGAAGATTTCAAACACGAATCCTCAAAAACAGCCTGTTAAATCTTTGGATTTTTAGACAATTAAAAAACCTCTAAGTTTCTGAGTATTGAATTGGATTAAAATTCTACTCGTTTTCGTGTTATGTGATATGGTTATGGTTTGTAAATGGATTTTATAATTTTTTTTGGATGCATTGCATTTGTGTTATTTATTGTTCATACGAGTTTAAATATTTTTCATTTCTCCCGTCTAGATAACTGATCAATTATCTAAATGTTCGTCAAATGGGATAAACGTTCTCTCAATCAAAACTTTAAAACACAAGTTAATATAGAATGCGAACTGAAAGCCGTCAAATATCTCTACGAAGAACCGTTACTGTGATCTTAAAGCAAAGTGCATGAAATACTTGTAAGTAAATGACATTTTAAATCTTAAACAGTGTTAAACCGTTGAAATTTGAAGGATACAATTATTTTCTCTATTAAAACAGTTCTGAAGTAAATTGTTGATGATTGTTATCAAAACATTGTCAATCTGTTGGTACTAACAGTATTTGACATCTAAGCAAATTAAAGAGACAAATCAAAAAGTTTTCGCGTATTCGATTTTTCTCTTTAATTCTAGTCGCATTATCTTTTAAGTCAAGTGACCAAAATTAATGTGATTATTCCAATAGTCCGTATGAATGGGTCCTTAAATTCGTCTCAATTTACTTTTTTTGCATTTTGACAGAGTTCACTATATAGTGATTTACCACCTAAAAATGTGCTACCTATACATTCGCTAGTTGTTAAACATTGAGTTGAATGTTCATAATCCACTACAAACGTTCATTCAATGTTTCAATTAAGTTAAATAGAGGTTCATTGATAAGACAGATACATATATTTAACTGAATTTTATTGATGTATATCTTGGGAACATATGCCATATTGAAATTGTTCACATCGCCATAGTGCGCTTTCAACCATCAACAAACAAAAGGCAAATTGGGCTGGTTTGATGAAAATATCCATCTTCAGAGTCGAAGTTATTTAATATCCAGTCTTATAGACAAAGAGACATTTTGTTAAGAAAAATAAGTGCAGGTGGCTAAAAATGGTTCGAAAGTATGGAATTTTCATCGACGCTGGATCTAGTGGTTCAAGACTTCTAATTTATTCTTGGGACTATGATACCGATTCCTCTTTAAGTGATAAAGTAAAAAAATTACCATTAATCGAGACAGGGATTGGGGATGGTGGTAAATGGTCTTTAAAGGTTCAACCTGGAATTTCTTCCTTTGCCAATAACCCTAAGCATGTAGGGAAGAAGCATTTGAAAGAACTCCTGGATTTTGCTGCTCATGCTATTCCCAAAGATGTACATAAAGAAACTCCGGTTTTCCTAAGTGCTACAGCTGGTATGCGTTTACTGGGCGTTGATGCCCAAAACAAAATACTTTCGCATGCTTGTAGATATATTAAAAAGAATTACGATTTCGACATACCTAATTGCTCAAATTCAATCCGTGTAATTGATGGCAAAGCTGAAGGTATGTATGGTTGGCTAGCTACGAACTATCTCCTTAAGACACTTGAAGAAAAAGATACGTCAACGGTTGGTTTTTTAGATATGGGCGGTGCGAGTGTGCAAATTGCTTTTGAACTTCCCCCATCTCAGCTCAAAAATTACAAGGATAGTATTTCGACCGTTCACATAGGACTACAAAATGGTCAGCAATTGGAATATCCTTTGTTTGTTACTACCTGGCTCGGTTTTGGCGCTAATGAAGCTTACCGCAGGTATTTGGGACTGTTAATAGAAAGCGAAAACGGAAAAGTTGGCAACACTTTAAGCGATCCGTGTTCCTTGCGTGGACGAACTTATGATATCGATGGGATCGAATTTGCCGGTACTGGAGATTTGAAACAATGCTTGAAACTGACTTACAATCTATTAAATAAAGACAAGCCATGCTCCATGGACCCTTGTAACTTTGATGGAATATCTATTCCTCCTGTTGATTTTGCAAATACTGAATTTGTTGGGGTCTCGGAATTTTGGTATACGACTAATGATGTGTTTGATATGGGCGGTAGCTATCATTTCCCTAATTTTTACAAAAAAGTTGACGAGTATTGTGGTACAGAGTGGGAAACCATGCTTTCCCGTCTTTATAATAAAGAGCTGACTCCAAGTACTGATGAAAACAAGCTTGAAAAGCTTTGTTTTAAAGCATCATGGGCGTTGAATGTCCTTCATGAAGGATTCGACGTTCCCAAGTCAAATACAAGTAGTAATGATGCAAAGGATGGGCTCTCGGTAATTCCTGCGTACCATTCTCCATTCACGAGTTTAGAAAAAATAGAACGCACCGAAGTGAGCTGGACCTTAGGCCAAGTATTGCTTTATGCATCAAATCAGCAACTTCTAGCAAAACCGGAATATGCTAATTATTATATGGACCCATACGGAAAGCTAATCGCATCCCCTTCAAAACATTGGATGAGGTTATTTCCTAATAAATTGTTCTTTATTCTTTCATTTATTTTCTGCTTATTCTTTCTGTTCTCTTTGGTTTTGTTCGGGTATGATCCGAAAAGGCGCCAACGTTTCAAAAAATTCCTTCTGCGCTTGCAACGTCGCAAGGCTCCGTACATTATGTCTGCAAATGGAAGTTATGAGGATATAGCAGATTTTTCTGATGATTTAGAAATGAGCAGTCCCTCTAAGTGGCATGGACCCCCGATACGTACCACTTCAAGCCATGTTCTCGCAGACAGACTTTCGTTTACTGCTAGTCGAGAGAGAACGCCTAGATCCCCTTTTCCTTAATATTCTTTACCCGTAATTTTAGGGATGGACAGCTTTCTGCTGCACTTATATGTTTCTTTTAGCTTTTTTGTCATTTTTTCGTTCGTTCTTAAAGAGAAAGCTGTGAATTTCAGTTGCTTCTCTATTTCACTTTCAGTACTTCTTTCATTCATAATACACCTAATTAACCAAACCATATTAATCACTCGTCTCAACATTATGTAGGCGTGCCAGTCCTTTGTTTACTCGTATGAATATTTTTATCAAGTCAGCAAAAACTCCTAAATGTCCATTTTACACTTGCGATATTTGAGTCATATCTCTTCTAACCGCTTGTGGCAGTTAGCATAATAATCATCATCGATTTTATTAAATTTGAGATAAAGCATATAGTTGAATTGGGTAAACTAAATATAGCAACCCCTAAGGTAAAACATGTTTGATGTATGGAAAATTACATATGTTAGTTATTTTAAATTTTAAACCATTACAATCAAGACCTCTTTTCAACCTTTGTTAATATGATAAAAAAGAGCAATCTGTATCTTAATATATCGAACTCAAACAAATGAAGCTATATTAAATAATATCAAAGTGAAGCAACTTTTATGATTCATCCTATGCATTGAATATAACTAATCTGCCTAATTCGAACATTCTAAATCTGCAAGATAAATAATTTTGAAAGTAGAATCTCCATAAATTTTCTTAAAAAACTAGCATTTGAAGTGTAGCTTATTTGAACAAAAAAGACCCAAGTCTTTGTTAGTTCACGAAAGAGCATTTTAATGCGTCGGTAGGCAATTAAATAGTGTTAAGAGTCTTAAAAAATCATGACGACCTTAATAGTCTTTACAAATTTATTGATTTAGCTTGAAAATTAGAGCCCTCAAGCATCAGTAGTTATGTACTCAGAAATTGTGATGCACAACAAGACATTGAATCTTTAGTTTTTTAAGATGCTAGCAAAAAAATTTTACTTAAATTTTTTTTAAGTAACTTAACAAGTACAACAATTCTGGAGTTCTTTGATTACTAAAAAGGGCACATTAATTAATATCGATATAATATTTGTCAAAGGATAACATATTATTCGTCATAACAAAAAACCAGAACTTTTAACATCAACATTCCCTAACTTGCGATTAGAACCAATTTTCGATAGTCCTCTAAAACCTTTAAAGAAAATGCATGCCTAGACACTTTTAGACTTACTAAATGACATTAGACACCGTTATTTACGGATTTGCTCAAATTCCAGAAGCAGAGAAATAAATATAAGAAAAAAGAAGGGATAAATTTTTAATAAGGAATGTACAGTGTGAATGGATAGATCATCAAGGTTTAGCAGGATCTCCTACGGATGAATGAATTTGGTTCAACACGTTTGACCACTTAACCGAAACTCGTTTAGTATCATGAGGTCGTTCAGTTTCTGCATATCTCATCAATTTCGATATTTGCTTTTCGAGAAGTTGTAAATGTTTTTTCTTGACTTCGTTGTTTTGCTTTTCCAATGATCCTAGAAATTGTTTAGTCCAACTCTCACAGACTTTTTCTAGCAACCCGAATCGCCCATGCTTCATATAAAATTTAATTGATGTATCGTATATCTCAATTATTGGAACACAATGCCTATACATTTGAGAGTACAAACGAATGAAAAGCTCAATATTTTTTATTCGTGCATGACCAGCTGGAGCTCTAAATTGTAAAGATGCAATGGACCAATATATTATGTAGCGCCAGGCTAACTCAGGAAAATTAATTTTATAAACAGAAGTAAGCTTCCTTGACAGAGATACTGCACTTGAGACATCACCTAAATATCCTAATGCAGAAATGATTGAAAATACTGTATGATGTGTAGGAAATGTAACGTTTCCACAGTCAACTTTTTTACTAGATGAATTTTCGTTTATCCCCCAAACGGTATCTATAAGATCGTAAATCTCTCGAATCTTTCCATCTCGAGATAAACCCACCATCAGATAATCATATGTAGTAGAATTAGGTACCAAATCGTAATTTGGAAAATCGACTTCAATCATATCAAGCATTTTACCAGAGACAGGTTCCGTTACCGGTGATCCTCTAAAAGCAGGACTCTGGAATTTAGAAAGCGACCATCTGTTTCCCCCAATTACACCGAGAATTGCATTAAAGTAATCGACACTTGGGCGGATTCTTTTCTCCTTTACTCTTGCTACTATATATTCAAGTATATGCTTGTTCCCAGTATACATTGCAACCCGTAAAATATGGGTATAGTCAACAATGTTAAATTGAATTCCCAAACGATCAGCATCTTGAAGGATTAGCTTAATTTGTAAAGAAACTAAATCACGATCACGATGTCGGATGTTTTTTCCATTTTTGGGACAAACAACGGACCGTAATATTGATTGAAAATCCGAAGTTCTGAGTTGGTCAAACTCTTTTTTTGAACGTGCTTTAGAATATTCAATAAACAAGGAGGATAATTTTCCATAAGAAGATACCCGTAATAAGTTAGACGCGATGGGAGATGCCGAAGGTATAAATTTCTGTGAATCACTTATATCGTACAGTAGTTCCTTAAGTATGTCGGTATGGGAATATCGTTTTTGTAGAATTAACTTAAATGTACATTTTCTTATATTATTTGGTAAGGAACCCAAAATTCGCATCCTGCTACATGAAAGCGAACCGAATGGTAATTTCTGGTGGTCGGTAGAACGCAACTAGCTACTTCAAATAAATCTATGACAATTCTGTATTTGAACAAGAAGCAAAGGTTAGTGAAAAGTATATTGCTTTTTGTGAAGTAATTAGGTTTCAATATTCCTGAAATAAATGTAATTATTTGCATACTCGATGAAACGCATATAGTAACAAAAACAGAAATTGTACGAAGCTTCTGATACTATCGCAAATAAATTTTTCTTTGATATAGGAAATTAGGAAATTTTTGTTTACTCTCATTCCTTAACGTTCAAGACTTACGTCCAAAAACTTCAGAACAAAGAAATGCAGCGTAAAAATTCAATAGCACTATCCTATTGCAATTTTAAAACGCGTTTTTCAAGCTGTGTGACAGTGTCAGATAATCTCCTCATCTCTTCTACGCTTTGTGTGTAAAATTTTGAATGATCAAGGCGTTCAACTGTATTTTTCCATTCGTTCAACTCAGACTGCATAGTCATCATTACATCTTTTGAACCCTGCCAACTGCTAATTGCTTCAGCCGCATCGGTGTGCATATTCTGTAAAGACTTTAGCCGTTCTAACAACAATGGTAATATGGGCATATACTGTTCAACGAAGGGAAGTTGGGAAGAACAAATCTCTAACATGATAACAATATCTTCTTCCGTACACAATTCCTTTAACGAAGAGTTTTTTAAAGTCGTTTGTTTCTCTATTGAACAAAGATTTCTTTCATGGTGTTTCAAAAAATCTTTAGCAAGTAATTGCTTCCATGATTCAATTCGGGATTGCCAAAATTGAGGATCCTGCTCAACAATTTCAAGTTTTTCCATACATTTGTTTAAAAGCTCGCTAAGCGGTTCATCAGCATACCCTATTTTTGATTCTAGTTTGAATATCCGTTTGTCAAGGCTATCCAAATCGAACGGATATGAGAGAGTTGGTGACTTCAAGGACTCAGAAGTTTTACTGTTAAGATTTTTTTCCGTTTCCAGGGTATCTTGCAAAGTGTCATCTGAAAATTGTTCAAGTCTCTTTTCCATAGTATCATCATTACCACTAATGGCAGTGTCACTGATAGTTTCTGACTTTGACCCTTCACTGTTTATGTGTTTATCCCACAATCTATCCAACATTTCCCCTAATTGAGTAAGTTCCTTCTGTTCTTCGTACATCATCGACTGCTCCCATAATTCTTCAAGTTCGCTGCGAATTTTCATTAGTTTCTCTTTCCAACATTTTTTTTCAGTTTGATCGGAAGATTTCCTGAGTCTTAGTCGACCAATTGTTCTCATCGGTACATAGCAATGTTGCTCTTTAAGTTTACTCAAGCATTCTTCTACAGAGAATTGTTTTGTAACGATGCTGGGTTCAGAGGAGCTGTCTAGATTAATCATTTCTTTCATCTTTTTTAATTACTATCAGTAAACGAAATTGCTTAAAGGCGTATCTCAGATCATATGCTTACACGTTTGATATTTTTCGGGAGTAATCGATGGTTTAGGGGTTTTATTTGGTTTCAGTTCCTTAAATAATAGGTGTTTTCTTATAGAATAAATTTCTTGATGTTTTATAGTGAGCACTATTACTTCGATAAAATACAGTTCTAGTCGCAAGCAAGTGCAGGTTAGCAAGGGAGCACCATAGTAGGTAAGCGAGTAAGCACAACAAAGTCGAACTTTACATCTGCATATACCAATAAAAGGGCTTGATAATTTTTTTTTGAATTATTTGCAGGAATCGTTTACTGAATTAACGTGTAAAAACTTTACATGCTAATATCGTGCTCAAACATTACGCTTTGTCACAAAGTTGTATAAACGTGATACTACTAAACGGCTTTATGTTTATTTAATTTCAACAACTGAAGAGTAGCATTCTTAATGATTGTTCAGTTTGTGGCACTTTTGCTGCTCAATTTGCTGCAAATAATAGCTGCAGAAAGTTCGCATACAAATAATTGGGCCGTCTTAATTTCTACCTCGCGTTTTTGGTTCAACTACAGACATACTGCGAATGTTTTAGGAATATACAGATCAGTCAAGCGTCTTGGAATCCCAGACAGTCAAATTATATTGATGATAGCTGACGACTACGCTTGCAACTCTCGAAATTTGTTTCCAGGAACAGTTTTTGATAATGCAGATAGAGCATTAGATTTGTATGGAGAAGAAATTGAAATTGATTATAAGGGCTATGAAGTTACTGTTGAAGCGTTTATCAGATTGTTGACAGAGAGAGTCCCTGAAAATACACCAGCCAGCAAACGATTATTGACAAACGAAAGATCTAATATCCTAATTTATATGACAGGTCATGGAGGCGATGGTTTTATTAAATTTCAAGATGCTGAAGAATTGAGTTCTGAGGACCTTGCTGATGCAATTGAGCAAATACATCAACACAAGAGATACAATGAAATCCTATTTATGGTAGATACATGCCAGGCAAATTCTTTGTATACAAAAATCTATTCGCCAAACGTCTTGGCAATTGGTAGCAGTGAAGTGGGAACTTCTTCTTATTCCCATCATGCTGATATCGATATTGGAGTTGCAGTGATCGATCGCTTCACCTTTTCTAATTTGGAATTCTTAGAAAATAGGGTTGATAGTAAAAGCAAATTGACTATGCAGGATTTGATCAACTCCTATAATCCGTATGAAATTCATTCTACACCTGGTGTCCAACCCATCAACTTACGAAGAAGCCCGGATGACATTTTAATAACGGACTTCTTTGGAAACGTTCGTGACATTGAATTGCACAGTGAAAAAATAAATTGGATGTTGCCCGGTGAAAACACTACCAAACCATCAATAAAAAGAAATAGTTTCGTATTTCAGGCACAAAATGACATGCAGGATGACGGTAAAGGTTTTGGTATTTCAAATCTAAAGAGTTTTCTTCCACCAACCAGAGAACTTAAATACAAAAAACATCCTATTTCTCGAATTATCTCCGCTGTTGTGTGTATTTCCTTCTCTATTGGTTTTCCGTACTATGCCAGTAAGTACCTGAAATAGGCGTTTCAAACAGGGTTTCTCACGTTTTTTATGACATTCATTAACACATTAATTTATCTTCTATTTCAAAGTACATTTCAAACGTTTGGATTGGTTTCTTTGTAGACTTGGATCATCCCTAGTAATTCGAGGACTAATGTTACTCAAAATGCTTTTGCTTCATCTTAGGAAGCGTAGGCTAATGCCAATTACTAATTATAATTTATATACGGTCAATATCTCAATAATATTTTCCATTAAAATTTACACATATGTAAGTAGGGATGAAGCGATGTTTTTAAGCAAAACTTCGATCATTTTAATATTTGATGATTTAAAATTCTATATGCACCACAACTAGTAACTTAAGCAACCCTTTCTCCAGCTTAGTTGTGAATACCACTATGCCTTCATAGACGAAATCAATTCTGTTTAAAATTTGCTTGAGCAAGGGCATTTTCGAGGTCAGCCTTGAGATCATCGACGTTTTCGATGCCGACACAGATGCGAATCAAATCTTCACTCAATCCCCGAGCGTCTCGAACCTCCTTCTTGATAGAAGCATGACTCATATAAGCGGGCATACTGATCAAAGAGTTAACAGCACCAAACGAAACCGATATTTCAAAGAGCTTAGTAGTGTTTACAATAGTTTTAGAGACTTCAACGTCGCCAGTAAAAACAGACATTACAGCACCTGGTCCACGTGCAAAGGAGTAAAAGATTGCGGTTGACTTAGCGTCAGGGTCTAATCCAGGGAAGTTGACCTGAAGTCCCTTGCTCTTTAAGAATTTGGCAATTTCTATTGCATTCTGCTGTGCACGTTCAACACGCAATCCCATCGTTTTAATACCGCGCAACAGAAGGAAACATTCGAAGGGAGCCATAGCAGCACCCATTGCGTTGATGTTAAAAAACACAGATTTAGCAATCTCATCGCTTTTTGTGGCAATGACACCACCCATTAAATCGTGATGACCTGAGAGATACTTTGTGGCCGACTCGTAAACTATATCATAACCAAAGTCCAAAGGGTTACAAAGGACAGGAGAAAGCATAGTATTGTCCATTACCAATAAGGCATCCTTGGCTTTTGAACGAGTTATTTTAACAATAGCCCGAATATCACAAATGCTGATACGGGGATTAGTAGGACTTTCAATCAAAACCAAGTTTGTGTCTGGGCGCAAAGCTGCCTCAAAGGCTGCCAAGTCAGAAGTATCAACGTTATCCACTTTAAATCCATATTGCCTTTGGTTAAAAGAGAGTAAGCGATCAGAGCCACCATATAGATCGTGGCCAGCAACGACATGGCTATTAGACTTGCAGCAGCGTAAAATCATGTCTAAAGCGGACATACCATTGCTAGTTACAAAAGCATGTTTCGCCTTCATAAGTTTAGCCAAGTGCACTTGAAGAACAGAGCGAGTAGGATTACCGGAACGAGTGTAATCAAATTTGCCCATATGCTCTAAGCATGGCTGTTTAAAGGTAGCTGATTGATAAATTGGGACTGAAGACGCATGATACTGGTCTTCATTGCCTTCAACATGTACCAATTCGGTATCGACAGAATATTTACAATCGCTGGGCATAGTGATGGTCATGGAAGATAAAATTTAGGAAGATAAAATAGGCAATATGAGAGTATAGTAGATACAGATATGAAGCGAAGAACAAATCTTTTCTTCTTAATAAGAAACAGTGATACCAAAATTCAATAAAAGGTGTACAAAAACAGATGTTGCAAAATTAAATTTTTAGGACGAGTATTAAGACCTAGAAATTGGCAAACAAACTAACAATGATTATCAGGCAGTAGATGGTCATTTATGTACTTTTTGAAGCTTCCTAATTGTAAAAAATGTTTGATAATCGCTACAATAAACAGATAACATTAGACGAGCGAGAACGACCAATATCCCTGACCCCTTTTGCGATTTTTATGCTGCCGATTATATGCTCGATTTTACTGATGGAAACGTATACGAATCGATAGACAAATGTAATATAGCGTTTTTCCTCTGTTTAGTCAGATGAGGCTAGCAAAATAACTTTTATAGCTAACCACTGGGTACTGAACGAGTAAACGATGTAAACATTTGAAAAATTCAGCTAATAACACAAACGTCTACTGCAATATGGCAATATGTTTAGGTAACGCCAACAACTAAGTTACCAGTAAGTTTGATAACACATCAATATAGTGAGAAAGACAAACATACGATAACGAACAGTTGTCACATCTAGCCCGTTTGATGAAATATTAGCAAGAAATACGACTTCTCGACTAACCCTTGAGAACCCCTTTAAACATGAAATTCCACAAACTTCCGCACATTTCACGACACATACCGCCTATCTTTAATGCGAACTGTACATCATCTAATAAACAACTCACAATAATAGGCGATCCATCCACTCGAATCGCTATTGATGCAAACTACAATTGCCGTCGAAAGGTCAAAACTGCTTCGGGATACTATCGTCAGTAGTACCCAATATCTACAAGACTCCACTACCCTTCATCGATGAGCTGTACAGAATCATACGAACCACAAGCAAAATACAGGGGTGACATAGAGCTAATCATAAGCAAAGATTTAAAGCTTTAACATCTTGAACGACATCTGTATCATCTAATAAACATATTCTCCTTGCAAGTTTCAGAACTAGTGATACTCAAAACAGTTAACATCCTATACAGTGTTCCGATTTCCTGTACGTGGTTTAAACGTTTAATCATTCCCCTAGACGCCCCTTTTTGAATTTACTTCCCACACAATATTGGATACCTACGTCCACAATCATCGTGCCATATCATCTCCGTACATTCACATGACTATAGTTTGCTCACAAACACATTAATTTCATCAAATTTAAAAATGCGTGTCTGAATGTAGTAAGAGAACACAAGGTTTACGTATTAGATCTTCTTTTTTTAGGGGTTTAAAGAATATTTCATATGTTTGAGCATTTACTGCTTATTTGGCTTAAGGAAGTCTTAGTTTAAACGGAATGAAACAGCTACGTTTTCAGACATACATACGAACTTCCATTCCAACTTCCGTTTTGGTAAAAGGTAGAGAGAAACAAATACATGCCAGAAACTATTCAACAGTTCAACCCGATTGCGTGATTGGTATACTGATATATAGGGTATTCCATAATAACACAGAGTGCATGCAATTATCTTTACTGTCGTTTAGTGTTCTATCGCTATTTAACAAACTTAACTTTTCTCATTACTAAATCGATAAATGGTATGTGCATTAGAAACATTGTCGCTTCTTGCTGATGCTCATGGTTAAAATTATGTAACATTTCAAGTGATACTATTTGAAATGGATGCAGGATATCAAGAGAAGCTTGTTTAATTATTTAGCAAAGTGTCAATATATTCAAAATCATCATCAAAAAAGGCATAAAGTAGAAAAAATGTAGCAAAAATCATCAAGGAGGTAGTTGTACGAATTCAATATAGCTGAATCGTATTTATATGTATAGAAAATGGGATTGTGTTAGCAAAAAATATAAAGGATGGAAGTATTTGTAAAGTTATAATAGCATGAAAGAGTATATAGTGTAAAAAATCTGGATAAAGATATAGTAATTGAAAAAAGCAATTTAAAAAGACAAGTATTAAAATCAAGAAATGGCGTCTCATGGGAATGTGCAATTAAGAAAATCAAGAAAATGTAAGAACTGTCACCACAAAAGTAAAATAAAAAATATTAAGTAACCATTTTTCAAGGATTAAATTTTCGCACACAGCTACCGTTTTCTCGACCTAATATAAAACTGATTATCAAAAAGCTTTTTTACACTTTACGATCGGGCGCTGGTTCAAGGTTAAGGGATTCCATCGATTCCAGTGCATACCATTCAAAGGGGATCGGCTGATATTTTAGGAAGACAAATTTTGAGCAATCAAAGAGAAAAGCAAAAACCAAGAAGTCAACAAACGTGATGCAGGAAGTTATCAGTTGGAAGCCAAGTGAAAGTTGACTGCCAAGTAAGGGACGAACAACTCCCAAAAATAGGCAATTACTTACGGTCACAGCAGCTAATGCAATATAGCAAGTCCTCAAAAGAGAGTACTTGGCCTCAAATCCAAGTTTCCTTGATTCACCAGCCTGCTTGTACAGTCGGTAAACTGCAAAGAATGGCAATCCATAGTAAACAAAAGTATAGATATTCCAAATTAGCTTGAGGAGGATTCCTCGAACCCCATAAAAGGACATCACGGGATAGGAGAGGGGTGCAAACGTGACAAACAAACCTTGAACGAAGGCTACAAAGGCTAGGTAAACATAGTACTTCACTAAAGCAGGCTTCGTGATTCCCAAGCCAAAACACAATACCAATAAAAATGATGTATATGCAGATTGTTCCAATCCTTCTTCAAAGACGAGTGAGAATAAAAAGGAAACTACGTACCATGTTGAAAAGGAACCCCTTCCGATGGCAACCATTGAGTACACCTGATATGAATGGGTAAACACAAAGATAAAAACCCAAAATGCAAGGGAAATTTGAGCAGGTTGAACCCCGGACTGACTTTTAATACAACGCAACAACCATGTTAGTGTAATGAATCCTAAAAACATCGATATCGCTAATAAGGTGGATTTTATGGTACGAAAATAAGACTCCGGAGGAGGTGCATCCCCATAAAATTCGACTGTCAAAACAGGCCAAGGAATACGAATTGGCTCAGTTTCTTGAATTCCGATAAAACAATACAATGCAGTTTCATCAATGGGTATATTAACTGATGGAGAGATTTCGGGGACTAGAGACTCACTGAGAAAATCCTCGAATAAGTTTATTGATTTAATCTCATCAAGAATCTCTGTATTTTTTCCATCGATAAATCCACGATAAGTTTCTAACGGTGTTTGGAGTTTAAGCAGTCTGTAAATAAAAGGATGTTCGGCATCCTCTTTCAGTTGCGCTTTGACAAAAGAACCTTTTTCTTCTTTGTTTTCTTTCGCAAATATGAGGTCGCAGTAAATGACAGATTGTTTCCAGCTTTCTCCATCTCTGTACTCCAACGGGGTCACAATTAATTTATCAAAGTGGTAGGCACCAGTAGAATCTTTATAGTAATCCTTATTGCCGGTGTCATCCTTCACATCCAAAGGCGCGTCCACGGCTTCTTCAGAAGAATCTCCGGACACAAACCATGGTAAAATAAGAGTGATGAGCAAAACAAAGTTTATTCGCATATTGTAACGATTTACCAGAAGTGCTCAATTAAGTATATTTTCTTTTTAAATTTTGAGAAACGAACGAATCTTTTGGCTTAAATGGGACTGCCTTTGACTTTAAAAAAGTAAAACCGTGGATATAATATTATGTAGAGATAAATATGAGTCGATCAATACCTGAATCCAAACAATAATCTAATCGAATTGATTAACTTTAACAAATCTCCTCCAGTAAACGTTGACAAGCCTATTGTAAGTACAAAAATGTGGGAATCTTTGCGCTTGCTTTGATACGACTGACCAAGAAAGCCGTCAAACTATGAATAAATATGAGCTTCTCGAGGAGCTGGATTGAAAAAAATCAAAATTTTAAATTATATGCTTCTTAGAACCTATATTGTCGAAAAAAATTGGCTACTAATGAAAATATACATATATGTACGTGGTGGTAGATGAAGAGTTGACAGAACTGCTACAAAAATATGATTTAAGAAAATATCTAAACTATGCACCAGACATAGACAAATTTAAGTTTTACATATATCTTATTAAGTGAAAGACAAAGATTACTGTAGAATTCAATTGCTTGACAAAAACTGAGAAATAATAGTTCCGTGTAAACTCCTGAAATCCCTACAGCTTACTACTGACAAAGGAAACAAAGACTTGCTTCGAAACGATTTATTTTTCGTTTAACTTTTACAACATATGGGACTTTTTTATTATAATTTTTGGAAGGAACAAATTTCTCTCATTGAGCCAGTCACGGCTAATTTTGTCACACCGCAGTTAATTTATGAGTGAAAGATCTTCATATCATTTCATTTTTCTTTTTTCTTTTCTTCTAGAGCAAAAAGTAAGTTCTTTATTATAGTGAAACTAGACACTAAGTTTTTGTATATATTGTTGGCCGTTAAAATTAAGCTTATTTTTAGCGAGATGGATGGAATATTATAAAGAAAATATAATTTACAATTAGGATATAAATAGTCGTGGGTAATAGCGATAATCGTCTTCTGTTGTTTTCTTGAAGTTTTTTTTTACTCTATTTGTAGCTTCTTGTGATCCTTAGATAAATAGAAGTATTTTTTTTTTTTGGATTTTTTATATCAGTAAATTTATGAAATGCAAATTTTTGCTGCCATTAATTGTAAATAATTACATAAATGTGTTTAAATAATGAAATAGGAGAACAATAAAAAAATAACTCTGATAATCAATTTGTGTTAGGTACACAAAAATACTCTTTTTCATGAAACCTTTGTGTGCCACAGTAACGTAAGTTAATAAAAAATTTCAAATTAAATAAAACCAATAACTTCAAAATTTCCTTTACTGTCAGAATAACTAAAAATAAGCTTAGTATTGTAATTCAAGTAATTCTTAATGTATACAATAAATGAATACCTGTTTAGTCGTATTGAATTATTTGCGATAGCTCAAGTGACTCATATACTAACCATCTGAGGTATATACTAAGGAGTAGAAAAATCAATTGTTAACAATTAAAAAATAAATCAAATAAATTGGAACCTCTTAATATCCCAAAGTTAGTTTTGAGCGGTTCATGTATTATTTAAACAGGTATAAAGTATGAGCTCAAATATTTTAACAGCAATAATATTGTCATTTACATAGTACAGTTCAGCTGAATCCACGAATTTTTAAAAAGCCGCTGGATTATGCCTTACGAATTTTGGTCGCTCGTAAAATATCTGTTATACTGTATTATAGCAATGTTTACATTTAATTTCCTCTGTATATGCACAATTTTCCTTGGAGCAAGGGTCAGAAATCTACATTTGTAATAATAGTTCATATAAATTTTATATGTTTCATCTTCATTGTTATGTCAATAGAACTGGCCATGAAAATATCAAAGAGCTTAAGAAAAGACTGTAACTTTGATATCATGCAAAGATGATATCCGAAAGTACATTTCAATTAATGAGCAAAATAACAGAACTGATAATAATTTTCAACATCAGTTTAACAGAACATCTTATAATATCATGAAGTTCATTGGGACTAACGATACCTTCAAATATCCCAATCCCTTACCGTCTTAAATTCTCGCTGCTGTTCACACTGGGGCTTTTTTCTTAAAAAAAAAAGAGAAGATTACTATTTTAAAGCTTGTTAATCAAAGTTGAAGGGGAAAAGGAGGAGCTTCCATTTTACCCACCTTTCCCTCCTACTCTCTCCTAACTTAGCAAGAGCAGGTTTCTCACCAAAAATTAAATTCGATGGCTTACTACAACAACCCAGCTAATCTACAATACTACGATTATTCCTATACAGCTGACAATTCTTTCAACACACAATCTCGTGCTGCTGGTTTTTATGACGAGCCATTACACGAACCATTGTCCCAAGGATGGCTTGCTGCTTTTTCCACGAGTGGCTACCCTGGTGAGCCATCTTTGTTGGAGGAGTTAGAAATAAATTTTGGTCATATAAAGCAAAAGGTACGTCGCAAACGATGGAAAAACTTGAAGAGTTGAATGGTTGAACGGGAAAGAGTGATTTCGTAGTGAAATGTTAAATTCGAAAGTGATCGAAGATTGTAAATATTTTTTTTACTAAAATAATATTTCTTTCAATTAATGTAGAAACAAACTTTCTATTGATTCTCTTTTTTTGTTCAACTTTCATATTTTAGATGCTGATTAGAAAATCATTTAAATGAATCGCGTTAAGCTAACTTCTTCATTAGACAACTCATGTTTTAAACCCATTTAAGCATGTCGATGTTCATATCATGGATGATACAGATATGGCAGGGCCTATTCTATTTTGTTTATTATTCAGCACATTTTTATCATTGCACGGTCGTTCTCACTTCGGTTACATTTATGGTATTGCCCTTTTGGGCTCTCTTAGCCTTCATTTTGTTTTACGTTTAATGTCCGCTAAAAATTTATTTTTCACTCGAACCGTCAGCGTTCTAGGATACAGTTTACTCCCTCTTGTGGTGATTGCCTTTTTTAAAAATATATTCACATTCAAGTACGTCAGTCGATCGATCTCTGATATATGGTAAAATGATTTTAGATAATCGTTACACAATTTCATGCTTTAGGAATTTTTAATACTAACTGTATCTTTTTAGTGGTATTGCAGGATACGCATTAGCGGCTTTGGCATGTATTTGGTGTACTTACGCTGCTAGCGCTATGTTTGTTGGTATCTTACAAGTCAACAATATGCGATTCTTGGTTGCTTATCCAATTGCTCTATTTTACGGGGTCTTTGCCGTGATCACCGTGTTTTCGAAATAATCGTATCTGTGCATCTTTATCCCATAAAAGAGATATTTATTATCCATGTTCTTTCTTTTTATCTCACATTTCTTTTTTTCAAATTAAATAGTAACATTTTTAATTGATAACGCATTTCAATATTCCATATTGTCAATTATGACTTTCCAAGAAGAAAAACAGTAGAATGAAAATACAACGTTGAGGTCAAGATAGGAATTGATTAATAATCTAGATATCTAAATCGTAGAATATTAGAATTTAACTATTATATGAAGGTTTGAATTGGTTTCCGAAGCTATTGTCGTGCTCATAGATACATCGTCTTATAGTAAAACTTAGGAACAATACTAATTTCCGTTAAATTTGATAATGTAAATAATGACAATTACGAATCAAAAAGAAGAGTCTGCTTGCCCTTGTCTGTTACAATAAATAAAAACGGTGACAGCTACATCAAATTTCCTCAACAACAATGATACCAACGACTATGCAATGTTTATTTTGAACATGGTTTTTAAAATTAAATACGCTATTTCATTAATAATCTGGTATTTTCGTTTCAGTCATTCCTAGTAACTAAGTTTAAGGTATCCCTTTGCTTGGGAATTTGAACCAAGACTTGAAAACATGGTAATAATGTCAATTCCAGGGAACAAACAAGCAAAAAAGTCAATTATTAGTTTAAGGGTCCTTTATCTTCTTGGTTTTTAAATATTATTTTTTTTTAATCTTTTATTTTTTCCTCGACAGACGGTATCTCATCCTCCATTAACGCATTATACGCTTTACCCACATGTCTGACCAGGTCAGTTGATTGAGTTGCACGACCACATTCCTTAAACGCCAAACGACTGCACCAGCGAGTACAGGCAGAGGCTCCAAATGCGGCAAGGAAGAGACATTCTTTAGCATCCATATTACCTTCTGTATCCCATTCTTTGCTAAGATAAGCATGTCTCCAAGCAAGGAATGTAGCAAGTATACCAGTTAAAATGTCACCCTGACCACCACAACGTTTAAGACCACCAGGAACGGAGCAAGCATATGCAGTAGCGCCATCGGAAATAATATCGGATTGGCCTTTTTGAATGATGAGCAAATTTAGTTTGCCAGCTAGCTGATTGCAAGCATCGGGTCCGTCACTCTTAATGTCAAGCTTGTCGCAAAGTCTTTTGAACTCAATAACGTTAGGTGTTAAAATTACATTATGATAACCCGAAACCAATTCGGGACGTTGTTGAATTAACCACAAGCCATCAGCATCGATAACCATAGGCATATCATTTTTGCGCGCATACTCAATTACTTTGGCCATAATCTCTTGCATCCATTCATCACGTCCCAATCCAGGCCCAATTACGATGGCATGCAATCTTCCCATCATGGGCTTTATAAGTTCAAAGCATTTATCGACACTATCTTCTGGTCCAGCTTTGTCCTTTTCACGTAAAAATGGATGAACAATCAGATCAGGAGAATAGCTTTTAATGACATTTGCAGCTTCTTTTTCACAAAATATGTGGCTTTGGTCACTGCCGAAGAGCATCGACGACATCGAAGAATAGTACGGAGCACCTGTGTAGTGCTGACAACCCCCAAAAACACCAACTCGACCGGCTTGACCTTTGTGGAAGGTATCAAGAAGTGGTGGAATGATGCGCTTCACACGAGTCAGCAAATTTGTAATTTTGGGAGATCCAGATGTCATGTTGTAATCTTGTTGAGCGAATTCTTCGGATAGCAAAAAATTATAAAGAATTACAATTATAATAAATCAAAAAGTCTTTAAAATTCCTGAATTTTGTATCTCTTAAGTACTGTGAGTGCTTCGGAATACGAATGTTCGGTTATTCTTGGAGTTGGCGTATGTATGATGTTAAGGTGGAAGGTATGATCAAAATGACGCTCAGTGATGAAGTTCAAATGTTCTCGAAAACAAAAAAAAAACGTAAAGAAACCCTTTGTTTTTTAAAAATTTCGCACTGACGATATCAAAAGGATGATCCCCTTGTTCATTACGAAAATCAGCAGTTTGTATAGAGTAAACGAAGTTTGGTAAGAAGATTTGCAAATATTCACAGATATCATGAGATTCCAGTATAATAAGAAAAATTTGATATTAAAAAATCCAAAAGTCCAAATACTACCACTGCTGCAATTAAGAATATCGCTTAGTGGAAAGATAGAAATAAAATTATGAATTCAATCGGAGATGCAAGACAACAGTCTAATGTGATGAAATATATTGAGTAGTTAATATCTCCATAAAGTAAAGGGGCTTTCGTAAGATCTAAACCATATTGTTTCAAGGAGAACCAGTAATGGGGATAATAACATATACGTACCTAGTATGGGTAATTACAGGAAAACAGGGCATTTAGATGTAAATGGAAGCCTTACAGCAATTAAAAAAAAAGAAGAGACAGTGAAAATGATTAGATAAGATACACACGAGATTTGACCAAACCCCCATGAAAACTGCGCATAGCAGTATGAGTTTTATCGGGGATTTGCAAACGACGAAAAGCTTCTAAAACATGAGAAACTTGAAGGGGAGTTCTCCCCTCAGTAAGTCCATCAAATAAACTGCAATTTTTCGGATGATGCGCTGCATGAGAGCCTCCACTACCCGAGCTATTTTGAATCCGATCCATTCGATCTTTCACAGCCAGTGCTTCCTCAGTTAAGGTAGCCACAATCTCAAAGGTCAAGAAGCCAAGTATATCTACAATATCATTATCAGGGCGAGTATCTGTTAGAATAGACATGCCACACCATTCACGAAATCGCTTGCCTTTTCGATAAGTAAAACTGGCTTGTCGACATTCACTCCAATGAACATACTCCTCACGCGTCATTTTCTTCGTGCGTTCATCTGCCATTTTAAGACGTTGTCGCGTCGCATATGCCATTTCCATCGTATCGTTATCTTCTTCAAACTCTTCTGTTTCCGGTACAGGCTCTGTAAACATATTTTTTACTTCCCAAGGCATAGCAACTGCATTCATTGACCTTGTTTTTGAATCTACTTCCTCAAAAAGATCTTTTGTATCGGCAGGATTGGCATCCTGCTCCTTCGCTTTCTTGCGCACTTCCTTCCATGACAGGTATGTCTTTAGTCGATTCACCTTTGCACGATCATGGCGAATTAAGAAAAATAAATCTTCCACAGTAATAGATCTTGAGCCACGTCGTAAAGCTAGCTCATTTGCCTGAATTAACATCTCCATCACTTGTCCACGTATTAGCTCTTCGACTAATTGTGTGGTTTCTGGGAGAGGATCCTGCACCTCCCCTAGAATGAACATCATTTGTTGAATTTCAACACGATATTTACTGGTTCTGCCAGTCTCAGTCATTCCGCATTGCTTATTTTTAACCACTTCCCAAAGTGGTGGGTAGTTGACAAGTTGCTGAACTCCAAACTGACAAGAAAAATATAGTTTCCAGTAAGAAGGACTAATTGATGGGGCATAAAGTGCTTTAAGTTGAAAAAGAAAAACCATTGTCAAACGTTTAGCTTGCAAAAAGCAAACAAATTTTATGAGAGCTGGATACACTATCCAAACTGCAAACCCAGTCCATTCTTTCGTTACAGAACATCCAGTACAACTAGTTAGTGAAGAAGTGTTATTAGAAGAGTAACTCCTGTCTTTTTTTGAAGCATAGGTTTATTAATTTAAGATTGTAAATGTTTGAAATTTTTTACCTTCGTAACTTGTTTACTTCCGTTTAAAGTAGATACTTGAGTAATCTATAAAGTGAAAAGCATCAACTTTCTTTGGTCTGAAACTCTCTTTTGCTAGATCATTCATCTTTGTTGCCATAAATGTAAACACCTTCTAATTATCAGCAATTTGTGATATTACTAGCAATTCTTTAGATTATGTTTTCGTGTTTAGAAGGATTTCATTAGTCTGAGTGATATTGCAATTTCTTCTTAATGCTTCTATTTCGAGCATGCTGTAAAATCGTCTGCTACCAATCTCTGTAATTTTTAATACTTCCAAAATGTTTAAGTGTGACTAGAAACTAAATTGAATACTCTGAACAAATGAATACCCTATTGAAGCCATCACTCATAAATTCGAGGAGTTAATTGCGGGAACATCAAATTGGCGGCTTAGCCTGAACCTCGGAGAAAGGGTCAAAGTGTAATTCTTCTATTATTTAAAAAAGTTTAACCGCTTCTTAAAGCAACCAAAAACCTCTTATTAACTAACTAGTCTGCATTTCATCAGTCTTTATTTATTATTGTTTACCAACTTCATTAAACATCTCGGTTAGATAAACTCTAATTTGCTATACGATCTGATAATTTGTGTTGGCGTACCTTTTGCATACTGCCATTTACCATACACTCTGGATGACTGAGAATTATGGAAGCATGGAGCATCGTAAAAAGAGTTTTCGTAATAACGAAAATTTAGAACAGCAATTTCATCCCCTTAGAGAAGAGCTTGATAATGCTGGACCCATAAATGATCGTACTTCAGAATTGTCACTAGAAGGTGTTTCCAAAGCTGAGGCAATTGCTTCAACATGGTCTAAAAGATCGATTATTGTTGCTTACCTTGGGTATGTTAGTATTGTAGTCATGATAATCCATAAATCACGTAGTGTTTGCATACATCTGTTGAATGTTTGTGTTTGTGGTATGATCAAGCTAACACAATGTCTTCTCTTTTAGTCTCTATTTGTTGTCATTTGCATCTTCATTAGAGCAGCAAACTACGTATTCTTTGCAAAGATACGCAACCAGCAACTTTTCCGCCCATTCAAACTTGGCTACAATCAATTTGGTGGGCAATATTCTTTTAGCAGTTGTTCGAGCACCAATGGTAAAGGCTGCCGATGTCTTTGGACGTTCGGAGAGTCTTAGTTTAGCATTAGGAATGACAGTGTTGGGATATCTTTCATTGGCATTTTCTCGAAATATTCAAATGTTTACCGTAGCATATATCCTCTATATATGCGGCCAAACTGGGCTAGGTCTGTTATCTCAATTAATTATTGCAGACACATCTTCGCTACTCAATCGGGGGATTCTCTCTGCTATCCCAGAACTTCCCTATCTTGCAACTGTTTGGATTGGACCAGTGCTTGCTCAAGCCTTTCATCCTGAGAAAAATTATGGGTGGAGATTGGGTTATGGTATATGGGCGTTCATTTTACCAACAGTTTCATTACCTCTCTTGGCTTCGCTTTTCCTAAACCAAAGAAAAGCCAAGGCTGCAGGTTTATATAGAGAACATCATAACTTGATCAATCATTCCACTCCTGAAAAACTTAGACTATTTTATTTGTTTTGGCAGGAATTGGATGGTCTTGGAATAGTGTTGTTTGTGTCTGGCTTTACGCTTTTGTTGCTGCCTTTTTCCCATTCGAGTCAGGTAGTTTCACCAGACTCAACAATTTTAACTCTCTTTACTATAACTCTCTCCATTGCTTTGTTAGTAACCCTATGCTTCTACGACGTCAAATATGCACGCTATCCCGTTTTCGCCTTAAAATCTTTGAAAGACCGTACCATCCTTGGTTCATGCGTTTTAATTTTCACATATTTCATGTCTTATTATATTTTCTCAAATTTTTTAACTTCTTTCCTTCAAGTCTCTTATGGATTATCAATTGACATGAGTAGCCTTACCCTTAATGTTTTTGTATTTTCAATGACTACGACGGCTATCCTGTCAGGTTTTCTCATGAAGCGGTTTGGTCGCTTCAAGATGTTGCTTATGATTTCTGTTCCTATGTACGTATTGGGGATTTTGGGTATCATCTTATTTGGTATTAACGATAACCACTATACCCGTCCCCTAGTTTTAGTGCTTATACTTGCTGGTATGGGAGGTGGGTTACTGACGTTAAGTGCGCAAATTGCTGTTCAGTCAGTATCGTCACATGCTAAATTAGGTATGAATCTCACGTTGTATTTAACGTTTTCTTCTGTTGGTGGTGCCTTTGGATCTGCTATTGCAGGAGGCGTATGGAGTAAGAGGCTCTCAAGTCGTTTGTTACATGACCTTAAAGATCATCTTCCTGTCCCAGAAATTGAATCAATATTCCGGGACCTACGAACTGCTCTGTCATACCCCCAAGGGACTCAAATTCGTAATATCATTAATGTTGCTTATACTGCCACCGAGAAGGATCTTTTCCATATCTCACTTGTTGCCTCTTTATTTATGTTTGCCGGACTTGTTATAATTAGAGATGTCCCCCTTTCCACTGAAAATCATGATACAGCCGTCGAAACTCCCTCAGAATAATTTACAATTAATTTTTTTAGAATAGTGAACCTAAGTATGCTATCCAAAAATCCTTCTTATCTTTATAAATCCCCGTTTTTATGCTTTCATTTTTCAATTGTCTTTCTTAAACGTACAAAAATTTCCAATTTTTGGGTCATTGGAGTACGATTACGACTTTTTTTTATATCATTAGTACAAGGGATTTTCAAGGGTTTGTATTAATAAATTTAAAATTATTCAATTCTAAATGTTTTATAAATAAGTGTTTTATTGACAAGTTTTCTTTTGAGAAGGTGAATCGTCTTCTGCCGGTCGTTTTTCGTTTTTCTTGTTAGTAGCATACAATTGATCAATTGCCTCTCCAACAAGATGACGCTTGGCTTGCCAAATGTTGCGATCCAAGTAGGGATGATCAAAGTCTTCAAGATTATCGGGAGGATGAAACCAATAATTAAATGCAATATGTACATCGCTACCTCCAGAACTAGCGCTTGAAGAGGTGACTTCATGAAACCAACTTGCTGGTAAATAAAGCATGTCGCCAGGTTCTAAATCCACCACTAGAGGAACTGTCCCCGCAAGAGCAGAAAGCTCATCTTTATCAACATCAACATTCTTAGCATCATCAAATCCCATGAATTTATGCAATCCATTAACACTCACCTTGGTAAAATGATCAGGTAATTCGGGTTTTGTATCCTGCAAACTAGTTGCTTCAATATCATTTCCTTCATTCAATAAAATATCACTTTCCGGATCACCGCCAACTGATCCGTCTAACAAGCTAGCAGCATCTCCTTCTTCTAAATCATTCCAATCTTCTTCAGGTCCGCCAATTTGCATTTGAAGAACTCTGTCCATCTCATTTTCATATTCAGCTTCCAATAGTTCGATACTTTCTTGAGGGACCGCTAGTTCTTTCAAAGAACCAATTTTTTTTTCTAAAAATTGTGTTTTTGCAATTGCAGCATCAAGCTCAGTGAGTCCATCGCTGCGCTGAGGGCAATCTTCACCTTCATAAGAAATTAACCCATTAGGGTGGATTTTTGAAATTTTTCCAGAGAGTTTAAGTTGATTTGCATGATCTGGTGAAATAATTACGAATCTCTTGTATCCGGAAATGACCGCATATATGTTATCGTGAAAATCATGGTGTAAACCGGAAGAAGTGCCGTTCTCACTTTTTCCAATCCAAAGATTGCATTGCTGGGGGACCAAATTGCCCATTAATGCCGGGGTTATTGAAAAGTCGGTAAGCAAACCATCAGTAGGATGAGGACATAAACTTTTAACAAGAAGAGAAACCTCATCATCTCCATCTAAAACCTCGTTGGATTCATCGTACTGTGTAGTCAAATAAAGTCGTTCACCATTTTTTAGTTTTTGAAAAAATTCTTTGATGGACATTTCATTTCGACTCATACCTTGTCCAAAGGTCCCAGAAACAGGATCGATCGGCTCAACCTTGCATACGATATCACCAATTTTAGAGAGCAAGTAATCCTGTTGCTGCCATAGGTAACCCTTCCAGTCAGACTCTGGTAAGGAGGATTTAATGATGACGGGAGTCCTGGTAGCAATGAACTTATCATAAAAATCTTTAGGTGTTAAATCGTTCAAGTTCTGGAGCACTGGAACCTTGTCTCCGTGTTTAGGCGAGTATCCTGCTTTCGTTAGCTCAGAGCAATGAGTCCTAATTTCTCTTACCTTTATAGGTTGATAATTCACTCATAATAAGTTGCTATCGCTCTGCTAACGACCATTTGAGAAATTTGCCTTTTATATGGCCGCTCAAAACGGAAATTGCTTTTCTATTGAAAATTGATGATCACAAATATTTATTTTGGGATAGTATTAATGCACTAAAAGAAAGTTATGTGCATACAAGAAAATTTAGCACAGACTTGAACTTGAATTGGATACAAGTTGTGAATGAAATAACGGCGTCTACAACATTTCCAAATGTAACGAAAAGCGATAACAAAGCTAAATCGCTAAACATATAGCTAACTACATTTCATATATATACTGGGCAACCAACAAACCACAGTTATATAGTTATTATACACCAAATTACATATACAAGAATCAGATCTGCTTCAGCGAAATGATATCAAATGCATACATTATACTACACTCTGAAGTCAATATGCTTTAACAATCAAAAAAATATGTTCAGTAACTACTTGCCAATTTTATAAAAATTTTAGATACATATGTGCAGTGCACTGCTCTTCTACTTAGCGCATGCATAACCAACTCGATGGAATCTTACAAGGGCCGGAAATGCCAAAGTTTCAATAAATAAGAAGTCCCGCAAGTGCCAACACAAAGATAGATTTACCTATTTACCTAAGGTTATGAATCTAAAACTTCATCAAGTGAGGACGGTCACCGTTAGACAAAGCGAAGGAAGCAGCGAGGTATTCCTTCATATTAGGGATAGCCTTGATAGCAGGGAGAAGCTTAGCATCAACGGCCTTTTGGTCAGCAATACGCTCAGCGGGAAGAGCGTTCTTGGGAGCGTTCTCGGCGAAGAAAGCTTCATCCTTCTTGACGGGTCCGCTACGCTTTTGCTTGGCAAAGTAAGCCTTGGTGAACTTCTCAACAGAGACACCGGAGACATCGATCTTGGGGGCAGAGGTAGCAATCACATAACGGTGGTTGACACGACGGATAGGGACACCGTTGACCTTGTAAGGGCCAGTAACGACAAGAGTGTCCTCCAATTGACTGAGGACAACAACACGCTTACCACGGAAGCGTCCAGCCAACAAAATGCAAACAGTTCCGGGTGCTAAAGAAGCACGGAGCTTGGTAGGGCGTACAGCCTTACGAGCCTTCTTGGGGACGTTTTCACGGTAGGCAGGATAGTATTTAGCGGCGGCCTCGCCGGCAGGCAACACCATACGTTCTCCGCCGTTCTTAGCTCCGTTGACCTTGACTGTAGACATCTTTTTATGCTTGGAGTTTTTGGGTGGTGTAGAGATTCTTCTAACATAAAATGAGAAATTTAGTGACTCCCAAAAAGAACAGTCACATGTTGTGTTAGCACTTTAGGGTAGGGCAAGGACGAAAGTTAGAGCAGTCCAGCACTGAACAGCGTTGCTCATGGGAAATGGTAAAATGATAAAATTATAAGTAATGTATCGTTATATGATTAAAAATTCCGTATTCCAGTGTTCGAAGAATATGGATATAATTGAAACAAAAAGATGCCTTTAAAGTAGTCAATTGAGCCGAAGTTGCTTTCGATAATAATTCCTGAATCAAATGATAAATACTGCAAAATAGGCAGTGTAAAAATGAAGAAACTGAGAACGTCATTTGTGCCAAAACATAATATAGTGGATAAAGGCAATAATAAAATGCTGGGAATGCAATTCATGAATCAAATTTTAGGATTTTTAAATCGTACCCTTGATTTATCTTTCATTAAATTGCATGTTACATGAATTTATTCATCCAAGCTCTTAACTTCTGCATTTCCAAGCTTTTGCTTTTTTCTGAGTAACAAAGTAGTTTGATCGCCATCCTTGCTTTTTTTCTTTCTATCCTTCTTTGCTTCTTTTTTTTCAAATTTATTCAAATGCTCCTTCCGGGATGCTGCTCCTAAATTGGACAAACGCGCTGATTCTTTCATTAATTCGACATCATCTGATGATTTACCTACCATAAATCGTAAAAGTTCAACCTCTTTCTTCCATTGCTCTGGAGATTTGGCAGGAGTCTCCAAAACTAATGGGATCCCATCCCACCGTGAATCATTCATTATTAGTCGAAAAGGCTCTAATCCTAAAAATCCTAAACCAATGTTTTCATGCAAATCACGATTGCTACCAAGAGGAGCCTTGGAATCATTTAAGTGCCATCCAGACACGTATTTGGCTCCAACCTTTTCGTCAAACTCGTCAATAACTTTTTTGTAGCTCTCTTCGGTGCGAATATCGTAGCCTGCAGCAAATGTATGACAGGTGTCCAAGCAAACCCTCCAACGGTCTAAGTTCTTAATCTTTGACTTTAAAGCTGCAAAGTCATCAAAGGTCCCTCCCAGACAATTTCCCTGACCAGCCATGTTCTCTGTAACTATAATAACGCTTTTGGTCTCTTCGTGCGCACGATTGATGCATTCTGCTAAGTTGTTGATTCCTTCTTCCTTTGTACACGAAGCAGTACTACCAGGACTACAAAGATCAAAAGAGTTAGTACGTTTTGGGTAAAATATAAGTAAATAGAGCACACTATGAATGACATACTGAAAATTGTACAAACCAACACCAAGTCTTTCACAGCGCTTCAGGTCGTCGACAAAGCAATTGAATGCCTGTTCTCTTTTCTGCTCATCGGCATTGGCCATGTTAATCAGATAGCTTCCATGGACAAGAACCTGTTTGCTCGCATCGAATTTCATTTCGGATGCTGTCTCCAAGAATTTTTGAGCAACATCCTCCGATAAATCCGGAGAGGTCCATTTTCTTTGTGATTTTACAAAAAAAGCACAACTATTGGCACTGATATAAAATTTCGTTAGCAGATAAGCTTTGTTTATTGCACACATCAGTCACCTCCTTCAAAATTATGTGAGAAAAGTTTATAGCATAAGCTATGGTTTTTGAAAACGACAAATAGACGTACCATCAGCAAATCCTCTAACAATTTGCTAATAACTACTAGTGAATCAGTTTGCAAGTCGCAATAATGCACGATTACGCCAAGCCTAACGTACACTTTCTCAACATATTCAAGCTGATTGCTTTAAGAATATACTTACTTGATATTTTTCATATTGATTAGAGCGTTAAAAACGCCCCCAGCTGCAGAAATATGCGCGCCTACTAATTTTCATGCAACCTCCATAGCTTCCTCAGAATCCTCTTGTTTAAGGTCCTTTTCAGGAGAACTTTCTTTAATTTCTTCTTCTTGACTCATCAAGTATGCTTTTGAAGAAATGTTTAGAAAGACGCAACTATATACCTAGCAAGTGTGTAAATACTCGGTTTAAGTAACAAAAAGTAACATTTTCCTAACACTTAGACCTAGCGTCTGTAATTGTAATATCGCGTGCGTAGTACCAACATTTAATTACTATTCAAAAATTCTGGGTAGTTTGTAACTCAACTCTACGGAAGCTTTAGAATTGGCTCATCTTTCCAAAGCTGCACAATAGAAGTGCGCTTGTGCTAAATCGTATAAAAGAGACACGCAAGCTTATGGAGTGGACGTTTTGAAGTCTATGGATTACTGCTTATTTATAATTGATATTATTTCGTTTCTTGAACAAAGCTTCAGGTTGAATTAGAGGATCATCATTATTGTTGACTGAGAGTTCGGTTTTATTGGCATTTTGAAGAAAAAGTTAGACTCAAATCTAACGAGTTTGCCTGCTTTTTTTTGGATACTTATCATTTCTGTTATTATATGTAATGCTATATTACTAGTCACTAGCAGTTTTAAACTCATTTTTTTTTTCAAAGAACACAGCCATAGAATCTCCTTAGTTTGCATCGCAATTTTATAGTTACCTTTTTGCTAGTAAGCAATTAATTTTTGGGACTTTTAAGATGGATTCCTGGCTTGAATACGATGACATTATAAATCAAGACATTGATATTCCTAGCAATGACCTGAGTGGTTCAGGCACTCTCTGCGTTGGTGTACACTCTTCCCTTTTAGAAAACTCTTTAAACTCAATAGACTCGTTTATTTCTTCGAAAGAGGAAATTTCATGGTGCGGAAACCAGTCAACTCCTATTGCGACAAAATCACATTTATCCTGCATAAACCCTCAATACGTCAATCCTTTTGATACTTCACCTGTCTCGGTAGATACAGAATTTCAGGATACATATTTGCTTGATGCACCTTCCTTTGCACAGCCTCACTTCAGTGAGAGACAATCTGTAGACAAAACAAGATCACGATGCCTTAGTCGTAATCGTCGTCGAAAAAGACATCCCAATCTTCATAAAAACCATCAAAGATTACTTGGCATGTCTTTTCCACAAGACGGCTTTCGTCGTATGCCTGCCGAAAGTGTAAATTTTAGTTATTTTAGGGATACTGGATTTAATGAACCCACAATATTTCCTTCGTCTGATACACAAAATACGCGGCAACTAAATCTGAGTAAAATCGCTACTTTAATTGGTTATGATTGTCCGCTCGCCCTTGTGGATGTTGTGACACAAAAACAAATTCCAAATAAAATGGACATGGAAAGTTGGGTAAAGTACATGAGCCTCGAGCCCAGCAAACGTGGTCGAATATACGACGTCTTGAGCTTAGAGGTTTCTACAACAAAACTTGCCTATTACGTCCGGAAGCCTAACATCGTTCGTGATCTCGATTTGGTTAATACTGTCTGGCCTCCTGGTTCCTTTGCGTTGGGTGAGTATCCCCATGTTGATACTTACTGCTTAATGTCAGCGGAAAACTCGTATACTGAATTCCATATTGAATTTGGTGGATCCTCAGCTTACTACAATATTCTAGACGGATGTAAGATATTTTACCTTATTCCAGGAACATCTAAGAATTGGGAAGCTTATACAGCCTGGCTAACATCTTCAAATGACAGCGACAAAAAGTTTCTACCCAATATGGTTGATGTATGCTACTGCGTCGAAGTTCATTCGCAGCAAACAATTTTGGTTCCTTCAGGATGGATTTATGCCGTTGTGACACCTTGTGATACAATTTCTATTGCTGGTAATTTCTTAACGTTCCTTCATATCTATCCCCAGTTGTCAATCTACAATCTTGAGCTACAATTGGGAATTGAAAAAGAGTATCAGTATCCATATTTCGAGAGCATAATGTGGTACACAGCTATACATTTTTACCTTGCGTTCCCAGATAATTCGAGTCGTGATGGAATTGATGATATAATTGCTGAATATGAAACTGGTAGATTGTTTGATATCAATGCGTTTACAGAACAAGAATTGGATGGATTTGAAGAATTGCTTAATTATCTTTATATTCGTGCGCAGATTTTACGAGATTGCGATATAATTATAGACATTTATAATGAACCCGTAAAAATATCAAAAAATAATGGCTATAACTCAGCATATACGATGGTACCTCCGGATTTGGATGAGATTTGTGTTGACTTTGTACAAAAGTTTGGCGCCTGGATTACTTACCATCATAGACGTAGCGCTAAACACCCATCTTGCAATTGTTTTTCACACCTACAAACGAAGCTTATAGATTCGGGGCCTAAACCTGCAAATAACTCTTATCAGCATCAGTCTAATTTCATTGGCGTTGTGATTTCAACTAATCATAATATCATTAAGAAATGTCAAGAATCTCAAATACAAACAGGAAAGAATAATTGCTCTTTTCAGTTAGTAAAAAAGAGGATTAAGAGTACTAAAAAGGCACCCAGCTGGCGCTCGATAATTAAGGCTTTCAAGAAGCGAGAAAATACTAGGTGTAATTTTCTGTCAAGTTTACATGCAACTACGTTTCGTGAGGACATTGTCGTTCGTCCTAAAATCAAGTCATTCGTTCTCGAACAGTTGATCTTTCAGGCGTTGTTTTCATTTGCTATCAATTGGACACCAAGCTTCTTTTTGAATCACTCCAATTTTGAGAATATTGCGTTGAGTAAAGAAACGTTTAACTTTGGAGGTGAAGCCAATTGCGAAAATACGGACACCACATTATTTACTACTTGGGGCGATCAAGGTTTTAGACCAAGTGATTCTATTTGCTATAACGACTTTAATTTATTGGAAACGGCGAATTCTGATGCTGAAGCTTCAATACATGAACTCGAACTTCAACCGCTGAATGCAGTGAATGAAAGAGAGGTTGATATATCGCAAACCGACATGACTCCATCCACGGCGTTAGACACTAGGGTAGACACTAGGGTAGACTCTTTACCAGAATTTTCAAACTTGATACTTTCGCCCTCAAGCAATGACGACAGTTTTCAACTTGACGACTTGTTGTCCCCCTCTTCATCAAATCTCAAACAACAGATTCAAAAAGTCGTTCCTCAAAATTCCCTAGAATTTTCTGTTGGTGAGAAAGAAAAAAAGGCAGCCGAATATAGCCTGCTTCATACGTTTTCTTACAAACGACTCTCTATGGAAAATGAGAAACCAGATACTACAAAGGTACCTTTAAAATATAACATACAACATGAAGAAATGAAAGCGTATCGAAGAAAAAATGATTTAGAATATATAGATCAGCACTTTGCAAGCTCTAAGAGTGGAATTTCGAATGGGAGGAATAATAATAAAGAGGTCAACTTAACAAAAGCTGAAAATGTCGGCATCAAAAAACGTCGAATCATGAAAAATGAAAATAACATTTATGATTTTGAAGATCACTCTCCTGTTAGGGAAAAATGGGGGCACAGGCTTCGGTCCAGAGGTGCTAGTTAAAGTACCTCGGCACTTTTTATTTCCTTCGGCTACCATTGAATATTTATCCCCACGTGCTTATGATTCTTGAGTAGTTCACATTTTATGAGTATATCATGAAGGTTTCATCAAATAATTAAGACTCTTTTTTTTTCTATTAATTGGGTTTTTATTTATAAAACGATTAAGAGCATCAATCCACTTTGACTCGTTGTTTGCTTTTAAACTACGATCGTCCTAAAATGATTTATGGACTACATAACACACAATGGAGTCATTGAAAGCGTGGACATCCCCATGAAGCGGCGCAGGGACACTCAACCTGAACGGATTGTATCAAAGCCGGATACTACAACACACTTTTTAATATGAATGTCTCCTATTGGCGTCGTCTCGTCTACTTTATCCATCTCAGCTGATGCAACGACGCTTCAGGGTTTTCCATCCAAATCCCAATTTACCAGCCTTACTTTTTTATAATGTGCTAATATTGTTGAATTGTGCTCAAATATGTACATATACTACCCGATATAATGATTCTATAAATACTCTTTTTCTGTTTTTTTTTTTGGAACTCATATAAATAAATAATCCGGCGATCTAACTACAAGCCACGTTTCTATTAATCTAATCGGTCGTTTCATCTTTGAATATTATTTAATTAATTTATTTTCCTATTTTAATTGTTAATACTACTAGAAACAATGGTAATATTCTAGATTTCTATTATCTTAAGATTTCCGCATTGCAACCTGCTAAGTAATCTTATCAATGCGTTAGAACGCGTAATGTTATTTTACATTTTACGGTCCGCAAGCTAAAGCATGCACTATGTATTCATTGCCATACGCGAGCAATGTACCCGGCCTTAACAATACAGTAGACGGATATTGGAATTCAAGCGGAATTGAATATTTCTGCTTTGAATTGACTTAAAATAATGAATGAAGATGAAACTTCAATTTTAAATAAGAAAATGGAGAAAATTGAGGTAGAAATGGCGGAATTTGAACGATTGGGCGCTGAAAGAGAGAAGGAGGCGGTCGAAAGAATTGTTCAAGAGGAAAATCAAAATCCTGAAGTTCCATCGAACGATGACGCGTCCACAGATATTAAATCGCGAAAAGAAGGAAATATGAAAGTCACCGCCGAGGAAATTGGTTTGGAGACTGAGAACTTTGATGAGCTACCTGTAAGTAATGGATTTGGTGTAAGCCGACGAGAAACCCATTACGGTAACAACAGGACGTATTACAAAAATTCTCAAGGATATCGAAGAAAACCCAAGAGAGATGATTATAACAATAACCGAAAAAACTTTTATCCTCCTATACAAAATTCTACATATTTTATAAACGCTACCGGGGGAATTGACTCCATGCCATATTTTGGTTTAAATAATGCTCCCGGCAATATCTATCCCTTCTCAATGTATAAACCTTTGGAAGCGGATCCGCAGTATTTATCTGTTCCCTCATCCATGCCTTCCAGAAGGGAAGCTGGTATGGCTTATGGATATCAGAACTACAAACGAGGTGGTTATACTCCTAATACGCAGTATTTTGAGGAGCCTCTTAATAACACCTCTTTTCCTAATTCCCAAGGGAAAGAGGGAAAAAATTCGGGGTATCGTAAATCGTCAAGGATCCTCGATATCCGTGTAAAGTTTGGAAACTCTTCTATGAAAGCCATCAATTTTCAACCTAAAAAGAAAATTGTCCATGTCGTGCATAATCCCCGTCTCCATCAGAACAAAGTTCTTCGCGTCAGTATACCTGGATCCCAACCAGCACTGGTTACACCCAAACATAAAATGAATGTTCCTCCTATGGGAATGTATCCCTTACCTTTCTCCCCTTTACCTTCTGCAGCTCCGCCTATTCCTTTTTCCCCTAACGTCTCTTCCCATCCACATATGGCTTTTCTTCCAGCCACTGTACCAACTCATTCTGCTCCTCCTGGATTTGTCCCTTACGATTTTCCTATTACAAATGACAAAATGTATCCTTCACCCTCATTTCAAGAGGAATTTCCATCAACTTCAAAGTCCCCTTCGGCCACACCGGGATCTTCTAACGCTCCTGTTGTGGATATGCATCCTAGCGCTGATTCCGCTACGTACCCTACTTCCATATATCCCTCTAATGTACGTGCAAGAGATGATTCTCAGCAAGCTTATATTTCTGCGAATATGACTACCGGTGAAATGCCATCCATGACCAATGTTCCCGCTGGTAATGCACCTGCAGCACCGGGAACCATGTACACAACCCCTTTACCTACTGCCAATAGTCCGATTGCATATCAATCCTACTCTGTTATGCCGACTTACTGGTCGTTTCCTCAAAATTATGATTCCACCGTTCCCGCGGTCTATCCTTATATGCCTCCTCCATTTTCTGGCAGTGATATGAATGTAATGTCCAATCCTGCTGCCGATACTTTACGATCTTATTCACCTGCTAGTCAGGTCTCAACTCCCCCCTTCGGTTTCGTTTATTACTATGACCCAAATCAGTATTACGTACCAGTTAGTAACGAATCAGCCAATGCTACTAGCCAGCCGTTGTCTAACTTAGACACTGGAGGCAGTGCGCCTTATGACCATATTTGATGGGTCAATGACTTATTGTCTTTTGTTAGAATGATTTTTATCATTGAGCTTTTAAGCATTTTGATTTAATTATGTTATGACCAGCATTTTTGTTTTGGAAAATGACCGGCAATGCCTATATCCTCATATCTTCGTCTTTCCTGTTTTCTTTTAAAATCCACTCTACATACCGATTAGGCATCGTCGACTAAAAAAGAAAAAAGTCATTGGTTTTATTCAAGAAAGCACATGATCCGGTTATCTTCTTAAAATTTAGCCGGCATTCAACTTATGCTAATGAAAATAAAATATGTTATTATCATTTTTTTCATTGTTTTGAACTATAAGCCTAAAACGATGAAACTTTTGTAACAGAAATAAACAAGAAGACTCCGTCTTCAATATATACAAACTTTTTTTTTCAGTTCCCCATGTATTATACTTGAAGAAGCTTCAAATGTCAGATAATTCTAATGAAGTAGCAATATTTTTTTTATCGGTAGCGTTCTTCGTTTATGTTTTAGCTGACGAATGCTTGATAGACGAGGCACTCCTAACAGCAATGAAACATATCAAACTGCTTACGAGTTTAATAATAAAAAAGTCAATCGTGCTTATCGAAATTCTTTTTCGAATAGTCTTCAGGTGGAGGAGAGGCAGCGAGAGCTGAATAAGGAGAGTCGATTTCCGCATCATAAGTACCGCGGGTGTTTTGGGGGTTTTCGGAATATACATTTTCATCCAAAAAGGATTTAAGTTGTGTAAATGATTGCTTAGCACCTTCCTGAACGTTACTAGAGAAATTATTAATGGCATTCATGTAATCCTTCCTTGTTTCGGGATCTTGAACCTAAAAACAGAGTCAGTACAACAGAAACTTTATTTTTTGGATACAATAAAATGTTTGTACCTTTGTAATCCCTGGCTGAATATAGGACTTATTTACGTCTTGAATCTGTTGGGAAACAGATCTGGAGAACATGTTCCAACCATGACTAAGTGCAGAAACAGGATTAGATGATAATTGGTCCAAAAAAGAGCCACCGTTATTTCTAGCAGAAGAATTGGGATTAACAGAGTTAGAGCTTCCAAACCCTTGATAGCGACCTCCTTGTGAAGGGGGTAAATCATCAGGGCGTTGGGAATTAATGGAACCAAGCTTTGCAAAATATTTATCATTTGCTTCTTTTGAAACTGATGGAATAGTTGGAACAGTTGAAGATGAAGTTACAGAAGCATGAGAGGAAACGCTCTTAGGACGATCAACTTTGACCCATTCGACACCATCTACTTCGGCACGAATTTTTTGTCGTAGGTCCTCAGCAATGTCGGTATTGTACTTAAAATGTGTTAGTCAATGTGAATAAAATCAAAATAAGGTAAACTGGAAAAAATATAGAAGGTTCAAAGATCATACTTTTTCACGAATACTTCCGGCAGCAGAAAACATCGGGTCTGTAGACAAGAATGTTTTAGCATTAGAATTTCCACCAACCTGTATAGAAGTTAGTCAGGAGCATGCAACAAATGTGGGCTATATATGTTGTTTCAAGTCATTGATGAAATTATAGTGAGCTTGCATTTTATAACTTCAGGTGATAATCAATTGCGCGTCATGTACTTGTTTTTAACATTAAACATTATTCTTGTCAAAAAAAGGCACTAAATGACTTGGAAAAAATTCGAAATAGCGGCAAGCAAACTCGCAGATCAATAGCGCTACCCTCTCAGCCAAATGAATTATTATATATATATGTTTTTTTTTTGGTAAAATAACCAACAAACTCCAATAGCCCGTATCAATCCTGATGCTTACCTCCATCATCTTCACTTGACGTTCACTCCAATTGTCCATGGTAATACTGCGGACAAAGCTCTTTTCGACTCCCAAACCACGATGCTGTCCACTGCAATCCAAACAAATGAAGATTCCCAAATTACAAGATGCCCATTGTGGATTTGGAGCATCACAATCAAAACATTTCTTGTTTTCAGGAAGACGAGTGAGTTGGTCTAATTTATACGACATTTTTTATTAGATTATTTAAACAACCAACTCATTAATTGTAGTTTGTTCTAAGTGACTTTGAAATTTCGTTATTTTCATGTCTCACCATGGTGTGAGATTTTATGGAAGTGCGTAAGAAAACGTTAAAGATCTGGTGAAACGTATTCCAAGTATATAAAATCAAAACATGAAGGAAATAAATATGTCGTGCAGTTGAATGCATTTATGAGTTTCAACTTTTTCTTGTTTTTGATCCATACTGTTTAAAATACCAGCATCTAGTTTCTTGGAAAGCTTACGGTATTATTTTGAGCAATTTTCATATCTGTCTAAGAGTTCATTGACCTTCAAAATAAATAGATTAAAGAGATTATTCAAGTTACAATAAGTTTGGTTTAAGAAAATGCAAATTAGTTTAAACAATCCTCTCGTTTTTGAAACAAACTGATAATTCAGTGATTTTTGACTACAAATAGAAATTCAGAAATTACTGTGTTCCTCGCTTGTTAAAGGTATGTAGCAGAAAATCTCTTATGAGTTGGCTACCTCTTAAGTTGTATCGTCTTTATGAACTTAACGACTTTTTTAAGGACTATAGAGGACTAGAAGCTTGAAACTACAAAACTAGACTAGTAAAAAGGTTATACCCTTATAAATTTGAGTGAATACATCCACTACTTCCATTGCACACATTAAACCAGTCTTAGTCTGCATAGCAAAGTAATTTGAGCTACAAATTATTTATACTATATATATGTCTTTCGACACACACGTTAAAATGTTTATTAAAAAATATAAAATAATACTATCGAGTTTTTAATTCAATGTAAACAGATACGCTAAAAGGCTGAAAGGCTACGAAGTTATTATTATTGTAATTGCATAGCTTCAAAAATTCTCTCTTTAATTTAAAATTTTAGTTGAGATCAAAGTAATGGTCATCAGTAAGAACTTGAATGTAACCCTAAAACTTGCAGCTTTTTGCAATATATCTTTCCAAGTTTTTAAGAACAAAGTCAAATCATTGCAACTCATTTTGCTAAATATTTTCAATGTTTCTCACGAAAACCGACTGGGAATTGGCTGTGCATCTAGTCAAAACACTTGCTATAATTTAGCACGACATTAAATATTCAAATCATTTGAATAATATTGAATTATTTATTAGAGAATACTGTAATATCATATACATTTCCAATCGCAAAAGTATGCATTTTTAAATGGTTTGCTTGTATATGACCTACCATCTCTATAACTTCATGGTTTCTCTACATGTCTCATATACAGAGTATTTTCGCACAAATTCGAGATCCTTTTCGAAAGTTAAGCTTCTATTCTCTTCCTCTATCTTCTGAAACTTCATCTGTTGACTCCAATGGGTTAAAGAACTCGTTGAAGGATGCGTACTTTGGGCTGGAAAAAGCATTGACCAATACAGACGCCGATTTACCACTAAATTTATGCGATTACATATTTTTTCCAATTGTACCTGTACTAAAGTCCTGGTATCGTGTCCCAAGTACAGGAGTGGAGTATGCCATTCAGTGCGTGAATTTGCTTTACAAGCATGGTTGGAGGGAAGCTCATAATGAAATGTTGACGATGCAACTATTATTGATGCTTCTTAATATAGCAGATGGATGGAAATCTCCTTCGGAAACTGTGGAACAAGATTTTCGTGTTCGAGAAATTACTTTCGAAACGCTTGAGAACGTTATTACAGATTTTAAGCCTAATTTTCACGATAAAAGACAGTATCTTCTCTTTGCGAGAGCTCTTTCTAGTGCTTTGGATATTATTCCAAATAAAAATAGCTCACGGAGATTACAGTTTGCCTCATTGTGTTGCGTCCAAAAGCTAATATGCCCAAAGCAATATCGCTTACCAACAGAATTTCTTACTACTTTTCTTCCTGGCATAGTATCGGGATTGACAAAGGGACTGGCGCCAAATGGAACCTGTCAGTATTTTAAAAACGTGTGTATCTCTTTGAATATTTTAGGTGATACAGTGGTGAAAGCTATTAGTGACGATAACACAAAAGATTTGCCAGATGAAAAAGATGCTTCTTCTAATTCTCATTTTTTTGGCCCAACGAAGCGTACAAAGTCTTGGAAACGCGCTACCTGCCAACAATTAAGCAATGCCGTCAAGGCAATTCTTCACCTTCGTTCTTCACAAAACTTACATGTACAAGATGCTTTATTTGATTTTTGCTTTATCCTATTTAGAGATTGTTTAGATTCACTAAAAGATTGTAGGATTCATTTACTAGAGAGCATGCTAAAATTGATCAATAAAAAAGAAAATCCAAAATTAAGGGACTATGGGATGAACAAACTCGTTTCTCTCATTGAATCATTCAACAATATTACTATGGAATCAGTATTAACTGAATGCCTAAATGATTGGTCTACTACATGGTCTAGTGTTTCCACTTTTGCTTCAGAAGATAATAAATTGGAGGAGTTGAACCGATTGAAAAGTCTCTTAAGTATATCCAGTCATCTTCCTAAGACTTTGCAGCTCATGGAGCCTTTACTGGATGGTATACTCAGCCAACTTGTACCAAAGTCATCGGGAATTGATTCCAATTCGCAGAAGCTTTTAACATCCAGTACTTCGAATGAGTACATCCATGGTGAATTTTTTGGTGGAAATGAGATGGAAAGAACAACACAAGAGATTGTTACAAGCTTCGCAAAGGCACCTAATGTTAAATATGTTATGCAGTCCTTACTTTCTAAGGCTACCTCAGCAACAAATGAAAACTCGGTTCGTGCATTTTGGGCATTTATGGTACTTTTGAAAAGTGACGTAGAAACGGTGGACAGTTTGGAAATGTATATTGATTCATTAGAGCAATATTCATTCGAAGTATTGCAACAATTATCGCAATTAAATGTCTTTACGAAAGCATCGTTGGAGGATAAGCAGAAAAAGGAAAAGTATAATCTTTTGTGTGTTCGTTCTTGCATTGCTATTGACAGCATTAGCTGGATTTCTTCTTTACAAGGAGTAAAGTTTCGATCAAAATTAATGGCATATTTTTATCCTCTCCTTGAACATTTGGCGTTTGCTTCTCCTTATGTATCTTCGTTTGCAGAGGCATGTATTCAAGCAATTGCGACAAATTGCAACTACTCGACGCCAGCAGAGTTACTTAGAGAAAATATTGACTATGTGGTCAACTCAGTTGCCCTCAAATTGAACACATTAGACGTATCACCTCAACTTCCAATTGTGATGGCTTATGTAATAAAGAATGACGATGGAGGATGCATTCGGTACATTGGAGATGTAGTGGATGCTATTTTTGGGATTTTGGATGCTTACCATGGTTACGCACGGCTTACAGAAGGGTTGCTTGGAATTCTTTATGCCATAATAAAGCAAGAAAGTATAAATGGCGAGGAGAAAAAGCTCATCGTCGGGGTGGAGGAGGACGCAATGAACGAGGATAAAAATAAGCCATGTAAAAAGATTCGCGAATTCGTTCAACTACTATTAGAGAACCCTAATTATCCTCTTCCAAAAGATGATCATGAACTAGAGGATATGATACACGATGAACAACAAGAAACGAAAAGTGGACATGAACAGTTTCGCGAACATGCAATGAAGGAAAAAGAAAAGAAGGGCAAAGAAAATGAAAATATGGGTGAGACCACAGTTGATCATGAAAACATAAATAGTAATGTTATGGACGAACAAGGAGAAAAGCAAAAAGATGATGTCGTCGATATGGTAAGGAAAATCACGGAAAAGGCGCAGTTATTCTTATCACATGAACAAATTACGATACGAGTGGAAATGTTAAAATTGTTGAGCTATGGAAGCAATGTTTTGGCTAAGGAGCCAAACACATTTTATCCTGCTATTAATACATTTTGGCCATTGGTCGTTATTCAGCTTGACACGGATAACGAACTGCTAGTAGAATGCGCATTAGAAACTATATATCAAGTTTGCGCCCTTGCAGATGATTTTATGACATCTAGGATTCGCCAAGATTTGCTTCCACGATTGGAGACGTTGTGCCAACGTTGGCATCTTTTCAATGTTGCTCGAACATATTCTAGTGAGCATCGTTTGCAAAGGGCAATGCTAAAAGTAACTTCAGCATGTGTGGCTAACAAATTGAGCATTGTAGTGTATTTGAAGCTTATGGGGATAACGGCACCCATCATACGAGCCATTACTCACATGTCTCAAAAGTATGCGGGGGATGAATCATTGGTGGAAGAAACTTGGAACGCATTTTCCAAGCAAAATCCCGACGCAGTGTATTATGAGAGAGAAGTTCGAGGGTCTCAAATGATTGACACTTTCTCTACTGAATTGTTAATTCCGGGAAAGCAACGTGTTCAACGTACATATCGCCGAACACATGAAGTTTTGGAACCTGTCGGAGCAAAGACGTCGGAGACTGTTTTCAATGATTTGCTTGGGCAACAAGGCAGCGGGAAAACCGAGACACAAGAGGAACCACTCCCTTCTTTGGACAATTTGTTACACTTGAATCAACCGAAAAAAGGAGCTAAAAAACCATTGATTTCCATCATTTAACGATAATAAAAGTGGTTACCAGTTTTAGAATTTTCCGTGTTTTAAAAGAAAATACAAAGAGCCTAAAAATCAGGCAAAGAATTCCATTACATCGCATAAAATTATATTGGCAAAGGCTCGACTTTTTTCATCTTGGCATTATTTGATTTGACTAAGGCTGTACTCGATTCAACTTGTTTCGATTTAGATGAGCCATTTTACCTACATTCAATGAGTCAGACTCAACGAATTTAGCTAAGTTGACGAAACGAGGCTGGCAGCTACCTAAATTATACTAAAAAACAAACTCATCTTGCTACCGAGCACAACGACGATCGCACCTTGTTTCGTAGTTTCGCTAATCTTTCGAATGAACTATTTTCTATCCAATTTTAGATTCAAAGCAAACAGCCACATGATCGGGCAAGGAATAAATGGACAAACGATAGTGGGATAGTGGGTTATCAGAAGACCAAAAAATAAAGAAATTTGAAATTTTTCTAACTTACATCTACGCTACGAATTTCATGACTCTGTTTCGTTTGTCTTTTTTCTATTGAAAGCTAGTCATGACTATGGCTGCTAAGGCGCAATACGTTTGGATGAGCGAATGTTTAGTCCATACTGTAAAACCGAGGCAAGGCCGTTTACTCGAATTTTCGGATATGTATTTGCGATTTGGTCTGCCTGGAAGAACCTACCCGTTTCAGTGTGATTCGACCTATTTCAGTATTTAGCGTTTTTTTCTTTTGGTACTATCCTTAGTTATCCTTGTTATCAGTAAGGGGGCAGCAACTGAAAGGAGTAAAGAATAGACCCTTTAAATGGATGTGAGAGATTGGAACGAGATTAGATTAACAAAGGACTTGGACTTTTCCAGATTTTTTTTCTTAAAAAAATTATAGAAACTGTTAATCAACAGAAAGCGAAAATCTTCTATATTACAACATTAACCTCTCTAAAACATTTTTTTTTCATCTAAAAACATCTTTCCCCCCCCCCCAAGCACCCCATCCCACTAAGGATCTTCTATAATTCCATGGATTTTCCCGGAGGAGCTGCGTTTTCCCCACATTTTCAGTAGGGTGGGTGATAGCCGTTGCACGGACCAATCATTAAGCAATGCTTATCTTATCTTTATTTGGTTGAGCAGGAGACGAAGGAATTCTGTGAGGGGGTTGGCTTATCAGATCGGAAATTTTCCGCTTAAGTAATCTTCTTTTCCACTATCCAATTATAGAGAAAAGAGATATATAGGAGCATTGTGATTGGAGATTTTGACATCATACTTACATCCTATTCGTCTGTTATCTCCGCCATCGCTCTTCCATCAGGTTTATTGCAAGTCGTCAGCCATTAGCAAACGTATGGTCTCCCAAAAAACAAGGTATCTGGTGTGACTGTTGATTATTGCTTGTTAAGTGTATAAATATAGCAGACATGGCCAGCACGTCCCTGAATCCTCCTGCTACACTGCACTGGTACATCTGGTAAGCGTTTTGAACCCGGATCGATATCTCTTACATACTCACGTTGTAAGAGTTTTGTTGGATTGTAGTTAAATTTTGAAAGTCTTTGCGTTGAAGGCGTCGAATACGGATTTGTATAGAACTTTGGATTGTACAGCCTGTATTTGTATTGTTAAAAGTTTTCGAGGTCGCCTTTTTTTGATATCTCGAATTCTCTAAACTTATCATTATTATATAGATATACACTCTATATCACTACCTTCGATTTTGTTTACTTTTTTGGCCCACCATGAGTACCCCATACGAACCTGAATTTCAACAAGCCTACAAGGAGATTGTGGGCTCCATCGAGAGCTCCAAGCTCTTTGAAGTTCATCCCGAGTTGAAGCGTGTGCTTCCAATCATTTCCATTCCCGAACGTGTCTTAGAATTCCGCGTCACATGGGAGGACGATAAAGGTAACTGCCGTGTTAACACCGGCTACCGTGTCCAATTCAACTCGGCTTTGGGCCCCTACAAGGGTGGATTGCGTTTCCATCCTTCCGTCAACTTGAGCATCCTCAAGTTCTTGGGCTTTGAACAAATTTTCAAGAATGCCTTGACGGGCCTTCCCATGGGTGGTGGCAAAGGTGGTTCTGACTTCGACCCCAAGGGCAAATCCGACAACGAGATTCGTCGCTTCTCGCAAGCTTTCATGCGTCAGCTTTTCCGCTATATCGGTCCTCAAACTGATGTACCGGCTGGTGATATTGGTGTCACAGGTTTTGTCGTTATGCACATGTTTGGTGAGTACAAGCGTCTTCGCAATGAGTACAGTGGTGTCGTCACCGGCAAGCACATGCTTACCGGCGGTAGCAACATTCGTCCTGAAGCCACTGGCTACGGTGTCGTTTACTATGTTAAGCACATGATTGAACACCGCACCAAGGGTGCCGAGACCTTGAAGGGCAAGCGTGTTGCCATCTCCGGTAGCGGCAACGTTGCTCAATATGCTGCCTTGAAGTGCATTCAAGAAGGCGCTATTGTTAAGAGTATCAGTGACTCTAAAGGTGTCCTAATTGCAAAGACCGCTGAAGGCCTTGTCCCTGAAGAGATCCATGAAATTATGGCTCTAAAGGAGAAGCGTGCCAGCATTGCCGACTCTGCTTCTCTTTGCAAGAAGCATCACTACATCGCCGGTGCTCGTCCCTGGACTAATGTTGGTGAAATTGACATTGCTTTGCCTTGTGCAACTCAAAACGAAGTTAGCGGTGAGGAAGCCGCCGCTCTTATCAAACAAGGATGTCGCTACGTTGCTGAGGGCTCCAACATGGGTTCTTCTGCTGAGGCCGTTGAAGTCTTTGAGAAGTCTCGTGCTTCTGGTGAGGGTTGCTGGCTTGCTCCTGGTAAGGCTGCCAATGCTGGTGGTGTCGCCGTTTCTGGCTTGGAAATGGCTCAAAATGCTCAATTCTCTACCTGGACTCATGCCGAGGTTGACGCTAAATTGGCTGGAATTATGCAAAACATCTTTGAACAATCCACCGATGTCGCCTCCAAGTATTGTGACTCTGGCTCTAACAACATTCCCAGTCTTGTCGATGGTGCCAACATTGCTGGTTTCTTGAAGGTTGCTACTGCCATGCAAGCCGTTGGTGACTGGTGGTAGACTTCATTCGTGAAATGTTTAGGCATTTTTGATTCACTGTATCTGTATATGTTTTTTCAAGTCACTCGCTTTTCTGTACCTCTTCTACTTTACCAATTTTTTTAAAAAGCTATGAATCTATTAGATGATTATGATGCATACGAAAAAAAATAAATCAGTCTTTGAATTATTCTCACAGATGCTTCGAATACGAAGTACCCGTAATTATGTAGACTTTTCATGTAATAAAAGGATCATTTGATTTTCTAGTTCCGCTCAAGGCGCCTCCTTTATTCAATTAATTTTAACTGGTATTTGATAGCTGTATGAAATTATTATTTATGAGAATCCTTTGAAGAATTTACTAAAAAGAATTTTTTAACGTTATGTAAATGATAGACTTGTATAAGAAAATAGTTGAGAAATAACAATTGCTGTTAAAAATGTGAAGAATAGACTAAATTATTAAAATACATAGGGCTCATAACGGTAAATTAAACATGGGCATTATTTGTACCCAAAAGAAGGGCTCTGCCTTCAGCTAAATAGGCAGCCGAGGTTTCATTAAACAGATCATCATCGTTTTCTGAATTCAGTGATGAATCATCAAAGTCATCGGAAGAGCTGGCACTGGATGATTTGCGCAGCGTAATGGAATAAATGAATTGTCGCAACCTATATTTTAAAGAAATCATAGAAAAAATAATCGGCAGTAGTATAAAGGTTGGATAACGTTTGCTAATAAGATTTCCAAGTGGTAAGAGGTCAATACTCTCACCATAGAATTGATGGAATTGGGTGGGATAAGGTTGTAGAGAAACAAAGTTATAACAAAGAGGAAGCGTTAAGCGACAAAGTTGAGATGCGAAGTATATCAAGGAGGCCGTATTTGTAGCTCGGAAAGGAACTAATGCATAATAGTAATGTGGCGCAAATTGAGTTCGCATCAAGGATTTGTACGTGCAGTATCGCATGTAATAAACAAATAAAAACGATACAAAAATAGAAGTGGCAGACGAATTGGTAAACTTTTGTAAGATAATACCAACCAAGGAATATTGAGTGTGCAAAAACACTTCTGATACCACAATGATTACACTCATTGAAGCCATAAATATTGAGAACAAAATTCTAAAAGCTGGAAGAATCCAAACGTAAAATGCATATGCAACGACAGGGTGTATTGGAATATATGAGTCTGGTAAGTATAGACGATAAGAGCCAGATGCTTTAGCAGTTTTGATCAGCATAATACGATTATATTCTTTTACCATTTGATTCCAAGTAGTTTGTAAAGCGATCACGTTAGACATTCCATTTGGAGAACTGTGAGGATTGAATGCGTGATCAGTAAGAGATGAAGTAAAAAAATCGCTGCTAGATTGATTCCGGCCGTTATTTAAGCTAATGGATGAAGATGGTAAAGAGTAGCTCTCGAGCCGAGCTTGAAGTTTGCTGTATACTCCGACAGCCTGGCGCTCAAGAAGCGCGGCACGTTTTGTAATAAATGCCTTTTTCCACATACTAACCGGGACATACACAAAACCATTTCCCAGAAGAAATATGACAAATAAGAGTCCCCAAAAGTATGTAAGGGAAATCACCAATTCTTTAAAGTTGGAGAAAGACATAGTTCGCAAGGCGAATCGCAAGTACGCAATTACGACACATGTCAAAAATGTCAAAAGTAAATAATATCTAAGGTTTTTGTAAAAAGAATCACTAAGACGACTTCTCGGCGTTGAAAATTTACTTTCCATATAACCTTGGACAAAAGGTAAGATGATCCAACTGAGCACGAATGTTAACCAATATAGGAATCGCCATATTGAGAGTGAAACATCCTACAAATAAGTTAGTAAAATTTAAACCATGAAATCAGTAGAAGAGTAATAATTGTATTCATAAAGCTTGAAGTAATTTCGATAAAGTGTAATCAATCTCGCAACAAGTTCAAGAAGGCTTTTAGAGGCCCTATATAGTACTTGAACAATTAGATGACTTCCAATTCTGTATTTGTATGATATTTAGCTACCTACCCAAGTTACGTCGATAGGAATTAACAACGTTACAACGAATGGTACATATAAGCCTAAAAATACGAAAATTCCAGGAATTGAAATTAAAGAATGTGGTTCAATGTATTTATATATCCAAATTAAGGTGAAAAGTGCTGGTATAAGTAATAATAGCAAAAGGCCCAACATTTCGATGAGGCAAACGGTAGGTGTGATTGGAAATCCGAGATGGGTCATATACACGGGAATTTTGAGGAAGTGCAAAAATACTTCAAAAATAGCTTCGAATATAATTTTATTATCTTGAACGTTTTTAAATCTTAATAAACACAAAATCCCTACATTGAACCAACTGCTCATCATTATTTAATTATGCTATCCACATGTAAATAAAGCGACGAATATGCACTAAATATATTGAATTTGATAAATATTTTTATTTAAAAAATAGCGCTTAAAAAATATTTTTACCAAACTTAATTATCCTAACTGTGAAACTACAATGTGAAATTTCGGGCATGTTGTCTACAAATTGAATATTTTAGTTTTTAGATTTCGTTTGTACCGTATATCATTGAAAATTATATCGCTTTAAATTATTTAAAATAATTCAAAATTTAATAAAAAAATTTTGATAGTATATATAAATCTCTCACGTCTCATTATAACAACTTGAAACTGAGTTAAATTATTTATTTTATAATGAATACAAAATCCTTCAAAAGAAAATTGCACATATTTATTAAGCTATTAAATAGCGATTAACTTATTTCAAGTTTCTATAAAGCTCAAATGAACTCATCGACCCGTTAATGTTGAGAATCACATGGTTAATATATTTTATTTACAGAAATTCCATTTGGGAGGTTTCCTCCCTGGAGGTTTAATTAATAAATGAGGATTTAAATAATTTATAACAATCAGGTTGGTAACAAAAGGTTTATAGTTAATTTTTGTACTATATTTGTTTATGAAAAGCTCAACTCAGAAGTATTACAGAACTAACAGATTCCACAAATTTATCAAATACATATGCTTCAGTAATCGGTTAAGAATTTTTTTTGGATTTGCAAACTTAGTGAATCTCTTAAATGCGTACATATTTACAAATTCGAAAAATACTTGTTCTACTTGATTCAATTTAGGAACATGCAATTTAAGCTTAATTGGAAATTTTAAAAGTATAAAAGAATGATCTATGGACCAAAGGGATTAAAAAATCGATCGCTTTGATGAATTCCAATTACTGTGGCATTGCGTTCTCTGCCAACTACCATAATACAACAGGTGAAGGGTCTCTTTTCAGAAAATGAGTGCAGACGAAGAGATCCTTGCTCATTATGGTTTGACAAGTTTAAGTCAAGACTACTGGACTGAGAAGCCGGACTTTGCGATTGCCAATGCCTCAGTAGATGTACAAAGTCCTACTACCGGTGTTCATCATGAACGTAATCGTTCAGAAGACATACTTCGTACGGGTGGGTAAGTATTTTGTTTAGAAATAATTACAAAGAAACTGGTGAATTTATTTTTCTCTAACGATTTTAGCGCTACATCCGAAACTACCAAAGATGCTAGTGCAGCTGGACCAGTAACACCATCATTTGCAATGAAACGTAGTCAAACGAGCGTCCAACCATCTATGTCATCTCAAATAGCTATTGGAGGTATGAGAAACCCGATGGCTACACGTAAAATCGCTGGGACATATCGCGATGCTCCTGATAACTCTATGCAACAGACGAGTACGGGAGTTCATCGATCATCTTCGTGGTTAACCACCGATGGAACTCATCAGTTATTATCGTTGATGGAAACAAACTTTAATAAATTTATTGCCGCGAAGGAAACTATAGATAATGTTTATGCTCAAATTATCAGCACCTTGAGTCATGCTGGACCCGCTAAGACAATGGATATGTGCGAAGAATCAATCTCAGGCGCACTTCAGCAACTTCAGCTTTTCAACACAGAATCAACTAATGAGGTCGATATTTCTTACGGTGAACTATTGGTCATGCGGGAGTGTGAGGCTCTATTCACATACCCTGAGAAATTTCGCTTATATCACAAACAAGAAAAATATAGTTTATTAATGCAGGAGATTGAAAATGCTAAAAAATTATATGAAAAAGATCGCGAACGTTTAGCAAAGGTCAATCCAAAGCTCGTGTATTTAGTTGATCATGCTTGGGAAATTATTCAAGCCACTATAGATGGCATTTGCGCCTCTATCTGGAATCAAATTTTACAAAGTCAAGGAGATTTTGCTTTTGTTGTCCGTACATTATGCGATTTGCTTAAATTAAAACCCAATCCCATTAGCGGACGGGACCCTGTACTATATGCTACAGTCAGTCAACAAAAATATTTGTACAATCTTATGAAGGAAAGATTTTCCTATTTTGAAAAAATAATTAAGTCTAGACAAGAAGACTTTTCTAAATTATCGTGCACGCGTGCATCGCCCATGCTGGTTTGGCGTGCTGTGGCTCGTGGATGCAATTTGGATTATACACTTAGGGGACGACCTGAAGTTTTTGCAGGAATGCAGCTTATCGAATGGGCGAATGCATGTGTTTTAAAAATTGTTCGTGAAATCAAGGAAGTTGAACTGTATGCCAAAGAATTCATTAGTGGCATTCAACAAGCTAGCTATCCAGAAGCCGCCAAGCATTATGGGCGTGACCCGAAGCAAATGGGTGTAGTGGTTGAGAAGTTGAATTCTCAGTGTTTGGAAATGGTTTATTCTTTTGTGGGTGAACGTGGTGAGCGTTTAGAAATGGATGGAGCCTTTGTTCTTATTCAATTACATTACTTCCAAAGAGTTGCTGATTTGCTTCCCAAACGCATAAGAACAGTATTTTCTATGGCCGCTACCCGTTGTATTGTTGATACATGGATGCTCCAACATGCGCCTCAATCCAAATCAGCTAATATAGAAGAGATGTTCATTGTAGATGCCAATGAAAACCAGGTATTGGAACCGGAATTAATGGTTGTGGATGTATTACGAGAATTGAATAAGCTGTACATACCACCTCATCGTGAAGAGATTGTTCGAGAGATTCATCATGCGTTTTATAAGGTTTTGTATGCGAATGCAAGGTTCCCCAGTATGAGCGTTTCGATGGCGAACTGGGAGTCCGATGTATGGTCTCTTGCTTCTTCTACCCTAATTGATTTCGTGCAGCACCGTAACCAGCATGATATGAAAAAGCTTGCTTCTAAAATGACAACCTCTCTACCTGTTTTCTCTACCTCCATTACCCGCTCTGATGTTTTACACTTCGTAACTCGACTGTTAAACTTGCGTTCACGTTTGGTACCTTACCAAAAGTTTCTCTTACAGACATTTCCTCTTAACGAGGTTTCTCCCTCCCTCGATCCGAGAATTTCAAAATCTCTTCGAAACTTGCAAGATCTTTATAAATTGTTGGCCATACGGGATACCAGTTTTTCCAATACCACACCCTCTTCCATATCCAAGTTGAGCATTCAACCACCGACCTTCCAATTGTTTTCCACTCTAGAAACCATATACTTAGAATTAAAAGACTCCATGCCTCCTAATGAAGCGGCAGATTGGATGATAGCCACAACGTCTTGTATGCTCGCTCAGTTTGCTTTACACTCACCATATGCCTTTTTCCACGACATTCCTAGTATTTCGCATTTCTTAAATAAATGCCTTCCACCTACCATACTCGACTTGCTACAACAAATCCAAAGAAAGGCAGAAGCCAGCTCCATAAGTCCGACTACGGAAACAGCTACGAAAACACGACTCAAGTTTCAGTTTATTGAAATGATCTTTTCATAATATTATATTATTATTAATAGTAGAATTACTTTACAATCTTTCCAAACATATATAAAATCATTTGCATAGCAAACATACCAAACCACATCAACTTCGCACACTGGATTCTTTGGGATATTTTGAATGTGAATAATAATATTCCATTCACCATCAATCTAAATCACCAACATAAACAATAATAATAATAATAAATCCATTAATAAACCAAGATGCCCAGGAGTGGAACGGGAAATGGAGTGTGAGAAGTGTCTGTATGAGTGCCAATGACACAAATTATTTCCATACATGGCGGAAAGGAACAAACAGTCGAAAAAAAAGAAACTCAACTCTCCAACCAGTGGTGATAGCTATAAAATGCACAAGGGAAGAAGATTAACCAAGGGAAGAAAAAGCATCTCGTCCCCGTCGAATCGAACACAAAACCCAATTTGATCCAGTACGACTTGTGCAAAACAAAACACCTTTCAACTCCACGAACCGGTCATAGAAATGAAGAACCATGTGTAATGTAAAAAAAACTATCGCGTGATGTGCTGCACCTGTGTTGTTGTTGTCGTCATTGTACGGGGAATAAAATAGGAATGCGATACAAAAGGCGGAAATGGAAAAGAGGAGGGAACGAAAACGTTAAAAAAGGGAGGAGGAAAATATATATTTCCAAAAGAGCAAATAACCTACCCCCTTTTGTTTCGTGAGGTTGTCATTGTCGAAATGGAAGGCTGTGGAAACTCATCAGCTGACTAAAAGACGATTGCACAATCGTGCGATTCGCTTACTGAGCAGAAGAAGAATACTTGGTGACGGATTTGGTACCTTCGGTAACGGCGTGCTTGGCTAACTCACCGGGAAGAATCAAACGAACAGCAGTCTGGATTTCACGGGAAGAAATAGTGGACTTCTTGTTGTAAGCAGCAAGCTTGGAAGCCTCAGTGGCAATACGCTCAAAAATATCGTTGACGAAAGAGTTCAAGATACGCATGGCTTGGTTGGAAATACCAGTATCAGGGTGAACTTGCTTCAACACCTTGTAAATATAGGATGAATAAGTTTCCTTTCTGTTTTTACCACGCTTCTTATCAGCAGACTTCATGGTATCCCTAGGAGCCTTACCGGCGGGAGCCTTGGAAGCGGGTTTCTTTTCAGCAGCAGACATTTTTTACGATTTAAAAATTGGTTGTCGAGAGAATCTCAAAATTGATGGACTGAACTAAGTAATTGCAATTGTAGGAATTTGATAATCCTAAACTTTCGTGCAATATCAAGTTGTTGGTATTAACTAACATGCCTGCAGGCGACGCGATGGTTATATACAACTTGGGCATCACAACCCTAACCCTGGTGTTTAGCCATGCGACGCGGAAACGTCATCTACAAGAACGCGTTAGACGTGCTTATACGGAAGATTAGAATTAGTATATATATGAAGGGTGCGCGCTCCTATGTCTCCTTTTCCCTATATCGCGACTTTTCGTTGTTTAGGATACCTTTTGATCCATACACGTATTGAAATTGATATAAACAATTGATCCTTAGTTGATAAGGAGATTGATTGTCCGTAAAGGCTGAAATTGCGAGAAAATTCTGTTAATTTCACCAAATTTGATCCATTCGCTGCTTCATCGTTGACTGTTATCTTTTTTCATTAAAGAAGGAAAAATCTTTTTTTTTTAACTCAAACTTTTATTTTTTTTATTTAGTTTCAGTATTTTTCGTCATGTCTGGAGGTAAATCTGGTGGTAAGGCTGCTGTTGCCAAATCTGCTCAATCCCGTTCTGCCAAGGCCGGTTTGGCTTTCCCCGTTGGTCGTGTCCATCGTTTGTTACGTAAGGGTAACTATGCTCAACGTGTTGGTGCTGGTGCTCCCGTTTACTTGGCCGCCGTTTTGGAATATTTGGCTGCTGAAATTCTCGAATTGGCTGGAAACGCTGCTCGTGACAACAAGAAGACTCGTATCATTCCCCGTCATCTTCAACTCGCCATCCGTAACGATGAAGAGTTGAACAAACTTCTTGGTCACGTTACCATTGCTCAAGGTGGTGTTGTTCCCAACATCAACGCCCATCTTTTGCCCAAAACTTCTGGTCGCACTGGAAAGCCTAGTCAGGAGCTGTAAAGTCAGTCGTCAAGTAAAACATTTTGAAAGAGGATGAAGGGAAAGACATTGAAAAGTTGTAAAGGACCTTTCTTTTTTTACAACCCCGCAATACTTTTTTTGGTTGTTTCTCGCTTCTAAACCATGTTTGGTTCTTTTTCCTTTTGAACTTTTTGCGTCTTTCTTTTTCTTTGCTGTTATTGTTTTCGTTATGCCTGAACTTTAAGGATGTTTTAGATGCAGCCAAGTCATTCTCTACTAGTTACTTTTACTAGTACTTGAAGGGCTTTTGCACAAGTAATTCCTACTTGAACTGGCTCCTTTGGTTTTTTTTATTTCTTTTTTATTCTCCCTTAATTATAATATTGTATAGTAATGAGTATATTTTTCAAAATCCTATATGAGAGTATGTATCAAATGAATAAATAGATTGTAGAGTGGAGATGAACAGATTGATGAAAGGAGTGTCATTAAACATTGAATCGAGCAGTACATGCAAAAGAATAGTACTTAATTTTTTTTTACAATTAATGCTTTTGAATTTCCAGAATTTTTTTTCGATGCAGTTTTTTTACTCTTCTTTCGTGAAACGGTAGACGTTTGCTTCTTTTGAGTTTTTTCCTTCGCCGATTTCGAAGCTCGGTCGCACCAGTACAGCACAATTCCAACTAAAAGACCAAGCATTTCATAAATTGAGAATGCTTAGATTTGGTAATTTTCACGTTTATTTTCCCTTTTTTTCTGTCTATATTTCTTATGGGCTATTTAGTCATTACGTCCAACCGATTGGTTAATGAATTGTACCCGGAACCGGTAAAGCCAGTTAACGAGAATATGTAAGCAATTTTTGGCAAGTTGGTGAATTTCACAAATTCATTTACCCATAATGCTGCTTTTATCGTTATTTATGGATAGTGATTGCTGTACGTCTCTTTATATGTTTGAAAAGAATACAATAAATAGGAAGGAGTTTGGAAAAAAATAGCTAGGTTCTTATGTAACTGTTTGATTTTTTTTTTTTTTCTTAGTTTTTTATTTTAATTTTAATTTTTGTTAGAAATCGATTTCATCGTATCTATTTAGGATTTTTCAATATTTTTTCTTTTTTGCCAATGTATTTTTATAGTTGTATGAAAATTATAATACTAATATCAGTCAATAAATAGCCATTGCAGTTTATTATTTTTATATTATATCAAAAAATATTAAAACATTATAATAAAATTTTTGCATGGCTCTTAGAAAAGCATTTATCGTAAAATTCGAGTTTGTTGGATTGTAAAATAGTAAAAAAATTCCAAAATATTGAGAATATATTCTGGCAAAAATTTCAGATTATTATACGGGAAAAAAATAGCCATAGAACAATTACAATTGTTACAGAAGTACAGAATTAAAAAACAAAAAATTTCATTACAAACATAGGAAAACTATTTGACACTACCGATACAACCAGCTGACGATGCCGTTGATTCCGTTAAACAAAAGTGTTTGAATTATTTTTAAAATGAATTAAATATATTAGTAAAAAGGTACGAAGAATTGAAGTTTGTTAAGTCTAGCAAAAATTTAGCGATAAACTTCAACAGTAAAAGGATTTGGCTTTACCAAAGGTTGATCATTGCGCTTCAGATCAATTGACTAACCATTTTTGTACTCCTTTAATCCTGTTTATCAAGCTCATCCATAAAGGTTGAAGTGTACTTTGGAGGTTCATTAGATTGACTTTCACCAACGTTCTGGTTCAATGAGTCTGGTTTGTTTAAAAACTCAGACTCAGCATCTGGTTTAGGAATAGAAATATAATAGATAATCACCGTTATTATTATACCTATAACGCCAAGATTCAAAAAAACCCAACAAAAAAAAGAAAAACCATTGTAATTTTTTACATAACACACAATGTCGACAACGTAATTGAGGAAAAGGAAAATAATAGAAATATATAGAAGCCGGTGAATTATCTTATACTTTTCTTTTGCGACCCTTACACACTCTCCGTAGGTTAAATCCTTCTTCACATATAAATGAATGTCCAAGGACGCCATATCGAAACGAAAGAGAAAGAAAGATGCAAATTCAGCTATTGGAAATTAAACTTTATTCTTAATTGTAAACATTTACCAATCTTGAGTCAACAATAGACATAGGAAAATGAAATGCCTTTCCCGAACAGTGAGATTGAAAAGGCTAACTTCTCTTCAAACCCCTGCTAACTACTGCGTGCACAATCTATTAACCACAAATAATGAAATTCAATTAAATTAAGTTTTCAGCTACTGAAAAATCCATTTTTCTTATATTTTCAAATTTCGTGATTTAAAAGTGTTCAATTAACTGCGTTTTGTTAGACGAAAGATATGAGCCCAAAGGAATCCATCGAGTTGCAAGAATTCCAGTCGCTGCTTCAGGACGAAGCATATGAAGAGTTAATTAATAAAAAAACATATGAAGCTATTAAATATCGGAGTAATGATGGTATTTTACCAATTATTATTACTTTATTTATTTTCTCTTTTGTTATAAGTCGAATGATCATATTCTTTATAAGTCTCTTCAACAAAAATACGTACTGTGAACTGCCTGCTGTAGCCGATGCTATCATAAACAGCATAGCTTTAGTGTGTATTATAGTCATACTTTACTTCAGTTCTCGCAAGCTCAACGTTGAGATTCGACGAGGTGAAGTGGAAGACTATCGAGCAAATTTGGAACGAAATCAACGATGAAAAGAACAATTAATTTTTTATATTTGAATTGTATATGGGACTTTATGCATATACCGTTTTGCTAACCTTTGAAAAACTTATCAACCGCAATTCTCTCTAGTTGATAGGAGTTTATGAATTGTAGTAATGAGAAAGAAATTTCAACATCAAGAAAAGGAAGGGAGGAATTAGAGGGTGTTTAATTCTTAAACCATCTAGTTGAGATTGACATTTGACTCGTAGGGAAAACAAAATCGACATCGAATGACAAGCGAAATAGAAAATTAAGATTTACGATGAATATACTTCCTTTACGAAAAATTATTTACATCCATTTATAGGAAGAAAGTATGACTTCATGAAATTTCATTTCGATTTTAATTGCTGAGACTGGATTCTCTAATTTTTTTTTAGGTTCTTCGCTTACATAGTGTAAATAAACACTTGGATAGGCGTATAAAATACAAAACACATCCATAGACATTAAAACACCTAGAACTGAAAACAACCAACGTAAAAAAGGTGAAGGAGAGCGCTGAGAATCAAACAATTTAGGATACAAAAAGCATTCACAAGCATAGTGGATGGATAACACTGCAAAAGAGATAACCATAGTATAACAATGTTCTTTACTTTTGATCAATCTTAGGAGCATCATCTTTAGAACGGCCATACTGTGGCCATGTTTCTTAGTTAAAATGCAATGTGAACGGCACGTGTCACAAGAAACAAGAAAAATAGAACGTTCAAAGACCAAGTAAAAATATTGGCAAAAATTGTGAACGCGGTTTATAGATTAACTCCTTCATTTCGACTCAACGTTCAATGCCTCTATCAATTAAAACGAATACAAATGAATACTTAAACAAGTTTAGCAAGAAATGGAAGCTATTTAAAAAAATGTCCAGCAAAATTCAAAAAATAAAACAGTAAAAAGTGAGGTTTGTGGAAAGAAAAGTCCGTAAATGTAACTCTTAACTAAATTGTGAAACCCCTGGTCTGGTTTAAATATTTAAATCATCAACCACAGAGAAAGATTTTCCTATTATTCGACTTGAATTGATAGCAATATTTCAATCTGATAACTGAATTGATTTTCAGACATTAGAAGAACTTTGTTGACGTGGCTATTTTGCTTGTATCATATATGATGAGTCCAAGTGAATCCATTAAACTGTACGAATTCCAGTCGCTGCATTGAGGTACTGCGTACGAAAAACTGATTGAGAAAAAATCAGATGAAATTTCAAAGGGACATCACGAAAACTATTTATGGTTTGGATTTCTTCCTGGACTATGCTACGTGGATTTCCGCTTACTCATTATGATAGCAATTATGTCTGATGGCTTTAAGTCTCTTAAAACCGTGAAAGTAGATGTGTCAGATTTAACAGTAGATTTCATTCTCAGTTGTTAGCTTGCTATTCTATAATTCTCGAAAGCTCAAATTGAGATTCGACGAGGAGAAGTTGAGGAGTTTCAAAGGGATCTTGAACAAGAGAATAACTTTTCTTCTGATTACATTCAAATGAGTGACATTACACCTGTATACTAATAATTTGAGAATACATTCAATATGGTAGTTCAAAATGGAAAAATAAATAAAATACAAATTCTTTAATTTCTTTTGTTTTAAAGAAAAAAAATTGTCACACCAAGGAAGAATATAAATAATAAACCTATAAACATAACACAAAACAAAAACAAGGTCGATGCAAATGCCAAATGGATACAAAATTAACTAGATTCAAGAATTGTTAAGCCCTCTCGCGTATTTTTTTCTTTTTCTAGTTCAACTGCAGAGGATGAGGCGTACTCTAAAGGTTCATTAGATTGACTTTTAAGGAAATCCTGATTCTTTGACTCTTGCTTCTTTCGATAGTCAGGTTCAGCTTCCGGCTTAGGAATACTATTCAAATAATGAAATCCCATAAAACTTACAAGAAGAATTATTAAAGTCAAGAAAAAATAGACGAATAATAATGAATGACTAAATCCCTCAAAATAATACTTAACATCAACAACACAATTGGCAAAAATTATGAAAAGGAAAACGTACAAGAGCCATTGAGTTTTTTTAAACACATCGTTCGCAACATCTGAACACTCCCTATAGGTAAAATCCTCCTTGATAACTATTTCAATGTCAGGTTGTGTCATGTTGATAAATATAACACAAAATTTAGCAGATATTGGCCAGAAAATGAAAATGCTTTTGCATAAGAAGAATAAATATTTATCAAATAATACAGAATATTTAGGTCGGGATTGTGTAGGCAGAGAAATTGAATATATTGGTTGAATATCAAAATCGTTAAACCTCTGGTCTTGCGCTCCAATTACTCATTAACAACGATTGTCGAAATCCTTTGACTTTTAAGCATTTTATTTCATATTAATATTTTTTCGCAATTTTTCTTGTTTTTAAACGGATTTGTTCAAACTAGCTGTTTTGCCTCCCACAAAAATATGAATCCAAAGAAATCCATTCAACTATGGGAACTCCAGTCGTTACTTAAAGGTGCCACATACAAAAAACTAATTGAAAAGAAAACGTATGAAGCCGGTAAGGAACGAGCTGATAATTATGACTTTTTGTTTATGTCTTTTATCTCCTTCATCGTGTCTTGCCGTCTTTTCATTCTTGTGTTTACTTTCATCTTTAAAGGTTTTCCATCAGCTATTCAAGTAATTGCTATGATCGATGCTGTCGTAAATGCTTTACTCATACTCATAGTACTTGCGATGCTCTTTATAGGTTCTCGTAAACTGACAGTTGAAATTCGACGAGGTGAAGTTGAGGACTTTCAAGAGAATCTTAAAGCAAGAGAAGATACATTCAACTCTTCTCCATATCAGAGGTATTAATAACACCTTCATATATCGCTTTTGGGCACCTATTCCTTTACGCCTGTTTCACTTTGTTATAAAATATTTCGTTTCCATTCCGCTGCCTTTAATCTTATTACTCCTTTAATATTTATTCAACATTTAAGTCACTACTAATCTAAAAATTAACTTAATAATTCAATACTATTTTTATCTAAAACGTATTCGTTTCATAAACTTGTCTCGTAATGCGAAATGGAAGTGTGTTGAATACATCGACCCTGAACGAACTCATCTTCCAAAATTTAGAGCACTGTTCGATATACTGGTTTGTACTATTCCTATATTTTCGACACCTCTTCATATTTCATTTTGAACTTCAATTCATTTAATATATCATTCACAGATTAATTAATAAAATACAAATTATCATCTATTCTACATGTCTGCCTCAAAAACTCGGCTCACAATGTCACCGATTATGGCATTCTCCTTATTATATTAGACAAGCACTTCAAAAACATAATTGAAACAAAATATACGGCCAATTAAGGTGCTTCTTGAGCGGGACTGGACATTTGTTGCATAGGAATTTGCACCAAATCCTCTGGAACGGTGACTTTAAGCGGATGTTTCGACAAGAAATAGTAAAGGATGTTTCCAACAAGCATCAACGTAGAGCACAAAATTATGGGCAACCCGTGCTCCATTGTGTCTTTCCTGGATGAAGGATGCGACATTTCTCGAATGAAAGCGATCAGGCAGTAAATGAACGCAATTCCGAGCCCAGCAAAGTTACTAATCAAAAGAGGAAGTGTGTATTGAAATTTGTTTAAAGAGGACACCCATAACTTGTGAGAAACTTCTGGGTCTGGGGAAGAATTCGGTGTATTATCAATAATTGCTTCAAGTTTCGAGATATTTGCTGCCATCGTGAAACTGTTCAGCAGAAAGAAAAGAATCAAAACAGATGTCCAAGAATAGAAAAAAAGAAAAGAAAATCAAACTGTGAATGTCGCTCCTTCAGCGCTTTCCAACACCGGATTTCTTGCTTCGGGTAGGTAGGGTTCAAGGACATTTTCCACATTTGGGCTAACCGCAGTATCCTCCCTCTTTACTCAGTGTAGCAGCGGGTATAGTGAAAACCACATCGGAATGACGTTGTTGTAATAAAAAATACCTGAAAACTTTACTTTGACTTTTTGAAACGTACTTATTCCTAATTCCTTCCTGTAAATTCACTTTTCCTACGATGACTGTGGATAATGTATTCATCCATGCCGTCCCTCGCGAGCAAATTCGACGACGTTACTCTTACTTCGAAGCATTTGAAAAGAATTGTCATATACAAGGAATTCTTTCAAAACGAGCTCTTTACATGCTAATCCCATGCTTCATGGAGTTTGCGGTTGGCTCCATCGTTTATAGTTTTGGTGTGCCGGGATGGGTGTTGGGAATGAATACTGTGTTGGCGGCTGGATTCCTTGTGATGTTCCTGTTCCTTGTGTGGCCGTGTTTTCAACTTGTAGATGAAAGACAAATTGAGGAACCGGGAGAAGATGAAATGGCGCTCAATGCCGGTGGTTATTATCCTTATGCCGAAGAGGTACCTCCTCCCAGTTATCCATCGCTCGAAGAGGAGAACGAAGGAAACGAAGAAATAGAAGAAAGTGAAGAAATGAACACCCTTTTATCAAAATAAAAAAAGTGGTTCATATGAATGGTGTGACGGTGGCGCTGATTTTCAATCCGACTCAATCCATTCAAATGAGAATTCCGTAAATGCAGTGCAATAAGAAAGCATTGGGAATGTGATTAGCCAACGATATGTCTTACTGTGTTTGATTCTCGTATTTTCATTTAATTTATTGTGTCTCGAAGAACAAAGAGGAAATTACCCGCGATATTTATTTACTTACATTGGCGTTCCCTTTAACTTCCAAAACACTTTTTTTTAATCAAGGAGATTTGGTTTTATTATATTAAATTGTCTTTGTACTTGCAATTATACTTTTTTTCGATTTTTTATTTGTCGTTTACTTCCAACTCAATGAATCATGATCTTTCAAACATAGCTGGCCTCTTCAATCCTTGATGATGCGTGTTTGCATGTATATTTGCATACAATTATCCATATCCTTAGACAAGTACGGGTTATATATAGTATTGAGGCTACATCTACTGCTTGTTTAGCGTTGATAAAATTGATCGCACACATGCATAAGGCCCATTCACCATGCTTGCATAAATCGATTGCAGAGCTTTACCATTGTTTCCGACTAATATAAAACTAAGCAAAGATAGGAATTCCATAATAGCTCAGTTTTTCCACCTCGCAAACATTGCATTTCACTTCCTTTATTTATTTACTCACCTTATACCGAGCGCTCTAATACTGAGATAACGGCTATATTAAGAGTTGCCTTAGCGAAACGGGGTGCAAAACCCATAGTTATCCATGCGTCCCTTTATAAATTTTTTTAATGATGCGCAAAAGTGCAATGGTCTCTGTAATTCCATTACTAAGGTAATGAATTACTATAATATTAATTTTAATAAACAATATTGTGTTGCTTAACATTATCATTACTCTCAAATAGGTTACAAGTAAATTGAGAAATGTGGATTCAATTGTATTGCAAAAAAAATATTGGAATACCAAAAAAAAAATAATAATGTAATAAAAGGGTTTTATACCGAGCAAAAGTAATAGCATTTGCTACGAATTCTTACACTCAGCCAGATGCAAGAATTTGCTTGGATAAAGGAATTGCCGTCAACTTTATTAAGATAACTGATGCATCGATTTTTATCACAATGCTTCCCACCATTTATTAAAGTTTTTTTTAAATAACAAAGTAAAGAGAATAAAAAAATTAAACTCGAATATCATTAAAAAATTAAGAAAATGAGAAAAACGAGTTAGACAAAGATTTGAATGAAACAATGATTGAATATATAATGAGTATGCTAGGACGACTAGAGAGTTTCCCAATTTCATTAGTTAATTATGACAGTTAATTAGTGAACTACTGTTTTCCGAATAAATAAAATCATACTTTTAATCTTCATAAATCGCGTCCATAACAAATTAAAAATTCGATGCCCAGTACATGTTATCCAACATCGCAGAATTTTTTAAGCAAAGCACTTGCTGATCCAATTCGTCAGGAAATGAAATCATGCATTAAAAATACATTTGATATACCCTAAACACATCATGATTTGTTTGGGTAAATCACAATTACAAAGATGCTTCTTCCCATTGCAAATCCTTGTAGAGAAGTCTCATGAGAAAACGCCTTTGTAATTCAATAGTAAAGCTAGCAATATAATTAGGCTTCACTTTCAGGATTCATTTCACGCAATGGAATAGCGGTGTCGCTGTTCGCGTGCTGTCTGGCATCACAATCTGGAGATGATAGCAAACGATTTTCCACAAAATAGTCTCTTTCCATCATTACCATTATCTCCTATTAATCTTTTCATAATGCTTATTCCGATTAATCCAGGTTCCACTATATTGTTAATATAAATTAATGTTTAGTCAATATCGAACCTGTTTCAGCAATAAAACGGGGACGCTCATTACAGCAAAGATAACGTTATTAGCCAAAGAGCATTTGAATCCTCATCTCTCGCCAGAAATGTATCTTAAATTCAATCGTGGTGATCCAGCAAGTATGTTAAATAAAAAGACTTCTGCGAAAACCAGACGCATGGTTTCCCACTTTTCAAGAAATTGCTTACTGCTTTCCACATGCCTTGGTTCAGATTTTCTAGAAGACTGATGAGTTAGTGAAAGAGCGTAATAACACCTTCATTCGTAGCTTACAAATCATAGTAATCAATAGGATTAAACATGTTAAGCCAATTAAAACAAAGAATGCTATTTTGCCAAACGTCGACTTCTCCAACGGGTTTACACAACCCCATGCAGTAAAAAAGACAACACTAACTGCTAGAACTGCTATTAGTAGTCTCAGAAGGGAATATATATTTGGATGCAAATCTTTGAATTCTTGTCTTCTTTCGACATTGGGATTTGCAGTTTCTGTAGGTCCTGTACTTGAATCCTCAGGTACAAGATTAGCAAGTTTCGAAATGTCTGCATTTATAGTTAGCCTGGCGTGTAATATTTAAAGAATGAGTGAAATATATATTCCAATTTTGATAACTTAACGTGAGTTCATAACATGAGTAAATACAATGTGCGCATGTTTGATGATCTAGTGTTGGGGATGCCAACTGTAAACAATGACCACAACCATGTTATTTTAAAGCAACAGCAAGATGTAAGTTTAATTGATTTTTCTTTTTTATTGTTTGCAACGCTTACCTGAATATGGAGGTAGTGTACTCTCACCCTCCGAATTATGTTCTGGGAGTGGTCCTTTTTCCAAATCAATTTCATGTCCTGTCTTCAATTCATCTTCTTCATCTACAGAACTTTTCAAGGAAGTGTAATTATTCTTCATAATAATAAGATCATTCTTTATTTAATAAAATACATGCGCGAATTAATTGCTATAATTGCGACAAACGAAACAGCGAATTCAAGAATATTCGCTCTGTAGTCCAATTCCAATCGCTTTAAAGACTTTTTAACAAAATAATAAAATCGTTCAAACAAATTTCCAACTAATTCCTTCAAACAATGGCATAAAAAAAGAAGAACGAGGCAGTGAATTACTTCTGACACATTTATTTTGTCACTGCCCTTTTTATTCACCCCAACTTAGCTTTCCTTAAACGTTTTTGAGAAGCAAAACGTTGTAGTATAATATAATGTCAGCTACGCAATTTGGTATCTGATTTAAGGATACGTAGTACTGCGGTGAGTTTTCCTTGTGATCTATCATATTACATTACACAGGTTATATGAGTAGCAACTGAGTATAGGTATTGTATTAATTAGGTTATAATGTTACCTATCACTAATATAGCTCATAACTGAACTGAGGAACGAGGTTCAGCAGTAGCTCTATTTATAGTATTCAGATAATATAGATCTTAATAGATTATCATTAAGATCAATCTCAATATCGTATCATGCATGGTACTATATATAATTAGAACATGTGACATATAGTGATACGCAACGTAGTGTATTATAGCGTAGTGTAGTATTGCTGACAGTCACAATGTTTTATTATGCTATTCATTATTTTGTAAACATTAAATTTGTTTGAATTAAAGCATATACAATAAGCGACATGTTTGGTTCATCAGAAAAACCAAAATGGAGGGAAAACCGTACATAGCAAAAGTATTAATGAAACAACTTTTGATCGAGGTTGTGAAGTAATGAATCTTATAATTTCATAAGTTGAGCTAACTGTTTCTGAAAACGGTTATTCTACGTGGTGATCATCATAAAGCTCTCGTATGCAAAAATATAATGAGTAGTTTAAACTAATCGTTAATACTTTCAAGCAATTTGCTAGTCAATGCCATTCGTATGACAGACAAAGTATGCAATAAAATCAAAGGTCGCAACTTGTTTAGTGATCTTATTCATAACGAGAATGCTACAATTCATCTGAATCTTCAAGAAAATACACCTATAAAGTTTTGTTAGTAAAACAACTCATCATAAAATGTCTCCCATGCAACATACCACCGCTTTCAATATCCTTGCGATCCAATCGACACTGCATGATCCTGGTTTTACTACATGGTTAGAATATAATAACAGGTATATAACGAACATGTTTCAAAAATGAAGATAAAGATGCTCATAGTAGCAAAGGAAACATGGGCAAAGAGAGATGTTTTCAACCCCCATTGCTCGCCAAAACTGTCTTTTAGACCTTTTCGCACGAAAAAGCCAATGATGTTGAATATAAGCACTTGAAGGAAAGCAAGAGGCGTGTTTTTCCACTTCTTAAAAATGTGCTTGATTCCATCTTTGCATGCCTTGGTCCAAAAATCATAGTAGCCTAATGAATTAGTTATTGAGTATAGTACAATTCCATGTCTCACTTACGCATTAAAATAAACAAAAGAGCAAGGCTAGCACAGAACCACGATAAACGTTGCATTACGTGTAAATCGTCCATAGAAACCATGTTATACTGTAGACAACCAAAGATAACAAGATCAAATATACAGACTATGGAAATAGATATCACAAAAACAAATAACAGAGGCACCTCATTACTATACACCTTATTAGATGAACAAGTTTTCCGACATTTAGGAGGAGAGTTGCTATTGTCATGGCCTACAGAGGTCGTGGATTCATTGTGATTGAACGTTTGCGCTTCAAGGTCCATCGTAGGATCAGGATTGATTAAATATGAAGAAGCTACGAATAGTTAATACAAATGAAAAAATTAGTTCATTGGGAAAGGAAGACGAACGTGCGTGCTATTCTAGAGTTGATTGCACATAACGTTCACTAACAGTTAGACAAGAAGTAAAACTTTCTTTACTATTGCATTTTTTTATGATAAACAATAAACCGTACCTGAATTTGAAGGCAAACCGCTCTCATTCTCCGAATTGTATTTTAGAGGTAAACCTTTTTCCAAGTCAATATCATTTCCTAAATCAACTCCATTTTCCGATTCCATTTTCTCTTCCACATCTACCGAACTTGTCAAGGGAACGTAATTGCTGTTCATTTTCAAGGAAAGGATAACTTGTAAGTTCAATTAGATTTATGCACAAATATACTTTAATTGCTAGATCAAGACAAAACAAAATAGAGAAATCTAAAAATCAACCTGTAACTGAATTCCACTAGTTTTCAACGACTTTTAACAAACCAAGCAAGTCGGTCAAATAAGTTTTTTCAAATAACGGCATTCATGAAAAAGGAAAAAGGAACAACACTCAATGAGGCATTGCATTTCTTTACTGACACCATCATTTTGTCACAATGATTTTTTTGTTTATTTCGCTGTGTGTAACGATCGATGGTCGATCATCCAAACGCTATATCGGGGTTTACTGCTAACTAAAGCAATCCGTAAACTGCTCGCTACGTAAAGTAATTTGTGTTGCTGTAAGGTTGTAAGGCAACTGAACGTCCAACATAGAGGGCGAGTGTGAATGCAAGTAACGAGCTAAAGCGATGCGAGGCATTACCATTCTAAAATCTTGCAACGTATTTCTTAAAGTACTTTGCCATTTTCATTTAACAACGTACACGGTATGCATCGCAATTCTTCAACATCCCAGCACCTTTTACTTCGTTAAACTTCCACTCTTTCTTCTAATTTATCTTCCACAATGAAATCAGTCTTACTAATAATGAATGGATGAATGGCCATGTGGATGGGGAACGATACAATCCCAACCATGGACCCCATGACACCATGCTTACTCATGTACTTGCCATTTGCCTCTGTATAAATTCGGCATGGATTTGCTTTGCAGAAAATTTTCACGTTTGACGAATCGAGTGGTACAGCAACGTTTTTTCATCAGAACCATGTCCAACACTCATATTACCGATTGGAGCTCAAAGGATGGCGAATTTCGAAGACAAGTATCTTCCTTTCGAGAGAGAATCTCACCTGAGCACAAGTATTTCCAGCCAGAAAAGGACCGTTATCATCTTTACGTGAGTTATGCATGTCCTTGGGCTCATCGAACACTGATTGTACGAAAACTCAAGGGTCTAGAAAATGTGATCCCTGTGCATGTGGTAGGCTGGCTTATGGGACCGAACGGGTGGAACTTTGATAAGGAGAACGATAGTACAGGGGATCCCTTGTACAACAGTCCGTACCTTCGCAATCTATACTTTCGCGCCGATCCCAATTACAATATGCGGTTTACAGTGCCGGTGCTGTGGGATTCCAAGTACAACACGATAGTGAACAACGAGAGTGCAGAAATCATCCGTATGTTTAATGATGCCTTTAACGAGGTAATTGAGGATGAGGAGAAGCGGGTGGTCGATTTGTATCCATCGTCGCTGAGGACGAAGATTGACGAGTTGAACGACTATTTCTACGATACCGTCAATAACGGCGTCTACAAGACGGGGTTTGCCACGACGGCAGAGGCGTACGAGAAGAACGTGCGCGTTGTGTTTCAAGGGCTCGATCGACTGGAGCAGGTTTTGAAGGAAAGCAAAGGACCGTTTCTTCTTGGAGATCATTTGACAGAGACGGATGTGCGATTGTATACGACGATTGTACGCTTTGACCCGGTATATGTACAACACTTTAAATGCAACATTGGTACCATTCGTCACAACTATCCTCATATCAATCAATGGTTGAAAAGACTATACTGGAAGCATCCGGCGTTTCATGAAACTACAGATTTTAAACACATCAAATGTCATTACACCCAAAGTCACACCCAAATCAATCCATTAGGCATTACTCCTCTTGGACCCATTCCCAATGTCGAATATTTTTGAGTTTATTTTTTTTGAAGAAATTCCAACAAGTTGGAATTTGGGTTGAACGATTGGTTATGGGGTTGAAAATTCCAATTCAACGAGTTGGATTGGAATTTTTGTTTTGTTTTGTTTGGATGCGTGCTTTTTGTGTGCAATACCAATGTCTCTGCGGGTTTTTCGTTTACGAAACGTTAAACTAGTTAAGCTTCAACCGACCGAATTGTTTGAAAAGAGAGAAGAAGATGCTTAAAAAGTACCGAGTGATATTTCCGCTAAACAAGTACAATGGGAGGTTGACGAGAAGAATGTAAAATGCGAGTGTGGTGCGAGTGCGAGTGTGAGTGCGAAAGCGAATGCAAATGCAAATGCAGATGCGACATAGAAAAGAACGTAAAAAGTAAACACACAGCAATTACAAAGGAAATGAAAAGTAAATAAAATAGGTAAAATAAAGCTAATGCTAATGCTATTCCAAACAGTGCAAGACAGTATCGTATTGGATTTGTATTGAGAAAGGAATTGTAAAGAAACAGTAAAAGAGAGTTGTTTTCAAAACAAGTTCAAGTTGGATTTGACATATCCCTTAACGAAACCGAAATGGAAACCGAAAACCAACCGAACCCCAAACCGAACCCCAAACCGAAACCGAAACCGAAACCAAAATCCAATCCCTATCCCAATCCAATCCAATCCAATCTCTACCCCGTTTTAACGAGTTGCAATTTCCACCTAAAAAAGATTTTCCGCGTAAAAGAAAAAAAAAGTGGGAAATTCTATAAATAGTACACCTTTTGACCGCTTCCTTACGTCTCCTTAAGCCTGAAGTTCTCGTCCATCCGCTGATCGTGCTTTTGTCCACAAAATGCCCCGCCGTTATCAATGAGTCTGTGATTGGCTACAAGAACTTGTCCTGTCAGGTTCCCACGGCAAGCCTCCCAACCACCGAAGGGGTGTGGCAATTGTTCCCCTCGTTTGGGATCTGTGTGGACGGGGATTGGTGGAGGGCTACTTTAGTGCAGAATCTTAAAACTCCACCAAAGTACACAAAAGCTCGTTAAGATAAGGAGGAGGTCCAATGAAGCGTTAAGGAAAGCGAGGCGAGAGTCAAAGTCAGGTGGACAGGGGAAGAGGAGAGAGAAACAAACGAAAAGAGGATTTTGAAGAAACCAAGTGAAAAGAAAATGAAAAAGAAATGGAATGAAAGAAAAGAAAAAGAAATGAATATGGAAATATCGTTGATTGTTTGGAATGGATTGTTGTTAATTTTAGTAATGTTGATTTTTAATAATGTTAATTTTAGTATGCTTGATTGTCGAGTATTTACTGGCTTGGCTTTAAATTGTGTTGTCGATATTGTTGATATGATCGATTGATTGTTGTAATGTAATCAATATTGAAAATCCATTTTTAACTCTCTCTACAAATGCTCACCCTGGCTCATCTATGCTTGCTTTTTTACTGACACTTGCCTCTTTCTCACTTGTCCTAGTCGTTTACGTAGTAGACTTTTAGATTTCGTGGTAGTTTGAATTTCGTGGCGATTTTGCGATTTCCATTCAACTAATTTTGCTTTTTGCTTTTTGCCATTTTATTTTTATTTTTTTCGTTTTTTTCTTTTTATTTTCTTCTTTTTCTTTTATTTTCTTTCCTTCTTTCCTCTCGGTTTCACTGGGCTAGACAGCGCGGTGCGGTGCGGTGCGCTACTTCATTGCCAATATGTGTGCAATCCATAATGTTGGAATTTCTATACTATTAGCAAAGGTTTGTTTCATAGTATTCATGTTGATCATTTCAATTTCCATTTCTATTTCATTTTTTGTTATTCTAATTTCATTTTTTGTTATTCTAATTTTATTTTATTCTATTCTAATTCTAATTCTAACTCTAATTCCTTGTCATTTGTATTACATTACATTACATTACATTACATTACATTACATTTCACTTTTTTTTTTCTTTTTTTTTTTTTTTGGTTATTTTCATTGCTTTCTCTACTCCTCCACTCCCGCTTATCAGATCCTTCTTCCCTTGACGATTTGAGCGTTGGCAAAAAACCCAAAGATAAACATCAAGTCAAAACCGCAATCTTTTCTACAAACAGCGAAACGAAACGAAGCACAAATGCCCAAATTCGCTACCCAAACTCATCCTTTGTTTAGATAAAACAGTGTCCCAAAAAAAAAACCTCCAAAAAAAACAAAAACCATCCAAATTTTCAAAAACGAAAAAAAAAAAAAAAAAAAAAAAACAAAAAAATCGAAAAACCCACAAAACTTCAATGTTTCCCCAAATTTTCAATTCCTTTTTTACATTTTAAAACATTTTCAAATATAATTTTACATTTATAATCATAAAACCTTCTTGCTTCTCTCTCTTTTCATCCATTTTTTCTGCCTACTCGCTTTCTTTTTTGCCTACTCTTCTTCCCTTCCTCCACATATCTCCCATCGATTTCCGCCGTTCTTTCGCCCATCCCCATCAAACCAATCCGTCCAAATTCATTGCCGCTTCGCATTTTCCTCCAAACCCTTCCCCCCCTGAGCCTTCGGACGCCTTTCCCCCTAGGGTAAACTTGCATTTTATCCTCTCTTTCTATTATCGGCGCGCTGATTAGCACCGCTACGTTACCCTGGTTTTGCTTCCCAACTTGCCGTCCTTTTTCGCCATAGACTCCTCCTCACGTAAACCCTAACCTAAGTTGACTCAACGTCATTTCGTCTCACGCTTCGCTATATAAGGATGGGCATCCCCCATACTTGCTTGTCCGTCATCTTAGCTCTTCTCCATATCAGCCAAAGACGATTCCCAACTGTATCGAGGATCAGTCTGGTTGTTTGTACAGAGCACGTTTATTTTGCCTGCTTGTTTAACCCTGGTATTCCATTTTTTTTTACCTCCACCCACATATCCTCCCATTTACGTGGAATAGATTAGGAAATCGGAACGAGAAAATTATATCAAATTGAAATCAAACAAAATAAAATCAAATCAAACAATTAAATTACATTACATTTAATTCTTTGATTTTTTCCTTTTTTTTTTTTTGATTTTTGATTGATTCGAACCTTTTTATCGAAATTCTTACAGCTCCTTTGATTCTCTTTTGATTGGTGCTTGTTTTTTTTCTCTACCTATAAATTAGAATCTCGTTGTATCTTTGATTATACAACTTTGTTTATTTTATTTTTTTTGTGCCTCTCTAGCCTTTTGTCGTGTGCTAGTATCGAAAAAGTTTTTTTTTTCTTTACTGCCTCTTCATTTTTTCCCTTCTACATTCAGTTTTAGGTTTTTTTGCGAGAATACGTAAAAAACCCTTATACTACTTGTACGTCTGGAAACATCGCTTAACTTCTTGAATTCTTCCTTTTTCTAGAATTCTTCTTTTTTTGTTTTGTGGTGCCTGTAGACCTTTTTCCAAGTCTTTGTTTATAAAGAACCAAGTTTGGAACTAGTTTTTTTTTCTATATTTCTTCTCACTTTCCTTTTTTTTTATTATTATTTTTTCTTCACAATATGACTGCTCCTTCTGCAACTGCTTTCTCCTCCGCTACCACTCAGCCCACCACTGAGGGTAACGCTTCTATGCGCAAGCGTACTATTCCTGTCGTCCCCAGCGTTCCCGAACGCAAATGGGATCCCAAGGCCCCCAAGCATATCCAAGAACAACCTTGGACCATGCAAAACTGGTGGAGACATTTGAATTGGCTTCATTGTATGCTTATCTTTGGTCTTCCCATGATCGCCATCTATGGTGTCTTTACCACTCCCTTACAAACCAAGACTTTGATTTTCGCCATTATATACTACGCCTACTCTGGTTTGGGTATCACTGCCGGTTACCATCGTCTCTGGTCTCATCGTGCTTACAAGGCTAAGAAGCCTTTGGAATACTTTTTGGCTGCCGGTGGTGCTGCTGCCTTTGAGGGCTCCATTCGTTGGTGGTCTCGTGACCATCGTGCTCACCACCGTTACACCGATACCGACAAGGATCCCTACAACGTCAAGAAGGGTTTCTGGTATGCTCATGTCGGTTGGATGATCATCTTGCAAAACCCCCGTCGTATTGGTCGCTCCGATGTCTCCGATTTGAACTCGGATCCCTTTGTCATGTTCAACCACCGTCACTTCTTGCCCATTGCTAGCTTCATGGCCTTCATCTTCCCTTCTCTCTTCTGCGGTTTGTTGTGGGGTGATTACCGTGGTGGTTATTTCTATGCCGGTGTCTGCCGTTTGGTCTTTGTTCACCACGCTACCTTCTGTGTTAACTCTCTTGCTCACTTGATCGGTAGCCAACCCTTTGACGACACCAACAGTGCCCGTAACCACTTCATCACCGCCTTGGTCACTCTTGGTGAGGGCAACCACAACTACCACCATGCTTTCCCCAACGATTACCGTAACGGTCTTAGATGGTACGAATATGATCCCACCAAGATCTTCATCTACATTGCCAGTCTCTTTGGTCTTGCCTACAACCTCAACACTTTCCCTGACAACGAAATCCAAAAGGGTATTGTTCAACAAAAGCAAAAGGTTTTGGACCGCTGGCGTGCCAAGCTTAACTGGGGTATTCCTCTTGAACAACTTCCCGTCATGGAATTCGAAGACTTTTTGGAGCAAAGCAAGACTCGTCCCTTGGTTCTCATCAATGGTGTTGTTCACGACATGACCGGTTTCGAGCACCCAGGTGGTCAAGGCCTTTTGCGTTCTGCTTTCGGTAAGGATGCCACTGCTGCTTTCAACGGTGGTGTTTATGACCACACTAATGGTGCCCACAACTTGCTTTCCACTTATCGTGTCGCCGTTGTTCGCGGTGGTATGGAGGTTGAGGTGTGGAAGTCTGGTGCCGGTGCCCAACTCCCTATGAAGGATACCCAAGGACAAAAGATTGTTCGCGTTGGTGAGCAAATTACTCGTATTCAGCCTCCCATCGAGGCTGCTGCCGCTAACTAAATGAGGTCTGTATTTTTCTTTCATGTTCTCTATTCTCTTGTTTCTCTAATTATTCCTCGGGATGTTTAAGTTTTTCTGTTTAATTCTTTTAACAACTAGCAATAATATAATGCATTTTTAATCCTTTTAAAATTCTTTATAAAAAATCTGTTTTGTATGATGATTGTTAATTAAAGTAATGAATGATTATTTGGGTTTTACAGCGGTAGTCGTTATTGAATGAATACGATGTAGGGATTTTGAATAGAGTCGTTTTCGAAAGTAACTCTTTTTACTTCAGTCAACTTACAGTGCTTAGACTTTTAATTTCTCATAATTAAACAATTTAAATTATCAACACAAAACAGCTTGTCGAGACGAAATGAGTATGGTAGTTAAAACTTTGAAAATTCGAGATTCTCGTTTCTTTTTTATTATTATTGCTTATTTAATTATCTATTTTTGTTTCATCTCAAGTTATAAAAGTTAAATTCTTCTTTATTGCAATTGTAAGCTACTGGACACTATTTATTCTTTTGCACAAAGTTAAAAGAAATTGAGCGGGCATTTCCATTTTTGTTGTTCTCAACAATACTATACAAGTCACTTTACAAAAATGGTATTAGGCGGGATACGTGTACATTTTATTTGTAGACTCAAAATTGTATATAAAAATTCATTCTTCATACTACGGCTTTTTCAGAAATCTCTCAATATTCATCTAGCTCATGTTTTTTGCAAAGAATATTGAGTTTATAAGTACCAAAAATAAACACGACACAAACAACTATGAAGTTTATGCTGTTCAGTATTATGTCAGTTCCGGCAGACGGCGTGCTCCAACCTTGGTCCACTGTTAACTTTATACAAAATATGAGCAAGATGAATGCACTTTAAAAATTTGAAGGTCCCAAAAATGTAAAATTAATAACATAATCCTCAAATCAATTATTGGCAGCTCCTTAGGTTTTCTAGTCAACCAAATTCCTCATAAGCAATGCCTTGAGCCAAAGAGTCAGACCGATGATGAAAATATATCTAATGATCCTCTATAAATACACTCCAGTCTTTATGACTGAACCTGATCAACGTCACGGAATGAATGCCAAATAAGTTTTATTGCGGTGATTAGCAATTCACATTGAGCTTCTTCCTTCTGAGATTTTTTTTCTTTGGTAATTTCCTAAAAGCTAATTTTGTAAGTTTAACAGCTTATGTGTTCTCATACTTCACCACCCATTCTATGGAAACTTGAATTTCGTTAATTTTTCCATTAAAGCTAGTATGCTGAAGCGTTGTTTCTTAGAAAAACATTGAATAAGGTGACTAAATGATTGAATTTATACGTTATTTTTCTTCAATTTCTGTCCGTCAAAATATCTTGTAAAATAATCCATTACTTCTCTAGTGATTTCAATATCGAACTTTTTAAGAGTATAAAAAATCATGGCAATAATAGATACAATATTGATAGTGTTAAAGATGAAATCGGCAACAGCAACGAGTGATAAATCTGTACCATTTTCCAGATTCGATGATTCAATAGTTACTATAAAAATGATAAAGCGGTAAAGCACATTGTATCCGCAATGAAAAGAGATAAAAACAGTAAAATTATCAGTTTGGTCTTTTATAGAATAATAACTTTGTTTGTCAATCCATTCTCTGCACTCGACGTTTGGAAGTTGTGATCGAAATTCTTGCAGTTAAATGGATCCTCTTGCACTCATTGCTTCGTAATCAAAACAGACTAAGTAAACAAAAAATCTTAGGACACAAGGAAATGGATGAATGTAAAATGCCAAAAAAATCATAGCTTTCAGTCCATAGAAGATTTATTACGTCGAATGATCTCACTATTTAATATTGATGAGATACATTTTGCGACACACCTTGGACTTGAAAATTAGTCCATTCTTTTTTTTTTATTTGTCGTGAAGAGCCATTTTTTTATTTACCGTTCTCGTCTGCTTAAAACGCTCTTTTTTTTTGAAGCACGTTACACGAATATCTACTTCTCTCGGTTTCATCATCATGGCAGGGTACGACAGGATAGCAGTAAGAGGTGAGCTCACATATAAAATGTACACCCAGGCGACGATGAAGAAGTTTATCATTCTTCGACAATTCGGGTATGTTTTCCTTGTCCTCCACTTGGTTGCTTATATTGTCGACCTGGTGTATTATTTGAAGGGATTCAATGGTTTTTTCTTTATAATGTGGATGGTGATCGGTTTTGCTTATTTAATATTCATTATAACAGCAATCGTTCTTCTCACAAATACTCCTTCGCCAAAGCCACGTTTTGACTTACCTAAAGTTTTTAACCTACGACCTGACCATGCCCAATAATTCATCAAACAATCCTCCATAATATTCTTCGCCCTCGGCTGGACCGATTAGGACAAGTGAGAGGATACAAGCTAATCGATTGGTTTCGGTTGGTAAACGTTTCATTCAATGGAAACGTCGCGCCATCATTTCTTTAATAGTTTTGTTGAATGTACATCTGATTTTTGTAGACAATATCTTTTTTTCCGCTTTACTAAGCAAAAACAAAGTACTAAAGTAATTGATTAACAAGTTTTGGATTTCGTTAACGCATGTTTTCTCCGTAAATAACTCGAGTAAGAAGATAATTCGGGCTTACGTCGTACGTGTGATAAATGACTGTATACAATCTGAAAATTAATATTATAAAACATCCAAAACAAAATAGGATTAAAAGAAAACGAGCACTCTAGTACATGCTATTCAAACGAATACTACGAATCTCTTGTTCTTGACGTTTGCGAATAGCCTCTTGAACGTGGAGTGGACAACTCGCATAAACGGAGGGAGGGATATTTGCAATAGACACCTGTGGAGCCACATCCGAGTTAAGAGCAACGAGAATATCCAATTTAGGTGCAGGACATTCCGTACCAGTCTTTGCCTGAATCCAATGGGTTTTTGTAGGTTGGGTATTAAGGGGAACATGCAACAAGTTAGTATGTGGTTCAAAATAACCGATATCCTGTTTTTGAACAAGGTATTTTGTAATATCATTATTGTAAGCTGCAGTTGCTTTAGCATGTTGAAAAAGCCATGTGGCATCTTTTGGAGGTTCCTTTTTTCTTTTTCGAGCAGCTGCAGGCAGCTGAGCTTCTAGTGAAGGCTGCGGGTGATATACTGCACTAGCTCCATGCCAAGCGACGTATTGATTTCGATTGTATGGCATACCGGGAGGAGGCAATTTATCGTCTGGATCAGCTAATTCTCCTTCGACGAAACCACGAGCGCGGAATTCTCCTTCCCAGTAATCGTCTACAATTCGTCGACCACCAACGATGATTCTAGCACCAAATTCACGAAAGATAGAACGAGCAGCAACAATACCTACCGCACGGCCTTTGTAAGAATGAGGAATAATATTTCGTTCAATAAGGTCCCATTTCTCAGAATCATCAACAATAATTTTATGCAGTGAACGATGCTTCAAAAATAATAAATACGAATCTCTATAGCCCATTGCTCTCGCTGGTTCGGTGGAAAGCATATACAATCGATTACCACGACCTAAGCACGTGAACGTTCGACATCTATACTCTCGACCGCCATTCAAATACCCCAATTCATTCACTTTTTTCTCTCCTTCTGGATCTACTACACCAAAGTTTAGCTCATCATCTTCCAAAGTAGCCCGATGTGAGTACAAATCCTTCGGTACTACTGTTGAGCTAGAAGACGGCGCTGAAACTCTAGGGCGAGTATTACGATTTCTACGACGCGTACGCCCAGAGTATTCTTCATCATCATCATCACTACTTCCATATGCGGCGTAACTACCCTTAGGAGGGCGTCCTCTTCGCTTCTTCGAGCTTACCGTGTGATTTGTAGGAGTGGAAGCATCGGAGCCAGCCGTAGAATCCATACTTTAATTGCAAGGTGTTTATTCCATAAACAGTTCAATCTTATCGTACTGAATAGCACTGTGTTAAAAATTGCTTTTTTTGGTGGTGAGTTTGGTTATAGTTAGCACAACTACCACTAAACCCATCCTACTGTTAGTAACGCATACCTTGGTGCTACATGTTATACTGATACAAGCAGCCTACTATTTAGATAACTAAATATCAAAAGCATATTGGCGGAAACAATAAGAGTAAGAATGATGATCGTCTTCCTAGATGCAGGATTGAAAACACCTAAGAAATGAGTAACGATTGTCAGTCGTAGAAGATACTAGCAGTTAAATAAAATACTTTCTACTACACCGCTTTTTGAAGCACCATAATACGTTGGGTTTTCATTGTTGTATTGAATTCAAAAATGAATCTCCAGCCTTGGCAACCAATTCAATGTAAATTCTTATCGCAATTAATAATCGAGCGTAACCTATCTGTAGATAATTCCTATTGATTAAAATAAGTTTCAAGAAAATGATTGAAGCATCGCGCTTATTGACATCTCATTTTGTGCATCGTCGACTAGACCGAAATAACCGTAGACCATCATAATACTTTAGGGTTGAATTTATATCAAGGCTACAATTTCGTTCCTAAATTACTTTATGCAGAGCAGTTGACATTCTAAAAAATTGTGTCACCAAAGTCATGATTATTCTGTGTAAAGGAAGTTTCTGATTATTCAATTATACCCAAAGCTTATTGAAAGTTTTCTTGTTCCTTACACTACCTTACTTTCTATTTTTTACACAGTGTAAGATAAATCACTGACAATAGAGAATAATATATAAAGGTGTGAATAAACTCAAAGACTACAGTCTTAGTTTTTAAAGAAATATTTTATTGTATTGATGCCGATAGGATGACACAGCATGTATACATCTAAATCTAGAGAGGAGTTAAGGTTAAATGCAAATATTAAATAAAAAACTCAAATCGGTGAAGTTGCTAAAATCATGCTCAGATGGAAAGGGTGGATTCAAGTTGTTTGTTGTAACGAAGTCCAAAGATTTGATGTTTATCCAAAACTTTTTTAGCCTCTTCAAGTTGTTCTGAACTCAAAGATTTCTTGAGTGCACTAAGATTGCTCTCAGCTCGTTGAACAGTTGTAGATCCAGGAATAGGAATGATCATGCCTTTTCCGTTTGCAATAATGAAGTTAAGAGCGAATTCAGGCATACTCATACCAAACTTTTGAGCCAATTGCTCGACTGCTTTAAGAAACGGGATATTTTTTTCAAAAACTTTTGGATTAAACTTGTCCATATTCCGTAAGAAGGGAAATGCTTTGATAAAGTCTTTAAGATCTTCAGCAGTCTTGACACGCCCAGTTAAAAGTCCATGACAGAAAGGCGCGTAAGCGATTATTGGGATAGAGAGCTGTGTACAAGTATCGAGAATGCCATTTTTCTCGATATCTCGTGAGAATAGAGAGTATTCGGTTTCGACTGCCGCAATAGGCACGATGGCAAGGGCGCGTTTGATGCTTTCAGCAGAAGCCTCGCTAAGACCGACACATGAAATTTCTCCTGAGTCTACAAAAGCCTTCAATGCTTTCATGGTAGTTTCAATTGGAACTTTGTGATCAACTCGGGCACATTGGAAGAGATCTAGCTTTTTCTTTCCACGTAAACGAGTAAGTGCATTTTTTACACTCTTAGTCACTGATTCAGGATCTCCATGGGGAGCGAGTGTTTTAAAATCTGTTCCTCCCTTAACTGATAAAAATACTTTATCGGCATTTTTTGGATACTTTTCAAAATAATCAGCCAACAAATCTAAATTGGCAGTAGGAGGATTGATGCCATAGAATTCTCCAGCATTCCAATAGTTCGAACCTTGGGACAAGGCGTAATTCATTAACTCAAAGGCTTGTTTAATGGGAGTTTGCTTGGGTCTCCAAGTTAAACCCATAAGGCCTAAGCCAATAGGTCCTACTTTAAAACCGTTCACAATAGGCATTGTGAAATGACAGTCAAATCGAGAAGAAAAATAATTTTAAGAAATTCTCTAATTCTCACGAAAAGTAAATGTCTACTATACTTTCAGTTCTGGTGCAATTGGTATACCAAATAGTTTCAAAATGGGGAAAACCAACTTGAAACAAAAATCAAGGAAAATATCGTCTGTTTATGAATCTTCAGTAATTTGTATTTCGTGAGCGTCAGTATAAATTTTGTTCTGATTTATAATTTGGAGGGATGTGACGCTAGTCTTACAACATTCAACCTTTCCCACACGTTTACTGTTGATTAGTGAAATTTCTTATTTCTCTGCTTTTTTAGATAACATTGATTTATATTTTTTTGAATTATGTTTTTACAGTGGCCCTTATCTATAATAAACCGTGATCAAGTTTCTGTACCCAGGTCTCTGAAAAAGGAAAGGTTTTTTACGGTTCATATCATGGGTGCTTGAGTTTTTTAGATCATTTTATAATTTGATCAAATGCAACAGGATACTGTTATTATTACTTTACTCAGAAAACTGCCCAACGGTCCTTATCCCATTCATTAGTGTTTCGTATGAATTAGGCCAGAATGAAGTTAGTTACAAAAGCGCGAATTGCTTTTATTTGAGGGGTCTTAGAAAACTGTGAACGGTATAAAAGAGCAGTAATGAAACAATGGAAACTAGAGTCGTATTTAATGTTGTTCAATTTCCAAAGGCTGCCTTTGAATTAGTCGTAGCAGCAATTCTAGCAAACAAGCTATTTGAAAATAAACAAAGTGTCTTTTATATTTCGTTGAATATATTTATGTGAGATTCGAGTGCAAGGAGAATCATTCCGTTTTAAAGAATGGAGGACTTGAAATGGTTTATAAATTGTAAAGAATTTCGTTGAAGGTTCACGTTGTTTTCGACTTTGCTCTATCATAGCAGAACGGCAAGTTTTTCCTCTTGATATTATATATTTTTAAAAATTAGACGCTCGGTCTTACAAGTTATTTCAGGCAATATTAATATACAAGGACAATTATCACTTCTTATGCGCAGTCATATATCATAAACAAGAAGTCTTTTGAACGGAAACTCGAAACAGGAGAAAAGCAAGCATTATCAGTATCGGTAAGGTAATCAATAACAATACATTACACGATTAAAAAGCGATTATTTCAAAATAAATTTCCAGTAATGTTCATTTTTTTTCTTTATGCTTCGAAAATGCACTTACTTTTTAGGCAGAGTATATTGAGTCGTACAACTCAATTTTGGGCTTGCGGCAATATGTTAAAACTCATATTCTAGAATAAGAAAAAAATTCTCACAAAGAGTGCCCTCCAAAACACGTCTTCCTAAATATTTACACCATGAGTACTTTCATACTGTATCCGATCTTTGTTTATGTAATAGCTTGGCTAACGAGATTATGCTTAAAAAGTTACAAAACGATATGTTCTTTATCCATTGAATATTTGAAAACATCTCAGTGTAAAAATATCAATCATTGAGCATGGTATTACCATTGTAAGATAAAGAGTCAGAACTTTTTCAAGATCAAGATCCTATATCCATAAAAGAAACCAAAACTAATTCCAGCTGTAATCAATAATGATCGTTGGGTTTGATAATTAACAAGAAATCATTAACATTAGATGTTTAAGCGTTGTACATATTCATATCCGGGCCATGAGACAGTAGAAAACCAAAGAAAGCACAAAAGCAAGTTAATCTTGAACTTTTATAACAGGATGGCTTTCTTTTTGCCATTGTTTGCGCTTGTATTTTTGGGATTCATTAGCTGATGGGCTTTTCACTATTACCACCAGTTTCGTTCCTTAGCATCTGCCACCTCCACTATATTGTTTATTTTGAAATATTATATTTTGAGGCGTGTTCTCAAATTATTTAGACCAGAAAATTTTTAACTTCAACCAAAGTTATTAATTTGCTTGAAAAGATTGTTCTACCACCCAACTTACATCAAATAACGAAAAACTGAGATTGACTTCTGGTGAAATATCTTGTTTCAGAAACATCAAATAAGGCTGGTCTTCGTATTTTAGAAACATAATTGAGGTGCTACCAATACTTTTTGACTGTAGGTTAGCTGCAATCAGGCTTTTCATTCATTGACTAAATTTATTCCTTGGTTTACGAGTCCAAAAATTTAGTCGCAACTTTAAATTTCTCTTTTTTCCCTTTCAAGATGCACATTAACGAAGAAACAGATTGGATCGATTTGGTCAAACCAGCGTTAGCAAAGAAGCCCAAAAAGATCGTTGACAATTCTGACAAGTTCCCTACGCCTCGAGGATTTCAACAGAAGTCGTTGGTTTCCAAAAACATTCATTCAGGAAATTCAGCTTCCTCAACTTCCATATTTGCTAAACGAGAGGAAGAATTACAAAAGGATCTCTTACTAAAGAAAGCATGGGAGCTTGCATATTCCCCCCTTAAACAAATTCCTATGAACGCTATTTTAGCATACATGTCTGGTAATTCACTACAAATTTTCAGTATTATGACGACTCTTATGTTGCTTGTAAATCCACTGAAAGCAATAACATCTACAGGATCTGCCTTCACCCCATTTAAAGGCACCCACCCAGGAACCCTTTGGCCCGCTATGGGTGCTTATATTTTATTCCAATTATTGCTTATGGGGATTGGAGTCTATAAGCTGCAAAGAATGGGATTATTGCCAACGACTACCAGCGATTGGCTTGCCTGGGAAGTCTCGAAGGTCTTTATGGATCGATCTTATGGTCCTAGTAAAACTGTTTTGTAAGAATTTCATTTACTCCAAAATTTTAAAGATATACGAGTGAAATCGTTAAATTATAGTACCTCCTAATGCCATTGCTTCTAGCTGACCTAGAAAATAATAAATTCATATAAAGAAGGAATGCTTGGAGTTCGGAAACATATTGTCTTCTGGATTAATAATTTATCCTCCATTATGCGGCATTAAACGTTCAATGCCTTTAATCGATATCATGCACGCCATAAACGAACCTCGAAAATACTTGATTATCCAGTTCTTTTTACCCATCCATAGTTTTCGAGAGCATGAAATTTTTGATAGAATACTTTCTTTTACGTCTTGATTATACTGAATATAGAAATATCAAATATTCTTCTTTGTTTTAACTATTATCAATAATGTCTTAGTATATTGAGTTAAAGAATTAGTGCTTTTAGTATAAATTTAATCTCACTCCAATATTGTTTTCTTCACCCTAGTGTAATAGCTGAGCTTAATTTTCAGGCACTTCACTGAGCGCCTGCTTCACATATTATCTACACTTACAACCGGTTTTGGCGATAAAGCCATTACACTTGGAAATTTTTACTGTTTGAAAAAAAAATCTATTAAATCTATAAAAGTAATCGTATGGAGAAGGAATTAGAGGAATACAAGAGCCAGCTTGCTCTCGTTCAAATTTCTCTTCAGAAGACTCCCCAAAACGAGGAATTACAGTTACTGGAAAATGATTTAAAGGAATTAATTAGCCTTACTGAAAACTTACTACAAGAAAGTGTAGAAAATGATAAAAATACGTTTCAAAATTCCCAAAATGGTGTTGCAGGTTTCAATACTTCAAAGCCAGTACATATCGACTTTACGCCTGGAAATTTAGTAATGGCCCGATGGGTTTCAGGAGATTATTTATTTTATCCTTCACGTATTACTGCTGTTTCAGGCTTCGGTGCAAACAAAAAGTACACAGTACAATTTCTTGACTATCCTGACATTGAAACTGTTTCCCTCAAACATATTAAGGCCATGCCTGAGGAAAAACGTCAGGAAATAGAAGGAAATAAAGAAATTCTCAAAAAATCTACCACTATACGTAGTACACCTGTTAGAGAGCCTACAAAAGCAATATCTGTAGCATCTATGTCTACAAGTCCTTCCAATTATGCGTCTCGTGCCTCTTCTCCAGATATGAAGAGTTCGGCGGCTGTAACGGCTAACGTATCTCCGATCCAAAATGTCGCTCAGCATGTTTCAACCCTACCAAAGATCTCTCCCATTCCTCCCTCTAACCCTCCACCTGTTCCTAGTGTTTCATACTCCCAAAAGCAGCAAAAACAACTAAAACCTAAAGCAGCACTTGAAGCATCACAAAATTCTTGGAAACAGTTTGCTGCTCGAGGTGTAAAAACTGGACGCGTTGGCAAACGAAAGAAGATTGGAGAATCTAGTATATTTAAAAGCACTGAAGATTTTCCTGGAAGGACAAACCCTAAAAATTTTGGAAATGTTGCGAGGTCTGGGCATCGCGAAAAGCACATCTATAATTATAGAGAAGACGAAGATAGCTGAGCAATGTGTCTTCATTTGAAACTTGGTATTTAATTAATAGGCTTTTAACAGCCGCTGTTTATGTTTTCATTTATATATTTTTTGGTGCAATAAGCATAAATAAGCTTTTTACAGATCTTTAACCTAATTTCTGATGAAGCTGTCCTGGTTTTCCATATTTAACAAATTGTTCGTCGCATTGTCTACAGCTATAAAACAATTCTTTTGTTGTTGTTGGTGTATACATTAGAGAGGAATGAGTAATTAGAAAAGAATTATTACCTTTCGCATCTTAAGAATTTAACAGCCATAGACTACTTTTTTATATTCACATCTGCATACGGTTTTATGAATAGCATCATTACTATTTTCTGATGCGAAATAGTCATTTCGTTCTTAAACAATAGATCCATTTCCCGTGACATTTGCTAATTGTATTCCACCAAAATTTGACTTCTTAGTTTACAATAGTTGGTGAAAGTAAATCGGTGGTGGTACTATCTTGTCTCGCCATGCTCTTTTAAATAACGGCAACTTATGTTTTTAATAGCATTGTTACATGATAAACTGAAATATTCTATTTGTCATTCGTATTCTATAAGAGGTATATAAAGCCGTATATGTTGAGGGATCATCCACAGACAGCAATGAAAACTAGCTCCTCTAATATACTAGTATTACAAAAAATCTAATTGTATGAAAGAAATCGGTAAGCATACAAAGGGCGGATAGATTTAATTTTGTTTTAATGGAAACATGTAACACTTATCATAAAATGTAGATACTATGCTAATTGAAATTTATAATGCAATTTATGTATGACCAAGTGATATTCCCTTAAATAAAGCTTAGATATAACACATTCTCGTCAGCAAAGCCAAATGCCAACGGAAACTAGATAAGAATAGTAACAAGGATATGAGGAAGTTAAATAAGGTGGATATAGAATATAATGAAACATAACTTGAAGTATTCATTTAAAAGACCTGATGCTCAACAAGACCGAGCTTGGAGGATATTTTGTTTAAAACATCACAGTAACTGTACATGCTCCGATTTCGTGAACTTCAATTAAAATTTCGCTTTGTAAGACTAAGACTAGAAAACTAAGGACGACTAAGGTTTTCACGACGGAAGAAGGCCAAATAACCTACGCAAATAGCAAGTTGACAAATAATATTAATCCAAAAAGGTGCGCTTGCTAAGATTGAAGAGCCATCACCATGATTCCATTTAGTAAAGTCAATAAATACATTAGCAGGTCCCTCACGGTTGGGTGATGCACCACGTCCGATCATTGTAGCAACGGCACCAACTATCTGTCCAGTCATAAGCGTACTTGCTACGTGACGACGAGTTAATGTTTGCAGCAATATCATACCGATTCCAACACTTTGAATAGCATCTAACACCCCCAACCATAGCCATAGTGTACGACCAAGATAAGGACCGGAATAACCTGCCCACGGTAGGTACAAGCCAATATTTGAAGTAGCCCAAAATTGTTGCAACCATCTAGGAGCACCCAATCCGACACCAAAAACGCAGATAATCCAGGAGTGAGTTCGAGATATCCAAGCCAGGACTCCAAGTAGTAAGGCCCAAAGGACGATATAGAAAGCTACAATTAAAAGGAAAATTTGCCACTGATGAATATTTCCAATATCCCACAAGTAAGACCAGGAGCGCCCATTAAGAGATGATAGCCAGAAGTTTTGCAAAAAGACGGAAATGCAAAACCAAACCACCAGTTTTCTTCGCAAAAGTGACTTATAAAAGGCTGGTATACTACCAGACAATTGTCGATAATATTCCGGTAGACCCTTAAACAATAATGCAAAAATTAAGATACTAACAGCACTCAGTGGCCAAGTAATTGAAGGAATGGCGGGAGACATCTTAAAAGTATTAGCTTCACCAGCAGTTAATCTTTTATTGAGATGGGCACCCCAATACCACAAAGCAGCTGACCATACTTGCTGAACTCCTTGGACTAAGCATGCGCGGAAAACCCATATACGAGTTTGCACAGCACCTTCTTCACCAAAATTCAAAGAAAAGAAGATAGATCCGCTAGCCGAAGCAATGGCGTATATCCAGGCGGCAACGTTCGTAATCCATACACGTCCAGGAGCGACTGTGTCAAACGCAGGAAGCCCTACCAAAAACAAAGCAACCGCATAAAAAAGCCAAGGGATCGACAAAACGTAATAAGAAGGAAGACGAGCAAACATAAACCACCATACAAATGAAGCGCCGATAAAGAACGCGCAAACAGAGTAGATCTCGTACGTTTGAATATTGCTAGTACCGGTAAACAATGTAAGTTGATATGCAGTTGCGGCAAGAATCTGACCAAGTGCAAGGAAAATAGAATAAATCGGCCAGTCGTAAATCTTGAAAAGCATAAATTTTTTGAGACCATGAATTGTTTTAAAATCATCGTCTCCTAGCTGAGTGTAGTTGGACTCGTCAGTCATGGCGATTATATCATCATAAGAAGTTTGTCCATTGCTCAAGGATTCGGATTCTTCAGTGCCTGAGTGAGATGAAAGCTCATTGACGTGAAGTTTATTTGGCTTCTGTAAACCTAACTTAATTGCACGACGTTCATGGAAAAATGATCGCTCTGATTTCATTAAGTATTGTTCAATACACAAATCATCCTTAGAATTTTTGGCGTTTAGTTTTTGAAGCTTCTCAGAAAACGACCTTAATGCTTGACCGTCCTCATCAGTAAAAGTCTCTTCAACTCTCGTCAAAGAAAAGTCACGCTTTTCTTTTCCTGACATAACTGAGGCAAGACTAAGACTAGATTCAGTATGCAAGTTACCGTAAAAGTAAGGGTTGTTATTATTGCGAGCATTTGGATTCGAGCCAGCAACAAACGGGGGTAATGGTGGAGAAACAGAATCAGAATCAACAGATCTAGCAGGGTCCGAAAGATCGTCCTGACTAAAAGTAGCGCCCACAGCATGCTCAGCATCAAAACTTCCCATTTGAGGTCGGAAAGAAGGTGCATTACGAATGGTGGTGTCATCATCAAATAAATCATCGTAATAATAAGAACGCTGGGGATCAAATTCATAATCACCAGAATCAAAACTATATTCTGATGGAGAGTGAGAATCGGGATTCAATCGCTCAGCCCGATATCTTGAAATATCGGAACCACCAGAAGTAGAATCTCCAGCGGTCATGCTTTCTTCTTGAATAGTATCTAATCCATCACTTGCATCATCTTCAGTTGTATGGCCAGGTCCACGTCGACTACCAAGAGATAATGAACGATCCAGCTTGGCACCAGTATTAGCTTCAGCAGTAGGTGGGGTTTCAATCATAATCATCTCAGCTTCTTCTGCTCTTTTAGCATCTAGGTTTGTATCACTGCTTGTAGGCAAGACTTCAGAAGAACGGCTAAAGGATTCATGTATTAATGAGTAGAAGGAAGAACGAGAGCGAGAATTTCTTCCATACTTTTGGCTACATTTAATACATCCATCGGTAAGTGCCTCTAGTTTAGCCTTCCACTGAGAAACGGGAAAGCGTTGTTTGGCTGAACGAGCACGAAGTCGAGCACGGGTACGTTGAGAAGATGATAACGCTTGCTGACAAGCTTGTTCAAATTGTTTTAACAAATGAGGAGTAGCACTTGATTCTACAGAATACCACCAACCAGGCATTTGACCTAAACCACCAACTCTGGCTCCGATACCTAAAGCTCCCTTACGTCCAAATTCAACAGCGACTAAACCAAAAGGCTCATCTCTACTAGGAATCAAAGCAAAGTCAGCGCCGCTAAAAATGTAGGGAGGAAGTTGAGTGAATTTAGGTTGGGAGAAAACACGTGTAGGATACTTTTTCTGTAAAACATCAAGTTTCTCAGCAGCGAACTTACCGTAAAGATCGATAATAGGGCCAACACAGATAAGTTGTACCTTGTATGATTCAAGCAACGAAGGGGCTATATCAGCAATCAAATCAATACCTTTCTGAGAAGACCAACGACCGACAAAGACCAAAAGATCATACTTCTCATTTACCTCTAAACCAGCCCATTCTTGAGCTAATCGCTTGTGTTCAACCTTGCTCTTTTCCATATCAGGATCAATATCTGTAATAGCCACTGCCTTGTCATCTACAATCTCGTCGGTATCCGTGGGATCAGGATTTGGTAGCTTGCCAATTTTCTTAAGACCCCAGAAAATAGGATAACGAGCCCAGGATCGCTTACCATACTTATTGGAAACACCTACCGCTCCGAACCCCTTCTGGTGAATACGGATATATGACACGGCGGCATGCAACAGATTGAAAACATTACCGAATTGAACATATTTCGTACAAACACGTTGTGATATATTGTAAACAGCACACACCTCTTCCTTCTCTTCAGGCGTACGTAAGGGCCAGAGACCCTGAAATTCAGCATTGTGGAGTGATAAGGCACAAGGGATAATGTCGGGAAGAAGGTAACAAGGAGCCAATGCGCCATGGTAGTCATTAATGTGGTAAATATCAATAGGATTTCGACGAATAACCTCAGCAATGCACTGGTTCCATGCCGAATAGAAGATGGCAGATCCAAGATCGTCCATACGAGCTGGATATGGTTCTTTGCTGGTCTGTCTTCGAAAAACAGGGGCATCTAATAAAACATATTTGATGTTATCCAAATAATGATGATATACATTAATTGTATAGGTCTGATCAATAATCTTAACTTCAATAGGAGATGCTTCTTCAGCTTCCGGATAGACAACATCACCAACACAGGGTACTACCCATACGAGGTCCTCATGTTTCAAGTGCTGAGCCATTAACTGAGCCATAACACCAAGTCCACCAATTTTGATGCGAATTTTCCAATCGGTGATATCATATTCTAGAGTAGCAATTAAAACACATTTCTTTTTCCTAGCGGATACACCCGAGACTACAGGAGTGACCTTGGCGGGACTATCCAAGTCATTCTTTTTTCTAAATGGGACCAATGATTTCAAAGGATAAAACTTTCCAAGGTCATTATTTCCGTGTTTGTTAAACTTAACAGTGTAAAACGAATTTTTAAATGCCCAAGATACAACTATTGCGCTAAGTGGAGGAATTACAATACAAAGTACATAAATCGCAATTGAGACTCCCCATTCGCCAGAGGGTGCAAGTCTGTAAATCATATCATCATCTCGCAATAAGATTTTGTAACTTAGATAACCATGAGGGGGAGGATGGTAAATTGTAATATTGTTTCCAACAAGAGAAGCTGGATCGCTTCTACTCAAAACAGTAGAGTTACCTTGACTTCCATAAACGCGAGTTTTGTCAGGGATTCCGTCGGGATTCATTCCCCACACATTAAGTTGAATAGCAGCAGGATACGTTTCACTAATAAATCCAGCTTCCCAATAAAAGTCACTTTTTTGCAAAAATCTATTTTCTACACCAGAATCGTAACCGTATTCATTAAAGTCACCCTCTAGGAACATATGCGGAAGAAATCGGCGATATTTGAAGCCGTAATCACTTTGTTGCATATGATTTGCAGAGCCACCTAAATCGCTCCAATACTGTACATGAATATGATGACCCTCCCATCCTTGTCTTCGAGTGCCGGTCCAATTGCTCGCTTGAACTTTAGTTAAGCCGCCATTATACTCTTCCCAATCACTCCAATGTGATTGAAAATCAGTACTGTAACGAAACAATACGGCACCCGGGGCAGAGTGATTGATGTACAGATCTCCATCTTGCATGATAAGTAAAGTATCCGAGTAATTGGCACTGTAATGAACAATGGGGTTGTTGGTGCTACCAACTCTAATTAGAAAATTATCAGTCGATAATGTTCTAGACGAGAAATCAGAGGTAGGGACAGACTTGAGAGAAATTCGATGAATACCAGGATCAATATTCGTGAGTGTACCATACCAAGCAAACCGACCTGCAGTCTGTCCATGTAATGAGGTGCTAGCATCCTCGCTGTAGTTTCTACAAAATGACGAGTCAACATCGATTACTGCAGTGGTATTTTTTGGACGCGTAGACGAAACAACAGATAATGCATTTTTAATTGAATCACAATCCATCGACCTAGAAAATTCGATGGTAAGATCAATCTCATTTCCCGAGGCAACAACTCTAGCGTCATGTTCAGGTGTAAGACTAGTAATAATGGGATCATTCTCAATAAAATCCTCTTCAGGGACATATAACTTGAAAGCGTAAGGATCGAGTTCAATATTCGGAATACAGCCCCAGCTACTATTCCATGAATCTTCTAACTCAATAGTGTCATAAGGGTAAATGAGGTTCCTTAGAGTAGTACCGGACTTCCAGGGCCCAATAATTGCTGAGTCCTCATCGGTACAATCATAGGACCAAAGATGAGTATCGTTACGATTCGCGTAAAGAACCCAAACTTCGGATTTCGAGACATTAGAGGCATTCGTAATTGAATCAAAGTCCTGAATTTCTTTCATGGGGCCTCTCAAAACACTATACAATCCCATAGGGGACGCATAAGGCTGACTGTCAGGAAAATAAACATCATCTGTCCAATTGGCTATATGATCAAATCGCCATCCTTCGCTCAAACTAAGATAATGTCTTCGGATGCTATGAATGTTCCTATAAACATTACGATGAGCAGAAGCAATATCAAAGTGATCCAGATAATTCCAGGAATCCTGACAACCTCTTTGTGCAGGTGACAGATCCACGGTTGGATAAGATGTAGCAGAACCATTGTAACAGCCGTGAATATACCAGGCCCTGGCGGAGTTCATGGCTTGACGTCCGTAAAGATAATTATTTGCAGAGTTATCCAACACATACATACCTTGTTCGTCGCCATAATACAGAAGCGGAATACCTGGAAACAGCAAAGACGTAATCATTGTACCAAGGATCAAACGAGCAGTACCATTTTCAATAGCTCCCCATCTGAACACATCGTGATTAGCAACGCCATACATATGTAGAGGTTCTACTGTTCCTGTGTTTATATTGACAGCATCTTCGTTAATTTGAATACCGTTCCAAGCTGTGGTAAGTACTGAGGAAACATCAAAATCAATTTCCATCTTTGAGTCCATACCCAGAAAACGTAATAGAGCACGATAAATAGAGTAATGGAAAGCTGAACCGTCAAATCCATAATGATCTGAATCTCTCAATGAGTACTGCGATTCATCAGATGTATAATTAAAAGCTGCAGTTACATTAGGGGGCCGCTGATCAGGTTGACGGCCACGATTGTAGTATATAGAACCATAGCTAGATGAGCCAGTAACTTCACCAACGATCAAAAAGTTCTTCTTATTGTATTTCGCCGCGCATTCACGCACATACATCGACCAATCCACAATAAAATCAGCAGTCATCTGGGTAGCCTTATCAATACGGAATCCATCGACATCAAGCATAGAAATCACCAAACAAGAAAGATGCATTAATTTTTCTGCAACATCAGGTTTCCAATCACGAAGACGATCTTGGACGGATGCGAATTTTGACAATTGACGCTGCCAATCCGGATGGGAACCGAAAGCTTCAGTATCACCGTAATGATCATAGTCTGAAACATAACAACCTTTAAATTGAATAGAAACAGGACCACCATCTTCACCCCAAAACCTTGGGTATTCACATGAAGTATTATAAACGTTAGTGAAGTTAAAATCCACATATCTATATTCAGAAGTTTTCCACATGGCATTATACTCATTTAAGTTAAAATCAACACCAGATGTATCATTAAGATGGCCAACCATACCGATTAAATCACCAAGAGTGGCAACCGTCAAATCAACAACCAAATACATGCCCCTTTCGTGCATTGCAGTAATAGTTGAACGCCATTGATCGATAGTTCCTAAATGGTGATCAAGAATAGTGTAATCCAAAGGAGAATATTGATCAGCTCCCCAGGGCATATTGACAAATGGAGTACCAGCAATATAAATACCTTGTGTACCTAAACCTTCAAGATAATCCAATGATAACTCGAGCCCAACGATATCACCGCCATTACGAAAACTGACTTCCGAAATATCATATTCAAATGGAGTTTTTTCAATATCATTATTGGATGGATCACCATCATACCAACGATCCAAAATTACAGTAATAAAACTCATTCGCCAGTTATCAGGGCTTGGAAAGAAATCATGATCTGCCCATTCACCAGAATACTCCAAAACACTGGAAGCGTTTTTGTTTTGATTTAAATTCCAAGGCTCTTCATCCTCGGAATATGGAGCAGCAAATACGGAATGAAAAAGAAGAAGTGCTAAAGCAATAACAGCTCTTCTAAAACATAACCCTTGAAGACCATGCATAAGAAAGACTCAATAAATGTGACTAGCTGTACGTACGGCAAAAAGATAAAAAAATAAAATGAGGATGTAAACGAGAGAATCGTATAGGGTGTTTAAGTAATTAAAATATAAGAAAAATAAACAAAAAACCCGAGGAAAAGGAAAGATCGTAAAAAAAGGTTTTTTGAAAATATGCAAAACGGAATGATCTGAAGGAAATTTTTTGATCAATACTACGGAAAAATCAACAGCTATTAACTTTCTCAATTATTCACAGGGATAGCGTTAAAGAGGAATCAAAACCTGCTATTGAGACAAAAAAGAAAGAGAAGATAGATAGCAGAAAGCAAATAAAGGGGGAAATGCAAGCGAAATGATAAAAGAAAGGATCGACAAAACGTTAGAAGGAGGAGATGAGATACGGATATTAATAAATCACTTATGAACAGTGCCAGTTAATGAAAGCGTAACACTAGAAAAGGGGAATCCCCCGATAAAAAAGGAAATAGCAAATAAGGAAAAAGGAAATATATAGATTCCGTTTTAAATGTTTACTTATTTGATAATCCCTACCTCAAAAAGAGATGCCTAAAGGAAAGATGAAGCGGAACAGGGTATACGGATGAAAAAAAAAAGGCCAAGAAACACACAAGTCTAGAAGAACAATACCACCTGTATATATCCAACCCTTTTAAAGAAAAGAATGAAATGAAACTTGGAAAATATTTTATATCGAATAAAAGGAGGAAGTCGGGTCTAATCTACTTTACAACAAGCAAGCTTATCGACAATCCACCAACGTTAATAAATGAAGAAAAAGAGTTTTTGATGGAAAAACAAACAAAAAGAAATAAGAGAAAATCCAAAAAGAGGAACAAAAAATAAAAAAGAAATTAACGAAGGAGGTTGAGAAGAAAGAAAAAGAGAATGCAACGTAAAAGCTGAACTTTATACAAACCGTTAAAGAAAAAAGGCTCTATTGCAAACACGGGAATGGTTTCCAAGAACGGCAAGAGTATGTAAAAGTAAATTACTGTCACAACACTCTCTGATACAGCCGTTTTCTCCTTTCTAGTCGTTTGTGTAGCTGTTTGGTAGAGGAAGAGGTTGAAAACAAATGGAGCAGTTAGAACTCGGCAAAGCTTTGCTTGTGCAATAAAAATATTGGCTTTGTAATAAAAAAACTAAGCCAAAACATCCATTGTGAGTTGCCTCGGAAACGATCGGTGTCTATGAAGACATGATTAGGCTTAGTATATTATAACGATGTCCGAAAATATCGTTGGTTACAGATAACGATAACGGAGTGTGCTGCAGCGGCCGGGTGTAAACAAATAAACAAATATAAATAAGCTAGTAAATAAAAGGAAAACGTGTAAAGGATGCTTATTAATTTTTTGATACTTTTCTAATTATTACTATGAAGTTTTTTTTGTTCTTGTTTATTTTTAACATTTACGTCTACAAATTATCTGATCTATCATCGATGTTACCGTGCAAGCAACTCGAGAACCTGATGTTCAAAGAAAACTAGAAATTAAGGTATTTAAAATAAAACTAGGCACAAATTTCTCTCAGATTCACTTTTTTTAAAAATCTAGCGGTTTATGTATACGGGAGTATTTAGCTTCGAATGTATATCGGAGTGGTACTCAGTAGATACATTTGGCAGCGATAAGTTAATTCTTTAAACTTTTTTTCATTCTCCTAATATCAAATAATATTTTTATTTTTTATTTTTTTTCTTTCTTTTTCTTATTTGTTTATGAACAAAGTTTCCTTTAAATGCGATACTGGCGAGAAATGTTGCTTTTTATGAACAAGTGTATGATTCATTCAATCATTGATCCTTCGTGCCATACATTTTTTATTGACATATCTGGCAGTTCAATAGAAATAAATGTTTCTAGCGTTCTTGGATATTCTGCCTTTTGATTGCTTCCTTCGTCAAATCCAATTCAAATTTATTTAAGTTGGTGCACTACATATTTACAAGTTGGATGTAACCAGCATTCACAACATCGTTGGTGCGTGCAAATCTAAAATCGATTTAACTTTTAACAATTGAGAACTCTATATTCTGTCAAAGATAGCTAGTCCCTTGTCCCTGTCTGTTTTTTGACTAAATTTAAGCATCCATCATAACATGCTTAAACGGACGTTCCAAATAATTTTTCCAAGCGTTTTACCAATTTCATGAGAGGCAACTTAACATCATTGTGATCTCGGCAGTTTGCGATTTCTCTTAATAACGATATGAAGGGGATTTTATGAAAATTTTCTTCCTACCACTGAAAACTATCGGATTTTCGTCACAGTCTTAGCCCCCGGATTTTTGCACCTGTGGGGCTTGCCAATTTGTATGCTTTTGTATGGCTAAATGTAGAATAGCGTATTGTCCAAATCTGCTAAATGAATTAGTGATGCACGGAAGGAATCGTTTTACAAAGATTTATGAGATTTTTAGGAAATTCGAGGTAAGAAGTGTAAAGCGGTAAAAATCGCTGGGAAATGTAAAAGAAATTGCTTGTGTATGAATACTTGATGCCTTCTACCTTCTTTTAGCCCACTCGGTTTATCTACATATGCAAAGTGTGCCTTCTTGGGGAACAGTATTTTTTATAACGGTACAACGATGCATCAATTTTAAAACGCCGAATACGAATTGTATGTAAATAGAAGAAAAAGAAAAGTCCGAAAAACATCATATGTTTGAAGTATGCTATTGCTGTGCCGATAAAATGAAGTAGTTTGATTGCCCGTGATTAATAGAGATGAATTGCTAGTATGATAGGTATTATTAGTGTACCTGATTGAGCTGTCGCATTTGAAAACACTTTCTGCTTTTACTTTTGCTAATTAATCAAAAAAATTTCACTTATTTCATCCTATAGATGAATTCATTTGTACTTGCTAATCGTGAGAATGGCCAAATTATAAAAAAAAATTGCGAATCAAAATCATCCATAAAAAACAAGCTACTCATGTTTTCCAATACTAAAATGCAAAAAGCTTATGGTAGATCTTGCATTTGCATTGGGCTTTTCAATATCTTAAGCGTTTTTTCATGCGCTATGTATGGCCTTTGTCACAATGTGTGCAGATACAGCAAAGCTAAAAAAACCGTAGATTAAACCCATAAATTAAGAAAAGTAAAATTACATGTATTATTTAAAAAAAGCTATTGTGGATGAACAGATTGTCTTGGTTATGATATTCTCTTTTTATGTAAATATTGTGATTTGCATTGTTTATGAAGCATGCAAAATTGAAAAAGACATTAGGAAGAGAGATCACTAAGAAAAGACATAAAGATTTGCTTTATGTTATTTTCAACTAGTAAATGGCAATTTTTTATATATAATGAAAACTGAGAATTTTCAAATTTTCAAATAAATCTTAATTATTATTGGGCATTTTTATTTGTTAACAAAGACTAAGTAGAACAGCAAGAGCTTCCCATAATAAAAAGTAATCTAAAAATTGTTTTTTGTTTATTTACTTATTTTTTTATATTTTTATATTTTATTCTACCGTGATATAGTAAGAATACACACTTCATTAAAACATCCTGTTTATGCGCAAATACCAAGTCGATGGCTAAATGAATTTATAAAACCTTTGATAGCACTCGAATTATCAATAAAATTAAAACAATTTATAGATAAATGATTAATTTTACTTTGCAAATAACACTTTTCCTATAAAACTGATATACTTGGTTAGTACCATTAAAAATGAAAACAATAATTGCTACGCTAAAACCATTTAACTCACTCAGAGACGCCGGGAATAGACGCTGTTGAGTTCACTAGACTTGAGAATGCATATAAAAATCAATTTTGTCTGAGCGAGTAAATCGTCAATTTTTGTTAACGTAGCATTCCTATCAATCTGAACAATTTTTTTTTTTAGTTTTCAAATTATTTCAATGATCATTCATATCAAGATTGTCATTTCTCAAGTTATTTTTCTATGAACTACTCACTAGTTAACCTACTTGAATAACAGAATAAATACTATTATTTAACACAACAAATGTCTACGGCCATACCTAGGCGAAAACACCAGTTCCCGTCCGATCACTGCAGTTAAGCGTCTGAGGGCCTCGTTAGTACTATGGTTGGAGACAACATGGGAATCCGGGGTGCTGTAGGCTTCCTTTTATTCTTTTTGCTTTTTCTGCTTTATTTTAATTCCTCGTTTTCGACATCAAATCAGTCATACTATAATGAATGGTTATTTCTCATGCGAGTTAGATTTCCCATCTGTAAAACTAAGCCCTTTTTAATAGAAATTCGTAAAAAACTGTTTTTTTTAAAAGAAATTCTATACATAAATTTATAACTATTTAATACTTATAGTTTTTTTTTTATTATTTATAAACAGAAGCTATCAATTCCTCTTTTTAAGTAAATCCAATTATGAAAGTATGTGATACTCTGAAGAGATTTTGATAAAAAGAAAGCAAAAAAAATATTTTCATTAAAAAGCAGCCCTGATTTTATCAACTGATTGTAGAAGAGCGGCTCAAAGAAGGTTCTTATGGATAAACAGTTTAAATTGTAGTTTCCCTTCACATTTATCAATAAATGTCTCAATTTTAAAGAAAAAGAAAAGTTTCTGATTTGCAAAAGGATGATCATACAATTGGCTCATTAAAACATATTTGCTTTTTGTTTACATATTAATCCAAGGTAAACAAACACACAGTTCTCCTCATCACCTAAACTTACAGAATATTAAAGCCACCAAATGCTTAACAGATAAGAGAATCTTTTCATCCTGTTTCTTGAAAAAGAAAAAAAATCACTATCCAAGAAAACGTTGATCAGATATTTTTATTTGTCAGAAAAAAGATCTTGAAACCTCAATCGCTATAAAAAAGTTTGAAATCAATAAAGAAAAAGATTGAATATAACAAGTAAACAATATGGAAGTGCAGAAAATTTGGAAATCATTCCTCAATGCCATTTCAAAAGTGTTCTCGAAGGGCAAAAAATTAAGATGCACGTGTTTTCCCAAACGGAAGAAGGAAGCTTCAGAGAGAAGTTGTTTTCCATTTCTAGATACTGAAACCATTTCTTCTTGTGATTTGAGCGACGATGTTCTTTCTCCCAAACTGTTCGCCAAAAATTCATATCGCTGCTCTCTCAAGGAAACGAAATGTATCGATGTAATAGTGAGCCATAATTCTCTTGCTCCACAATTCACAGAAATCAGGTACACAGATGGTATATCTGCAAAAGCTGAAAACACTGATGAAATGACCATGCATATAGCCTTGGCCCCTTTGACCGAAAACCAATAATGAAACGATTACACAGGTTGTCTTTTGATTTCAAGAGAACATACAAATATGAATGAAGTAGGGGAAATTTTTTGTCACACAAAAACTGCTTTTGCCGAGAATTAAATTGTATACGAATGAAATTGTCAATGTCATGATCAGACCCTCGGTAAAATGATATGCTGAGTTCAAGCATATGCACATTTTTAAAAAATAAATTGCTCGATAAAAGGCAACTTCACCTGGATTGTTAAGCATATCATATTCACAATGGTAAAAGTATTAGTCTACATAAAATCCTCCCTGCCAATTCGCAATCATTTACTTTATCAGCTGTTTTTTTAAATGTTAAATATCGAAAGTTGAAAATTCTAGTTGATATCCCAAATGGTAGCCGAAAGCTACATTTCAATCAAATAGGCCCCATTTGGTAATTAGCACACACATACAAAGAACGAATTTACCAGGCGACTGAGTCTTTCTTTCAAAAACCAAAATCCCCTCTAATAAACTATTAATTAGGAAAACAAAATTGATATTAAACACAATGAATGAAGAAAAACGGGGTCTTTGCATGAATATAAGGTATTTGAAAAGTATGCGAACACTGTTTTTTTTACACAACCAATTCATCCAATACTAATCATACTTTTAGATGTTTTGAGGAAAGCTAGAAAGATAGACGATACCATCCAATTATCTCTTAATTCAGCAAAATGGGAATACCCAGAAGGGAAGGTACATGAAACCCAAGAAGAGCGTTGTCAAAACGTAAAGAAAAAGTTGTTCGAAGGTTGGTTAAGTCGGGATCAATTCTTAAAAGAATGTCAAACTATTGTACGATCACAACTTGATCAAGATCGAAATACTTCCAAATCACCCTTAAAATCACAGCAGCAATTGCCTTCATCATCAACGACTCAGGTTTCCGAACGTTTGGATCCTTACGCTAAAGAGGTGCAAGTGCAATTATCCCCTCCGGAAGAGGTACAAATTGTCTTACAAAGTGAACTATCTGTCGAACAAATCATACGAGATCAAACGTGGGAAGTTCTGACAAATGCTTGTCCTGGAATGTTTAAGGATTGGAGAGACACTTATAAAGACTAATTACTTTTTGTAGCCTCAAATTTTTTTATGATTCTAAAAGAAATGTTTACAATAAAAATTCCGACACATAAATACACAACACCAAAATGTCAAATACAGGTATAGAATTAATATCTTTAGGTATTGTAAGTTATCATTTTGTAATGTAATTTGCATGTTTTAAGGATCGTTGATGTAAAGAAAGCAAAAAAGGAAAATAGGAATACACATAGTGTCGAAACTATGGATAATGTAAGCTAAGAAGGCCACCATCAGCGATCGAATAATAGGAACAATAGCTGAAAGATTCTGTACTATGAGAGTTCCTTTTTTGCTTTAAAAAAATGTACTACCCTCAGGGGGCTGAGGAAGTTTTCGGTTGGAAGAGGATGCCATTTCTCTAAAACATAAGTTAGGATGATCATTCATACGAAGTTTAATAGACATACTTTTTTAAATCTAGAAGAACAGTTTCCATAGAGTATTCTCTCTTCCAATGGCGAAGGCAGTCAATTTTGTGGGGATTTACCTAATTAACGTTAGTATGAACTGAAAAAAGCTTGATTTTTTTATTTCGCGTAAAATTAGCTTCTCTTCGTTAAGCCAACACCAAATTCTCATTTTCATACAATATACTGATATTTGCTATGAAAAGAATTTACAGAGAACATGAGGTATTTTACAAACTTTCTCTAATATACACATACTTTTCCTGTTTCACCATCAACTCCAGGCAAATTAATTCTAGATACGAACGTGACGATGGGAGGAGCATCAGGGTAATTGGCATCGCAGTGAATCTTCAAACTGTAAATGCGATTTTCATGAACGCTCTAAATTAATAACAAATTAGTACAAATTGAAAGTTAAAAGTATTAAAACAGGATAAGCTTCAAAGTGTATTGATTCGAAAGTCTTCATAAATTTCAAAGCTAGTCCCCGGTCATTTTTTTTACATCAATTTAACACTTGAAATATACCCCAATAGAAACATACATGGGCAGGTCCTAAAATCGTTGCATTCCAGTCGGACAATGTAATATCATCGGCGTTCGTCAAACCATATGAGCAAGAACTCTCTCCGAGGCCTTTTTCGCCCTTTTCTAGCTCTTCAAGTAATTTAAAATTGCGAGGGCTATCAAAATTAGTAATTGTTATCGACTTTAATATGTCTAATCATACACTTTTGCCATCGTTTGTGGTACTTGGTTAATGGATGCGGTGCATTCGGATCTCACAGTATCTTTGTTGATCATTTCAAAACAAGATCTGAAGATTCAAATTGGTGCTTTTATATTGAATTATTGTAATTTGAATCTAAATTGTGTCTAGATTAATAGTCCTAGCAGATCCGTGAGTACCTTCTCTTCCTTACTTGATTAATACATTACAAATACAAATGCATGATTACAGAGAATAAATTTTTCTAATATTCGATCAACGAAACTATTCGAAGAATAAAGAATACAGGATAGATACCAAAACCATCAATAATTACTGTAACATTTGGTTAAAGTTGGGTCTCGAAAACATTCGAACCAAGGCTAGCAATCTGTCAAAGTATATTTCAACAATTACTTTATAGAATATTCAATACTGGTTTAGTGAACCTGTCACAGGCTGCAATTTCAATATTTTTTCCCTACATTGGAAAAAGATAAAAAATCAACTTTTTGCCAAGGTCAAAAGTGAAGTCAAATATCCTTTGAACGATGTATTCTAAAAACATATCAAATGTAAAAATACAAATCATTAATTTGTTAGAATTTATCCTATTTCTGTAGTGTATTGATAACGTAAAACTTGCCAATATTTTATTTAATTTTGTAGCAGTCTGATATCCCATTTTCAGATAGAAGGGAGAAAAATAGCTTTTCATTTACTTTCATAGATTATGAATAGAACTCATAATATATTAATCCTCCGTTATTTAGCAATAAGCCTGATACTTGAGCAAATCGATGCCAAGCGTATGAAGCCATGCTTGAGAATATATAGCCGTTAATAATCAAATTTCTCTTAAAGGAGGGTAGTACTTTGGTTTTTATCTGTTACATGCAGTTTATCGGATGTCATGCAAAAAAGGTGGTGAACAAACATAAAACAAGCATTAAAATGCCAGGACCAAAAAAAGACAATGCTATAGTTTAAATTAGCATTGAGTATTTGAAACTACTGAATTTCAACAATTCTTGTCGTAAACTCAGGGTTCTTTTTCTTCATAACAATGCTTAGGATACCATTGTTAAGAGAAGCGTGTATAAGTTTTTCATCGACAGGCTGAGGAAGGGTTATCGTACGTGAAAAAGCACCTACACATCTTTCACTCCAGCGAATAAGAGGGCCCGCTTTTTCTTCCTCTGGCTTTTTACGCTCACCAGAAATAGTCAACTTCGATCCATGTAAATCAACTTTAAGGTTTTGCTTATCGATTCCAGGGACTTCAACATCAACTTCAATAGTATCCTCTGTTTCTCTTAGCTCCAATGCTGGGCCCCAGCACGATAACCATGCCGATCTGTTGAATTTCGATCGGTCACCAAATTCAAAAATATCATTCATAAATCCGTTAGTAAAAGCATCAAACAACATATTAAATGTGTTTACAATGAAATAAAAATTTAACTTTGATTAAGATGAGTAATAATTAATCAAAGCGTAAGCAAATTGAAGGACAATTGCGTTTCGGATATCCTAAGTACGTGTGGGTTGGTGATGCTACATATATATGCGTAGGCAAAAACCGGGATTTGTTAAATATACCAGAATATTCTCTCTGTAACAATATAATAAAACAAGACATTTCAATGGTACAATGGGGTGCACAAAACAATGAAAATACCATCTTTATATTATTTCCATGCACTTTTATTTTCCATACTAATTTGTTAAACAAAGTGGTTTGCAGCTTCTATTATTGTACAAAAAGTAAAAAACCTTTTATTTTAGTTAGACTGAGTTTTGATAGAGTTATAAAACTTCTCTGTAGATATCACAGTTGGGTCATTCTGTCCCAAAATTACTTTAGCTTGTTCGAGGTATTTACTAGCGGTATCGAAATTTTTCAAACGAGTGTAAAGTTGAGCCGCCAAAATGTAAGCACTTGGGTTTTTATCTCCATAGGGGAGTAATTTTTCAAGACATTTTTGAGCTTCTTTCAAAGGTTCACTAGTAGCAACTAAGTTCTCCCCAAGAGGATCCTCATCATACTTTACCGGCATACCGTCCTCAGATTTTGCACGAGATTTATCGGCCTCTTTTAGCTTCTCAGCACGTTCCAATCGTTTACTAAGGTCCTTCTTCAGCTTCTTGTATATCTTCTTTTCCTCTTCTTCATTTATTTCTCCACTAGAAAGCTTCTCAAAATCGGGTAATTTAGGGCTATATTTAGCAAATGGTAAATCAAATAAGGCAAAATAGATTTCAATAGACCCTTGGGCAGCCTCTCTAAACGAAGGATCGTCATAAACACTGTCTTCCCAAGACATTAAGTCCAGGTATGTACGAAGAGATCCCTTGCGAAATGCGAAGAAGTGGAAATCAAATTGATCATCAGCCCAAGTATCAAATATTTTAAAAACAGTACTAAAACGTTTCAAAGCCAAAGCAAATTTTTTTTGTCTAGCAAATGATTTCCCATCTTCAAGCATGTACCACAGGCATTGCATATCTGCAAGATCGCCAACAGCACCACCAACAGCCTCATTGCGTGTAAACAACGATACCGTTTTGGCGGCAAGTTCATTTTCATCATTACGGAGCATATATTTAGCACACTTGCCGTTAATAAATCTATCTTGCAGATCAAGTTTACGAGCATGATCCATAATCTCCATGGCAGTTTGAAGCTCTCCCTTATGTTTGGAAATCCTAGCTTTCGTCATGAACAGCTCCACAAGCGTTGGGGTATGATCAATTGCCAAATCAACATATTTCTCAGCTTTTTCCAACTCACCAACATGATCAAAATGCTGAGCTAAAAAGTAATATGTCCATAAAAGCGTGGTGGGAATTTCAATCTGTGAATTATCGTCATCTTCAGAAAATTTGTTGGTCGTAGAAAGAGAGGAAGCGTATTTACTAACCAAATCCTCAACAACTTTGCATTTTTTGGTATCTTTGTACAAAGATTTGACATCGACGAACACAGATGGGATTCCACGCTTAAGCTTTTTGCGCAAGTAAAGATCTACATGAGTTAAAAACTCATCCCCTTCAAGCTTTTCTAAAGGTAGTCTCGTAGGGCACTCAGATTTGGGATACCTTTTAGCAAGTTGAGAATATAAATTCAACCACTCAGCACTATCCAATACTTTACCACTGGCATCCTCATACCCATACGCTCTTTGAAGATTATAATAATATTGGTGATTGTCTGGATTTCGATCAAGCAGAAGATATATGGTTGATTTGGCTTCTTCCATTTTGGAAAGATAAAGCTCGTACTCTGCCCGAGTCTCCAAAAACGCAACCCGATCCAATACCTTCTTTTCTATTGACAGTAAATGCTTATAGGCATCCTCAACACCATCTTTTTTTAATATAACAAGGTTCATGAATAACATGGCTTCGGATTCTTCTTGGGTATCAACGGGCACACCTTGATTTATAGTGGATTCAAATGCATCCACTATTTTATATGCACTAGCGTATTCCCCTCGAAGAAATTGAGCTACTGCTAAAGCGCTCCAATTGGCACGTACTCCTGGATTGTCCTGCAGCAAAGCATTCCTAGTGTCTGCTAGAGCCTTGTATTGACGAAGTTGAGATTGGAGTAACGCCAAGTCACGCAAAAGACTCGAGTTGTTTTTCTCAAGCTTATGAGCATTAATGTAACATTTAGCGGCCTGTACATAATCTTTATCGGCTCTGCTAATTAGTCCGAAAATGTGCCAACAAACACCGGATCCAACATCGTTGCGAAGACCAAGTCGTACGTTGTCGTATCCTTCTTTGGTATTACCTAAAGAGTGTAATAAAATTCCCTTAATTGCTAAGGATTCTCCATGCTCTGGATGCCTTTCTAACAGGGGTTCGATAGCCTTTAATCCTTTTTTGTACTGTTTTGTTTCATAGCATTTCTACAGGGTTAGAGAAATTTTCAATTTGTTAATTGTAGAAGATTAACATACTAATGCTGTTCTAAAAAGGGTAATCTCCTTCGGGCTCAGTTGAACTTTGGCCATGGGTAAGTGTAGAGGACAGGTTGGGAAGAGTACGAACCCTTGGAATGAATTTCGTTAATGTGTTCCACATTGCAAGGTTGCTTTCTTCTTCATTACTCTTTGTCTTGTGCTTATAAAAAGACGTTGATTCATAAATTATCTCGTATCGTTGAATGTTAGACCTGGAAGAAATGGTTTTGTAGAAAAAGACAGCAAACATTGCGTTCATACTTCGCTGAGTACTACATATTCAAAAAATCGTTTATGGAAACTTATCGAATAGCCATGCAATGGACGATGGATGGTAAACATGAAAAGATGGCACATCGAGAACAATTTTTGCATGTCCTTCTTATATGAAAATACGAAAATTCAAAGAGTAAACAAACTATTTTTAAGTATTTTGGCCAGTATCGATGAACCAAATGACTACATCAATTTTCATTATTGGTTCAATTGCTAGTTGTTTGCAATTACTGGGGACACGGTATTACATATCTGTAAGGCAAAGTTTATCGGGAATCTTTTGAATAGAAAACCAGTATACTCCAGTATATTTATAAACTAATTATTATTTGGCAATACCACTTAATTATTTAAAACGGTTCGTAGCTTCACTCCTCAACTAGAAACGTCCCAACATCCAAGGTTGAAACAAAAGGTACATTACAAACTAGAGAAGTTAAAACAATCAGTGGATTGAAAATCTCTTAAATTTACTAATTCCTGATACTATGGGATACGACTTCACATTTCTACAGACTTCCTCATCTAGCAATACACTAGTTCTGTTAAACAAAATTGGATAATTGTGCCTTTAAAAATATTACAGAAAAAAAGTATAATGGCAATTTTTTCTTATCTGTAGGATTTGTTTAGCAGCTACACGAGATTTACCTACCTTGCGGAGTTCTCAGTAGAAGAAGAACTCGTTGCTTTTCAAGTATTTGGCAAACAGAGATGCATTGCACAAAAATTTGAAATATCCTTTCGAATGCGAAGGATACATTATTTTTTTTAATCAAAAAAATTGCAATTAACAAGTTAATTGCAACACACGAAAAGTATCAAATACGCTATAAGAAAAGTTTCTTTAATTTAACGATATGTATTCTACTAAGCAGGTACCGTAATTAGCCTTCAAATCCTCAAGTGAAGAAAGATTTTTATATTAACTAGAACGCTGGATGAATCTCATTATCTAAGAAAAAACAATGGATGAGAAATTATGGTAAATTAAGCATTGAAGAGACTTAAAGAGTCGAATACTGATTTTTAGATTTGCGAAGTGCAAGATCCCGCGCAAGAAAAAGTTTCACATTTTCTACTATAATTTATATTTCTAAAAAGAAAAAATTTATAAAAACTTCTTTATCTTTCAGACAATAGTATTTTATATAAACAATGAATATCACTCTCTTTTAATGGAATCTTACAAAAATATCTACTTATTAATATGTTACTTCAAATCTGCAGCAATCAACGTTGCCCCTATGGCTTAGTGGTACAGCATCGCACTTGTAATGCGAAGATCCTTGGTTCGATTCCGAGTGGGGGCAATTTGTATTCTTGTTATTGCTTACTTTTATTAGGAGGAGCATCGTACAGCTGTTATTTTATCCCAGCCATACTACACTGTATTGCATTGTATTACGTTTTTGCATATCACTTTTATGTGCGGTGTTTAATTCATTCTGTTAGCTTTGCATAATAAAGCTACCAAAACAGATACTTATTACTAGTTAAACGATACTGTAAAATAACATTTACAATTATAGCATTCCCAAGGCTATAAGTGGGATGTACTAAACCACGTCCCTCATGAATGAGCTATTTCAGTAATATAGGTACAACATAATTCGCATATTAGAATACCTCTGTATTCGAAAACAATAAGGAAGCTAAAACAACCAAAATTACATTCCTTTTACTGTCATCCGTAAACAAAAGAATAATAAAAAATTGTACCATCTGGATCCATTATCGTCATTTTCTTTTATTAACTACTCTTTTCTATAAAAAAATTCAACCTACTCATTTTAACTATAACTAAAAGTTGATTTTCAATTGATTCAGGATAACTGAAAAGGAAAGCTATGTAGGCCGTCCTCTCATCCTGTACGACATAATAAAGTACTGCTACAGGTCGTAAGAGTTCAGGCGCATATTCTTTGCACCCCATAGCACGGGCAGTTTGACAGCTGCATCCTCGGTATGGTAAAGACCAAGTCCGTGACTCGGTGGGTTGCAAATGACATTGTTAAAGAACTGTTATTGTAGGTACTATCTCTTTTATATATCGAAAATCGTGACTGCTTTGAAATAGCGTAATTTAACGATATAAGCCGTATTAGGATGGTAGTCGCGTCGCGCTTTTTGTTTACAAATGACGAGTGCTGACAAAGGTTTACCTTCTGCCAAACCCAAAGTACCAACGTTTGGGTGGTACAATTACAAAAAAAAACCCATTCTAAGCACGAATCAAGTGTAAAAACTTTCCAAAATTAAAAGAAAGGAGAATTTCGTCGAAGAAGACACTCCTGAAGGAGAAATTGGGGTGAAACGACCCAAAGTTGAAAAGCGGGTAGAGAGTAATAGTTTTAGTCTCAATTCGTACTACGGTACGAATAAAGTATTTCATTCATTACATATTGAAAGAGAGAAACGCTTGCAGGAGCTCGAAATCGCTGAAGCAAAGTATACAGAAGCATACTATTCTCGTGAGAATTCTGTTTTGGCGCAAGCAGCCCTACAACGTTTCAATCGTAATCCCTAAGTTCATCTGAACAACTTAAAGAATAATTTAAGTAAAAATATTGTGATTGGCGTATGAATGAGGAGGAACACAATAAGTCGGTCCATTGGAGCATTGTTTATCGTCAGTTAGGAAACCTTCTAGAGCAATATGAAGTCGAAATTGCTAGACTTAAATCTCAATTGGTCTTGGAAAAGAAACTGAGGATTCAAGTTGAAAAGGAGTTGGAAAGTGTTAAAACAAAACAGATATCCTCATCTGCGTCTTCCAAAGTTAGTTCAAATACCATTCAGGAATTGGATAGCACAACAGACGAGGATGAGATTCCTGGAAGTGATACAGTGGACGAAGAGGACCCTTCTTTAAATGCCCCTTTTTCAGAGAAAAACCAAAGCGTTAAAATCCCTCCGCATTCACCCACTCTTCCTGTGCAAAATGCTTCAGCATTTGTCAAACCAATTTCTGTGCCATTGGGTAACGTGAAAGAAGAAAAATTTTTGGACACAAATCCTATAGGCGCAGAGTCCTTTGAAAGTTCCGACGGTGAAATGCATTTACGAGCAAGGTCACCTGAAGACATGATATTGCTACGTGAAACACAACCATTAGCTCCGTTGGACATAAATACGTTGGGAGTATCTGACAATCGCCAGAAAAAGGGGACTGAAAAGAAGCGACCATTTGAGCCTGAATTTTTAAACGATGATGTTATTCGAGGTAATAAACGTAAAGCACTTCCTGCTTACGAATGTCCGGATTGCCAAAAGGTAAGAGTATTTTTGGCTTTTTTCCCTACTAATTGGTGTTTTAGTTCTATGAGTTACATGGTCCAGTCAAAGAAAGCAGCGTTGCGCCTACTTGGAATGACGAAAACCGCTTGGGTGGTGGCTCTTTACCCAATTGTAAGCATCAACCTTTGGTGCAAAAAGTAGGCCGGCATCGAAAATTAAACATCCCCAAACCTATTCCAAATGGTTTTTGGGAAAGTGATTTTGTAGATTAAAACTAAATAATGATTGTGAAACTTCATCCAATGACAACTTGTCTAAATAAATTGATACGCCAACCGTGTACATAGATGTATTCAGAGATCATTAGCATGAAGCTTACAACGTTACAATAAGCATTCGAACTTCGATTAGCGTTCACTACCCCAATTGTTAATCAACTACATTCAGCAAAGCAATGAATTTACGATTTACTATATTCCGGACTTATTCACGATAAGCTGAAATTTTCATTAGAAAGGGGGATAAATTAAAACTCGTTTTTAGAAATAAAAGAAGCGAATGTAGCAAAGTCAAACCTTCCAGTACCTGATAATGGTGGGTCCGACGAAGTAGCATCTTACCATGAAAGTCGAGTTAGGCTCAAGAAATAAAACAACTAAATAAATTTTCATTTGACTAAGCAAAAAGAAACCCAGATCATGCTGAAACTTTATTGAACTCAAAATGTGGGAATTTCTTATTTCTTGTCCTTTTCGGAGGGGGAGAAAATACCACCGGAAATTTGACCACGTCCCTTAAACCCTTCGCTAGCTTCACCACTAATAGGGTTGATCTTGTTCTCCTTCATGTACTCATTGGACTTCTCTTGCCATTCACGAGTCATGGTACGAGGAGAAGGAGCAGCTTGAGTGCGGATGAGACCAAACAATACGACACCGATCGTTAAACCAGCGACAGTTCCCCAAAAAACTGTCTTTTGACTAATGTGGCTGAAAGCACGAGGACCGTGTTCACCAAAAGCAATCCAATATGCGGCTTTCTTTTCCTCAATGGAGAGTGTCGTCCAGGGTTGTTTCTGACGAGCATACAAATCTGTGATAAGACCGTCTTTCTCCTCCTGAGACATAATACCCCAACGCTTGTCCAAATCAACCAAACGAGGACGAGCGATCATGGCCTCTCCGGAAGGCTGCTCTTTCTGCAAAGCGTTGGTAGCAGCAGCACTCACAGTAGCAGCATTGCGAGTGCAGAGAAGCTTCATTGGCACTTTTTTGCAGATAATTTTTGAAAGATACATAATTATTAGCTTAATTCAATAATTTAATGCTAAAAAGATCGAATTATAGAGAGAGGGGGAATTTGGGTGTGTAAGGAAGAAGGCCAACGCCAATCCTCGGGAGTCCCATTGGCACACTGTCGGAGAAATTAGGGTAGGGTTTAGCTTCGCATGCTGATTAAAGATCGAAAGTACGAAGGGTAAGTGAAATGTTTATGGTTAATTCTACTTTCTAATTTCTAGTCCTCCGTTTGAATTTGTAGAAAATAACTATGAAAGCTCATAGAGACGAAACGATACTAATGTGTTGCTTTGAATGAACGCGGAAGGATAAAAAAGTATTTACAAGAAAACAATCGGTAACTTTCTCAAATAGATTTTCTACTAAACCGTAATTCAGTATCGATGTCCTGTTGATCTAAACCAACCTACGCAATTTCGTTCCTCTAAACAGAAAAAAGCGGGCTCAAAAAGCCAGCTTTAAAACCAAAAGTGATTCCCTTTGATACTGTAAATAATACAAAAGAATCTATTGCTTTGCTATTAAAATCTAAAATTATTCAAACAAGGAAAAAATAAAACCCAATTATTTTGGCTCGCTTTTTCTAGTTTGCAACATGGTTTGACCTATAGATTGATACATTTTAAGTTATCCATGGTATTTCCATCTACTCCAACGACAAGTTACTGGGTATAGAGAGCCAAAGTCTTCTTCACCAATTTCTTCTCCCATTTGTCTTTCAAATCCGGCGGCGTCCATTCCCTTTTCAAACACACCTATTTCTTCCAAATGTGTTTCGCGAAGTGGATACTCTGTGATAACAATCCCGTCCTTAGCTAAATATTTACGAAACAGTGCAATGGCTAACTCGCCGAAATGAGTTTCATAGATACAATCACTTGCTATAATCCGTTGAAATGGTTTAATAAGCCATGATGGTCGGTTATCATCATCTGGGGGATTCATCCAATCTAATACATGACAGCTTACTGAACCCGCATATTGCTGGATAAGTTCAGAATTGTAATCAACGTTATACTGCATATTTTCTACTATATCTGGTAGATCTGTACATACAACTTGCCATCCTAATTGAATGGCTGCACTAATGCCAACAAGCCCAGTCCCAGCCCCTAATTCTAGCGCGTTAATGGAATTACTCAAATCTTCCCATTTGGGAAGATTTGCTGAAAGCAAGGGAGCAGACCCCCATGTTTTAAATCCTAAAGTATTATAGGTCATAGTGGGCTCTCGAAGAACTACAGAAACACCATTTGAAAGGGAAAATTCCCTCTTCCTAGTAGGAGCTGCAAGTCTACCACTACGCTCTGCAATTCGTTCACAAATCGTGCTAACCAAATAGTCTCGTTCCTCTTCAACTGTGATCCATTCCAAATTTGTAGCTAAGAGCTTGATAAGCCAATTGAGGATTATTTTCTCCTCATACTTAGGAAGGTCCCACAAGTGCTCCCCAGTAGGAATTTTGTCCAAAACATCTTTAATTTGAGAGTAAGAAGGCTGTTCGTGACTTAAAGGTAGATCCGTGTCTTCTAAAATCATTGTGATTTTTTTAAAATACCCAAAACCAGAGACGAAAAAGCAAAAACAAAAGAAATCCCAAAGACCCAAAAAAGACAGGAGTCAACCTGTTTTCCTTTGCAAACCAGCTAAATTTTAAACAAATGAGAATCCCAATTAACTACCTATGTGAGAGTATGCGTGAGAGACATACTATGATTAAGTATGGATAAAACGAAATTTCTCTCTTTACCATCCATGAGTCCAACTTTTCAAATTAGATCAAAGCTAGGTAACATGTACCTCGCAGGAGTGAAATCACGGTGTTGATCAAAAAGCAAGAAGCAATTTAAAAGCACTGGTTATTAAAGCATCTAATTTCTCAATTTCATTCTCACTCAACCGCCTATCCCAAAAATACAACTCAATTCCAATGGATGTATGTCTTTTCCAGACCGCGTTGTCTACACTGCGTGAAAAAAAGGAATAATGAGGAATATTGTGTCCCTATATGCAAATGCAATAGCCTTCTCAATGTACAATACGAAAATGTAATATATATTTTGTTATTTATTTTACCAAAGTTCTTTTGACTTTCGTTAAAAAGTATACTGAAAGAGAAAGAGCTAATAAATTGGCTAAGCAAGCAATGTGCACAACCGTTCTATTTAGATAAGCTGACCTACGTAATGCACATGGCGAATGCTATATAAACCAGCCTTTTCCCCTTTGCGCTCAATTCCTTCTTATCTGTACTACATAAGCTTGTTCATTTTTTGACAATTAAGTGAATTTTAAGTACAGCTAAAAAATCTGAAACGCTACTTTCCTTGTTTTTTTCGCCTTCGTTATTTCGCCATGAGTCAAAAGTCGTATATCGTTCAATTGAAAGATTCTGTTGATCCTGCATCGATGGATAAAATAAAATCTGATTTAGAGGCATCTGGTGCTAAAATTGGTCATACTTATGATACCGTATTTAAGGGATTCAGCGTTTCTCTTCCTGAGAATGCAGTAGATGCTTTGTCTGCTCATCCTGAAATTCAACATTTTGAGCCTGACCAAGAGATGCATACTATGAAGAAGGATTAGATTTCTCTCCTTACAGAAAGTTTCGCCTCCATATCAATTGCTTATAGTTGAGCTCGTCACTCGTCGCACGCATGCGTTTCTACACTCAAGTACTTTATGACATTTCATATACATCGTTATGATCAAACAAATACCAATTGTTAATTTGATGATTTTTTTTAGAATTAATTAGTAGGTCGGTCGCGTTTTACCATTTCTTTGTGTCGACCAATTCGACCGTAAAATAGTACACACATTTTTGTAATGTCTTAGTAATATTCGCTTCCCAGTAGTAACTTCCATAAAGATCTAGTTGTTTGGACGAGGAGAGGAATATTGGTACAGCAGTGGGAAATCGAGTAAAGGATTCAAGGTGAAAATAAATAAATAAAGAAAAAGAGAAGCAATTCTTAGAAGGGGGTATACATGAGTATGTTTTAGGTAGAACTGAGATGTTTAACATAGACTACCTTCTTTGTGAGTTGTTGTTTGGCCATCACATTGGTGACAAATATGCTGAAATTTCGAAAAACATGGATTTGTATTTAACAACGAGGCGTAGCAGAAAACCGTAAATTTTTAAAATACAGCTTTTGGAAATTGCTCTTCCATGACTTTTTATTACAGTTGTACTATAAGAATGAATGATTGCACAACAAAATATACTCTCCTATATTTCCTGCCTCACATCAAACATTTAAAGAACAACAGCGAACTCTCGCTATTAGAGTCTGCGATGTTGCGTTCTGTCAAATAATGATATTTATCGTCTCGTTAATTATTAGTTACTGGAATAGTATGATATCGTAAAGTTGACCATTTGCAATGCACTCAGTAACTCTTTTTTTAGTAGGAGTCAATTGTGCGGCATTTGGCAAGTTGAATGGGAGACGTTGCAAGGTTTACTAATTTATTTAAAAATTAATTAATTCGAAAATCAACTGACGACAACCCTTACTTTGGTTTCTTTCACTCTTACTTTGAGTTTTTTAATTGTTATTTTGCGCGGTTAATATTCACAACCTCGTAGATTTTTTGAGATAATTTGCGAACGCGTTTTAGTCTTTCTTTATTTAATGAGTGTACAATGGACATATCCATCAATGACTGCACTGATATCTCGCAAATTAAACAACGGTTTCATGACTTACAAGTCGAATCCCAACGAACCGACGAAAAGCTGGAAAGGCTGCTAAGCGATGCACAGCCGACTGAGAAGTTCAATTCTTTAATCAAGAATATGGCAGAACGTCTAGTGCTGTTTGTAGGTCAGATTGAAGAGCTTAAAGATGCTTTTTGCAATACCACTATCGTTAGCGAGGAGGTCATTGAGAGAATCAAATCGGTCGATAGAGAACAGAATCGTATAAAAGAGTGTCTTTTATTTGTTCGTCAAGTCCGAGATTTCAAAGAATGTTTGCAGGATCTCAACAGAGCTATGCATCACCAACAATGGGAAAAAGCAGCTGATTTAGTACATCGAGCAAGCTCCACATCGCCGGCTATCATCGAAGGGAAATTTGCACATGCCGTTGTTCCCACAGCTGAGCAACCTTTAGCGCCCATGGACACCTTAAAAGAAATCACCGAATCTCTACACACTCTCTTTTGGCGGGAATTCCATAAGGCCGCCCGAAATCAGGATCAAAAAGAAATCACTCGTTACTTCAAACTCTTCCCTTTGATCGGCAAAGAAAAGGAAGGATTAGAAGCTTATTGGCATTTTTTTGGTGGAATTATTGCTTCTAAAGCTAGGGCCACTCTCGATGAGCCCCCTACTCATGCTCTTTTTTTTGCACAGGCATTTACCGGACTGGTCGAGCATGTTGCTTCTATCATACGCGCACATACGCCTCTTGTTCAAAAATATTACAAGGCCAAAAACACCATCACCGTTATTGAAAAATTGCAAGGTGATTGTGATCGCCAAGGTTCCATTATCGTGAATACCATGTTTGACGTGAGAAGAATTGATAACCTCGTAAGCTCTATAGCTTCTTACAAATACATTTTGTTACATGCGAAGTTGAAAAATCGTGCCTTTGTTTCGGATCAAAAGGAATTAGAAAGGGTCTCTCTTCAAACGCTACATCCGATTTTGAATGAAATGTCAGCCATTGTCTCCAAATGGAATATCTCAAAAATATTTATTAGCCGTCTTGTCCTTCGATTGTCCCAATCTGATGGTACTTCGAATGATCCATCTGTCCAGGACAATCTTATTTGTGCATCTATTTTCAATTCTTCAAAGATGGAACTTCTGTTAAAAAAGCAACTTCTTCCATCCTTATTACAATTAGAAACATACTATTTCAGGAGAAGTATAGAAACGTCTTTGGAACTTGAGGAATATTACACAAAGGTTTCCCCATGGATGAGCTCTATTGTAGACGATGTCATGTACGTTACGAAGCAAGTATTCCAACGTGCGTTTTTTACAGTCTCCTCTTTATTCTTCACCAGATTTGTTAACGAAAGCTTAATCCCTATTTTAAGAAATGATTACTATGTCTACCTTTCCCATAATCTTTTAACTGTCTGTAACATTATAAAAGCTCAGTTCCAGAGGCTAAAGAATGCAAATAGCATTCCCGCCAAACAAGTCGAAAACTACATAACATTGGTAAATAGTGCTTCACTCAGCAAGCAATATCTAAAATCAATTGTGGATGGTGTTTCTAGTCGGTTGGAAGAAGTTTTTGCCTTTGCCAAAGACCAAAAATTGGTAAAGAAATCGATTGATAATTTTTTGCAGCTAACCGTTAATTTTGAAAATCTTTGCAAGACTTCTTTCAACATGTACTTTCCGATATTTTTATTACCCCGAATTGAGCAATGCATCGATGATTCCTTTGATGGAATCAACTATGTCTTGTCCTATGAAGACTATACGAAGGAGACAGAACATGAAAGACTGGTAGTTACCCGTCTTCGCAGCGTTTGGGACAGGGTTTTGTTGCTGGAGCAATTTACTCCTGAAAATCAGCTTTCTTTACGCTCTATGGCATGCGAGAAAGCTGCAAGTTATATAGAAAACCTCATACTATATAAGATTCAGTGGAATGATTATGGTGCTATGGCATTAGAAAACGACATTTCTAGCTTAATTACTATCTTTTCCAATGATCAAGCTAATCTCCGACATAGCTTTGAGCGTTTGCAAGAAATTCTAATCTTATTAGTATGGGAAAGTGATTCTACAGCCCCAGAGCAATTGATCAACGATTTAAACCTACAGCTACTATCCATAGATATTGTTAGCGCTATTATGGAAAAGAAAGCGAATGTTCAAGGTGAAGATTAACGACCTTTTTTATTCAGGATATTTGAAGAAGCACCAAAAGTTCTTTAGTTGTAATCTCCTGTCATATCCTAAATTTATCCTAAAAAACGGCGGATCATCGTCTCCACGTTTAGCATGATGCCGATATCTATTTTTTTTTCACTCTATTTTTGTTTTTATTTCTTTATTCGTATATTGAAAATTTTGACAACCGGCTACCCTGACGCAGTGCAACTCGATCATCATTTATCTTAGTTTATTATTTCTTCCACACTTTGATAAGTTTTCCGCTAAAAGTTGAAGCAACCCCTTTGTTAAAAAAATAATACAGGAATGGAGTTAATATTCATGACCAATTGTATATAGCATCAAATATCGACTCTTTTAATCTTTATTAGTTCTAATTTTTCTCGTGATCGGCCTTCTTAAATAAGTATTGTGATTATAATATACCGAGGCGCAAAGGAGTGTGATACAGTTTATATCGTTTAATTATGCAGTTTGCAATCAGTTTAATGAAGGTTAAAATTGCGATGAGTATTAGTTGTGACCTAGAATTCCAGTATACAGGTACAATAAGTAACATACACTGTCAATCTTCAGTTACATAGTATTATATTTTTCACCAATATAGCTAATAACTGAAATTGAGGATGCTTGTACAGTTATGCTTATATTGATAATTTTTTTAGCTGCTCAAATTTTAATAGTTTATTAAAAATAGTATGCCTTTACCATACAATATATAGCGAAAGATAAACAGACCATATGGCATGTATCGATATTTAACGCAGTATAGTATTAATAATATAACGCATTACAATTATGCCATAATATCGCTCTTTGAACATTAAGATACTTTACCTGTTGGTGTATTTTCTCGTGGTTTTTCTTTAACTTTTTCCCTTCCCTTACTACAATCATTTATCATGTCTTCATACATCTTGTTTGGTTTGGAAAACCCTCTGTTGGATTACTATGTTGGTGGTGAAACTGCAACTCTTGAAAAGTATGGCTTGAAGAGCAACGACGCCGTCTTAGCTTCTGAGAGCCAGATGGGTATCTACAAGGAGCCATGCGTTAGCTACAGTGCCGGTGGTGCAGCTCAAAACAGCTGCCGTGCTGCTCAATACGTACTTCCTCCTAACTCTACTGTTTTCGCCGGCTGCGTTGGTCAAGATAAGTTTGCTGATATGCTTCTTGAATCGAACGAAAAAGCTGGATTACGATCTGAGTTTTCTGTTGATCCCACTACACCTACTGGTGTTTGTGCTGTCGTCTTGAGCAACAACAATAAAAATCGCTCCCTTTGTACCAACTTGGGAGCTGCTAACAACTACAAGCTCAAGGACTTGCAACAGCCGAATGTATGGAAGTTCGTTGAGGAAGCAAAGGTTATTTACGTCGGTGGTTTTCACTTGACCGTCAGTCCCGAATCCATGTTATGTTTAGCTCAACATGCTAATGAGAATAACAAGCCCTATATCATGAATCTTAGCGCTCCTTTCCTCTCTCAATTTTTCAAGGAGCAAATGGATTCCGTTATCCCATATTGTGATTATGTTATTGGCAACGAAGCTGAAATCCTTAGCTACGGGGAGAATCATGGAATCAAAAGTACCGACGTCCAGGAGATTGCGCTGGCCTTGTCTTCTGTTGAGAAGGTTAACAAGAAACGCACCCGTGTTGTTGTCATTACTCAAGGAGCCGATGCCACGATCGTTGCTAAAGACGGTAAAGTAACCACTTACAAGCCCAACCGCGTCCCATCTGAGGAAATCGTCGATACCAATGGTGCCGGAGATGCCTTTGCTGGTGGATTTATTGCTGCTCTTTCTCAAGGCCAAGGAATCGATTATGCTGTTACTCTCGGTCATTGGCTTGGACAAGAATGCATCAAGGTTAGCGGCACTACTCTTCCTCTTCCCAAAAAGCAGTTCCCTTTACCTTAGACTATTGCATTTTAGTGATTTTTTAAACTGTCAACGTAGATAACGCACTTCGTTTTAATTAGATGTTTAACTTTAAAAATTGTGCACACTATGATTGCAATTAGTTAGAAAAGCAGGCTTTATTCTTTGACATTGATATTTTGTTATCTTATTGATATGTCATGGGTTCTGTCGTATCATTGTTATAAGCTAATAGAACAAGTCTATTTTTGCTAAGCTGATATAAATAACTGGATATTATATTGCAAGGAAATAACCCATTTTGACTTCTTGAGGGATTTGTATATGCCATTTATTCCAATGTTAAGAAATTTGCTAAATAAAGCATTGCTGAGGGGAGCTAAGCTAACGCTGATTTTATTACCGAGAATATTTCTTTGTTGAATAGAAATATAAAGAATTTAAATTCATTTCAATCGATGGAATTTAGGATTTCAAATAAAAATTGGACGAATTACTTTTATAATAGTGTACTGTTGAGTAAATTTTTACGTGTCTTTATGTTATTGAAAGTAGTTTAGCGTTATTTTGAATGCTCTTATAAAAATATCGTTAATTAGTTCAACGCAATCCCATAAGCACCAGTATGCGGAGGTAGCTATGCTTGGTTAATACCAGTGATCTCTTCTTCTACCAACATTTGCACTTGGAAACACAGCTACGATGAAGAGCGCATTGTGTATTGCTTTGGCCCTTACATGGTCGCTTTTAGTACAAGCAGCTCGTCAGACGGTTTTGGCTGTTGCCGACCATGATATCGGTGGATATAGCACATTTTTACAATCACTTACGGGTACGATATTGACTAACGCGTTCAGTAACTAACTGTTACTATGTAGACAGAGATTTTGATGTGAAAACTTCTTACATCAAAGATGAAAGTGCAAAGCTATTTGAATATGGTGAACGTCTTTACGACAACTTGATCTTATTGTCATCTCAAAGTAAAAGTATGTGGCTTATGATTATTGATATCAACATGATTTCAGTTTAGAAAATGTGTATGATAAACTTACGCTAACGCACTTTATGAATAGGTTTGGGCCCTGTTTTCTCCCCTAAATCTCTTCTAGAATTTGTTCAAAGCGGTGGTAACTTGTTTGTTGTTGCAGGCTCTCAACTTCCCGAAGGAATAAGGGAGCTTGGAAGACAACTGGATATGTTTCTGGCCGAACGTCAATCTGTCGTTGTTGATCATTTTAATCACGCTGAAGGTTCTGACGATATCATTCTCTTGGATGGAATATCGGAAAACCCATATATCATTTCTGATGAGACCCGGGCTGCTGGCCCTATTTTATATAAAGGGATTGGCCATTATTTAGGTCCAAATCCACAGACACAACCTATTCTTCGTGGTAATCCAACCTCTTATATTTATAACACCAAAACTGAGGCTGAGGTCTCAAAGAATCCTTGGGCTGCTGGCACTCAACTGTTTTTGGTCAGTGTTTTGCAAAGTAGCACCGGCGAACGTGTTGGTCTTAGTGGCAGTATCGATATGTTAAAAGATGAATATTTGTCTCCCCAAAGCCCCTCGTTTTCCAAATCTAATTTTCTTTTTGCTCGTGATTTGACAAATTGGGTTTTCCAGCGCAAGGGTGTGTTGCAGGCCACTAACATGACTTATGGAAAGGTCGCTGAGCCATTAGAGTCTCGCAATGCTTCTTGTTATCGTATTAAAGATGAAATGGTAAGTTTTTTGTTTGTATTTAAAAAGCCTTTATTGATATTATGTCATAATTTAATTTTAGCAAGTATATTGTTTGAAGCGTACTTGAGCAGCACAATATTTTATCTCTTTCAAGAGTACTAACGTTTAGATTTTCTCAATCGACATATCTCTTTTAGAAGACGGTCAGCAAACTCCATACGTTGCAGATGATGTTCAATTGGAACTTATCATGTTGGACCCTTACTATCGTGTCAATCTCGTTCCAGTTCCATCGGATAGTCAAACATCTCAACATTATGAAGCTGTGTTAGTTGCGCCTGACCACTACGGCGACTTTACATTTAAAATCGAATACAAGCGTCCTGGCCTTACTCCTATTGAAGAGAAATCTACCTTTACACTTCGTCAATTCTTTCATAATGAGTTCCCTCGATTCCTCCCTCACGCCTATCCTTACTATGCCTCTTGTTTCTCTGTATTGGGTGCCTTTTTATTATTTTGTGGAATTTGGCTTCTCCAAAAACCCGCTAAACCTGTCGTTCCTTCTGCCAAAAAACAAAATTAGTTTAAATGAGTAACCTGACAACTGAAATATTTTTATCAGCTGCCTAAATACTCTCTTTATAATATAATGATGTTGGCCATATTTGGCGCTAATGAATCATTTGTTCCTACTGGGTTCTGAAAAAAAAGCGAAAACTGCATAATTTCGATTTGTTCTCGATTTCCATTAAATTTCATAGCTAATGTAAAGAAGTATGCTGTTGAGTGCGATTACTTTAATTTTCGATGAGTCGTATATGGTATAGGCTTCAGTGCAAAATAGTAAACACCATATAAGAAGCTATCCTTGCTTTATCTTTTAATCACTTTATTGTTTTGTACTCAATAGTTAAACCCAAATATTTTTTGATCGATTACCGTATGCTAATTTTGCTTGAGATTGTTTACGTGTTTTAACATATGAAAAGCATAACAAATAAGTAGATACTTTTTTTTCCAAACTTTTGGTTACATGCTTATTATTAGTATTTTTGCACATTCAATTTCTGTTTAAATGAAATTTGAAGGCGCTAGCTTTAACTATCCTTTAACAATTCTAACTTACTCCATAAAGCTTGCGACTACGAAAGCATAATATATACCTCAAAAAGGATATCGAGGTTCTTAAAATACGGTTCATTGGAAGCTATATGGGAGGTTTATGTTTATGTATAGAAAAAATAAATCGTTGGGTATAGAAATTAAGATTTGGATTCATGAATAACTATCAAGTAAAAGCAATAAAGGAGAAGACCCAGCAATATCTCTCTAAAAGGAAGTTTGAAGATGCATTGACATTCATTACTAAAACCATCGAACAGGAGCCCAATCCTACGATTGACTTGTTTGAACTAAGGGCTCAAGTTTACGAAAAGTCAGGTCAATACTCACAAGCAGAACTTGATGCTAAACGGATGATTCATTTGAATGCAAGAAATGCTAGAGGTTACCTACGCTTGGGAAAACTTTTACAGCTTGACGGCTTTGATAAGAAAGCAGATCAATTGTATACGCAAGGCCTGCGAATGGTGCATAAAATGGATCCCTTGAGACCGGTATTAAAAAAAGTAAGCCAAAGATTGAATGAAAGAATTCTTCGGACCAGGCCGGTACTAGATTTGTTTCGCATTCTTCCCCGAGAAGTCCTATTATGTATTCTACAGCAACTAAATTTCAAAAGTATTGTTCAGTGTATGCAAGTCTGCAAACACTGGAGAGACTGTATTAAGAAAGAACCTAGCTTATTTTGTTGCTTAGACTTTTCATGCGCCTCTCCTCGAAGTGTAAACTCTAGAGATCGAAACGTTATGGCTGTTGCTCGATACTCTGTTTATTCAAAAGACAATATACAGGAAGTAATTGGCTTAGAGAAGCTTGGTATATTAACACCTACCAAAGCCTTACTTCGTTCAGTCAAATCACTTAAAGTCTACAAAACCATTTCACCTCTCCACACTCAGTCAACGGATAAATTGTATACAATTTGGACGCCATTTTCTGAACTTCACTACTTTTATTGTGCTACTCCTATAACATTTTCCATAGCTTCTAAGATTTTATCTTGCTGTAAGAAACTCAAGCAGGTTGAGCTTGTTGACTTAATTCCCGATTTGATATTTGATTCTATGGATTGGGATAAACTCTTTAATGCAGAATCTGTACCGCTGGCTCTTAAATCTTTGACGTTTATCCGAAATCAAAAGTTTCCCTTTCACCATAAAGAACAGCAATTTCTTAAAGACTTGCTGTCTGCCAGTCCATATTTAGAATATCTGGAAGCCTCATATCAGTCAGACCTAGTTGCTGCAATAAAAAAATATAAAATTAATCTCCGATCGTTAATTATCATTGATGAAGGAGTATCGAATACTGTTAAAGATCTAGCATTCCTTCCTCAATCTCTTACCACGTTAATTGTGAAACCCTGCAATCCTGCATCTACAATTTTATGTCCATATTTATTCCCTACAAATGTCCGGATGGAATCACTAATCAACTTAGAGTTATTTCTTTATCTTCGTTTATCTCAAAATGATATCGATAATGTTGTCAAATTTTTGACTTCTTGTTACAAACTAAAAAAGCTGGTTCTACACGATTCGCTAGCATTGGCCCCCCATTTCTTTGAAATATTTGCATCTTTACCGGAACTTGAGCATCTTGAGATTCCTGATAACGTTGCTCTTCAAAATAAGCATGCAATACACATTACTGATTGTTGTCCAAATCTAAAGTATGTGAACTTTTCAAATTCAATATCCCTCGATGGATCGGGATTTATAGCAGTTTTACGAGGACTGAAAGAATTAAAACGTATAGATATTATTAATTGTGATTCTGTTTCTAGAGATGCAATAGATTGGGCGCGCTCCAAAGGTATGCAAGTTACCGTAGCTTCCTCGCTTCCAAATTCTCAACCATTGGGTACAAAAAAGATACGCCTAATATAATATGATCATATTGTCTTTATATATTCAATCCTAGTAAACCCGTATCATCGCATTGAAAGGAAGATTTTTAAGAGATAGATCAATCATTGAGAATAAATTAAAAAGCGCGTAAGCTATTTCTAATCATAACTTTGTGTTGAGCTGATAATATTACATACATCCAACAGTAATATCGTAACTCGGAAAAAGAAAGACATACAACTCGTGATTCCAAAAATAAAATAAAGATAAAAGAAAGCAATGAACAATATTACTGTCATAAAAATCTATTTCGTGTAAGTATTCACACTTATTTATAGATCTAATTGGATTTTGAAAAAATATTAACCGACCTCTCATAGTGATGAAAGTAGCATTCCACGTTTAGCAGTAAGCGTGATTTCGTTCTGAATGGCAACATCCTGCTTGACAGATATAACATCCTTCGTCGCTAAAACGAGGACATCAAAGAAAAGTTGAACAGCTTCCTCTCTATTGCATCCCGCACTAAGAGTTTGGAAGGATACTTTTTCACCTTCAGTATAAGGATCCCACTTATTGCGTAGAGAATCTTTGGCTGTTTGTGAACTAGGAAGGGCCTCAGATACCGAAGAGTCCAATCGTTCGCTTCCCAGCAAATCGGCCTCGTCCAGCATTACGGGAGGAGCGTCAAAAAGTGAATCATCGGCTGATTCCAAGGCAGTAACAGGAAATCCCATTGGCGAACCAAGCTCAGGAGCTTCTCCTTCTGGTTGAACAACGGTTTCTTGTGGTAAAGTAGCGATAGCGGCTTCAGTAATGTTGGCAAGCTCAGCGGCTGCAATTTCTTCAGGGTCCAAGACTTCAGCAGTTTCTTGGTTTTCAGTTGAGGTATCAGTACGTTGGTGCTTGGCAGGCTCGACTTCCTCTGGGCTCTCATTTTTTCTCTTTCTTAGAATTGCCTGTTTGAAATCAGCTTGCAAAAGCTCGTTTACTTTAGGGTTCAGGTTGGAAGAAAATATGGAAGTATTAAATTTACCGTTTCGAGTAAAATTAACGGTGGCATTAAACACGATGGAAGATGTATTCAAGCATAACGGTGAGGTGATGGAAGATGTATCTGCCAATTGTTTTTTCATTTGCTTGGAGGACAATTCAGTAACGGGATCAATAATTGCACGTTGACGACGTACAGTTTTCTGTGGATTGATCTTTTCCTGTTGAGGAGCAGTGGCGCTTTCAACAACCTGACCTTCCTCTACTCCTGCTGCTGCAGGACGAGATGAATCATCTTCCATAATGTCAGAAGGGAGATGAATACTTGATGTTTCAGCTTGTTCATCAGCCTCTATCGCCGGAGCATTAGCACCTTGTTCATCTCCTAAAAGATCATCTAAGCCCAAATCCAGGTTTAAATCATCAACAGGAGCCAACAATTCATCATCCAATGAAGTTCCTCCTATTGGTAGCATGCTTGGCGTACTAAAATGAGTGACTGAACTAGCCGGCGACTTAGTCATTTGAGGCCCAATAATTCCACTTAAATCGGTGGCAGCAGCAGCAGGAGCATCTCTACCTACTTCTATAGAAATTTGGGACTGATTATCAGAGTGCACACTTCTAGGTGTAGCAGCACCGGAATTTGAAATGGGAAGATGAAACTGCATATCATTGCCAACATGTGCGAATGATTCGCCCAAGGAAAACCCTGATTCTACTTGGGCATTTCGTCCAGCCTCAATTGATAGCTGGGAAGATGGAAAAGAAGGAGAGGAAGATATTGGTAAAGAATGTAGTTCAAGAGTGTTCGAAGAACGAGAGGGTGTACGAAGAAGTTGAGACCATTGAAAATCAAATGTACTATCAGGTACCAAAAGATCAAACTCTGTAATTGTCTCAGGAAGAGTGAGATTAGCGCTCTGTGTCACAGCATCTTTACCTTTTAAAGATTGGAGAGCAGTAGCTGGTTCAATCATATCAACCTGACCCGGTTGAAAGGACATTTTCAAACGCATCAACGCTTCCGTACAATCCTCCAATAAATACCTAGCCTTTCTGGAATAAATGCGAACAACACCCAACATTAGTTGTCCTGATAGGCGAAGGGCCATTGGAGCGGTTTCCTCCGTGACAATTGCATGGACGCTTTGCTCAATACTGGTGTGCAAAGTTTGCACTTTGGAAAGTTTCTTTTCCCAGTGAGCTGCCAACCATACCTTGGCCAAAGGACCCTAACGCGAACAGTTAGTCAGACGATTCAAAGACAAATTAGCACTGTTTACGCGCTAAAGAAAACTTATAAACTACATACCTTTTTTGAAAGAATGGCCTCTGAATAGAACATAAGAAGCTTAATATGATTAGGAGAAAAAGATAGAAAGAAATTAAAGAGTAAAGACAAAAAAAAGAGGGGAATCAAAAAAGAACAAAAATAAACAAAAAATTAATAAATATTAAAATGAAAGAAATGCTTTCTTTCGCAAAATTCGCCTCCTCACTACGATATAAGCTGGGTATTTGTAAAAATGAATATACGTGGTGCTGGTTAAATGAGTACGCGCTGCGCGTAAATAAATCCACGTTGCCATGCCGACAATGAATATGATACATAAACAAACTAGTATGTGTAGCAACAAATAGTTAAATAAATGAATAAAAAAAGCTTGTATTGAAGTTAGAAACTGTTGAGCATGATCAAGGGAATATGCTTCCTCGAAGAAGTTGATTTATCTTTGTTATATGCTTGTATGTTTCGGCCTACTAACTGTATTATAAAATGATGCGCTAGATTTACGTTCACATATGTGCATAGAAGGCAACAAAAGGCATTTGAATTATGTTATTCAATTAAAATAGTCATAAGACATAAGGGGATATGTTTTTCAATAAAACGGAAAACTCCGATTACAACCTTGTTTTAACAATCTTGAGTTAAATTTTGACCATCCTTATTTTGGAAGCATTATCCTTCCATTGAATACATTTATCAAATGAATTCCATTCATTAATTGCATCTTCAATGCCATTTTTTCTGTATGATTAAATAGACTCGTAAAAGGATGTTTTCATCCCATTTTAGTAATGTCAAAACACATTACATTAAACGAATATGTAATAGAAATTACCACGACTGAAAATTTATTTTATTTCTATTATATTATTGTCAAAATTAAAAGGTTGATTGTGACTCGTATGCCAGAAGAAGGTTAATGAATAAAAATACTTATAAAAATAAATAAATTTTTTTTTTTTGGGTAGGGTGTTTTTTTTTAACGATAAACCCCATCCAGATAAATTCGATAAACAAGCTAATTTATTTAAAAAATCAAACAAAAAATAGAAAAAGGAATAGACAAGAATTCCATCCATATTCGTCTAGCAAATTCGATTTTTCCATTTCCCAATAGTGGACACTGCGCAAAACAGTTCCCGTATGTTTTAGTGAAGGGGAATTCGAGTTTGACTGTTGGAAGAAGGCAATTCGCTCATAAATCATTTTAATAAATAAAATGAATGTATAGCATTATTTTCGCCTCTGCAGAAGTTTAATGTCATTGTTCATTGTTGGCAATATCCAATGTGGGGGAAGGCGTAAATAAAATGAATACGTATATGTTTCTAACCTTGATTCTTGACTTTTCCCAACAACGGTTCACTGACTTTAAAAGAGAAAAAGTATAAATTACTAAAGCAATTGTTACATTTAAATAGATTGCTAAGGACTATTGTCTAATAATACAACAGTTACCTTTATTAACGTTTATTTTTCTTTTGGAACACATTGAATATTAAACTAAATTGCCACAAAACAAAATGACTGAACAGAATATCGATATCAAAAGAGAATTGAAGGATGAATCTCCAATTGGGCAATCTCCACATCTAGAAAATGATGGTCGTCCTAGTCTTATGTCGCGCTATAGCTACTCGTCTATTGAAGAGGTATCCAAAGAGGGCTATCAATGGTTTAAACATCAAAGTGTATTTCTTAAATTTAGCCTAATTGTACTTTTATTCTCGTTGATGTTTAGTTTGACGTTTGGTTCGTTGCTTGGATTAATTAGCCTTGCTTTGGGCTTTCCTAGTGTGGGATATCGTTATGTGCTTCTGCCCATATTAAATGCATTATTGAACCGTTTAAGACTTAATTCCTCCGGTTTGAAGTAGTACGAAAAGCTTGATTTCTTTGGGTCTCCCGTTTCTGCTTTTTGTGTCCGAATTCAAAATGAATCATCATAAAAAGACAGTGTTCTTGTTTACCTGAAAGCGATGAGTAACTTACCCTGTTGTATCTTAGTTTACGACGATCCTTGTATAACGACTGGAAAATAAAAAAAAAAAGTCAAAAAACTGTGAATATAATAAAAAGTGATTTTTTACTTGTTTAAATTACAGCCTAACCTGTTGCAACCTTTCAATATTCTTTCCATCTTCAAAACTACTTACCCACCCTTACCTACTTGTTTTAACCGTGTCGCCATTTTTTAACTGCCAAAATTACGGGCGAAACTCCAATACCACATATTCCCTTTTATTAATTTATTTAGCAATTATGATTTAATACAAATTATCTTTAAGATCTTCAAGCTCCTTTTGTTACTAAAGTTACGTTTTGCTTGATAGGCCTAAGTGAGTTTATCTTCATCTGATAAGAAGATAGCACTTTATTCTCCAGAGGATTCTGACTATTTCAAAAAATGCACAATTATTAGCAGTGCCTATTACTCTTTGTTATGCCTTTTATATTGAACGAATTATTGAATAATCATGACTATAAATCTAAAATATACCGTATTTGCTGATTTTAATAGTATACTTTTCCCTAGAGACCCAGCTTTTTTAGTTAAACATTAAGACTATAAACAAAAACAGGCTTTTACTAATAGCTCGACGTACATTATTTGGGTTAAGAATTCTTGATGCAGTTAGATGCAGAGATGGTTTTTTTTAAGCCATAAACGTTCATCTTGTAACCCTTGATTGTTTTTTTGATGGATTCTAATGTGCTTGAGTGCGTTATATGTTTAACCATTTTAACATATGAGTGTAGATGGAGGTTGAGCCAATATGTATAAAAATAGACATTTCTGCTGGACTTGAGTTCGACTCCAAAATTCTTTCAACACGTAACTCACATTGCCGCGATTACCTTGTAACCTACAAAAAATACTCAATGCTACATGGTCCTTCAGTTGGCAAAATGTATTGAGAAACCCTACAGTTCCTTTTCTTAAGCAAGCTGCTTAATTGAGCCTGCTACAGAGAGTCGTACCCATACCATACCCATGTACGCTATATCAGCCCACTACATATTAGTGCAACCAATATCATGGATGAAACAACTATGATTTCGCGGATGTTTTAGCACAGCAATTATCACTTAAAATCTATACCCAGATATCCTTTTGTTTTCCAATAGTCGATGATGATTCCTCACATTCAGCAATTATTGAGACGCTGACAAATGGACTTGAGCGTCTGTCAGCCAGTTTTCCGTGGCTAGCTGGTCAGGTTGTTCACGAAAGTTCAGAAGGAAAAAGCTTTAATATATTCAAGATTAAACCGTATGAGAAAACGCCTCCTTTCTTTGTCAAAGATCTTCAGCATGTCCCTTCTATACCCTCCATGGACGCGCTCAGAAAAGCCGATTTTCCTTTCAGTATGCTGAACGAAAGTATTTTCGCACCTCGCAAAACGATTCCAGGAGATCCTGATGAACAAACGTTAGGCTCAGATCCAGTTTTCCTTGTCCAAGCCAGTTTCATCACTGGTGGTCTCGTGCTTACGTTTGTCGGTCAGCACAATGCAATGGATATGACCGGCCAAGGTTAGGTTATCAACCTCTTTTCTAAAGCTTGTTGCAATGAACCATTTACTAGCGATGGTAACCTTCCCCGTTACAACCTTATCCCTTTACTCGAAGACTCTTACGAACCAGGTTCTGAGATGGATCATTTCATTTTGAAGTCACCTCCTTTTTATTCCGAACTTGAAAGCGTTGATAAATCACATCCTCCTCCTCCTAAATGTATTTGGAGTTACTTTTGCTTCGACCATAACTCACTCACCGCTCTTAAAACACTGGCTACAAAAACTCTCCCCTCGTCGTTTGCCTCAGAATATATATCCACCGACGATTCCCTTACCACATTCGTCTGGTAAGCCATTATTCGCTGCTGCATTTCTCGATTGAACCCTACAGCCACATCCACACTTTGTCGTGCTGTTGATGTACGGCAGTACTGCAATATTTCACCAACGTATCCAGGACTAATGCTTAACATGAAGTCACAGAGATGTGTAATTGAAGAGTTGATGAAGGAGCCTTTGGGTGGCCTTGCATCGAAGCTTCGTTCAGCTTTGGATCCAAAAACACGGGCTTATGAATCGAGTGCACTTGCGACTTTAATTCATCGTAGTCCAAATAAAAATCTAATCTCCTTTTGCTCAAACCTTGATCCAAATACCGATATTGCTTTGAGTTCATGGGCTAAGTTGAATAGTTATGAGCTTGAGTTTAACCTAGGATTGGGAAAACCAGAGGCTGTACGGAGACCCCAGTTTATCCCGATAGAGGGCTTGATTTACTTTATGCCGAAAGACTTGGAAGGTGGAATTACAGTTGCTATTTGTTTAAGGGAGGAGGACATGAAGAAATTGAGAATTGATGAAGAGTTCTCTAAGTATGCGAAATACATCGGATAGCTGCAACGTTATTAAAAAACCAGAGGACACGGTGCTATTGGGAAACAATGCGTGATAGTGTGTAAATTTATATTCGGTTGATTTTTTTTTTTAAAGTCATCGTAATGACTCAACTTGACCACAATATCAATTGAGAACTTATAATTACTTTCTTTTATTTTTTGATACAAGTTTTAAGAACTCTTAATAAAATATCAACAACTATTCTATTTTTTGAGTCGATGTCTATGATTAATGCTACTCCCAATCGACTTACTCATTATTAAGAAATATGAGCGTAAAGTAGATATTGAATCATTAAATAATTTTTAGATTTACAGTTTTAAGGAATTTTGATTCTAAAAAATTTCATTTTCCTTTTCTAGTAAACTTCAAGCTTTTCTCCAATCCTTTACATTTGTAAAATTCGAATATTTTTAACATATAGTAACATATCACTATATCAGGATAGTGTATTGTACATTATCATTCATTATTTGATAAATAAAATAGGGGCCATACATAAATGGTAATGAGTAGACAGGTAGGCCAATCAAGATATATAAAGACAATTTCTTTCTTTCTATAAAAAGTAATAGGTATATTAGAAATGAAGTGCTAATGACTATGAAAAGCTGATCGAAATCTAAACAGTACTAACATTGAGGCTCAAATTACGCATGGATGTACCAGTTATTCCTAGATATAAAGTATCACACTTGGAAAAATTAGCGTATTCTAACGTCTTCGTGAATTGTACGCTAGTTCATCTACTAAAAAAATATTGAAATTTAAATCACATATTTCAGAAACTTCTTTTATATTTTAATTCTCTATTGAAAGATTTTAAGAAGAATTATGCGTTTAAACACACTTTTGATTAAGTTCTACAGAATACGTTTGTGTATGCATAAATAGTGTGTGCTAACTTATTAAGGCTAACACTTATCAACGCGAAAATATTTCTCCCACTTCACAACACATCTCTAAAACCCTCAAGCAGCTTCTGATTTTAAAATTCATAATAGCGTATAAAAATGATGAATAATATTTCAACAATTGATAAGTCCTTAATATCACAAACACATTAGAGCCTAAACAAATATTTTAAACTCTTCATCGTCAAATCCTAAAATTTACGGAAATAACGCGTCCAATTGTGAATAACTCATGTTTCACAAAGCTTTACTTGTTCTCAGTTATTAAAAACTTAAAACTCCATTCTTAGCTGGTCTGTGTAGTAAGACTTTAAAGCTGCAAGCCTTTTTTCGTGTATTCAGCATGATTAAGTCACAGAACTCAAAACAATATATGGAGCATTAAACACTATTTAAATTTGCCAAGAAATTCTAGGTTTTGAATTAATGCTACTGTTTATCCCATGTCTAGTAACTCGATGAAAAAAATGTTTGACATTAAAACCCCAGAAACTTTTGGTAGCTATAAGGAAAAAAATTTAATAAGCGGCGTTAAAATTTTTTTCAGTCTCGAAACATCGTGTTGTTATCATGATAAATTGGTTTGTTGACAGCTGTTTTGAATCGTTACTAGATTTACGTACCTGGTTTCATTTTTTTGATTTAAATTTTCTCCTTTTGCATTCTAGCCTTTTGGAAATTTCTGCCACCTTCATTATTTACGCCTTTCAAAATCAGCATCGTGTTTTTATCTTGATTAAATTAAAATGTTTGTCTAAATTTGCTAACTGGCCAAAATATCGCTTAAATGTTTATATTTCGTGATCAAATCTACCCCTAAAGGAGTTGCGCATACTTTTTTTTATCACTAGAATTTAAGATTATGACTCTGGAATTAATTGTTTCGCCGACTGATGTCAGTTGAGTCAATATTTTTTGGATTTTGGCCTAACAATATTTTTGTTCCGCCTAATGAAAGCTGCATCCTACTATGGTTTTAGCGATTTGCACGGCTTGTTTTCTCAGTCAGTTTATTCTCTTACCCCACGTTATCCGTTGGCATCTGATTTTAATTTATTGTAAGAAGAATTCATTTCATTTTTTTTTCATTAATTTGAAATATAAAACGTTGGAGTCTATTACTATGAACAACGTTTATAAATATTCGAGACGAAGGGGCAGCCATCCTTCTTTTTCCTTGACTTTTTTCTTCTAGACGCTGTATGATGCCTCTTTCGTTTTGTCACTTGGCTCTTGTCACCTGTTTTACAAAAATTGTTTGATTGCCCTGCGTATTTAAATCAATTGTTCTTTTAAACCGTTCACAAAGTTGCTGCTTTTTTATAATTAGACGATCTAGTATTTTGTTTTTCCGTTCCATCTTTCTTTTCCTTTACTATATATGTACTGGCTAAAATGCGCATCCATGAGACATAAGTATAGCCGTGCAGTATAACATCAGGTGTACAGTGAAACTTTGCGGACATTTATTTTGTACCAGCCTAGTTTCTTCCGTCTTTGGAATATAATTGGAAAAACATTCGTTAATTTAGGTAGGCCCTTTACCTAAAATCGCATTACGTATCCGTCGGTCAAGCCTGTGAGGTGGAGAGCTCGGGATACAAGGTATATAATTATAAGAAGTTGGTAGTATTTTTTGTGATCTCACTTCCTCAATCTTTATAGAAATTTACTGCCAACCTCCTATTTTGGCTTTCTTGTCAAAGAGACAAGATTCAGATTGTTCAAGATGTATCTAACTAAACAGATACCGCATTATAGTCGTATTCATACGACCCAGTTATTGACGGTGGTAAATCACCGCACAATTCCTTTTAAAATTAGAGGATCCTTCTCCAATTGTAGAAGATATAGTAATTTTGCTACTGTTCCTTTACTGGAAAGACCTTTTAAGAACAAGTCAAAACATAACACTGCTCGTGCATCTCGCCCATTCTCTACGCAAAAGATGCTTCTTACCAAAAGTCATCCTCCTAATATGTATAAGGATTCGGTATTTTTTGGTTACAGACCCATTGTCTTTTCTGGGAAGCAAGACCAGAAGAGCAAAGTCATCCAATGTTTACGTACGGAGCGTAAAACGATACCCGATGATTTGGTTGAGGACGAGGTGGATCGTTTTTACAACAAGCTAGGCCTTGATGATTATTACTTTCAAATGGAGCCAGTTTCGATTATTGCGGACCACATCGAGATCATTTATGCTGCGAAAATTGCCGCGCATGCTTCACATGCGAAAGAGGAATTGAACATTCACGTAAAGAATGAAAATGAAGACCTCGCTATTTACTTAGATAGTTCTCCAGTTACTCAGCCCGAACTTGACCAATCTAGCGCTGTCGAAGAAAGCATCTCTACACGGTACTTGGATCCATTCAAATTGACAGATCCAACTGCATATCGAGTGGAATCTTTTACCTCAGTCACAAACATCGATCGCACCAGTACTGAAAATTCCAATATCTACACTTATTTCGTTACCAAATGTGATTTTGTTGATAATCCAAAAAAAGATGCTTCTCCCGATGTACCTACTGATATTGCTTCTGTTTCTGATAAAACATTTTTGGAAAAGGCATCAGACAACACGATTGAGATGTATCAAGACGTAATGAATTCTGTTCTTACAAGGTTTGGCCCTGTTGTCCGCCTTTTTGATTATCAAGGACGTTCCGAGATCCGTTTGGTCGTAGGTTACCGTCGTGGATCTATTTTCCAGTATTTCCCTTCTTTGTCCAAGTTATTTCGTTATTATGGACTGCATTCCACTCGTACATACGTTGAACAGTTTAGCAATGGTGTAACAATTATCAGCTATAACTTTAAACCTGAGCTTTTTAAGAATGCTGCTGTTACTTCTATCAACGAACTCTTTTCTCAAATTACCAGAGAAGCCTCTTTACTTTACTGCTTGCCCTCCACAGATTTCCAGCCATTATTCGTTTCTGAAAAATTGTCCATTCAAGAAGTTACTTATGCACATTGTGTCCGCATCTTTTGCGAGCACGTGATGAACAAGCTCGGTCCTGAATATTCTAGTTTGTCAGCAATTTTAGATCATTCAAACAATATCCATGCTGAAATCCTTGAAACTATTAAACGCCGTTTGTCAACATTAGCCTTTACCCGAACAAAGATTCACGATACCATTATGCAGTATCCAGGACTGGTCCACACTTTGTTTGAGCAATTTTACCTTGAACATGCCATAAACCATAATTCGACACCTCATTTACATCGTGCGAAATCTGCAACATCACTTGCTGATGAAGCCAGTACATATTCTATAACTCCTATGTCTGCTACTGCACTTATGGACCTGATTCAGAAAACTTGTACGAATGAAGAAGACGTATCTGTCATGGAAATGTTTGTTAAATTTAACACACATCTTTTGAAAACGAACTTTTTCCAAACCACAAAAGTTGCGTTAAGTTTTAGATTTGATCCCTCGTTTTTGGATTCTACACAATACAAAGATCCCTTATATGCTATGATTATGTCTATTGGAAACGAATTCCGTGGTTTTCACCTTCGTTTCAGAGATGTTGCTAGAGGTGGCATTCGCCTTATCAAGTCTGCTAACCCAGAAGCATTTGGCTTGAATGCTAGAGGGTTGTTTGATGAGAATTATAATCTAGCTAAGACTCAAATGCTAAAAAACAAGGACATCCCAGAAGGCGGCGCCAAAGGTGTGATTCTGCTAGGAAAAGATTGTCAAGATAAGCCCGAATTGGCTTTTATGAAATACATCGATAGTATCATTGACTTGCTTATTGTCAATAAAAGTCAACCGCTCGTTGATAAATTGGGTAAGCCTGAAATTCTGTTTATGGGGCCTGATGAAAACACTGCTGATTTGGTTAACTGGGCGACCATTCACGCACATAGACGTAACGCGCCTTGGTGGAAATCATTTTTCACCGGCAAGAAGCCTACCATGGGTGGAATTCCCCACGATAAATATGGTATGACATCGCTTTCTGTTCGCTGTTACGTCGAGGGAATTTACAAAAAACTTAATATCACCGATCCCTCTAAACTCACCAAAGTTCAAACGGGTGGTCCAGACGGTGATCTTGGTTCCAATGAGATCAAACTTTCTAACGAAAAGTATATTGCAGTTATAGATGGCAGTGGTGTCCTCTACGATCCCGCTGGTCTTGATCGAACTGAATTACTTCGTTTAGCCGATGAGCGTAAGACGATTGATCATTTTGATGCTGGCAAACTTAGCCCCGAAGGGTATAGAGTTCTTGTTAAAGACACTAATCTAAAGCTTCCGAACGGTGAAATTGTCCGAAATGGAACCATATTCCGTAACACCGCTCATCTTCGTTACAAAGCCGATACTTTTGTTCCTTGCGGTGGGCGTCCAAATGCAATTAACATTAATAACGTTGAACAACTCATTGACGATCATGGTAGACCAGCATTTAAGTATCTTGTAGAGGGAGCTAACCTATTTATAACTCAGGATGCGAAGTCAGTTTTGGAAAAAGCTGGCGTAATTGTCATTCGTGATGCTTCGGCCAACAAAGGTGGAGTAACATCTAGTTCACTTGAAGTGTTGGCGTCTCTTTCGTTTGACGATGCTTCTTTTAAGGAAAATATGTGCGTCCATGATGGAAAGGTTCCAACTTTTTATGCAGATTACGTGAATGAAGTTAAGAGAATTATTCAAAGAAACGCCAACCTCGAATTTGAAGCTATATGGAAGGGTCACTCGGAGAATAAGATTCCATACACTTCTCTTAGCAACCATCTCTCCACAGAGATTGTCAAACTTGATCACGATATTTACAACTATGAGAAACTGTGGGCGGATGTCGGTTTCAGAAATGCTGTATTAAGAGCATCTATTCCCAAGACTCTGCAAGCTAAAATTGGCCTTGAAAAAATGCTTGAACGTATTCCTGAGTCTTATTTGCGTGCAATCTTTTCAACATACTTGGCAAGTCGATTCGTTTATCAGCACGTAGTATCGAGCGATCCCTTTGCATTCTTCGACTACATATCCACAGAAATGAAAATGCTGAAGGACGCTTAATTTTTCGAAATGACATGATGAAACATGCATTTATGTGAAGACTATGATCTCACGACTTCCTATTAAAAATAGAAATAAAAAAATAAAAAAATATATAAGTTATGCACATACAAATCTGATTGAGGCCCTCCCGCTTCAATTAAACTATCACTTAAAGCTCAGTCATTTAACGACAATTTACTGTTCAATAGTTTAAAATCTTATTCATTTTTCAACCAAAACTATAAATTGAGATAAATGTATATAAACTAGGTACTGGGAACACAGTAACAAAATCATTTTACCAACAATAAACCTTTCAGGCATTCAAAGGAAACGTGCCATTGTCATATAAAAGAAAAATCATCCAAATACTTTATATTCTCACAACGCAAGTGGCATTTACAATGCGAAGTTGAAAAGAAAAATGAATTCCCTACTAGAAATGGAAAGGGGATTGTAGAGGTGCATTTTCTATAATTGGAGAATCCCGTTGAACGTCGGTTAGACTAAAATGTTAATACAGATGGAAATTTTACTACATTGAACCTCTCATATATGATATGTTTACGTACAAAGATAGATTGGTGTCAATTTCCAATTTTCTCATAGTTCTTCTTTTCTTATTTTTTGCAAGTAGCTCCAACAACTTCTTTTTCATTTTTTTCTCGGAAATGCTCCAACCCATCTTTAATAATGTATTGTGCACAGATCGTAGAACTGGCTCAGGAGGGGCCCATAAACATATAGGGCCCATGGGAGTACAGGTTATGGGTTTTTGAAGTTCATTCTCATAGCACTAACAGAAATAGTTGATTAGTAAATTGGGTTATTTTGTAATGTTTTTGCATAACGAAGGGATCTTTGTAAATCGAATTGAGAGATTTAACATGTTTTCACCTCAAAATTCGCCACTTTTAATTGTGCAAAAAAGGAGGGATGCAGCCAAGTTTGCTTCTCCTTCCTTAATTCTTTTCAGCATCTTTGTCATACCATTAGCAAAATGGATTCTTGTTGTTCTGACCAGTCGTCTAAGTTCAAATCATCTATTGATTCAATGCAATCTTTTTTCAATCCTACGCCATTTGAAACGTGTGAGTCATTTTCCTTAAAGACAAAATTTAATGGTGTCTTAGGAGGCATGCTTCCATTTAAACAACGAAACGGCATTGTGTCGTAAGCATCAGTCAAATCCTCAGGACCGGTGATCCTCAATCGCTTGGGGTTCATTGTTATAATGTGTAAATTTCCAATTCTTTTGTTCAGAGGATCCTCAACGAAAGGAATCAAGATAAAGATTACAAATGAACTTTTATTAACTACTGTAAAAAAGTGAGTAGTTCTTAAAATGATAAGAATTGATCAATTGCAACGATAACACGATTTATCATTCCCTTTTATTTTTAAATTCTTTCCAGACCGCTTAACACGCCTGTATAAAAAGATGGCAAAACAAAGAAATTGAGACCTAAGATCCCTATTGACGTCAAATCTAAAAACGTTAATTATAAATCATATATCTGGCTTTCGAACAATTATTTATTTGCTAAGCATTCATATAGATCAAATTCATGAATCTTGTATAGCTAGGTAGAAGGAAGCGTTAGAATCGGTAAATTCTTAGCAAACCGAACAGGAGGTGACAGCCATGTAGTCAGTAATTCGTACAACTCATAAGTTACCCAAAGGTACATAGATATATGCAGATAAAATAGATATAAATTTAATAATTGTTCTAAAATTAACTGATAATTGTTCAAGCGCTTAGATACTTGTTTTCTGTAATATGAATTATGTCTTTACATCTCTAGTTCATTTTATGAACAATAATGACCACAAGAACAAAATTCAAATCAGAACTGGTTATGATGATGGACTAACTGGTTTATACACCGTCCCCTGTTACAATATACAATTCGTAGAAAACGCTTTAGTTTTTCAAAGGAAGCATTATTCTTGAATGAAACTACAAAAAGAACAATTTGATTAATTATTCCTATTTCCAATTCTTGGATAATTCAAAGTTTTATTAAATGAAAATGAATAATCTCCCATTTCAGAACTATATGTTCCAAACTGAACAGAAAAAAGGTTTCGACAAAGATTGTATTAGATTACAGTGCAGTAAATTTGAAACCATTATCAATTATTCTAGCGCAACTTTCTCATAACCCAAATTGCGTATATAGATGGACGCCAATTTTAAAAAAAATGCAAGTTATTTTCACGAAAATGCGAGGGCATCTTCATGAGTTTGATCGAGATCGTATACAGAACCCCCTTTTTGTTATCCTTTTCGCATTAGTTTAACCCAGCATACAACTCATAAAGAGAGCAATATGATTCATGGTTAAGAGGCAATCAAAAGGACGCCTGGAAGGAAATATTATAAAATTGCTGAAATAAAAAAAAGTATTTAAACTTGTTTAAAAGAAAACGAATCGTATGTGTAGATTCAAATATTCATCAAACCGAATCGTGAATTTCCGTTTTCTTAGTATAATAAATATAGGGATCTCCTAGTTTTAATCATGACAATATAGAAAATTTCCCGAATAACTGAACTATTCATCATCAGAAACTAACAGCGTCACCTCGTCTTTTTTCTTCTCCTCTATTTTAGTGAAAGGATTGACCGAGTTATCGTCTTTCTTTTGTTCAGAGGCATTCTTTTCTATTGTAGAGTCAACAGAAAGTAAAGATATTTCTTCTGTCAGCGTTTCAACACTCGTATCAATCAACTTTTCCAATTCATCAGACCATCCTAATAGTTTACATAACGCACGTACTTGGGAATCACAATCCCCCAATATCATGATATCCTTTTTTCTCTCCCCAAAGTCGCCAGCTGGTTCTCGATTAATCAAAACTCGTTGACATTTATTTGGCACTATTTCAGGCAAATCCGCGAATGGATGAACAAGTAAACTTGTTCCAATTACCAGTGCCATATCACAGACTTTTGTGTCCTTTTCCATGTGCTCGAAGAAACGCATTGGTAATCCCTCGCCATAAAACACAATCATTGGTTTGATGAGACCTTTGCAACTGTTGCATTTAGGGACCTGTTTTTGCATAATACATGCTCTAACATACTCCGTTTCCGCCTTTGTTTTCCGTCAGTAAAACCAATTTCTGCTTTTTCACTTTAACTTTTTCAAAAACAATCCTTACCATTTCGTAACATTCAATACAGCGGCTGTATTGGAAAGAGCCATGTGCTTCAATCAGAGCTTTGTCAGGCACACCTGCCAAACGCTCCAAGGTATCAATATTTTGGGTATAACATTTTTGTAGTAACCTTTTATCATGTAAAAGGCGTATAAAATAATGAGTATAAGTTGGTCTATACTTTTCAGGCATCAATTCGTGAGCCAATTCGTAGAATGGACGCGGATTTTTTCGAAAATAAGATAGATCAAAAACAGCTTCTGCGTAAGGAAGATTAAATCTTTGTAAATTATTGTAAATTCCAGTCTCAGGGCTTCGAAAATCAGGGATTCCTGCTGCAGTGCTGATCCCTGCACCAACCATAACACATATTTTCTTTACTATTTTCGATAAAATCGCATTAGTATGGTCAAGGAAAGAAAATTAAAAGTCATTACCTTTTCCTTCTTTGATTAAGGATGCAACTTTCTCTAAATGCTTGGAAGAGTCGACGTGTTTAACAGTGTTTTTCACCATTGTCGAATTTCTGAGAACAACCAAAGCAAGCCAATAATCGATTTACCTTAAAAATCCCAACTCAAACTCTTTCAAAAATTGGATCACTTAAAATTCTCAGATATGAACAAATCAATATGTTAATGCACAAAGTTTGTGGGTACGCCAAATTTCCATTATTATTTACTCGTTGAAAATATCAAACGCCATTACCGATGCTCCATTAAACTGCATTATACTGTTTAAAAGGCTATTGTATTCGACTTTAGTACTCGTTATTTGGTAAACATTTAGAGCCATCTTTTTCAATTAAGAGTTTCTGGATGTCGTTGAAAAAATGAGATACGGGGTAATCAGAAATTATGATTAATCAACTTTCGGCTCACTTGATTAGATTCAGCAACGATAACTCTTGACTTTCTGGTTTTACTTATTGGGTTGGTCACACCAGTTTGACATATTAGGTGTCAAAGTTTTTTATAAGTTTATCATTAGTTAACTATTTTTTATCTTTATAATCAGTGTCATGTACGACTATAAATGTACGATTAAAGAATCATCGTCGGGAAAGAAATAATGAATTTGAGAGAACAATCCAAATTTGCGCTAAGAATTTTAATGCTGCTAATGTACACCGTTTTATGGTGCAATGGTGTGCTATAATTTTCCTTATTACATATTGCGGATATCATTGCGCTTTGTTAGTGCTTCAGTTTCACTTACGTTATACACATGTTTACATTCTAACTAGAGCCTATACTTCATTTTGTTGTAACGCAGAAATTCATTTAGATAGGTGTTATAGACGTAAATGAAGCAAAGATTTTCCGCTTTAGATATTGCTGCGATTGCTGCGGAATTACGAGAACAAGTGGTTGGGTGTCGCTTGAATAACTTTTATGATCTAAATGCGCGTACCTTCTTGTTGAAGTTTGGTAAACAAGTATGTGTAGAAAGTAATAAATATTTTTTTACTAACCCGTTAAAGGATGCAAAATATTCTATTGTTATTGAAAGTGGGTTTCGTGCTCATTTAACAAAATTTGATCGAGAAAATGCCCCTTTGTCTGGGTTTGTAACGAAGCTACGAAAACATATAAAATCTAGAAGGTTAACTGGTGTCTCTCAGTTGGGTACTGATCGAGTACTCGTTTTCACATTTGGAGGTGGTGCGAATGATCAAGACCCCGATTGGACGTACTATCTGGTTTGTGAATTTTTCGCTGCTGGAAATGTTTTACTATTAGACGGCCATTACAAGATTCTGTCTCTTTTACGAGTGGTCACCTTCGATAAAGACCAAGTTTATGCCGTAGGGCAAAAGTACAATTTAGACAAAAATAATCTCGTTAATGACAATAAATCTCAGTCTACTATTCCTCATATGACAGCTGAACGATTAAATATCCTTTTGGATGAAATAAGCACTGCTTATGCTTCTCCTACTTCTATTAACGAACCTTTACCTGACCAACAACTATCCTCTTCTACAAAGCCGATTAAAGTACCCAAACCAGTTTCTCTTAGAAAAGCATTGACTATAAGATTAGGTGAATATGGTAATGCACTTATAGAGCACTGTCTTCGGCGTTCAAAATTAGATCCACTATTCCCTGCTTGCCAGCTCTGTGCAGACGAAACCAAGAAAAACGATTTATTAGCTGCTTTTCAAGAAGCCGACTCCATATTAGCTGCAGTTAATAAGCCCCCAGTAAAGGGTTATATATTTTCACTGGAGCAAGCACTAACAAATGCTGCTGATCCTCAACACCCTGAAGAATGTACTACATTATACGAAGATTTTCACCCTTTTCAGCCTTTACAGCTCGTTCAGGCAAACAGAAAGTGCATGGAGTTTCCAACCTATAACGAATGCGTTGACGAGTTTTTCTCTTCTATCGAAGCACAAAAGCTAAAAAAACGAGCACATGATCGCCTAGCGACAGCTGAGCGAAGGCTTGAATCGGCTAAAGAGGATCAAGCACGAAAACTTCAAAGTTTACAAGATGCCCAAGCTACTTGTGCGTTGAGGGCTCAGGCAATTGAGATGAACCCTGAACTTGTTGAGGCTATTATCTCATACATTAACTCTCTGTTGAACCAAGGAATGGATTGGTTAGATATTGAAAAGTTAATTCAATCTCAAAAAAGAAGAAGTCCGGTAGCTGCTGCTATTCAAATTCCCCTTAAACTTATAAAAAACGCCGTTACCGTTTTTCTTCCTAATCCAGAGTCTGTAGATAATTCTGATGAAAGTTCAGAAACCAGCGATGATGATTTGGATGATTCTGATGATGATAATAAAGTGAAGGAAGGAAAAGTTTCGTCAAAGTTTATTGCCGTTGAATTGGATTTATCTCTTGGCGCCTTTGCAAATGCGCGTAAACAGTATGAATTACGTCGAGAAGCTTTAATTAAAGAAACAAAGACTGCGGAGGCAGCCTCAAAAGCCCTGAAAAGCACCCAACGCAAGATTGAACAGGATTTGAAGCGCTCTACTACTGCAGATACACAACGTATTCTCCTTGGTAGAAAGACATTCTTTTTTGAAAAGTTTCATTGGTTTATTTCTTCGGAAGGTTATCTAGTTCTGGGAGGCCGTGATGCCCAGCAAAATGAATTACTTTTCCAAAAGTATTGCAACACAGGTGATATCTTTGTTTGTGCAGATTTGCCAAAGTCTTCGATAATTATTGTAAAAAACAAAAATCCTCATGATCCTATTCCCCCTAATACTCTACAACAAGCTGGATCCTTGGCTTTGGCTTCATCTAAAGCATGGGATTCAAAGACCGTAATCAGTGCATGGTGGGTTCGAATTGATGAGGTATCGAAACTTGCTCCAACAGGTGAAATTCTTCCAACAGGAAGTTTTGCTATTCGGGCCAAAAAAAACTATTTACCTCCTACTGTCCTCATTATGGGATATGGAATATTATGGCAGTTAGATGAAAAAAGTTCTGAGCGTCGCAAAGCTAGAAGGTTAGAAATGGAGGTTGTTGAAACTCAAGGAAAGGTGTCGGAACTTAAAATGGAAGGTACTTCGGTAACTTCTGAAGATAACATTCAAGATGTTGTGTCTGAAGTCAGTTACAATGAGGACACCAACAATCAAAGTACTCCTGATACCACTGGTTCAGACATCCATATTGTCAGCGAAAAGCGTGGTAAAAAAGGTTCTAAAGTTATAACAGCTAAGAAAGTATCTGCCAAAGAAAGGCGTGAAGCACGTCGCGCTAGAAGGCAAACTGCTTTGGAGGAATCTCTTAAAGCACCTATTTCAATAGAGGATGCTACAGACCCACAAACTATTTTGGCAATTTTAAAACAAAAAAAGGCTAAGAAGAAGCATGCGGCTCGAGAAATGGAAATTTCGTCTCAAATTCCTTCTAATGATTCATCAAACGTTCAAACACCCACTGCCGAATCAGAGATTGAAGAAGATGGCGTCTCCGAGCCCATTAGTGCAGAAGTAATTGAAGACCAAAGTCGTAACAGTGAAGCTGAGAATGAAAAAGGTTTGTCTACTGAACAGAGAGACGAAAAAAAGCATGCGAAGGTTGAAAGTTTTCAAAGACAAGAGATGCCGAGGAGTTTATTCGAAGAAATATTTTTTGCAATTGATTCTTTAACCCCTAATCCTCAACAGCAGGATACTGTGATAAACGCTGTTCCGACATTTGCCCCATACAATGCTATGACTAAATTTAACCAGAAGGTAAAAGTCATGCCTGGAACTGGAAAAGTTGGGAAAGCGGCAAGGGAATCAATCGCCTACTTCATGAAAAAACTTCCCAAGTCATCAAAAGAAGCTGCTTATCTTGAAAACCTTAAAGACGGTGAAATTGTTGCTCCTATAAGTGTGAGTCGTTTAAAGATGGTTTTTGGATCTAGCGGTAATACCAAAAAGTCAAAGAAATGAAAATATTTATTTGAGATTAATAGTTGGAGCTACTTCACTGTTTGATTTTGTTTTTGTTTTTGTTTTTTTAAACAGAAATTGAAGAAATCAGCGAATATTATGGTTTTCAAAGAGAATTTTGTATCAAAAAGTTAAATTTGTTTATTAATAAAATGACAATTCCTACATTAGACTTCATTTAATATCATCTAAAAGTAATGTGCTGGCATTAAGCATGACCTTGTTATTGCTCTTTGAAAGAATGTTTGCAATTTCACGAGCAGTTTCAAGCTTTCTTAACTCGATGAAACCAGGCTTATTTTTAATAGCTTCACCAATTAGTTGCGCTGCTCTACCTTCACCTTGAGCACGAACAATAAAGCCCTGTTTTTCCATTCGAGCACGATCGACATAGAAAGTAGCTAAAAAATTATTGTTAATATTGAATTTGTACGAAGAGCTGAACCATACCTCTTTGAGCATCTTGCTGGGCAATTTGCTTGGCCTCTACAGCGGCTGTAAATTCAGGAGAGAATTGAACTATTGGATGCAGTTAGTATTTTAAGGTACAAACGCTTGACTAATGTTAGTCATACCATGAGTAAGTGAGACATCATCAAGCAAAATATTGAATCGGGCTGCTCTCTTCATTAAATTCTCGCGAACCAACCTAGATACACGTTCACGCTGGGTGATCAACTGGCTTGCATTAAATTGAGCTACAACGCTTTTTAAGACTTCATTAACAATAGAGGGCAAAACACGTTCATCATAATCACCACCTAAAGTACGATAAATTTTTGGCAAAGCATGAACATCGGGACGAGACAAAACACGACAATTAATGTTCACCATTTGTAAATCTAAAGAAAAATGGTTAACATATTTCTAGTAATACAACCAACAAAAACCCCTCAAAGCTTAGCTATTCGAGAAGAGTAGAATCCATAAACACAATTCATCACTTTGCAACTAAAAGCTTAATTCACAGTAGGTATAAAAACCAAATGAATGTTTCTTACAGTCACCTTTAGTTATGTACGCTCAACGTTTTAATTCTTGTAACCTACCTTTCGTTCCGGTTAGAGAAGATATATTTCGTGGTTTAGCACGAACATCGTAATCAATGGCCGTTTCGATCCAAGGAATCAAGAAGTGGGTTCCTTCAGGATATATAAGGTTTTTAATTCCTCCAATCCTGCTATACTTAATAGCTCGGTGACCACCATCAACGTTAAAAAGAGAAGTCTGCACAGCAAATCCTGCAAGGCCAAGAGCTAACAACAAACCAGTTCCTGTAAAAGCATATTTTCCTTTAGGAAGTCCCCGCTTCATCAAATCATTCATCTGCTGGAACGGTCTTTGACGATTCATACTGAAAAGCTGTATACGGGAAAGAAAGACTTGTAAAATGAATACGTATAAGTAAGCATTTAAAATGGCACTTCAGTATACCTTATCCATTTTATCGTATTGTATCATAGTACGGTATTTGAGTTGGATTAATGTTGTTTTATATGCAAAAAAAAAACAAATAACTCGATAGTTTTTTTCATAATTTTCTTTTATTTTATTGATATTATAATATAAAATTAGCAGGAATTGAATACTGCTATTTTTATCGCTTTGTAGTGTGCAGCCTTGATAGAAAATGTGAGGTGCGTCGTTTTATTTCGCGAACAAGTTGAAACTTACTAAACTTCATTCATTATATGATTTATATTTTTTTTCTAATTACAAACAAAAAGGTATTGACGTTTTAATTTTAAAACTTGCTTTTTCAATAAACGGTGAACGATGTGCATTTAAAATCTAAACAAAAATATTTTTTCCCATACCTGTTATTTTGTTTTATTTTTTGAAACAAAAAAAACTGTAATTAATCAACTGTCTGATAAATAAACGAAGAAAAGCCATCGGGGACTCAAAAATATAAGTTATCAATTACATTTGCATTGTACGTTTAACAGCATTCTATGATTGAATTTTATAAAAGGTATGCTAAGACAATAGAATATTGCAACAATGTTACAATATTTAATATGAAACCGAAATTTGTTTTGCATTTTCTTATTTACTATCTTTTGGTGCAAAAGCACACATAAATGAATTTTTCTAGTAATTCTTTTACTTTTAATTTTCTTTGTAAACCTTCTTTCGATTTAATGTATAGACGGGCTTTGTTTTGTTTACAATAAATAAAAATATCTGCAATCGATACTCTACGAGACATAATTAAAAAAAAAAAATAAATAAAAGTAAAAATAAAAAGACATAGGCCCTTGGTCACAATAGTGATTGGTATAAACGAGAAACATAGTAATATGAATTATAATAGTCAAAAAATGTATACATGATATTTAGTAGTATTATAATTATTAGACTAATTTTTTGAAGTATATCTAAGGATCAAAAAGAAGCTTTATTGTTATAACATGTATTTTGAACAAAAGCTGCATAAATGAAGCATCATCCATCTTAGCGCAAGCTCAGAAGTAATATATACATAAAAGAAAATAGCCAACTTTATAAGGACTATATTAAAGATAAGGCCTCCCGAGGAGATTTGAAAATATTGTACGTTTGAACAAGCAAAGTAAAAAGGTAACGTCAAATAAACCTCGGAAGAATATATTCAATCTTTCAGCTCGTTTGAGATAAAAGTCATCATAAATTACTTAGCATTTATTTTAGCTGTTACGTCTACCTGGCACAAACCTGTACTAAATACGAGTAATTCTTTTCACTTTCAAATAACAGTAGTTTTCTTTTACGAAAGTTTTATCTGCAGGAGTTTCGAAAACGTCAAAAAGGAAAAGTAAGTAGCTCAAGTGTTCGCAGTTGCTTATATGAATCGTAAATGTATAATCTTACTCTTTTGATTTACTAATAGCGTATCCTTCTATGCCTGGCAATCGATAATCCAACAAGACACAACTAATAGTGACATACAATTGATGAACACTGTATCAATATCTCAAGACGACACTTAAAAGTTAAGGGATACATTCTACAGCAGGTCAAAGTAGATACATTCATCATAGTGTGTTTATTTCAACTGTTTCTATTTGTAGCACGTTGCTATTATAATTGGTTTACATTTTTTTAAGTAATCTAATTTTTGACGTCTTAAAAAAGTCGAAAACGAAGCTTATAACTAACAACAAAATAAAAAGAAGCACAAACAGAAAATGAATACCAAATACCAATTTAAAAGAGAAGGAAGCTGATCAAAAATTAATATAGATTGCTTAATTCAGTGACGCAATATAATTAATTTCTGTTTTCATGAACTTTACTTTTGAGACATCTGCTTCAACTTTTGCTTTACGATCTTCTGCTCTTCAATCAAGAAGGCACGAACAATTCGATCCTTGACAGCATTGGCGCTAAGGCATCCACCATAGGCACGTTGGACCTTCTTCTGGTTGTGCGAGAGACGAGCGAACTCACGAGGACGCAAAGCAGGAATACCTTGCAAGGGAACACCGGTATCACCGCAGCGAGGTATAGTACCAAGCTTCTTAATATGAAGGTAGCGAATGTTATTACCGGGAGTCTTGATGATTCTGGTTTTGTTGCTACGAGTGTTGTATGCAAGACGACGACGATAAGTAACTCTTTGAGCCATTTTGAATTATGAAATGAAAATGAAAATAAAATTATTAAAATTTTACAGCGCTGATTTGGTTGCTTGAATGCTATTCCTTAATGAAATATTCCTAACTATCCTTTTCCACCGAAAAAAAAGGCAATCGCAAAATTCAAGTGTACACGTTCTTTTTTTCTATAGAACCCTTAAATTTATGATAAACTGACCAACTTTGTCCTCTTGTTTTATACTTCTTCTGTTAGAAGTGTAAGGCGCACGGAGAGTTGATTATTGCTCTGAAAACCAACTTTTTGCGTGACTGTTTGGGATCGTGAAACGGATATATCGAGGCATAACAAACTCAACGCAAAATAACATAATGAATTATACTTAACTGCTTTAAAATGAAGATTATTTGAAATCAGAAATATCATGTTTCGAGGACATTTTGCTTTTTAATTTGCATCAGATTTTCACACCTAAAAAATCAACTTCTTCAGCTTTGAAATTGATTTTGGATCGCCTTTTCCCGATCTTGTCAACTTTTGAGTTATTTCATCTTTACGCCACTACCACCCTGACCATTTTTCTCTCCACCACACCTGCAAACTACCAACGTTCAAGCTCGTTTAATTACAGATATATTTACAGTTTTTTTTTGACTCTACAGAGTTTTTTTTGGAGTTACCTTTTTTTTAATTTTTTTTGTGCTTAAGTTATAGCTACAAAAGTGCTTGTTGTCTCTTTGATTGTTTTGTGAACAAATTTTGTGATATTGAAGATTTATTCGTAGGATATTACTGTTTGGCACTTAAGTTTGTCAAATACTAGTAAAATTCCCAAAGAGGAAGATATTATTTCCCGTTTGCAGTTGTTTTTCACTTTTTTTACTCTTCGTCGAATTTTTCAAGGGATCACCTAATAACAGTCTTTGATATTAAAAATTCAATCATTCTTTATTCCCAAATTTATACGTTTATTTTCCCTTGAATCCCTCTTTATTATTTACTAGATTAACTTATTGAAAATTGCAACATGAAGTTTGGTCAGCTTTTGAAGGAAACGTTGATGTATGAATACAAGTATTCATATGTCAACTATGACAAACTAAAGAAGGAAATTAAACGCCGCAATGATCAAGGTGGTTGGAGTGAGGAAGACGAGTCGGACTTTGTTGAACTTTTAGAAAAGGAGCTGGATAAAGTTTATTCTTTTCAAAAGAACAAGTCTGCCGAAGTTATGGAACGTATCCGATTCTGTGAAGAACAAACTGATGAAGTTGTTCGTCGTCTTGATAGTGATAATCCTCCCAATGAAAATGATTTTGCAATCTTGGAAACTGAACTTACCGACATTATGGCTACTGTCCACGATTTGGCCAAATTTAGCGAACTTAATTACACTGCGTTTTATAAAATCATCAAGAAGCACGACAAACATACAGGTTGGATCCTTAAGCCCGTTTTTGCTGCTCGTTTAAATGCTAAACCATTTTTCAAAGAGCAATATGATTTATTGGTTGTTAAGCTCAGTAAGCTTTACGATTTCGTTCGTACTAGAGGTAGCCCTATCAAAGGTGATAGTGCTGCCGGTGGTACACAACAAAACTTCGTGCGTCAAACCACTAAATATTGGGTTCACCCAAATAATGTTACCGAATTGAAGATTTACATTTTAAAGCATCTTCCTGTACTTGTTTTCAATCCTAACAAAGAATTTGCTCGTGAAGATGCTGCTATTACTAGTATCTACTATGATAACGATGATTTGGATTTTTACTTAGGCCGTTTGGAAAAGCGTGAAGGCGCCGAAGCTATTCGTCTTCGTTGGTATGGTAATATGGATAACAACAATATCTTTGTTGAACGAAAGACTCATAGAGAAGACTGGACTGGTGAAAAAAGTGTGAAAGCTAGATTTCCCCTTAAAGAGAAATATGTAAATGCTTTTCTCCGAGGTGATTACACTGTCGAAGAAGCATTTGCCAAGATGCGTAAAGATGGCAAGAAGTCTTTGAAAGAAATCGAAAGTCTTGAAAGGCTTGCCAAGGAAGTTCAGTATACTGTTTTGAGCCGTGGAATGAAACCTTATGTTCGCAGCTTTTATGAACGTACTGCATTTCAACTTCCAGGTGATGCACGTGTTCGTATTTCTCTTGATACGAACTTGTCATTGATTAGGGAAGACGGTCCGTCCCGCGCCGGTAACAACTGGAGAAGAATGGATATTGGAATTGACTATCCTTTTGATCAACTTCCTGATGAAGATATTGTTCGTTTCCCTTATGCCATTTTGGAGGTCAAGTTGCAAACTCAATTTGGTCAAGATCCTCCTGAATGGGTTAACAATCTTGTTAATAGCCACCTGGTCGAGGCTGTCCCTAAGTTTTCCAAGTTCATCCACGGTGTATCTACTCTTTTTTACGACCGTGTTACTTTGCTTCCATATTGGTTCCCACAAATGGACATTGATATTCGTAAACCTGCTACTCACACTTTCATTCAGGGACGCAGTCAAAGCGGTACTCATAGTTCATCTGTCTCTGCGAATGTACTCACCGATTCTGAGAATACACCAATTCATGCCGATGGTGACAATTATGTTGACGAAGAATCTCGTATTGGCTCATCTAGTACCCGGAATGACAATTCTACCTTCCAAACATCGGACAGTTTTCAAGAGCTCGATGAACGCACTAATTTGCTTGATATTTCCAAAAGGAAAGGACGTGACTCATTCGTTGCAGCTCTCAACAGCAGATTAAAGGACATTAAGGATTCATTTTTCTTGGAGACTGTACCCAAGTTCGAAGAACCTACTGAGCCTACGGTCATATATGAACAAAAGTATGTGTCGCCTCCTGGTAAGCGAATTTATGTCCCAGTCCGTGTTGAGCCCAAGACATATTTTGCCTTGGAGCGTACATACCTGGACTATCTACGCTATTCTATTTTGATGGGTTCCATCGGTATAACTTTATTTAGTTTCGCTAAGACGCGATCTGGTATTTTAGGAGCTGCTAGTTTCACGTTGGTAGCTTTATTTGCTATCTTCTATTCCACGTTTTTGTACTTGTGGAGAGCTGTTAACATAGCCAAACATAATGCGGTCCGATATGATGATCGTTTTGGTCCTACAGCTATATGCGTGATTACTTTTGCTGCAATCAGCGCCAATGTTATCTTAAACTTCAATGCATAAACTCATTGAATTCTCCAATATATTTAGAATTAGCAATTGAAAGATAATACAAATCAACTACATCTTTTAATAATTGAAGACTAATTATCGGTTTAATAACTAGTCTTAATATTGCATTTTTTGCATTAATATGCGTTAATTTAATTGGGAACATGGTCAACGGGGTTTTATTTGGGTTTCTTACTATTATTTTTTGATTGCTTTATAGCATATTATATTGGGTTCTTTAATTTTCTTTCAACTGCTTCACAGCACATTATTCAGGATTCTTATTTTTTTTAATTGCGTCGCAGCACATTATTCGGGGGGTTTTTATTTTTAATTTTTAATCACTTTTTAGAATACATTTTACAATCTAGAATTTCAAAATAAAATATTATTTAAAACAAAAAGCAAGCAAAATCATTTAACAGTTATGTCTATGGTCGCCTATGCAGAATAATTTTTCCAACCAACTTTTTCTAATTTATCAGCCTTTTCTAAAACAATCTCTTTCATATTGTCCATAAAGCTCTCCATAGCAGCCAAAAGGGAGGGTTGAAATGTAGCAAGTATACGACAGGCTAAAATACCGGCATTTTGGCTATTATTGATAGCAACAGTGGCGACAGGGACACCTCGAGGCATCTGAACAATAGAGTGAAGAGAGTCAACTCCGTCAAGAGTGCTTCCTTTTACAGGAACGCCGATTACTGGAAGAGGTGTCATTGCAGCAACCATACCAGGCAAATGAGCGGCACCACCAGCACCAGCAATAATCACACGCAACCCTCTTGAAGCTGCGGTACGAGCATAAGTAACCATGCGATCTGGTGTGCGGTGAGCTGAAACAATAGTAAGTTCGTAAGGCACCTTGAATTCATCTAAAATGACGGCAGCATCTTTCATCTTGCTTAAATCAGAATCCGAACCCATGATAATACCAACAACAGGTGATTCGACAGGATCTTTGACGTCAAGAAGCATCTGATACCTACGTTCACATTCTTGAGGTGAATCAGAAATGATGGTAACGTGTCCCATCTTGCGACCCTTTCTAGATTCAGCTTTACCATAAAGATGCAAAGTTGCACCGGGAATGGACAGAGAACGTTTAGCGATCTTTGAAACATAATCAGGATCATCAGTACCTAAAATATTTACCATCAACGCATGAGTTGTGGAAGTCGAGAGTTGGGTGTTGATTTCGCTGAAAGGAAGACCACATATGGCCCGTAAGTGAGCTTCAAACTGAGAAGTTGGGCAAGCTTCAATGGTGTAGTGACCTGAATTGTGAGGCCGAGGAGCAATTTCGTTGAGTAAAATGGTCTCACCATCTTGCAAAACAAACATCTCTACACCATATATACCAGCGCCTTCAAAAGTGCGCACCGCATCCATGGCAAGGGTTTGAGCACGCTGTTGAATTGAGAAGGGAAGACGAGCAGGGGCATATACTAAATGACAAACATTATCCTTTTGAATGGTCTCAGTTGTAGGATAAGCATAAACTTTTCCGTCTAAACTGCGTACTACCATCACTGCAATTTCCATGGAGAAAGGAACGAACTTTTCAACATAAAGCGGACGATCACCAAGTGCTTTGATGGCAGTAGGAATCTCAGATGGTTGATGAACAACGTAATTTCCACGACCGTCGTAAGCCAATGTTTTACTTTTCAGTACAAAAGGATAACCAAACTCTTGGCCTGCTTTTTCAACACTTTCCTGGTCAGGTGCATCGCAAAATTCAGGAAGTGCAATCTTAAAAACCTGTAAATGCTGTTTTTGAAGATATTTGTCTTGAATGCATCGCAGAGTTGCAGGAGAGGGTTCAACAGCAACAGATTTCGTAACGGCTGCCAAGGCATCAGTGTTAATATGCTCAATTTCAGTTGTTAATAACGTGCACTTCTTAGACAGTTCAACAATTGCATCGGGGTCAGTAAATGATGCATCAATGTGCTCACGTCCTCCATCAATTTGTTTGGCAGGAGAATTTGCTGCATCCAAGATGATGCATTTGATGTTTAAGCGATGGGCTGCCTCTACCATCATTCGGCCCAATTGACCACCTCCAAGGATCCCTACAACCTGTTTTTCGCTCATATTCGATGAAGTATGTATATACCTTGGCAGCTCAGCTTAATGAGATGGTAAATGTTGAAAAAACGAATCTTTTTTTCAAAGTTGTTTATTGTAGTGAGTTAGTGCGCAGTTTATTATTTGAGTTTTGCATCGTATTAATTCTGTCATCGTTACATTTCCAAGCATTGTGAAATGCAACTTTAAAGCAGCATACGCTAAAATCAATATAGCTTTGCTATTTTTTCAAGAAATAAATGTATATGTCGTTATCCATATATAAAGCAACGTTTGTTGTCGTTATACCTTATACTGCACCAGGCTGGATTTCGTTTACCTCACCACCAAGTTGAAAGAATACTTGTCGTCGAACCAAGTGCAGAATACGGTCTATTAAAAGTCGTCCATGTTTCAATGTGCGTATCACTATGTCCGATTGGCGGCTTACAGAAAATGTACTTGACCAAAACATACCTGAAACTAAACCCAGGGAGTCCAAGACTCGCCTCGAGGAAATTCAGCGATTAGCATTGTTTCAAGAGGAACTCGACATTATCGAAGAATTGGATGACCCCGTGGATGTTTGGTATCGCTGCATCGAATGGCTCTTGGAAACAAGATTTTTGGGCATGGAAACGGTCAACAAAATGCTTGATGATGCTATTCAGTACTTAGAAAGATGTCGCTTCGCGCTTAATGATGTTCGTCATCTTCTCATACAGCTTGCGAAAATTAAACAATCATACGAAACTCCTGATGAATTGCAACAGGCGGCCAAGCAATTTTACCAATTGGCATCGAAAGGCATAGGCCTTGAACTCGCTTTGTTCTACGAAGAATATGGTTCTTTGCTCATTAGAATGCAACGTTGGAAAGAGGCTTCTGAAGTATTTCATGCAGCTGTTTCTCGAGAAGCGAGGCCTTTGGTTCGATTGTTAAGGAACGCTGCTGAGTTCTCTCGTGCCTACGATTTGCATAACGCTCACCCTTCTATTCATGATGCACCCTATTCTTCTCCATTTCCTCCTCCTCGTATTGTTTTGGGCTCAAAGCCGGTTTCATCCTCTACTCTTCCTTCAAAGCCTAAATCCTTTCAGGTTTTTTCCGATGCTTCATCTTCCCGCGACTCACAAAATGCTTCTGATTTGCCTCAGGCAAAATCCCTAGAATCCGAAGCGAATACTCCAAATCTTCCCCTGCTCTATGATAAGAGCTCTGGTAAGCGAGTTGAGTATTCTGCTTTTAATTTCCTTGCTTTGTATGAAAATGGAGAAGAAAGGTCAATGGAAGAATGTCGGGCGCAACGTTACCTTTCTTCAATTCAACCAAACACTGCTGCTTCTTTCCCGAAAGTGGTGCCAAAAAATGAAATTTCAGTGCATCATGATTCATCTTCATCCAATGTATCACCTATTTACAAGAACCCTGTGGCCGAGCAATCTGATACTCCTACACGTTCTTTACCAAAAAATTATGCTTATGTTGCAAAGTCTACATCTCCTGAATTAAAAGTTTTTGATACAGTAATGCCTGTTGCATTGTCTCCAAAACCAGCACAAAAACCACCTTCTCCTACCATACATACGAAAGCAGCTCTAGCAGATATTTTAGATATTTTTAATCAGCCTCTTCGTTCTGAATCATTGGAAAAGTCATCAAAGTCTCCTATTTCTGCTCAGTCATCCTATTTGGGTACACCGCTAAAAAATGACGAAAATTCATCTAATTCTGGAGCGACTTCTTTAACTGGTCGCTCACAAGAAGAGCACTTAGACTTTATACCCTCTTTGACCCCTTCAAAAAACTACCCTTCTAAAATTTATTCTCCTAATAAAAATCTAGACTTTTCGCATACAGCATCTAAGGCAGAAACATATAAAAATAGTAATGAACTGGAAAATGTGAAAAGAGAGCAACCTTTTTCAGAACTTTTACCATCTACTCTTCAAGAGGAAACGGCAACAGGAACAACTTCGACTACCTTTGCCAATGCAAAACGGAGACCCGAGGATTCTAATATTTCTCCCACTAACCCTAAGAAATTACACACTTTACCCCGTTCACCTCAATATTCCACTGTTGATTCTAATTCTGTTTTGTCACCAGCTATGCCTAAAGGATATATGTTCGTTAATGAGAACCAAAGCATGAAGCATGAGTCCTCTGTTAGTAATCCGGTAGCCACGATCCCACATGAAAACGGAAAACATGACTTTGGCCAGCTTTCTCCTATAGAACATAAGCCTTTTTTCCCTAAAAATGATGATGAATTGCCTGGTCCTTCAGGATATCTTACTATGCCTTATGAAGAAGCCATGGCTTCTTTATCCAATTTACCGACGCTAATAAATCCCCTAGATCAATCTTTACGTGACTTACTTTTTCAAGTTTTGCGCCCATCTTTATTGCGTGATAAGGACTACCACGAGCATGAAACTTCCTTTGCTTTAGTTGAACATATAGAGTCATTTGTCTCCAAAATTAAACCCAAGGCCGGTGGCCCTGGACGTCGAAGAAGTAGCAATCGACACTCTCTTGATGGCCCCGAATTCCATTTATTTTATCCACCTAATACAAACCTTAGCGTTATCAGCAAGCTTGGTCAAGGCGCATTTGCTCCTGTATATTTGGTGAAATCCAAAATTGAAACTGAAAATGGTGACGTCTCTCAAGGCGGCGCAGAAAACAATGAATCTAAGCTTTTTGCTTTAAAAATTGAGACACCACCTTCGTGTTTTGAATTTTATTTAACCAGACAGGCAATGACGCGCCTTAAGGGATTGAGAGAAACCAATTCAATTCTTCCCGTGCATCAGCTACACATGTTTCATGATACTAGTCATTTATTGATGGACTATCGTCCGCAAGGGTCCATATTGGATTTAGTAAACAGTATGCATAATTCCACCTTTTCATCTTCGGGTATGGATGAAATACTTGTTGTCTTTTTCTCCATTGAATTTTTGCGCATAATTGAAGCCCTGCATACCCATAAAATTATTCACGGCGATTTGAAAGCAGATAATGCACTTCTTCGTCTAGAAACCGTTGCAGACTCTGAGTGGTCTCCGATATATTCTCCGGAGGGTTTGTATGGTTGGTCTTTTAAAGGGATTTACCTGATAGACTTTGGACGTGGCATTGATCTTTCTTTGTTTGAAGAAAAAGTCAAATTTATAGCCGATTGGGATACTGATTTACAAGATTGCATTGAGATGCGTGAAGGCAGGCCATGGACATACCAAATTGATTATCATGGGTTAGCTGCGATTATCTATACCATGTTGTTTGGTCAATACATTGAAACTAGGATAGAGGTAATCAATGGTCAAAGACGACAGGTACTGACGCAAAGAATGAAACGCTACTGGAACCAGGATTTGTGGCATCGATTGTTTGATTTACTATTGAATCCCACATTGCACGTTTCTGAAGAGAACTTGCCAATGACGGAGGAGTTAAGCAAAATTCGTATAGAAATGGAAGAATGGTTAGTGAACCATTCCACTGGAGGTTCGGGTTTAAAGGGCTTATTAAAAAGCATCGAAAAAAGAAAAATTTAATTTTTTGCCTAGAGGGAAGTTTCCATCCTTTTTTAAATGTTTGGATAATTTTGTGTGTTTATTTATTTAAAAAGAAGTTGGATGTTCCAAAGTTACGACTTTAAGTCGGTTTTTTAAAGAAAACCATGTTGTAATTTAATTATGTACTATAATTTAGCACTAATCATATATGATCATGATCACAAACCTGCAATATGCATGCTAAACATGAAATTGTTTGAGATACGAAATTTTTTCCACCAAACTTGTATGTTGGTCAAGTAAACACGTAAGTAAAATGTACCGCAACTCTTTAAGCAATTGGTATATAAAACACTTTGAAGTGCATATACGACTTTCTTTGATTGAACGACTATCAAACCAATAAGCTACAAAAACAAGAATTCTACAACATTACAAATTTACACGAAGGATAAACGGTAGGGACAAATGATTTGTTTATTGGGGTTAGTTTTTCTTTCCTAAACAACGGTACCAGCATTTGAAGCAATACGAGGCCAGAGGTCAGCACATTCTTTAGCAACGGGACCAGTGATAGCAGAACCCTTCATTTCACCCTTGGGGTTGACAATAACACCAGCGTTATCTTCGAAGTAAAGATAAACACCGTCCTTACGGCGCCAGGCCTTACGTTGACGAACAACAATAGCAGGCATGATCTTCTTACGCAAGTCAGGCTTACCCTTCTTGACGGTAGCAAGAACCATATCTAAAAAAATTTCGTTAGCAAGGCAATCTTAAAATTTTCCGCTCAAACATAAGCAAGGAAAAGAAAAAGAAGAGAAAAAGCACATATAAGAAATTATCAAATACAAAATGACTCTAGCTTTGCTAATGAGCCTTGAAACCAAGGCAAAGAAAGCCAACTTTTTAATCGAGTTCATACGCAACCGTCCAATTTAGGCCATACTCTCACTCGAAATTAAAGCCAAAAACTTTTGTACTTTGCACTTTTAATCAAACATATTACTTACCACCACAACTGGCAGCAGGGAGACGGTTAAGACGAGCACCAGTACCAAAAACGGAGACAATGTAAAGGTTCTTAGCACCGGAGTTATCAGCACAGTTCATAATGGCTTGAACTGGAAGACCCAAGGTCATTCTATACTTAGTACCAGAGGCAGCACCGCGTCCACGAGACATTTTGTGATAATTTTCTGCTGGTGTTTGGTTGTAGAAGGAACGTCGAACCCGCAAGTTTGCACTAATGAGAAATGTTACCTTCAAAATTTTGTGACTGCTCTCTTTTCTCAACACAAAACAAATTCAACATCGTCTTACAGGTAACAGTATTTTTTTCGGGTTTGCAGTAACAATTGAGGAAGGAAGGAAGGAAGGAATAAACAAAAATAGGAAGTATAAGAGACTAGGTGTAATGTTCCAACAGTATGTTACTAGAAGCGGCCGATATATTTTTTACATGATTCAGAAAGCGATAAGCTACAGGTCCGAGAAATTTTGAGCGAAAACGGCCGACGGCTTGGTTGGAATGTGTGGCATATGTAAATGTATTACAGCTAACAACAGAATGGTTGCAAAATTGCATCTTAGATTAAATGATATATTTGATTTCAACGATTTATAATGAACAGCTTGTAATTATCTATAAACAGTACTTTACTCACCATCGTGAAATCAATCCTCCGCTAACTCACACTAAACTAGATCAAATTTAAACATACATATATATATGCTTATTCATACTTCAAAAAATGGATTTATGACTGTAATGAAGGAACAAGTAAAAGTAATTTGCATTACCATAAAGAACGTTTCTTCACAATTCAGTTAATTCTTTGAACTATAACAGTTTACAGAAACTACACACACAACTAACTGTATAGAATATATGAAATGAAATGGAATTGCTATATGATGATGATGATCAGCTATGAACAAGACATGCGTGACTTTTTAGAAACCATCAGGCGCACAAAAAAAACTAACGTTTAGTATAAAAGAGTAGCAAAATGACCAGACTAATGATGATGAAAAGATAGATTTCAAATGATTTGCCAAATATATGAAAAGGAATGAAAAAAAGCAGTATAAACAGAGGGCGCAAGTTAAATGATAAAAAAAAACAGACTAAAAATATAATGCGCCCCTCATATGTAGCGATGAGTAGATGAACTAGATAGATATTTTTTTCGAAATATGTTTCAATGGTTCTCTGTGGTAATTCGAAGGTTGAAGCATAGTAGGCCAACTCGGTTGTCAGCTTCTTTAAGCAATAAGCATAAGAGCGGCAATACCCATGCAAGCAGCAACGGAGAGTTGTGCAACGCCGTTGGAAACAGCACCGCTATAAGAAGTGTAGCTAGAGGAGCTAGAGTTACCGGCGGCAGAGCTGGAAGCACTAGTGGTAGAAGTGGAAAATCCGCTAATAGTGGAGTTGGAGCTAGCACTTACGGTCTTGGCATCGGCAGAAGAGATGGATCCACTGGAGCTGGCAGAAGAGGAGCTAACAGAGGAAGAAGCGGAAGAAGAGATGCTTGAGGTGATGCTAGAGGAGATAGGGGTAGAAGAGCTGCTAGAGGAAGAAGAAGAGGTAGTAGAGCTAGAAGAGGGGGTGGCAGTGCTAGAGCTAGTGGAGGAAGCAGAGGTAGAAGAGTAAATACCACCGCTAATGGTGCTAGCAGCCAAAGTGGAATCACTACCTTCAAAGTCGAATTGCTCAGATTGAGCCAAACTACCTTGGTTTTGAGAAGTAGCTCCGTTGAAGTAAATTTGCCATCCGTCAGTGGGGAGATCAGAAGAGATGGAGATGTCGGTATCCAAAGATCCAGCGGAGGATTGGACAGTTCCGAGATTAAAGTTTTGGTTGGGATAATGAGCATTGTTCACCAACATAATAACCATCTCCTCGGGATCAGTGCTGACAGAAGACCAGGTGACGGTGTTCACTTGGCCGGATTGCCAGGTGGTGTCACGAGTAGGAGAAGTGACAGAGACGGCATAAGCAGCAAGTGCATTAGCAAGAAAGAATAAAGTGGTACCGACACGAGCAAGCATTTTCACGATTACTTAAAAGAAATGAGAAAGAAAAGATGAAAATTAATGAAATTAATTTGTTTATATTAAATGAAATAAAAAGAAAGATGTTTAAATGAAAACCGCTCGCTCAATTAAACAGCAAAAGCTTGTACAAAGAACGATACAAGTACTTAGTGTATGGTTAAAACTGAACCTCCCATGGAGCAGCCTTCCATATATATACTGGAAAACTGTCTCTTCACGTCATGGCAATTTTTGGAGGAGGCTGAGAAGGGTAACCGTTACCACACCGACCAACCCCCTCAATGGTAACGGATAATATTTTTAGATGCGGGCAGTGAGAAAGTAAACACACCACCAAAATGTAAACAAACAAAGACGCGTATACCACAACAAAATGCGTACCTTAGTAATAGGAATAAATCTTTTTCAATAATTAAACAGAGGTACTTTGTTACATGTTTTTTATTACGATTTCCCAATTATAGGATGCATCTGGCTCGTGTCTTTGTATTATGGGAGTGTATATGTCTTTCTGGCCAACTATCGGACTGTGTGACTTTATTTACGAAGTAGTGAAATCACAGTTTCAGCCATCTTCATCAAGCATTCTTCATTCAATTAGCTTACTTTTTACTAAATCTTATCCCATCTGCCCTTCCCGCCCGCCCTATGTCGTCAATTCTACTCTTGTCTTCCATATACTCACTGTCAAAAAGTCATAATCGCGCATATGGAGGTGGCTGGCAGATGAGGTTATGTCGAGCAAAACAGGGAAACATACATCAATTCCAAACCGATTCGGTCAGCTAGCCAGCAATGGAAATAAGCGGAATAGGAAATAATCCGCAATGATCCCGTTTTCAAAAAATTGAATGCGTATTCCAGTTCGGATGCAATGCGTCTGAAAACTTTCATTCAGTTCTTCCACCTCCCGACCATATGGCAAAACCAATACCGACGATGACTAAAGAATAGTAAAAAACGACCAGCCAACCTACCAAAAAAGACAGACGATTTGCAATTCAAGCTTCTTTCCATTTTTTTACTCTTTTGTGATTTGCATTTTCTTATACCGAGAGTATTAGCAACACATAATTGCCTTTACCGCACACTTCATTATTAACAATTCCTTTAACGTGACACAAGAAACTGCGTAGTAAGATTTATTGCTTGTCTCAGTATATAGTTAAAAATCAGGTTAAATAGCTTATTAATGCGTTTTGCCTGATTTCATATCACCTTTTGCCTGGGAATTCACATCCAATCGTGACCTTTTTTTTTACCAACATTTCGTCTAATGACATGATTGCTGCCTTGCTCAGCAACCTGCTTGGGCCAACGAAGTTACCTGTTTCCACCTAGTTTCGTAAATGAGCTAGCTGTAAAAGACAAGCGATAATGAGGCGGATACTTAATTGGTCTTATTCATCATCAACAGGTGTGCTAGCACTCAAATAAAACTTTTCTAAAAGGGCACATGTCTTAGTCCATAAATACTTTTACTTTCCCTTTTTCTCTTTGTAAATAAGATAGCCCATTAAAACTCGCTAAATCCCATTATTTTGCATCCTAATGAATGGCTCGTTAAGTTTATCGTCACGTTCGTCTTATGATCCCACTCTAATATGTTGCAATTAATAAATAACAGAATACGTTACAGAGCGCTAATAGATGAAATGCTAGTGTAAACAGATGAAGAAAATCCACCTTTCCATCTCATCAAATAGTTTGCTTTGTTTCTAACAGCTGTGTTCTCTTCAGCAGCTAATGTAAATGTTTTAATTCTCTTGTACCGATATTTTTAAAGCGTATATACCCACTCTCATCGAAAAACATTCACATGTTGCTGTGCTACTGCTTAAGTCTCTTCGCTCACTACTCTAACATTGCTCTATCATATTGAAAAGCACGTCAATATTATTACGATTATGTGGCACAAAGAAAGTAGTTTCATTTGTTATTTCCTTTTTTAAATTCGAAACAATGCATCAAAAGTTCATAATTCATTAAAGTTGAATCAATTAGGCATACATGGCTCCGTCATAATATGGAACTGGAGTTTCAGATGAACCAGTGTTAACATCTTCTTCCGGTAAACCAGCGAAAAGAGAAGGATCGCCAAGGGCCATACGCTTTGAGGTATACATTTGGGCAACAATACCTGCTGCAACAGAAATGGATTGTTCCACCCATTCTGTTACCCATTCATTTGGTAATATGGCGTTAGAACCGAAAAGCTTAATGTATCGAGGGTCCACAGCCCATCGTTGCCATTCAAGCGGCAAAGGTTGAGAAGTGGTAGAAAACTCCAAGTTATGATTAGTATCGTTAAGGTGAATAAGAAAGCATAGTTGCTCATCATCCGAAACTTCTTTATTTTTGATAGTAAATGCTTGGATTACGAGAAGTAAGTGAGTTACTCGAACCATAGGAGATTCTGAAGCGTCTTCATCATCACCAGCTCCAACATTTTCTTGCTTGTTTTCTTTGTTCATCTTTTTAGCCTCCGTAATAGGTTCAGCTAAATTGGCTTTTGCAAGTTTTTTCGCTTCCAAATAACCATTACATAGACCAAAGTCTTCATAGACATCGTTCGTTCGGGGTCGAACCTTAGCTTCCTTATCCAATAACACCGTTAATTCACCTCCTTCTACTTGGAACATCACCTGGTAACATGTCAGTAAAATTATCCCATAAAACTTAATTATGATTATGCATTGACCTATCTGTCTTTTGAAAACCAAGTAATCGGTGACAGCATAAAAGAAAGCACAAATATTAGTGCTATGTCCAAAGCGTAAACGTAAATACGCAACTTACTTTTTCAAAGCTTTCATACACTATACGGTCCAGGTGTGCAAATCCTGCTAGATCATGAAATACCGTCACCTGCAAAACTTCATGATCATGAATAGGAGGTGCCACCACGTTCAGAACGTTGTGAATTGTATTGCTTAATGTGGGAAGGGCCTTACTCCTTATTCCATTGCTCAAATCTCCTAAAAGACATTTGTTAGCAAAAGGAACTCTTTCTTCCAAAAGAGAAATTCTACTTACCAAGCTTGTTCAAGTCCACCATATTACGCACGTTAATATCCCAGTTGGCATTCTCTTCAAACCCTTTTATGGAGCGAACTCGTTGTTCAGCTGATCGAACAGCAGCGGACGCAGTGGACCAAAACCCACCAAGCCAGTTGCTCTGTTTGGGTGTTTCTACATGTTCTTGGAACTCCTGGGACTTGTTGATTTCGTTAACCGTTTTTGGAGTAGCGGATTCTGTATTTTTATTTATAGTTGTCTGAGCCGCTTGAGACGGTTGATTTGATGCATCATGTTGCTGACGTTCATTCGAGGTAGCTGCGACAGATTCATTTTCCTCGTTGGCCTCTTCTATAGGATTTTTCTCATTCTTTTCTTCGTCATTCTCAAGCTGATCTAAAAATTCCAGCAGTTCTTTTTCGTCCTGCACTTCAGATGGGGCACCAATTTTGGAGTCGTCGTTGTTGAACTCTTTGGAAGTGGGATCTGCTTCCATGCCAAGTTGATCCAATGATGCCATTAATGTTTCGACATCATCAGTTTGCTCTTTGGTCTCTGCCATACTGTTTAGCAGGAATATCACACGGTCTTGTCTAGTTGATGAGTTTCGTAGGCTGAAAAAGCCACATTAAGGACTCCTATAATATAACGGTAAAAATCCTCGTTAAGAAAATTTTATGCAATTATTATTATATTATTACATTATGAAAGAATTTAATAATTTCGTTTTAAAAGTAAAGTCGTGAACTAAGGTATGTGAATTTTAAAAAAGTTTATCTAAAAAATAACATAAAAAGTTTACTGTACCATGTTTGTTCTTATGATTCTCTCACCAATATTGATCGAACGACATTCTGCGAGTCAATTATGCAACAGTGGTCTTGATCGTGCAACTGATGCGTGAATTTTATAGGCATAATGCTTACGAGAAACGAGAAAGCAACAGATATTTATTATCCGTGCGCTGTAACTTACCTACACATTGTTTAAAAAAAGCAATAGCTTAAACAATGGTCAGCAACTTCCTATCCGTTTTGGCCAAATAATACACGCCGTCCAACGAACATTATTTAATACATTTATTTATCATCAATTTCACTTCAACATCATCGACAAAACACTACAGAACCTTCATGCCTAAACTATTGGAATATATACAGGATCAAGCGAATATTGCACAAAATTCTATCTACTCAAATCAAAACGACTAGCAGTCATTGATAGATTCTTTAAAAACAACGTGACAAAGAGCAAATGGCTTTTTTTGGCACACACTGACAAAAAAATGCGTAAATCATTAATGGTATTATCTAACAGCATTAAACGTCCTTGTCATTAAAAGACAGGCCTGGTAATATTTCAATCTCTTCTTTCAAGCTAAAAAGAATCAAGAGATCGCGGTTACACAGTACGTAAATAAGTACAATATCGAAACTTTTGGGAAGCCATGTCATATGCAAAGTTGAAAATAACCATATTCCAATTTCACCCCTTGAAAATTTTAATTTAAACAACGGTTTCATTAAAAGAATGCATAACTAGTTTCCATCTTTTTGAACATCTCAGTCCTAAGAATAGTTGTTGAGCATCATATAATTCGTATGGTTCTATCATAAAGAAAATTTAAGGTAACAATAAATTGAAAGTATTGGAATAAATCCCAACTATTAGAACATATTCGTCACTGAGTAAGCGTCAATTGATTAACAGAGTGGATAGTTTTAAAAAGATTGAAGATAAATTTTAAGGTAAATAACTCATAAATAGTAAACATTCAAAACAGGAAGAATACAACAAAGTAGTAGTGTCGAAAAATCAGCATTACTGAATCGCATTTAAAAGCAACTGATTTGGATAAAAAAGAAAAGTAATCGAAGTTAGACGTCTGTGTTACACTTTTTGTCGATGTCGACGATTATACAAAGTTGCCTTTGACAAGTTGAGTTGGAAACCTTTGAACTTATTCCGCGACCTTTGAGATGATTGTTGTTGCGATTGAGCAGGTTGGCGGGAAGCAAGGCTAGGATCGTTTTCACCTGACAGGTTGACTCGTTTCATCGAATGTTCAACGCTCTTGGTACCATCATCGTAATCATCATTCTCCTCCATCAAATCATCCATGTCACCCATAAAATTCATGATTCCTTGGTTACCACGTTGACCACGTTTCCTAATCTTCTCTTGTTCCATTCGGTGGGCTGCATACGAAATATTAAATACTTCTCTCAACGAGTTAACACCAGGAGTACGAGCGGCTGAACCGGCAGCAGCAACGTCTTCGGGCTCAAGAAAGTCATAGGTAAATGGGTTTTCGCGTTGAGCAGTGTTAGGAGCATCGGTGGCAGGAAAGGTAGGTTCCCGAGAGCCCGAAATCCATGGATGGGCTAAAAATTGATGAATGTCGTAACGAGATTCCGGGTCGACAGTTAATAAATGACTGATTAAATCCTTTGCACTCTTTGAAATATCATCCCACCAAGGAGAAAGGAATGAATACTCGCCTCGTGAGACTTTTTTCGTCAACAAAGAAATGCTTTCATCATAAAACGGGGGGAATCCACAAAGAATAGTGTACAATACGCATCCCAAAGCCCACATATCAACTCCCTTAGAATACCTTTCATCACGGACAATCTCAGGGGCTGTATAGCCCATAGTGCCACACGGAGTTTGAGTGTGAGAGTCCCAAACCACTTTGCTTAGACCGAAATCTGCGAGACGGATTCGACCGATGGTGCCAGCGCCGACACCGGGAATAAACTCGCCCTCGTCTACCTTATCGGGATCGTCTCCGGCACGGTATTTACGAACCCGAGAGGGCACAAAGTCGATAGAATCAAAAAGCAGGTTTTCAGGTTTGATATCACGATGAACGACACCGCAGTCTTCATGCAGATATCGAATGGCATGTGCAACTTGAGTTATGACATGACGAGACAAATCTTCGGAAAAATAGGTGAGGCGAACGATTTGATGAAATAATTCACCACCGTCAGCCAGCTCTAAAACCAGGTAATAGTATTCCGGGGTTTGGATGAATTCCAAGAGTTGAATGATGTTAGGATGTTTAACGCGACGCATGATTTGAACCTCTTTTAAAATGTTGTGCGATTCAACGCCTTGTCTTTTTCTGGGATCGCGAGGATCGGTGTTTGGTTGAGCGCGCTGGACAACTTTAATGGCGACTTTTTCACCCGTTCTGTTGTGAATAGCTTTGTATACATTACTAAAAGCACCATCGCCCATCTTTTGTAATAGAGTGTATTGTTCAAGGCCTTTATATACAGGAAATTGTTGGCCGGAATGTTCCTCAACAATGGCCTTTGCAACTAAAGCCTCGATGGCTTTATCATATTCTTTTTCGTTGGTAGGTTGTTTACATTTGGAGCGCGAATATTCGGAAGGATTCTCGTGCACCGTCTCGTGGAAATGTGCATGCCGGGACTTGGGTTTCGAGGTGGGATTTTGAGTGGAGTCCGCTACTTGCTGAGTTATGCCAAAATTTTCTTCAGCATCCGAAAATATGCCAGCAGTATAGCCATGGTCCCGTTCAGCATAGGAATCGGGATTCACTTCGCGAACGTTCACCTTGCCCTCGTCCTCGATATTTTGCTGAATACTCTAAATAAATTAAATTAGCATAACAAAAAACAAAAAAAAAGTAAAAGGGAAATGTGTTTATGGATAAAGGTGGTTGGAAGAAAACAAAACCAAAACACATTGTATGCGTAAAAGAAGTGCGGTGAGATTGATGTTTCCTACTGAGAAGAGGGATGGAATGGAAAGGATGGGAGTATAATCAATAGGCATGGTTATGGTTATGCTTTTGGTAATTCAAACATACTTTAAAACGCATTATTTGAACAGACGGCGACAAACGGAATCAATCAAGAGATATGGGTATTATTAGAAAAATAACTAATTAAAGATCTCTAGTCGTTTGGTTTTACGTCTGGAAATGTGCCAACACATTTGCTTCCAAATTCTTGACACTGATCTATCCGCATCCGTACTCTTGAACTAAACCAAGATAACAGAGAGACAAGATGATAGAAAAAAGAAAAAAAAAAGAAAAAAAAAAGGAATTTCGCACAAAAAGAATGAAAAAAAAGATACACTTGCGCATCCGCCAAATTTAACTTAACGACTTGAAAGCGAAACCCGTCACCTGAATGATGTAGAGAATGAAGTCAAGCATACAATCACCGCCTAGCAGAAGGGGAAGGAGACGTGATATAGAATAAGGTAAAGATGAAATCAAAACTGATCATCAAGGAAAGAGCAAATCTCCGTATGAAAGCACCTGACGTAGAAGAAAAAAAAAATCCAAAAAAAAGTCCAAAAAACTAGTCACAGACTTGGAAAGAAAATAAAAATGAAATAAAAACACAAAAGAAAAAAATCGCTTCTTGCTTTTCTTTTTTTTTTATTAGAATTCAGTAATCTTCCAAGACTCGATATTGTCCAACCGTCCTAATTCATTCGTCCACTTATCTCTCCTAAGATCCCTATCCCCAACCCAGTCCAAAGGTAGGAAGTGTAACGTCAACAACACTCTCCAAACGCAAAGTCTTTCCGATACTCATCTCCAGCCTCTAATATCCGCGTTTACATCCACAATCCAAACAAAAATCCGACTCAAACATTACCCACACGAACGAGTGAGCAAACATTTACAAACGTACATTTTTAAGAATCATATAACTTTCCAATACTGGGTACCCTTCCAATAGTCTCCAAAAAATTACTAAATTAGCTTTTCAATTGATTTTCACAGAAATATATTGTTGGTGTCCAACAATCGTGGTATGCGAAAGACAAGAAGTTTATGTCGGCGGATTTGCCTACTTTGACGTCCTTCGTTAACGTACGTCATTGGCATCATGCGAGCCGCTCGTTCCAACTCTGTATTCGCTTACGATGGTGGTGACGTTGCGCATCCATGACTCGATGAGGTTTTGCGGTAAGCGACACGGTGCAATGGCGAGGTAAAAGTGTAAAGTGGGTGGAGGTCAGCATGACATCAGAGACAAAATAGGAGGATATTGGTGTAGGAAGGGAAGAGAAGAGGATATCGTTTATAAAGAGGTTGTTGGAGGAATGCTAGGGGGGGAGAGAGAGAGAGAGAAAGAAAAAAAAAGATAGAAGTATGGATGGCATGGATGTGTTCTATCTTGTTTTCGATTGTATACTATGAAAGATGGATAGAAAGAATTTATTCGAGATCTAATATTTTTTCAATCTCACTCATCCATCCTCTTGCAAACCTTTTTTTCTTTTTCATTCACCCATGAATTTCATCTGATACAGCAAATCAACCAATCTTTCCTTCCTCCCCTCCATTGCTCATTTCACTTTTGAGTGGCTTCTGCACTGTTTGGCGAAATAAATTTCCATGTTATTCCATTTTGAGTTGATTAGTTGAGTGATTTTCTTCTGTCGTGAAAATTTTCAACAAACTTTATCTGTCTATCTCATTATCCTTGTTGATGCAGCGATCCATCTCATTTCTGTTACTTGCAATTGATTTCTTATAATTAGCAAAATTTTCATAAGCCGACTGGCTGGCTTCATTACATATCCATCATCTTGGTGTACAATGAGATCGACGCAATTGACCTGATAAAAACGCTGGATGAAAAATCGCCCATTCCTCATTGTTGAATGAATGAGATGAGATGATGTTTTGGCTGTTGTCGCCTGACTTCAAGATCTAAAATTCATTTGAAAAATCAAAAGTTCTTCTTATAGGGCACGGCAATTGCGCCCTTTCCATACAATGCAAGCCCTTAAGTATAGAGATGGCGAGCTTGTTTATCATCATGGATAAACGCTTCGCCGTCTTTGCCTCAAGTGACAAGCCAAATAATTGTAGTAGAAAGAACATGTTTTTTTTAAAAAATATCATTGTACTGTCGAATTACCTTTACCTTTTGTATAAGGCATGGATTGTTTGTACTACCATATCTCTTTGCTGCGATTTTCCTCTGTTCAATTTTCTCTTTATAGCGATTCCATACTTTACTGAGATTCTCTACAATGATTCCTCTTTACTATGGTTTCTTTTCGTATCACTGTGTTTTATTACGTTATCATTCCAATCTTTGGAAATATAGCTGACAGCTTGCACAGGCTGAGGAATCGCTTCTTCAATAGTCATAATGAATATAAAGTTAATGTTGATTTTACCTGAATATGTTTATATAAGAAAGGCCTACCTAAGAATGAACAGTTCTCTTATTACTGTATTCATGTTTATACTTATAATTTGGATATACTGGCTAAGACGATATTGGCGGATAGGAAAGGCAGAGTCGTATTAGAATAAGTGAAAAAAGCGTGCGACAGCTAAAGAAATCGCATAGGAAATTTTTTAGAAGGGTTTTTAAAGGTAAGTTTTGTTCCTTCTGAACCGCAGTTCAACCAAATTTCCCATCCATCATGTTAGCTTGAATTGGGATTTTAATCAGTATAACAAAAATCGTAGCAACTGGCTTAATTTAGATATACAAATTAACACCAACTTTTTTATCATGAAATATGATGTTGTTTTTACTGCTTCTTTTTTCCTATAGCATGGATTGAAACTGTTCTAACAACGCTGGGTTGACCGTCGATAAATATTGGTTTTGAAAATTCTCCATTCCACCATTAGCGTCTCTGCAAAACATAAATACAGAAATAAAAAATGAGCGAGAGTTAACACTATGAACGGGATCCTTTAAAAGCAGCTAAAATAAAAGTTAGTATTAATAAAACAAAAGCAAACAAATAAAACTTTTTCATTTACACAATAAACATATTTCTAGCCTCTCATTCACTTACCTGCTTTCGTCGAGTCATTTCTTCTGAGGTTTCATCGAGATAAAACCCAACAGCCGAGTAGTCATCATTTTTATAGTAAATCGTTGCATCTCCATTCGCATCCTCTTCCACCTCACTCAAAACGCTGAACCATAAATTCATGATAGAATCCAACACTGCCAAAACGTCGGGATGATTTGTTCGCAGCAGAGAGCTGAGGGCGAGTGTGTTCAGTTTTCGATCTTTCGAGTGGTTTATGTGGTCGTTTAATAAAATCCAGTTGCCGATAAGCATAGCTATGTTGATATTTTTCGTTTGACAAACCTTCAATATTAATTCCGGCTCGCGCAATGAGATGCGTGACACCACCAATAAATATTCAATCAACACCTGAGGGTGTTTATCATTTGTTGCAATGGAGAGTAGGAGCCTCGACAGAAGTGAACTGTTCAGCAATGATTCGTAAATCATATCCATCGGAGTAGTTTCAATGAGTAGACATACAGTTTTACATAGTGCTTGCAAAGTTTCGTTTTTTACATCGTCTAATAAGTCGTTCAACTTTTCAAATATGGTAAATGAGTAATCCTTCATCAAAACGGTATTGTCTAAAAGTTGATAACTGCTTACTATCATTAGAACGAATGGAAGGGTAGACGTGGCCTGTGAAAGATGGTACAATAAATGAGGGATAAGTAGGGTAAAAGTTTCTGGCAATTTTTGTATGTACATGAGAAAGGTGCTCCACAATTCCATTGCATCCGCTTCGAAAATAACATGCTCTGGAGATTCCGGATTTACACAATATTCTATTACCGTATATAAAAAAGTTGAAAATTCAAAAGATTTTGCTTTGATCGCCTAGAAATTAGTATAAGAAAACAGTCTGTTGTATATAGCCAAACACTTACATTGACGAATTGGTGCATAACTGCCAAAACTCGTGCTCGCAGCAGCGGTTCCTTTTTCCAACCATCCCATAATTGAGAAAGGAGAGAAGCAATGGTACTTTCCATGGGAGCAACATGTTCTCCGGCCCTTGCCAATAAAGTACCAAGTAAAGACAAGATGGAAGTCCTAGCATCGACTGATTCAAACGCTTTAAACAAAGAAAGAACATGGACAAACAAATTTTCTTTGATAGAAAGAAATGAATTCTCAGAAAAATTCCAATCATCTAAAACGGTTTTGAAAGCATCTATAGTTGTTAAAATGACTACGGCGTCATTGCAAGGATCTGTTAAGTTGAGAAATGAGCAATACAATTTGTAAATAACCTCAAGGAGTTGTTCTGAAGAAGAATCTTCAATCCATTGCGATAAAAAAATGGCAATTCTTCGTCGATACACTCTAGATATCCCAATATCATTAATGGAAGCCATGTTGGGAACTGCGGCTTCCTGTAGCCATTTTGCAAAAGGAAAAATACTCTTCAATTGGGTATATCCAACTCCGAAAGAACTGATCAAAGTGTCTTGTTGAACTGCTTGTGTTAACGTCTTTGGACACTCAAAAACGCTGTAAATCATATCCTTGAACGGCGAAACGATAATATCTCCATATGCATCAAAGAAGCATTTTAAAAGTTTTTCGGCACAAGGCTATATTATCGTTAATGATAAGCTTATCAAAAAACCCATATTCATAATCAACTTACCCTAACGTTAAACTCAACATCCTGGGTCGATTGTTCAAGGACCCATTGTTGTGGGGAATCCGTCCATTCTTCAAAATCTTCTTCTTTTAATATTAGTAGTTTGGTGATGAGTAAATCCAAAAGATTGTTTATACGATTATCTACGAGAAATGAGTTGTAAAGAACTTGAGCCGTTTCGGGGTGCGACGATTTAGTATTGCAGAATTCTTGGATGACAAGGATAAATACTCGTAAGCTCATAATCACAAGTTTTTCAAAATTTTTTGAGCTCTCTTCAAACTTTTCTTTGTATGAAGAAAGATGAGAACTGATTTGACCCAAAAAATCATAGTGCAATGAAATGTAATCAATAGTAGCTGGAAACTTAGTCAAGCATGGACTATAGAAAGAAAAATCAAAGAATGGCTTATTGAATAAGAAAGCATGTGCAAAAGCCATTTCTAAGCACTCCCCAACTACTATCGGAGACCGCGAGGATTGAAGCATTGTACCAAGCATACTCAAAAGTTTTCGCTGATGAACAGCACAAAAAGCTAACATACGCTCACTAAATTCACTTTCACTAGGATTTTGGAAACCAAAAACAACCAACCGTCTACATGCCTTAAGCGTGTATCGAGATATTTGCATATAAGACAACAAAGTAGAATCTTTAATTTCCTTAGAAGATTCAAGTATCATCATCCAGCTTGATAAACTAGAATGTAAAATGGGTTGAAGAATCGTAAGCAATTCTGGAGCAAGTTTGTAAAAAATCTGTCGCGATCTCAAAAGACGATTCCCAGCCATTGCTTTGATAATGTGATGAAGAGTAATTAGTAATCTTAAAGCCACATCGTAATCTCCTGTACCCAATGACTGCTGTAACTTGCCTAAAAGATCGTGAAAAAGAGAAGGCCATTCGGTGGGATAATCCAATCTAGCAATTCGAGAGACGACCAGCGCATTTTGAATAGATAAGAGGTTTTCAGATTTTATAGATCCTAAAAGAGCATTACATCGTATAAAGTCACGTTCTTCTGGAAGTAAAGACCTGCCAAACAATCATACATTAGCAATTACGAAAGTCTAACAGTACAGGTTGATTCTTCGAGACTACTCCTAACTTACATTTTTGTATTTTTCCTCCATATTATATCTATGGAGTTCCGTAGTTGAATGATAGCAATCCATCGTAAACTCATGTCATTTTGTTTATCCAAAAATATACTGTACAGCTTGCCAAAGAAACCTGGTTCCTTTTTCCAGTTGTTTAAATGCCCTTCAGCATCCTTAACAGCAATGGGATCTTGACTTACAGCACGTTGTAGTTGATATACTACAGGATCTACTTGCATTCTCCAAAAAAGTCTGAGACTTGGTTTTTGCTTGAGCAAGGCTGTACCAGTCGCACTCAGTATATGTGAGCCAAAGGAAGGAATTATAGGAAACACTTAGAAAGCGCTTCGATTTCGGAAATGGTGAAATAATTTTCAAATTAAAAACGTTGCGTTCAGTTTTTTTGGTATTTTAGTATCAGAAGATTTTGGGTTTTTTGGTTACCCTTCGGAGGTCGAGCTGCGATTCAAAATTCGAACTTTTAACTCTGTTCGTAATTGAAGAAATAGAAAGATCACAAAGACTAATACTTCTATTATTGCTCATTTTTCTTTCTATAGACAACTAATTCATATTACAATAAATGATAATGTAATATTGCCTTCTTTCTGTTATCTGTTAACAAACGTATCTTATTAAAGAGGGAATGACCAAGATTTGTGGAATTCTCTCTCGTTTATGCCTAAACCTTATGAAATTACAAATAAATGAATAACATTTTTTTACTATTTTATTTAAAATAAACCAAAATCAATAATCGTAACAGTTATTGTATTATTTACATTCCCAAGCTAAGGGACGCTGTCTCTTTTATAATAACTTATCATTGGCAATGATCCTTTCAAACATTCTTGGTAATTTTATGAGCACAAAAATAATAATTATTTACTTTTCAAAGCCCTCTCTCCAAAACTCCTATTCAACAATAAACTGTTTTCTTTTGTGAATTTACAAATTGCGTTGCTCAACGAAAATAAATGTAGTGATACATAATGATATCGATAAAGTAGCATAACGCGCTGCACCCATATCCACACATGTTGCTACTCATCGTATTGCTGTATGATCGCTTTTCCTATTCCTTCCTTTATAAAACTGTGATTAATCTGTTTTAACTATTTTATACTTAATATTTTTATTTACTCAGTAGCATAACTCATATTGCTAAAGCTGAGATCGTTGTACTCGTTGGTTTTATCTAGGCTTCTAATATATTGAGCGTTGTTTTCGTTTAAAGAATTCGTTTGTACATTGTCCTAAATTCCTTCAATTAATTTTAAATATGAAACTTCGTTTGGACCCTTCCACTCAATCTAATTATCATGATGTCTCAATCAGTAAGCTCGATTGGCACGCTCGAATTGACTTTGACCAAGAGCTGCTCCATGGTAAAGTATCCTTTGTGATTCAATCTGCTAGGGTGTCCCAAGCCCTGTCCCATATTATCCTTGACACTTCTTACCTCGAAATCAAGAATGTAACGATTAATGACATCCCTACTCCTTTCCGTGTTGATAAGCGGCGCGGATTTTTGGGTTCAGCTTTGCATATCGTTCCCGCTGATGAAATCCCTTCCTCAAAATCCTGTATACTTACAATCTTATATTCCACTACTAAGGATTGTACAGCACTTCAGTTTTTGAAGCCTGAACAAACGATAGGTGGTAAATTTCCTTATGTTTTTTCGGAATGTCAAGCCATTCATGCACGTTCATTCATTCCCTGTCAAGATACTCCTTCTGTTAAAGTTCCGTGTACTTTTAAGATCCGGTCCAAACTTCCCGTAATCGCATCGGGTATCCCATGTGGAACAGCTAATTTCTGCAATGGCTCTTTGGAATACCTGTTTGAGCAAAAAAATCCAATCCCTAGTTATTTATTTTGCATTCTCAGTGGTGATTTGGCCTCCACAAATATAGGTCCACGTTCTTCTGTATACACAGAGCCTGGCAACTTGTTAGCTTGCAAATACGAATTTGAACATGACATGGAAAACTTTATGGAAGCCGCCGAGCAACTAACACTTCCTTATTGCTGGACACGGTATGATTTTGTCATCCTTCCGCCTTCCTTCCCATACGGAGGTATGGAGAACCCTAATGCTACGTTTGCTACGCCGACACTTATTGCCGGAGATCGCTCCAATGTTAACGTTATTGCTCATGAATTAGCCCATTCTTGGAGCGGTAATTTAGTTACTAATGAGTCATGGCAATGCTTTTGGTTGAATGAAGGTATGACTGTTTTCTTGGAACGCAAAATTTTAGGCCGTCTTTATGGTGAGCCGACTCGCCAATTTGAAGCCATTATTGGCTGGGGTGAATTAGAAGAATCGGTTAAATTGTTGGGTGAAGATAGTGAGTATACGAAGTTGATTCAAAACCTCGAAGGAAGGGATCCCGATGATGCCTTTTCCACTGTTCCTTACGAAAAGGGCTCCAATTTCCTCTATGAAATAGAGAGGGTTATTGGTGGTCCTTCTGTTTTTGAACCATTCCTTCCCTTTTACTTTAGGAAATTTGCAAAGTCTACCGTAAACGAAGTCAAATTCAAGCATGCACTGTATGAATACTTCTCACCTCTTGGGCTTGCATCTAAGTTGGACTCGATTGATTGGGATACTTGGTACCATGCTCCTGGTATGCCTCCGGTTAAACCACATTTTGATACAACGCTTGCAGATCCTTGCTACAAGCTTGCAGAAAGCTGGACTAATTCTGCTAAAAATTCTGATGATCCCTCCAAGTTTAGCAGCAAAGATATTGAAAATTGGTCAGCGGGCCAGAAATCTTTGTTTTTGGATGTTGTTTATGAAGCTGTCTCTTTTCCTCACAATTATATTAAAAGAATGGGTGATGTTTACTCGTTTGCCGAATCGAAAAATGCAGAGTTATCTTTCCGGTTTTTTAAACTCGCATTGAAGAGTAAATATAAGCCATTATACAACACTATTGCAGAACGTGTTGGCAGCGTTGGCCGTATGAAGTTTGTTCGCCCAATTTTCAGACTGTTGAATGAGGCAGATCGTGCTTTTGCAATTGAAACGTTTGAAAAGTATAAGCATTTCTATCATAAAATTTGTGCTTCTCAAGTTGAAAAGGACTTAGGCTTATCTGAATAGAATTCATAAATGCTGCTTGCCTACTAACAAAAGAATACATCTACATGGAGCCTTTTTCTCGCCTTAGCTTTTTGATGATAGATGTAGATATTATGATATAAATATATATTATTTTTTTTTTGACCTAGCAAACAATAAAAAGAAGAAATCATATATTAGGAAGAGAAAACCAAAGTCGTTTCACAATACTAAGATTTACAACATCTCAACCAAAATTTTTATGATCAACTACGACTTATGTATCTAATGCAAATTTTTTAACATGAATGCAATCTGATCTCGTCAACACATTTCTGTATATAAAAAGAACATTGTGGTTTCCATAAAGTGCTATTCTAATGCATGTAATGAAAAAGTCATGAAAAAAGAGCGACGATTTAGTGCTCCAAGATATTGAGATTACCGGTAATGACACAGTTCTCAAGGACAGAACCATTAGGAATGTCAATACGGTTGGCATCACTAGCGACAATAATCACGGTACCCTTAAGAGTAACATTGCGACCAATATTAACGTCACCAGTAATGGTCAGATGATCAAGTTCAAGGATTTTTGGAATGCTGGGAATGTGAGCAGAGAAATCAGCAACTTTCTTGAAGTGTGCGCCTAATTTGACTAAAGGAGCGGTACCTCCGAATCGGCGAGGATTCATCTCAACCTGACCATGGTTGATGGAATAGAGGTCAGACTTGACGAGAAGTAAGTCAGAGCAGGTTTTGACGGGTAAGAAACGTCTTCTAGGGACGTTAACACCGTGGGCGTTCTTAAAATGACGGATAGCGGCACCAGCGGCAGTTTCCAATTGAATGATATTGATATTCTCACCTTTGTGTTTGATGGTCTTCTTGTTGGGGATGATCTCCATGCTGAGCTCGTGATTGTTGACAACACGCTTAACAGAGGGAAGATGGAACCAAAGGTTATTGGTGTTGAAGTACTTGAACTTCTTGATAGACTTAAATTCCTCCACGTGTTGAGGAGGAACTTGAGCAATCTCAAGAAGACGAACGTTACCATCATAATCAATCAAAGTACCACCCTTAACATCGGCCTTGGTCTTGTTGGTCAACTCCATAAGATATTCGGCATTGGTCTCAACCATATGGTTCAAGATGTTCAAGTCGACAACGGCACCCAAGTTGTCAATGTTGCTGACAAACAAATACTCCTTACCCTGAGCAATAAGGGTGTCGATGATGCCGCTGTTAGTGAGGGCCTCAAACACATCACCATGACCAGGAGGATACCACTCGTCAATAGCCGAGTCGGCAGTGTGAGGAACGGGTAGTAAAGTCTCCTTATGAACACGAGGATAACGGGATTGATTAAAGGTGAGAATGTCGATCTTATGGGCCTCGTACTTCTTGATGACCTTGGCGGTGGCCTCATCGGTGTTGAAAGAGTTCATTAAAACGAAAGGAACGTTAACATTGTATTTACGATTCAAATGCTCGATTTGACGAACGCTCAAATCCAGAAAACTGTTACCATCACGAACTTCAATGATGGATTTGGGTCCAACGCAACCCATCGTAGTGCCCAATCCACCATTAAGCTTGAGGACGGCAAGCTTGTTAAGGTAGTCACGAGACAGGCCGCCCGCCTCGGTAATGGTATCGTATTCGACGACTTGCTCGGGCTTGGGAGACTCTACAAGGTCCCAGTTGATTTCCGAGCCACGAGCGTCCTCCTGAAGATAGCGACTGAACAAGCTGAAAAAGTTGTCCATCTCCTTTTGAAAGGCCTTCTTAGCCAAGGGATCCTTTACGGTGCTAGCCAAGTGATTCAGCTCATTCTTCATAGTACTGGCAGCAATACTGGTAGCGGTGTTGTCAAAAGCAAAAGCCGATTGCGACTTGCTGTGCTGACGACCGAGGGGACGTGGTGCCAAATCCATAGTGCTTCTGTCTCTTTTCGAAGTTAAAACGTTCTCTTTAAACCTCTAAAACAAACAATTTCAATGTTTGTTATGATATACGGAGAGAGTAAGTTACAAGTAGGTGCTCGTTTTATATAGCGGCACTTACGTCACCTTTCCTGTCGACATTTGTTTAGATTACGTGTAAACAACAACCGACAATTTTCAACTTTGAGCATGGCCAAACGGACGATAAACGTTTGTTAAATCATACATGACATTAATAAATCTACAAAAAATTTCAATCTATTCCAACGTCGCATTCTAAAGGTTTATTGCGAAAAACATGCTTGCTGAACGCAAGTAAAATTTTTATTTATTTACAAATTTGTTTACAACAAGAAAGTGGGTTGTTATGACGGCGGAAATCAATTGGTGGGGTTTTCGCCGTACGTAAACAAATTATCAATAATCAATTACCGTGTTCCAAGGTTTTATACGTAGTTACCTAGGCAACATCGCAACAGCTATCGAAATCGAATGTACACGAAAAGTTTGGAAATATCCGATATAAGAATATTATTCATAAAGAGAGGTACTTAATGTAGACGGAAAACACCACTTATTAGCCGATGGAGGATGGAAAATGGCTCTAAAATATGAACATTATTAACTAACTATATGCAAAACGCAGTAGATCTCTAAAAATGAACCAACTAGTTAGTTAGTGTATGCAAAAAAAGGCCAAGGAAGGCGAGTAGAAATTCAAACAAAGGTTCTGCTAAGCAGAGCGAGGCGAAAGTAATATGGATTTGAAGTTGTCAGCAAAAAAACGAAAAACAAAAAAAAACGAATTATTAAGCAAGCTTCTTTAATGAAAAAAAACCTTATATAATAAAGAAATGTGAGTTAAAGAAAGTTAGCTAACTTGATAACTGAGAAAATGTAAGAACCATAAAAGGTTAACGAAAAAAGATTTAGGGAAAAAACGAGCATTAGATTGGTATGAAAAGGCAGGTGGATAATAGAAAATGCTAATTAAAATAAAAGGAACAACAACAACAACAAAATATACGAAATTGAACGAAAAAAAATTTCGACTTTAATGGGCTGCCGATAGAGCAAAGAAAGCACTTGTGCTATATTAAGACAACAAAAGTCGAGATTTTGGGATTATTAAATTTGGCCTTTAGTAAATGAAACTGTATGGGAGAGGAAAAAAAAATGCAAGCTTTAATGAAATGAAGTAGTAAGAGAGCAGACAGGTAAGAGAAAAAATAGGATTACCGTCATAATAGCGAAAAAAAACGTTTCAAAAAGAAACAATTAGAGGTTCAAAATGTGACTGAAATAAATTAAAAAAAGAATACGTTCCGTATTTCGAAATAAGAAACAGCAAAAGTAAAGTGTAACAATGAAAAATGAAAAGTGAAAATAAAAGAACAAAACAAAATTCTCACAAATCATAAACATTAACGAACGAAAGTGGAGTTATGGATGTGGAATCGACCAGGCTGACTCCGCTAATGAGTCATCGGTTTTCTTTCTCTCCATGGAGTACTGTTCATCACGGGAAGGCTCTATATGCAACTGAGGAAGAGGCTTTTGCAAATTTGGCCGTGGACGAGAACGTAAAACGACGAAACCTTTTTCAGATTCTTTCGGGGGGTCTGAGTGCCATATGGACTTAGCTGTTGATTGGACAATTTGCCACGCCCGTTGAAATGCATTTTTCGGAGGAGGTGGAATAGCAGTGGGCCTCATTTCAAATGGTTGCGAAGAGATTTGCGATAGACTGTCAATACTTGTGTCTACGTGTGGATGATAGACATCGGCCTCACGAACCGCGTAATTAACATCATGGCGTAGTAAATTAGGCTTGTTGTTTAAAAAGTCTAATTGTAAAGCACGTAGTTGATCCATGTCCCGTTTACGAACAGATGACTTTGGTTTAGGTGGACGGTAAAATGAATATCCTTGTGATGTGCTGTATGGAGAACTGGGAGTAACAGGAGAATCCAACATTAGACTACTTGAAGATGCTGTATTGTTCTTAGAAGGGACAAGACTCGACGCTTGCGTAACTGGAGGAATACAGTTAGTCTGAACGAATAATTTTGGCGGAGCAGCCTCGCCATCCTTCTTAAGGGAATTAGAACAAACGGAGACTGGCGTAAGTGGCACTGACATTTCATTTGAGTTGTAGGTAGAATGATCAAACATCATTGTGTTGCCATTGGAATATGGATCCTTAAGACGCCGGCGTCTCAATTCATTAATACCAAATACCCTGGCCCAACCAAATGGTCGATCGAGTGGGACACCTTTACTCTCACTTTTAGCACCTAATAACCGTGCACTGACTTCCATAAATCGTTGAGTTGACAGAAGTAAGAAAAGGATACAAACCATTATGTGAATAAACAAAATTGCATAGGCCAGTAAATCTCTACTAATGCCAAGAACCTTTAATCGAGGATCTAAGGGAATCATTAGAATAACCGTGATCAAGCGCATGGTAGAGATGAAGGTGTTTAACGTATTCATACTCGTCTGCGGGAAATGTGGTCGCACATAAGCATACGCCACGACATTAGCAACTTCAAGTATAAAGAATATGGCTAATTGTGCAGAGCCGGAACTTCCTATGACACCAACCGTAATACCACGCATAAATTGTACGGCAATTGGAAAGATCCAAAACATAACTCTCTCTTCTCGAAACGAATTGTATATAGAGCCAAATAAATGCAAATATGTTTGATCTTCAAGAAGTTTGGACGATGGTTCAACAAAAGCGAGATTCATATATAAATACACCGGAATAAAGATTCCAAAAAAGATAAACCACAAAACGGGGATAATTTCATAACCTGTGGGCGGTGCGACAAACTGGAATGACATATAAGCGACGGTAGGGAAATATGTCAAGAAGTAAAGACGTATCAGAGAACCAGCAATGAAGCTCCAAGTATCCCACCGAGTTTCGGCAATAGTTTCATTGAAAATTCTAGACATAAGCCATTTCAAAAAAATAACCAACAATGCTACAAATAACGCAGCAAATAAGTAAATAACCATGACTATAAGAAACGGAAGCCAGCATGCAGTACCTATTCCTATAGAATCGAGAAACGAATACATGCCATATGACTTAGGCAAATAATCCGCATAACTAGAGGATGCTACAGACAAGTCGGCAAAGTCTGCAAATTGATATTCAGCAGGCTCGGAGAAAATGGGAAATCGAAATAGAGCAGTGCCCCAAGAAAGAGCAGCCATAATATTTATGTAAAATTTTGGAAACATAACACTAACCTGAGCTGTAGAAACAGCAAATTGCAAGTATTGCACAAAATCAAAAAATCCAAGGGATGTTAAACGAAGAGCATCAGGGTCCATATTAAAATTAAAAATCGACTTAAATGGATCTAAACTGCCGGTCCATGGATTTAAAAAAAGAGCATAAATAATGGAAAACGAGACATATGCGAGCGACACAACAACCAAATATGAAATAACTGGATAAAAATAATACAAAGTTGTGGACAAACCAAACTTCATACAAGTTATTACATTTTTCTCGGGAGTACCGTCAACAACGATTACTCGCGTTGTTAATGTAGTCAATTCGTATTTTGAGTAATCGGACAAGGTGGATTTAAAGGGAACTTTAACCATGAAAGCGGCACTTCCAGCTGCCCAAGGACATTTTATGGGGACTTCAAAAGAATGAGGATCCATAACAACATCACAAAGCTTTGTGGTATTGGATGTGACCAGTTTTCCTAACGCATAAGTTTCCGAATAAACTGAAGCAGCGTGAATATGTGAGCCATTTCCACCCACAATCGTTATAACTCCGGATAAATTCCCCACTACTTGAATGTAGTACATCCGATTCACTTCATCAAAATTCTTGATAACTGCATATGGGCTAAAGGTAGGAATACCTGCTCTCGGTACAAAGTTTGAACAAGTCTCAAAATAATCCAAACTTGGGGATCCATTCACTGCTGAAAGAAGGCTGTAAAAAACGATATGAAGAAAGAGGAAAACAGAGTACGGGCGAGGCTTCATTATTATCCAAACACAAACATTCTAATAAATTTTAATATAAATAGATCCAACCTTGAATTCTTTTGATTCTCTATGAAACGAAATTTGAAAAAGACTTTAACTGCTCAGGGTTGGTAATTTGAGCAATTACAAATGCAGTTATTTAGAAAGAAAAGAAGGTTTCAAAAAATGAATGCTTTGTAAGATATAAGTAGGCCAGAGACGCGAAACACATAAATTGCTATTTCTCGTGTGTGTAGTTAATGACAAACACATGCTCTCGCGTTCCTTGTCCTAGTATTAGATAATAAAGATTAACTACGCAGCACGTTAGTGAAATTTTATGAAAAATTTCCGGCTCGTTAAATAAATAACATAATAATATACTATTTCGTTATTTTCCAAAGACAAATCTGCTCAAGAAAAGGTCCTAACATTAGCGCTTTATATGCATATATTATAAACCATACAGCGCTATTGAGATATAAAAAAAAACAAATAAGACAAGAAGAACTCAGTAACGTTCTCAAAGACGTTTAAAACTCGAGTCATAAAGTCCCTTCTGCTTTGGTCCTTCAAAATTAAGACAAGCTATCTACTCGTTATTTTTAGTTCTAACTTATCACATAAATATATACATTTAAAATTATTGAAATAATATTCTTGACTTGTTAGATATATAACGTACATTAAATCATCATTACGGGACCAGCTCGCCAAAAGTTTGCTATACTTAGTCTAACATAAATATTTCACTTTTCAAAATTTACGTTTCTTTCCTGAAGCCACGAGTGCAGAGTGTCCAAAGATACATAAACACCGTGCTTTAAAAGTATTTCGAGAAGGTCGTTTGAGGAAATACGTAGGGCATTTGAATTTTTCCATAAATAATGATACAACTTTTTTCCACCAGGGCTTCGAAAGAACGTTGAAATATTAGAAGAACACATTACTTGAGGAACCAGGAGATTATCAGCAACTTTCTTTTCATCGTGTTCGCAATTAACTATCGGATCGGACTCAAGGGTGGTAAAAGACTCTTCTCCAGAATCAGAGGTTGGAAATACCGACATACCAAAACAAGAACCAGCTTGTTCAATATCATAGCGATTATCATCATCGATACGGGTGCATACTCCTCTCAACATGTTTAACTCCCCACTTATCGAAGGTACTTGTTGGGACAATAAGTCACCCTCATTTCCAATTAGGTAATAGACATTAGTTCTAAATGATGATATCCATAAGTAAGGCGTAATTTGACAACCGATATTGCTGTGGTGGAACCCAGGTTCGACATTCATGAGTTCATCAGACAGAGGAAACTTTGGCTTATGCCTTTTAGCAATAGAAATAGCAATTTCTGGATGAACAACTTTGGACTTAAATTGTCTCTTACTAACACGAACTCTAGAATCTTCTGAAACAGAAGCCGTCATAAGTAACGGCTTTTTCTTGGGAATGGTATGGCCAAAGCTTAATGGGGTCAAGCTTTCTGAATGCAATTGATCAACGGAATTATTTTTTTCTTCAAAATATTTGGTAACTCTTGATGTAATACTGTTATAAGAAACCTTCGATTTAGAAGAACGAATGTGTGGTTTCTCAACTTTAGTAAAGTCATGAATATTAGCATTATCCTTTTTCAGGAAAGAATGCAGCGTTTTCTGTCGCGGTGCTGCATGGACTTTCATCTGGTATCGAAACCGCTGAACCTTCTCTGCAAAACTTTGCGCAGCATCATTTTCTTCAACATTAACGTCGTTTAAATTTAAAGAGGGTGCTGTTTCACCTTTAGATTCAATCATTTTTCTTAACTTAGATTTTAAACAACGCAGCACACTTCGTCGATGGATTTATAAGCATCCAAAGACATTTGCTTCTTGTCTTACAAAAAATAGAAAAAGAAAATATATTTTAATCACAAGAGTCAAGGTTAACAAAGAGACTTCATAGTAAAACTACCTGTTGGTTTTTGAGATGAGTTTTGGCGAAACAGGTTACTATCAAATCCCAAAACATAATTTATTTATATCGTTAAGTCTCGGTAAATTGATAAAATGCAGGATTGAGTATTTAATTAAGTAAAATTATATCCATAAAAATAGTTTTAATAAGTTTGTTAGGTCGCTAAAGCAACTAATAGGATATTAGACTCCGGAAAGACATCCTTAATTGTAAATGCCTGGCGAGTATTTGCTAACCGGAATGCTTCGTCCGGGAGAATATCAATATGCGCTTTAACACCCAATTCTTCCAACATGACCTGAGGTGTTGAAAGTTCTGAAACCATTAAATATCCATGATAAATATTTTTTTGTACCTTTGGAAGTCTCTCTATATATTTTAAGGCCCAGAAACGATTAATGTATCTTCCTATAGTTTTAATTGATTTTTCTTTTTGGTTGTACAAATTTAGTTTTCCACGAAGAATACCATCAGGTATAGTATTTTTTGGAGTCTTTAATAATACCGACTGAATCTGATGATGAGTGAAGAAGTCGGTAAACCGGCGTAAAGGAGAGGTAGACTGAATATAGCCATCCTTTAGCCCCAAAGAAAAGTGGGAAACAGGTGTGGAGGCTAAATGTGAACTTTCAAATAAAGGCATTACAGAAAGTGAATACTTAGTTTCAACGAGTCCCCAAGATGACCTGTTACTTAACAAAGTTTCAAACGCTTTTCTTCGTACACCATCCATAATTGGATAAGGCTGGCCCCTAAAAATCCCAGGTAATTTATGTTCTTGAAAAAATAATGATGAAACCCGGCCAGCCAATATCATGCACTCTGATATTACTGATTCTGCCAAGCTATACCCTTCACTAACGTTCAAACTAATTGTAGGGAAGGAAGACCAGTATACTGGATGATTCAGATCACCAAGATTATAAGGGACATTATTAGGCAGCAATTCAACTGTCGGAGTGGGTTGTGCAATAACAAACGCAAACTTTTGTAACCTAGAAAAACAGGCTTGTTTCGAAAGTTCATATATTCTTAATATATCTTTCATGTGATCATTTGATACTCCTTTTGTTTCCTCATCCACTGGTCCAGAAACGATGTCTTTCGCAATTGATCGATTACTATGCAAAGCTTTATCCAGTTGTTGGGGTGTGTATTTGATAACTGAGGAAATGAAGCTAGGCCGAACCTTGTAATCAAGTATATCGCCATTTTTTGAAATTTTAGCACTAAAAGTTAATGCTCTTTGAGCTGTAGAAGATGAATCTAAACTCCAATATTTCTGAGTGATATTGAGAGGTAGCATATACACAATTTTGTTGGGATGATAAATAGTTTGAAAGTTCCTTTCAGCAAACGTGCCTAAAGGACTGCGAATGTCAACTGTACTCGTAGGATTAGCAACATGGATATGAAGCCAGGAATTAGACATCCCTAATTCTTCAACCGAAATCGCATCATCTATCTCTTTCGTAGAAGAACTATCAAAGGCGAACGCTTTAAGATGCCTTAAATCGACGCGTTGCGATTCAAGTGAATCTTTTAATTCATTTTTTACAAACTTTTTAAAGTGATTACACTCACGTTCATACACAGCATCTAACTGAGGATTAGTACCAAGGCCAGCAATGCTGTATTCCTGTTGAAACAACCTCGGGGGCTGCCATGAAGCCCACACGCCAATATCCGTTAAGAATTTAGCAAACTGATCACTAGTTAATCCCCTCTCGTGAGTTTGAAGGCCAACTTCTTTGTAAACCTGACACAAGTGTGTATTTGGTAAACTTTGAATACTTTTTGCAATCATTTCCTGAACAAGATACCGCAATAGTTTTTTTTCAAATTCAGTCCAAGTGACCTGTGAATAAACTACGGGTTTTATTTCTTCGGTGCTTATAGGTAACTTATATTTATCTCGGGAAACTTGAATTAAATGACGAGCTTTCTTTATAAACGAAAGATATGGTGTTGATTTCTGACGCAGGCATGCAACAACGTCGTCAAAAGAATCATTTTGTGAAGAGGGAAGGAAATAGACTTTTTGAATTTCGGAAAATATGTGATCGCTTATTAAAAAATGTTTGCTTTCTGTAAGCAAAAAGTGTAACAATGAGATTTTAGCATATGGGCTAGGCTTCGAAGTTTTGTACACAAATTTCAAAAGGTCTGAAAAAGAAGCTGAATTGTCAAGTTTATTTGGAATATTGAATTCTGTCAATATTCGCAAAAATTCATTTCGGTGACTTCGACTTAAATCTTGTGCTCTTTGAGAGATTTTTTTTAATAACTTTATAGTGAAAGGTAGGACATCAGAAGGAACAGAAACATCAGAAAGAGGTTGCTGCACCTCTTTCAGCTTTTTAAAGACATTAGGACATCTCAGTAAAACTCTAGATGTACGAAATTCCTTAATAGTACCGTTTTCGTTAATGCTGGTCAATACATTACTATAGTTCCAAACATTAGTACCAGTGCATGCAGCAAGTTCAATGCCTTCGGAGCCCCTATAAAACACTAGCAAATCTCCACGATCGTACTGTCTAAAATTCTCACTGCTGAAATCTTCTAAATCAAAAGAATACTCAAAATCATTTTCCAACTTCTCTTCCTCAGATTTTGTAGTAGTAGGACAAACAGCAGCGCGTTTGTCCTTCTCGAACTTGTCTTTCAACCACTGTCTAATGTTTCCATGATTTTCTAATTCAGAGAAAAATTTTTTAAGGTTTTCCTCATTCACGGATTTCAAATTAGCATTTTTAAATCGATCAATAAGATCTGATTGAGTATGCTTCAAACGCGCACCACAATGTCCCCAAAGATGATGATCGTTTGCTGGTTGTTTCCCGAAATTTATTAGGCATCCAGTTATGCGGAAATATTTCAAAACTTTTGAACTGGAAGGGCAAGCATGATGAAATTTCCTTGTAAGTTTACAAGGAGACAATTTTAAAGACAGGCATACACGTTTTAATAAATAATTAGACTCTAAATTAACATTTTGAAGAAGAAACAATTGCCTATAGTTCATGGGCAAAAACCCTATAATTAGTAACACCAAAAATAGTGTTGATGGTAAATTCGACTAGAGAGCTGAACCAGAGCACTTTTAGGTACTAGCAAGTATTAAGGTAACAAGCTCTGCAAATGTAAATGAAGAGTGGTTTAATAACTAATGTAACAGAAGAAAGATTTCAATATGAGTATGGAGTTTTTTGATTTTTTTTTTTTTGAATTGAATGGTCGAGGGGATGGGCGACTTCAAAGTGAAATACATGAAATCACAACCTCAAGGTAAAACTAATTGAAAAATTATATCATTAAAAGAAGGCTGCTTTCCATCAATTACATTTACTTTTAATTATTGAAGCTTCTGGTCTACGCCTAAGCAATTTACTAATAGTGGTATTGGAAAAGAGAGAAAATTAAGAGTCGCCGACGATTTCAAAAATAGTATAAAATACCATGAAATCTTTCCATAATGTTATTTAAATCACTATATGTAAGACGTATTTATATTGGTCTTTAACCCGTTTATTTACAACATTTCAACCAATTAATAAGTAGTGAAATTAACGCAGAAGGATACAAGGAGATTTTTTTATGAATAATTCTTATAAAAAATAGAACAGTAATGTATCAACGTTAGCCCCCAGCGTTTATATTTACGCTTTTGCTTTTTTATTTACATCCCAGCGCCTTCCAACATATAATACATAACGTACTGCGTTCCAATATTTTAAATAATTCGTGTCAACAAGTAGTTAACTACCTGGTCTGATACATACTTCACTTCCACCACTTTATAAACAACGCGTATAAAATAATATGGAACGCCCTACACCTCGAGTTACGAAAGATATGCTACCAGAATGCTCTGGAAAAACGGTTCGGATTGTTGGCAAGGCGAATCAAGTTGAAGGTGAAACTGCAAAAGTCGATTCCAACGGTTCTTTCGATATGCACCTCACTGTGGTACGTTTTATCTATTTTACAATCGGTTTTCAGAGTTTTTTTATTTTATCTAACTAATTTTAGGATAACACTCTTGAACCCAATCATTTCTATGAATTTGTCGTTTCTGTCAAACCAGATTCTTCGGTGCAGCTTTTAACCTGTGTTGATTTTGGCACTGATATTGGTAAGTTGTGTTTATAAAAATAATAAGGAAGTCCTTTGAACTTCTGCTTCTGCTAAGTCCTACATTCTATTGACCGATTAACTAATTTCCTGTTCCTTTAGATATGGAGGTATACCAGAAACTCGTTCTATTCAGTCATAAGTATAACTCACTTTTTTTTGAATAAGAAACATTTTATGGATCATACAACACAGATTTCTCTTTCATTTCTCATGCACAGTACAAATAAACATGGAAGAATAAACGCGCAGAATCTTGCTTCCTTCTTTTGGTTTTTGCATATTTTATTGCATTTCTAAACTCAAGCTTTTCTTTTATAATGATTCTTCCTTTTGGCTAATACAAATATGAATTTTACTATCGTTTATTTCACTTTTTTTGATTCTTGTTTGAGTATTTTTATATAACGTTCTCCTTTTTTCGCACTATCTTATTTAGTGTATCCTTGAGATGCTCATCGCGGACGATTCGGCTCCGAAGACGGTACATACCGGTGTTTCTTACGTTTGCTCATCCTTCAGTCACCCTGCCATTGTAACAATCCAACTACCATATATATACAAAGCGAGCAACGCAAGTATATCTAGTGGTACTACGCTGAATATCGCTTATTCCTAAAGAAAATTGGTTGTTTTGAGAATTATTATATTACTTTTTCCTTTACAAACTTTTTTGCTAAAACTGTTGTTTAGCAGTTATTGAGATTGTTAGAGAAATAACGTTAGAAAACGTGCATATGCAGAAGTTGGATTGTTTCGGAATTGCTCCGATTGAAATACTCTAAATATATCTGACATTTGTTCTTTGCATTTCTGTCTGCGCCTTATCTTTAGAGATCAGACACGTTTCTTTGAATATAATCTAACTTGCTTGCATGTTAAATTGGTCGAAACAGAGATAAAAGATATCCTGGAATTCATGGTAAACCATCGAGATCTCTTACTAAAAATAGAGAAAAAAGAAAAGAGTTAAGTATTTCGAACCCTATAGTAATTTAAGTCTTGGGAAAATACCTTTTTTCATTTAATTCCATTATTTCTAATTTCCTTTGATATTTCTTCTTTTACGGTGAAAAGAATACCCTTTGCAATCTAAACTGTTAATAGTTTATTCAAAACCAACATTCGTTAATTTTATCGATACAAAACCACGATGAAAGATTCGGAACATCACCATCATGGCCACAACGGCTTTAGTAAGTTTCTCCATAAACTTGGTTTTGGCAAGTCAAAAGGAAAATCGCATAAAAGCAATACCAGCAGTATTCATGAAAGAGAAAATACTGCTGCCAAAGGACCCGCCTCTAATGTGCGTCCTGCTCGCCCTAATGTTAGCACATCTTCCACTTCGAACGAGGTCAGAAAATCTGTACCTGTTGGTAATCCTACTGTACATACCAAAACAGGGTCTTCTTCATCTCCTGCCTCAAAGATGAGAAATACAGTCAACTTGCAGCATATTCAAGCAGCTAACCAAAAAACTCGTAATGCTGAAGGTGAAAGAAAGGTCGCTCAACGCAGGGTCCAATCTGATAAAGCTGAAGCTAATGATGCAGCCATGAGTAGTTCAGCTCCAACGGTAGATGTTTCCGAAGGTAATTCTGCCGCTGAACCAAAAATTACACCCGATGATTCAGATACACCCAGACTTAATGTAGATATGAATGATAAAATAAATGTCGATGAAGCTGCTGCTAAATCTGATAGCAAACTTAATGTCGATCAGATTAATTCTACTACGGAATCTGAAAAAAGAGTTGAGAAAGTTAATCCAAATATTGCGAATAATCCGCTAAAATCACCGGATGCAGTAGCATATAGCAGTGAGACGGTTTCTGATGAAAAACAACCTACTGAGCATCCTGTATCTGCTAATGTCCCTGCAAAATCTGAAAAAGCTGTTTGTGATGAAAATACCAAAATTTCGCTTACAAACACAGAGCATTACAAGTTTCATTCACTTCGCGGAGACGTTGAAGTTGTTGTTGGTGATTTGGAACGTGACGGAAGAGATACCTCTTTAGGCGATGCTTCGGTAAATGAAGCCGCTAAAGAAACTGACGTCGACTCTAGTCGTTTTATTTCAGATGAAAAAGCCGTGACTGAGGATGCGATGAAAACTGAACATGCCTCCAATGCCCCTCTCACTGATGAAAGGCATTTTCAGTTCCATTCTTCTGAAGGAGACATTGAAGGAATCGTTGGGACAATGCAGCGCCAAAGACAATCTGTCTCTTCGTATGACACTATCGTTCCTAGCCAATTCTATAAACAGAAGGTGGTGCAAAATAGCCCCCCAAGCTTGTTGAGCACTGATAACAAAATTCCAGAATCCGGCTCAGATCATCCCTCAAGTCAAGATAATTCCAGTAAAGCATCCTTGGTAGAAAACTCTCAGACACAATCATCTACTCCGAGAAAGCCGTTGCCAACTACCACTAGTCCTAAAGTAAATCCGGAACCGCATAGCGAAAGTATATCTGACACACGACCTTCTACTCCTAGAAAAGTGCCACCAAGTACAGTTCCTAAAATGAACCCGAAGCTCCAGGGTGGCAATAGCGTTACAGCCCCTTCCACCCCTAGTAAAGTGTTGCCAGCGATGAGTCCCAAGGTGGCTCCCAAATTCCAAGGTGGACGCAGCAGTACAGCGCCCTCTACTCCTAATAAGGTATTACCAGCAGCATCTGCTAAAGCTGCTCCAAAGCTTCAAGAAAAAGCTGCATCATTTGACATTCCTAATAAATCTACTATTATCTCTACTAAGTCAACGGTAGCATCGCCAATTAAAGCAAATGAGAACAGTCCTGCCTTGAAGTCTAAAGCATCTTTTGAGTTCCCTAAGGAATTAGATCCTGATGGTACTTGGAATGCACCAATTCCTTATCCTGATGCAAATTGTCCTATGGCTCCCACTTATCGGAATTTGACTTCTGAACAAGAAGAAATGTATGAAGAAGTACTTAAATATTGTTTGGAATTAAAAGAGATTCCTGTAGCGTCTAATTCTAGCAAGAAAACGGATTTGATTGAGTTGGAGCGTCTTTGGCTAACACGCGAATGCATCCTTAGATATTTGCGTGCTACTAAATGGCACGTTTCCAATGCAAAAAAGCGTATTGTTGATACTTTGGTATGGCGTCGTCACTTCGGTGTTAATAATATGGATCCTGATGAAATCCAAGAGGAGAATGCAACTGGTAAGCAAGTATTGCTAGGTTACGACAAGGACGGTCGTCCCTGTTTATACCTATATCCAGCTAGGCAAAACACTAAAACCTCACCACTGCAGATTCGGCATCTGGTTTTTTCATTGGAGTGTGCTATTGATCTTATGCCTCCAGGAGTAGAGACATTGGCTTTGTTGATTAATTTCAAGTCTTCGTCCAATCGTTCAAATCCCAGCGTTGGTCAAGGTAAAGAGGTACTGAATATTTTGCAAACTCATTATTGTGAGCGTCTTGGAAGAGCACTTGTTATTAATATTCCTTGGGCTGTATGGGGTTTTTTTAAATTGATATCTCCATTTATTGACCCTATTACACGAGAGAAGTTAAAGTTCAATGAACCGTTGGATCGTTATGTCCCTAAGGATCAATTAGATTCGAATTTTGGTGGATCTCTTCATTTTGAATATCATCATGAGAAGTACTGGCCCCAGTTGGTGGAATTGTGCAAGTCACGTCGTCTTGGCATCTTGGAAAAATGGAGGAAGATGGGATCTAAAATAGGTACAAGCGAATGGGATTTGAAGGGTGGAGAGGAATATGTTGAATTAATGCAACAGTATGTACGTCCTTCATTGACAAATCGTTCATCTTCTCCAACTGTTACTCCAACTGTAAATACTGATAGACAGCCAAAGACTTTAACCAATAGTGCTGATGAGCTCTCTCCTCAAAAAAGACGAGTTGAGAATCCTAAGCCCGTTGTCAAAGATGAGGGGCCTGTTTCTATCGTTGAAGATGAGGAATCGACGCCTGTTGTTACAAAAAAGGAGGACTCTATTCCTGTTGCTCAATCCACCAAAGCTGATGCTGGGCTCGATGCCGAGAATGATCTTCTTCCCAAATCTGGTTCCGGTGTTTCAGAAACACCAGCTTTTTCGCATGCACGAGATGTTTCTACGGCTTCATTTAGCGACGCTGTTTCGTTTATCACCGCGGATAGCATAGAATAGTTTTTCTTAAGCTCTCGAAACCTCTTCACTCTTTTCTCTTATACTTTATTCGCAATTGAGCTAGTTCTATGATTTCTTTTTTTACAGCCTTGAAAACTTTTAATAGAGGGCTTTTGAATAATTCGGTGCTGAAAAAAGAAAATCCACTATTACTGTACATATTTAGCTAACAGTAGAGTCATTGATATTTCCAAAGAAGATCATTTGTTTTAATTCCTTTTTTCTTATATAGTTGATAGTTTCGTGCTTTTTAGTTTCAATAAGAAGAATTACCACACTTCAATTTATAACTTGGCATCTGTAAAATTCGTACACGCTAAATGAACCTTCCAAATTCCAAAAGTTGGAGACGCGTAACCTTTTACTCAATTATCAGTTTACGCCAAATATGTTAATATATTAATGAAGAAAAGATAACTTTTACTCGATGTAATACTATGACTTCTCTAAATGACATCGTTAATAAGTTGTCTTCATCAAAAATCAAAACACGATCAGATGCTCTACAAAATCTTCGCAGCTACATAATTTACTCCAGAAATGGAAATTCGCTAAATCAGGAAGATGCTTTAATAATCGAAAAGGCCATAAAGCGAGCATTCGAACTTGAATGGCAAATTTCTGCTAATCATGGTAAACGTCAAATTTCCAAAGCTTCCCAAGAGCAGAAGCTTCAAGATATTAGCTATTTGTTAAGAACATGTGTTGAATCTTATATTTTATTATTTAGGGAGCCTCATATTTTAGCGCTTCTAGATATAATTCTAAGACATACTTTCACAGCTAATGGTTCTATATGTGAGGTAGTCTGTTTGAATTTTTCTAAGGCTCTTCGGCTACTATTATCCCATTCTCCTCATTTGCATCATCTTCGTTTCTCGGATTGGCAATCACTAGTTTCCTATTGTTGTCAAGCTATTGAAAAACTAAGTATAGCTGAAGAAACTTATGTTAGTGATAGTGAAGAAGAGCCAATAAGCCAAAAAAACTATCAAGAAATATCTATCTGGAAATCGCACGATGTTATAAGAGTAAAGCAAGAAGTCGTTGAGCTCATTTACGTTATGCGTTCTCTTGTTCAATGGTATGCGGCTCCAATTAATTTTGTTAGTGAGCAACTGCTGAAATTTTTTGAGTTCTTTTTTTATGCTTACACGGAAGAAACAGATGCGCATCTACCAGCTTTGCAGTGTTTGTTTCAGTTATGTGCATATGCGATCCCCAATTGTAATGATTATTCCGCAAGCGTTGTTTTATTAGTCTTTAAGATTCTTATAAACTCTGATAAATGGAAGCGTCTGGATTTAAGATTGCAGCTTATACAATGCTTAGCCATTTCTTATCCACTTTGGTCCAATTCAGAAACATGGGATCCCCATCGTTCCATTAGATCTTTTAATTTAGATCTTCTTAACTCTTCGTTTTTTTCTTTAAAAAATTTCTTAAATTTTTTTGGAAAACGCTCCTCATTATCGCTTGCGAATTTTAGATTCCATACAGTTGAGCCTAAGAACAACATTGCAAAACTTTACGATCCACGGCTACACCTTTTTTTTTCTCTTAGACATAATTCTTTCTTTGAATCTTACTTTATTTATTTTTTTCTTGCAAAACTAATTCTCCTCAAAAAAACCGTGTTGTCCTTAGCAAGCACGGAGCAAGCCAACAAAAAGCAGAAAACATGTTCTCAAATAGAGGAACTGCTTTTGCAAGCTGAGCTAGCCAATATCTCGGCTTCCTCTTTTTCATTGCAACTCATGGTAATTATCACTGCTATTTCTGACAATCTAACAAACGATGATCTATTGTCAATTCAAAAAATGAGTCTTAACTTTACTGAGAAAAAAAATGAACTTCAAAGCTGGTCTTTTTTTATATTGTTCAACATTTGTTACAACAAAGCTTACTCTTCGATGCTTACGACTTCATGTAAAAAGGAAATTTTGGCTGCTGCTTCTCGTGGTCTCCTGAATTCTGTTACGTCTCCTGTATGCTATCAAATTTTAACTTATTTTAACATGTATCGGCCTTTGTGCTTCGCGAGCATTTTTCCTTTCATAAAGCAACAGTTTATTTTATTTAATGATTACTCGCCAATGCTTTCATATGAAGCCATTGATTACTGGAAATCTCTGTACATATTACTTAATGAAAACCTATTTGTTGGTCAAAGCTCTTTTAAATCTGTGTTTCTAAAATGGTTGAAGTGGCATCTATATCATTTGTTCAGCAAAGAGGGTGAACTACCATTTTTCTCATTTACCGATTCTTCTATTATCATTTTTGATTTGTTAATGATGATCTTCTATAGACCGTTGTCATTATCTTATATCACCACAGAAATACGATCACCTTTCGAACGTAATTTGTTTCACCTCAAAGAAGCATGGTCGCCTGTTACGCTTCGTTTTCCTTATACTACTGACGAAATATGTAAACAGTCTACAGAAGGATGCTATCCTTTCAATAGTAACCATACTATTGACTGTGATAGTTTGCAAAATGTCATTAAAATGTTGGAGAGCTCGATAGACGAAATTAGCTCAGCATCTTATGACAAAGATGAGCTTGACAAGGAAACCCCAAGCTTCGAAGCAGTTATGATATTTTCTCAGATATCATTTTTATGTGGCTTTCTAAATTGTTTTATCCAGAAAAAAGGTATTCATAATGTTACTCCTAACAATCTTGTCATTTTTAAAAATTTATTCCCTGAAGTCCTTTCTTTCGTTAAGTCTAATCACAGTTATGACCCAATAATAAATTGCATCTCTACTAATTTGCAGTTTACTATTTCTGATGAGCCAAAACATCTTCGGTATGAAATTGGAAGCGACTTAATTCGTTCAACTCATTTTCGAGACAGTAATCCGCTCAAAACCTTGGTTCTTTATATAATGGATATGGCTTCTAAAAACGTATTCATAAAGCCTCAAGAATTTGATCACGATGAGTATTTCTCCCAGGAGGAAGAAGATATTTATCGGCCAGAAAATTTAATCAGGAATCATCAAATACTTGGTTTGATGGAAGGATCGCTTGAGCAAATACGGAATACTGATCTTTTTATTTTACAAAAATATATCGACTACTTTTCTAGTCATCCTCATGACAGCTTAATTAATATTCTTCATTTGTATCCCATTGAAACTTTTTGTTTTGGTATGTCTGCAATTGGTGCATATTTCCTAGATGTTGCGCGGACATCCGAACCTATTTTCTACAAATGTCTTGAAATACTGGCTCAAAAAATTTTAATGAATTATGATTATGAAAGAGACGAAGTCTATCTAATGATTTTTATTAAAATATTTCAAAAATGTGTTCATTCTAAACTTCAGTTCACGGACGCAACTTTGAAACTTATTGTGAAGATTACAAAATTCATTGAAAAGGTTTTTATTGAGACTAAATTTTCATCATTATCTGGTAGACAAACTTTTTTAAAATTTATATTTCAGTTATCCCCTACATCTCACGTTTATTCAAAATTCGATTATCAAAAATTGATTTCTTTAACTCTTAAAGACTCTGATGTTTGTGTTATTTATAACTTTGTTGACGATTTGGTGATTTTTCTTAAAAAATGTGATAAAACGTTAATTGAAGGTTTTGTTCTCCCAATTTTAAGCATTAAAATTGAGAAGTCATTGTATAAAGGCTTCTGCTATTTATATTTGACTTTAAAGGTTTTTTTGTCAATAAGTTCCAATCGATCAGCATTGTTGTATCAGCTGCTTAAGCTTGCAAACAGCTATGAAACGTCAACTATTTTTGAACCTTTGCTTCGTAAGCTTCACATTCAGAGTGCAAATATTAAGCAACTGTTTCGAATATACAGGTTAGAGATATTTTGGTCATTCGTCAGCAAAGATCTTTCTAATACAACCAATGACTTTCTAGAATTCCCCTACAAACCAATTTATTTCAGCCTTTCCGATTTTTTAAAAGAAAACAGCGACGAAATTATACTTGTTCTTATTCTGACTAAGAATATAACCTTGGCTAAACTCATTACTTCACGCATGTCTGTTGATTTTTCTGAAAAGTATACGCAATTGATCCCTGTTATAACAACTTATACTCATCTAAGTGAAGTAGAGAATAAAAAGTATTCGTTGAGATTTAATTCTATTGATGAAGCACTTGATGTGGAATTACTCAACCGCTCCAAAGCTTTTTTGTTCTGCTTAGAGATGCTTAAAGAGGTTAAAGAATTAGGCTCTACTTTTAAATCTATAAGCTCAACTTCGTTTAAGGTGTACTCACAATTAACAATTTTTGCCAATCGCGTCTCTTTTAACAATAGCACAGCGATACCATTCTTTTCTACAAAATCTGTGTTATGGTATTGCAATAGACTCTTCCAAGAATTAGAGGGCTTCTCCTCTATCCCTTCAGTCATTGATTTAGTTTTAAGGAGACTTGCAATACAACTACACTTTGCGACGGATGAAGAACTTCAAGTTACTATTTCTTTTAGATTGTGTGCTTTTCTATGTTTCTCTGATCCTTTTATCACTTCAAACTATTTGGTAATGATAGTACTTAGGATAGCTAGACAATTACTCTCAATACCTTGTACCCAATCACTAGGATTAGGAATTGCGCGCTTTCATTTGAAAAAATTCAAACCTACTGATTTTGATTATTTCTTTCAACTAGCCGAATTCTGTATGGACTTTTTGGGTTTTTGCTACAACACTATTGGTACGAAGATGGAGGCTATCCAAGATTTTTATACTTGGTTTGATGGTTACGTTACTGCTTTACTAAATTTTGAGTATGAAGGTTATGGATTTTTACGCTGTCAAATAAACTTTGTACGTTCAGTGATGACAACCAAAAATGAATGGATAGAGGTTTCAAATAAACTGTTCGAAAGAGGTCACTTTCTTAAGAGAATCGCAATGAATAATTATCTTTGTCTCTACTTTTGGCAAGTCCTCGATGCTTGTCCCAGAAATGTTTTACACTCCTTAAGCCTTGAAATTTGGAAATGTTACAAAGCATACGATATTACTGAATTTCCTGACTCTTTGAAGCTCTTTTTTTCAGACATCATGGGCTGGAATTTTTTCAAATCTCCGGAAATTGCTGATCTCAATCATTATATACCCAAAACCGATCCTCGATTATGCGATACTAAAACTTATGAAGAATCAAAACTTATTATTTGGAAATTGATATGTCAAAAAGCATGTTCTCTTTTATTTAAATATGACATTTTATTAGATTCATTCATTGAGGATTGCATTAGGATGTTCTTTGAAAATGGTAATCACCAAGAGCTTAGAAAATTTTTAAATTTTCCAAAAGATAGTATCATCTACGATAGTGATTTCAAGACTCTTGTTTCTGAGGAAGGTTCTTTTCAATGGGTAAAATTACAACCCACAAATTTTGATTCTTTGTCAAATTGGACTAAGGAAGAGACGCTGAAATTATTAAATATGATGGGAAAATCATCAACAACACATTCTCTAAAATTGCTGAGTACTTACATGGTGGGGTTTTCAACTTCAATTATTCAATATATTATACATTTGATTCTGTTGGAGTTTGATTTTAATGGTAACAACAAAAAGCAAAAGGAGTATGTAACACAACTGATCTTATCTGGTTTGTTAAATAAAAATACAAATAGTATTCGAAAGACTTGCATGAATATTTTATTATACCTTCGTCGGCAATTAGGGCATCATGCTCTTAATCCATTTGAAGCAAACTACTGGGTTCCCATTAATTACAGTGTTGCAGCATCAACTGCTTATGATTGCCATTTGTATGAACAGAGTCTACTTTTCTTGACAATACATAATACAAAAACAGATGAATTGGACATCACCCTTTTATCGGACATTCTTTCCCAACTGCCTTGTCCGGATGCTTATTACGGAATAAAACGCGAAACTAGCTTCAAAAATATTTTGCTCAAGGCGGTGCATGAAAAGCGGAGCCCATTAGCCATTTCGTACCTCGATGCTGCAAATATGTATCGAAGCAATGAAGATGAGGGGACTAAGATGATGTTTTCAAATACTCTTAATAACGCTGGATTCTTTAGCTTGAATGAATTTTACATCGATTCACTCAAAGCCAATGATGCTATTGATGAATGCAGCAACGAAGTGTATGCTTCTGCTTGGCGGATGCAAAAATGGGATATCCCTCCACTTTCTTTGGACAATAAGACTACTAAGGATTGTTTGGTTTTTGAGGTATTACATGCAGTGCATAACTACGCTATTTACGGTAATTATTTGCACCTCGAAGAATACATTAACAAAAAATTATTACTAATTAATCCCAACGAGGAACCCGATAGTCTACTATTTTATGCTTTGGCTTATGATTTGAAGTTTTTAATACGATGCAATCAGTCTCAGTTTAATTGTGATATCCTTCAATTGCTTAAGGAGAATAAGCAAATGTCATCACAGTTACATGAATGTTTTCAGTTATTACTTGAAATTAGAAACGTCCTACTTTCCTTGCTACAGTCACACAAACAACTGGACTTGTCTGACGATCTAGCCTCATTTCGCAAGTACTATATCTTGGAACTCTTAAAGATTAGCGAGTCTTTTTTAATAGTTGACAACCTTCAAAATGCATTTTCCGTGGCTATGTTAAGTGATGCTCTTTATCGAAAGTTTGATTTGGCAGATGAAAACCTTAAGCACGATATAGATTTTCTTTCATCTAAAATCTTATGGCAACGTGATGAAAAGATTGATGCCATTGGCATGCTCTCCGAATCACTTTCAAAAACAAATTCGTCCATTTTTCCATCTATTAGCTATGCATATCTTGGAAACTGGTTGTATACAACAAAATCCGAAAAGACTGAATTAGTCTCAAAAAATTATTTTGAGAAATCCCTTTCCCATATGTCACACTTGAACGCCAAAGAAAAAGCTAAAATTTATTGTATGTTTGCTCAATTTTGCGACAATAATTATTCTAGCCCGGATCTGACTGAAGATTTCAAGCGTATGGAAAAGCTTTATTTTGAGAAAAAGAATGATATCCAACAGTTAGAGCGTTCCATTGTAAATGCTTCTAATATGAAGGAAGAAAAAATGCTAAAAAACCATCATTCTAGGGAAATGTCTTCATTTATCATTGATGAACGCGAATATTTAAGAATGTCAACTTTTAGGAGTAAAATGCTCACTCAAAGTATAACTCATTATTTGAAATGTTTAAGTGAAAGTGACGAAAACGATGTTTTGATATCTAGATGCTGTACTATGTGGCTTTCAAATTCACATTTAGATGAACTGAACAATTCCTTACAGCACTATTTACAAAACTTGCCTTGTAAAAAGTTTATACCTGTCTTTTATCAATTGGCAGCTCGTTTGATGAACGAGAACTCGAAATTTCAACAATCGTTGACATCTATATGCTACAACGTTGGACGTAATCATCCTTATCACTCTTTGCATGTTTTGTTTTCGCTTGTGTCCAATGTTCCAGAAATTGAAAATCTCGATGCTGGATCACGGTATAGAGCAGTTAAAAAAATCCTTGATCTGTTAAAAGTTAATCAAGGATTATCCAATTTAGTCACCAAACTTTTGTGCTCCTTTGAAAACTATGTAAGTTTAGCAGAGTGGAATCCCAGGAGCAAAGTTGACAGTACATCTTTTAGTCGATTTCCTGGATATAAATGGTTTCTAAAAGATGCAGCAAACTATGGATTACCTCCTATAACAATGAACGTAAAGGTAAATGATACAGGTGATTATTCAAACATCCCTACCGTTTCTTCATTCGATGATACCATTCATTTTGCCTCAGGGATTAATGCGCCAAAAGTTATTACATGTTTGGGCTCAAATGGTCACACATATAAACAGTTGGTTAAAGGGGGGAATGATGATCTTCGTCAAGATGCTGTTATGGAACAGGTGTTTGAGCAAGTAAACGGATTTCTCAGGAGCTATCGAAAAACCAGTCAAAGAAATCTGTCAATGCGTACTTATAAGGTGATTCCATTAGCATTAAAGACAGGTGTCATAGAGTGGGTTCAAGATACCATTCCCTTGGGTGAGTATCTGGATTCGGCTCACAAGGTTTACCATCCTAAGGAATGGTCTTTGAGTACTTGTCGAAAATTAATAGCTGAGAAACAAATGGAGGATTTGGAAACTAGATTGAAAGTTTACGATTTAGTTTGTAGACATTATCGTCCTGTCTTTCGCCATTTTTTCCTCGAGAGTTACGCTGATCCAGTGCAATGGTTTACAACGCAAACAAATTACGCACGAAGCACTGCTGTTGCTTCTGTCCTGGGACATGTTTTGGGACTTGGAGATAGACATGGGCAAAATATTTTAATAGACAAAACGAGTGGAGAAGTGATTCACATTGATCTAGGAATTGCTTTCGAACAAGGTAAAAAACTACCCGTTCCTGAATGTGTTCCCTTTCGACTTACAAGAGACGTTGTAGATGGTATGGGAATTACCGGGGTTGAAGGGGTATTTCGAAGATGCATGGAGTTTACATTAGAAACACTTCGACGGGAAGAGGATTCACTACTGTCTGTCCTGGAAGTTTTAAGATATGATCCATTATTTTCTTGGCTTATTTCACCTTTGAGAAGGATGAAAAAACAAAAGATGCAACTTGAAAACTTTAATCAACCAGAGAGCGGGAATATTACAACGGATGCTTCTAGAGACCCCAAGATACAAAGGAATAATGTATCGGGAGAATCGGAAGCCGAAAGAGCTATACTTAAAGTAAGACAGAAATTATCAAGTACTCTTTCAGTAGAAGCTTCTGTGGGAGAATTGATTCGAATTGCTCAAGATCCCTCATATCTCGCACTTATGTTTTGTGGATGGTCTGCCTTTCAATGAGCGATATAGTTAATTTATTTTCATGAGTGTTTTCTTTCTAATTAATTCGTACCTCTTGGCAATTAGTGAAACGAAATGCATTTGAATATACGTTTCATGGTTAATACGATCCCTTGAGAAACTGTAAGTATCATTTGCAAGAATGCTGGGCCGATATTATTTCCTTCTATACATTCACGCTTAAAACCTTGACCTACAAAATCTTTGCGTCAGCTTACCAGCTCATACTATTGGAACCTGAAAATTGTACGTACATTTTAAGAATAAAATGCTAAGTAATTTTATTTATCTTTCTTTCTTTAAAAGAAATAAATATTTCCAATAAAAATTTTTACGATTCTGAAATGTTTTTTAGTTACGTTATATGAAGGCTAAAACGTAGAATGCAGCGATAAACTCTACCAGAGCAATTACTCAAACAATCAACTAAGAATGGCTAAAAAACAGTCAATTCGTAGTAGAAATTTTCGGAGATCGGACCCTGCTTACGATTTAGATAGTTCTACGGCAATTGAGAATGAAACAAAGCTTTCTGTGAAGGAGAAAGTTGCAAAAGAAATTGCTAACATAGCTTTAAGATCTGGAGGATCAGAGAGCAACGGCATAAGTAAAAAGAAGAAAAACAAAAAGCAGACTTCAAAAAAGGCTAAGGATAAACTGGCCGCTGCTTTGAAGGCTCAGGCGAGAGAGGAAAGGTTGGATACCAAAATTAGTAAATCGCTGCAAAAGCAGGAAAAGTTGAAGGCTCGTAAGGTATGAAGGTTTTTATTAATTTTCGATTTTTTTTGATCTAGGGAAGGTTTACTAACGGATCACCAACTTAGCAAGGAGACGAATAAGTTTTAACAGAGTTTATGTGTATATAAATTTTTCTATGGGATACAGGGGCTTCTTCTCTTGGTTTTTATGTAAATTATTTTGGATTTAATTAATTTTGGAATTCAACAATATCGAATCGAAATCCTTTCGGTCTATATTTCATTTACAAACTTTTACGGGACAGGATTGGATAAATTTGCCTAGCAAGAATGGAGATGGATTATAACCAATATATATATATATTTCTTCCTTCCTACTGTAATTGAAATTTTTTGACAAACGTTCATGTATAAGCTTCCTGTTGCGGATTTACGGAAAACATATATATCTCTTGTATTTTTATTACATGAGTTGTGAAATTCTTTTGAAGATAAGTACTAATTTTTGGTATTGACTTTTTCCACATACCACATACAAACAATAAAGTCGTACGAAAAGTTGTACTGTCTTTAAGTGAAATGTTTTTCTGGATGTAAAATTTTCAGGATGAGTATAAAATAATAATACGAGGGACAAATGTCAATTAATGTAAGAAATTTTAAATAGTATGGCATTAAGAAAACCGATTTCGTATGAGCTTGAAAAGAGGGTATTTTTCATAGGAGATTCAAAAATGTCCCTTCATTATGATTCTGTAATATACCAATCAAAATCTGGTAAAGGATTTGTTGAACGATTTAAAACTTAGCTTGACACAGCATTCTGATCGTAAAGTTGAAAACCCAAAACTCGTTGAATCGTAAAAAATGGAAGCTTGCGTTATCGAAATCTGAGAATGTTATTGTTTAAATTATCTTCTTTTGTTTGACTAAACATTTTTAAACATTGGGATATTAACCAAGTTGGAAGAGTTTTCCTTAAAATTACAACCCAGTGTAGTGTACCTATCCCCTTTGGTCTATCCCTTCCTTTTCTTCCTAAATACAAATCTTTCTATTAACACTCAATACTTTATAATCCTCCATATACTTTCTTATGCATATCCATTAAGGAACATAATAGCAATCGTAAAAATCTAAATCTCTCAATTTAACAAAAATCACTATAGAAAGAAGCAAATTGGTAAATTAACTAAAAATTACAATTTATCATGAAATATTAATGAGTATTGCATTAATTTCAACGTTTAGATGGTTTTGTTTACATTTATTTTGCTAATACAGCATCACTTTCAGCTTTCTGAGATGACTGACGTCATTTAGACCTGGAAGTACTTACTACCACAAATTTGGACTTTAGACACTGCCTGACTGAACCAACAACTAACCCAACGTACATATCTAAAAAATCTCAAATATTTCAGGTTGTTTGGTAGTATTTTCAAGAAAGTTACTGAGATTATCGTAAAATATGCCTCGTATGTCGAAAAAGAAGCGCGTCGGAAGCGTTACCGTAGAAAACCGTGAATTGAAGACGAAAAAAGATGAGGAAATGGGAAATTGCTAACGAAGTATGTGTAGACGAGAAACAAGATAGAGATGCTGAGGAAATTGAAGATGAAGGAAAGGTAGGTACAGATAGAAAAGGCCTTTTTGAGTTGGTGACAAACACTACAATGGCTAATGGAGATGCGACAACTTTGATATGAAGTTTAATTTTGTTGGAATGATTGATCTTAACGAATTTTTATTTAGAACATAATTTTGGGAATCGTCTCCCAACTGAGGTATGTGACGTTGAAGTAGATGTGAAGAAATTCAAAGTCTTCTATGACAACCTTTGCGTGATTGACGGGCGGGTTATTGACCACATGTTCGCAGACCTAATATGGACTTGTCCAAAGTCACATTTCCGACGTTTGTGTTGGAACCTAAGTCTATGTTGGAACGTATCACAAAGTATGTACATTGCTAGTCTCCTTATTTTCTTTGTATTCAAATTCCGTCAAAGACACAGCCTGGTCATTATAAAATTCCGGTTTACGGTCGATTTCATGGGCAATTGCGCAATGCATATGTGGACGATTTGTTATACATCTCCGCCAGCCGGAAGGGTGCATCTGGTGAAATGCACTCAAATTGACCGATTCCCGGAAATGCATGAGCAAGTAGCTTATTTGCATGTATGAAAACAGTGTTGTTTAAGGAAATGAAAAGAGAAAACAAAGATAATAAGCAAAAAAAAGATTTTTGAATGTAAAAGGATGTTGTACTAACCTCTTGAAAATTCTAGTTTTATGAGTCATCCAGATTTGCTCTTAAATGTTCAAAAAACTGCAGATCCCGAAATGCGTTTCTTGGACGTAGTTCGTTTCTACATGTCCGGTTGGCATATCCGCCCTCGGGGTGTGAAAAAACCGTTAAATCCCATTTTGGGTGAAACGTTTACAGGATTTTGGAAGTTCCCTCCTTCCAACTCAAAGGATCCTAATTTGCAAAAGTTGCACGGTATCGCAGTGTATGCAGCCGAACAGGTCTGTCACCATCCACCAATTAGCGCATACTTTTACCTATGCCCAGAGTACAAGGTGCGGATCGATGGTGTGGTAAAGCCTCGTTCTCGTTTTCTTGGAAACTCGGCGGCCAGTATTATGGAAGGTATTGCCAGTATCAAATTACAAGACTTGGATGAAGAGTACTTGATTACCCAGCCCAACGTGTATGCGCGTGGTATCCTTTTTGGAAAGATGCGACTCGAACTGGGTGATCATGTCACCGTCCGCTGTCCCAAAACCGATCTACAGGCCGACATTGAGTTCAAGGTCAAAGGTTTTATTAGCGGTACATACAACTCGATTGCTGGTAAAGTCAAGCGTGTCAGTACTGGAGAAGTGCTATACAAAATTTCAGGAAAGTGGGACTCAGAAATGAGTGTGGAAAGCGTCAAAACAGGCGAGACCCGACCATTGCTGGACGTTTCGAAGCACGATGTTTATCTTGTTTCTGCTCGTCCATTAGAGGAGCAGGGGGAGCGTGAGTCTCAAAGGTTGTGGTATAAAACGTGTCAGGCAGTAATAGCCCGTGACCAAACTACTGCTACCGAAACAAAATCCGCCATAGAGGATCGTCAGCGAGAAGAAGCAAAACAGCGCGAGATAGAGAATGTTCAATGGAAGCCCAAATACTTTAAAATGATTGCACCTGAAGAGTACATTCTGAACTTTGACATCCCTAATGGCAAGTCAGACCTTGAAGTTTTGTGTGCGTTGGATGAGTTTATCCCAATTTTCAGTGAGGTTGACAGGATTGCGTTTCACAAGTTTCTTTCTGAAAACACAAAGCCGGAAGATAGCTCCATCCATAAACATTCACGTGATGCAAGCGGCGATAGTACAAAGGGATTTGCAGAACACATGCCAGCGCCTGCGCGTAGGCGACGACCCCAGAGTACTGCAAGTTTTGTAACATATCGGAGTGACAACGGATCGGTTGATGAATATCATGACGCTCAACTCCCTGACCCTAATACTCTATCAAAGTTACATGAAGAACAGGATCCAGCTTTATAATGAGAAGGAAATACTTCGTTCTAATGGATTTTTATGATTAAGTGGTTTATATTTGATACGTTTGTTGTTTTTTATATTGATTTTCTGTCTTTGGAGTCGTGAATGAAGAATGCTTTTTTCTTTTAGCTGAGGATTTTCTGAATTTAGAATGTTAATATGGACATGTCTCTCATCCAGTGAGTTAAGTCCATCCCTGATGAAGAGAGATAAATTGCAACGTTGTTATTTACCATATTTTTCCTTAATTGGGATTTAGTTCTTTATACACTATTAACCTATTCTTATATATCAATCTTTCTTTACTCTCCGTTACTTCCTACCTTGTTTTGGTAGTGTGAACCGATGTTAATAGAAATGTAAAGTGGTTTTATTTGTTAGTGTATTACTCTAGTAGAGAAGCAAAAGCGTCAAAAATGTGTTTCCATAATTCATCCTACCGGTTTGGGTAACGCTCAGGATGAGCGTTATTCAATAATGGTAAATTTTTATTTAACAAATGCTTGCTTTATGCTTTCTTCAAAGAACTTGATATCGTAGAACTGACTAGGTTAGTTACTTGGATCTTGTGATATTCATAGTGGTTTACTCAACGCAGATGAAACGAGTTAAAGTGCCAAACGATAAAAATGTGGACTAAAAGAAAAGTCCGGAAAAAGGAGTAAGTAATTCCTCTTGGTATTGTTTTTAAGTCACTTTCTACTGACGTTTTGACTGTGTATTCAGATGAAGCAGCCTGCACCAGAAAGTATAAAGACTTCGTAGAAGAACTTGAGCCATCGTTTTTTATCCTACAAAGAGAATTATGTTATACTGCAATGAAAAAAGAATACAAATAATATCATCTACTATTTTTCATGAATAACAGTGTTTTACAGATATACAAATTCAAACAAACTGTCACCTTCCAAGGAGGATGGAAGAGTTGTGACCTCAAGACGAAATCCTTACAAAATCAGAAGGGAAAGCAATTTTGAAGTTATTAAAGTAGTTTAAAAATACAATTAACTATTTTAGAATTATCTAATTTTATATCATGAATTTGCGTGTAAGTTTAAACAAAAGAATCTTCGTTATTCTGGAGTTTTCGTTAACCTTCGCTGAGCTTGAATGACGATGGCCATATATATACACAAGCGTGTCCAGCGGTGTCGGGTATATTTACAATTACCTGTCTTTAGCATACATCTTCAAAGACAAACGAAATTCCAAATTCTACGAAAAAGTAGTAAACGGAAAGAGTTACGACGCTTAGTTGCGGAAAATCGATATTGTTGATATTTAATTAGTGGGAAATCGTTTTGAAAGCAAACGAAACTCGAAAACTGGTGATTTCAGTGAATTCATTAAAATGGCAGAAGAATTGAAAGCCAAGGGAAATGCGGCGTTCTCCAAAAAGGATTATAAAACAGCCATTGATTACTTTACTCAAGCAATTGGTTTAGATGAAAGAAATCACATTTTGTATTCCAACCGCTCTGCGTGTTATGCTTCTGAAAAGGACTATGCCGATGCACTGAAAGATGCCACAAAATGTACCGAATTGAAGCCAGACTGGGCTAAAGGTTGGTCAAGAAAAGGCGCTGCTTTACACGGACTTGGCGACCTTGATGCAGCACGTAGCGCATATGAGGAAGGCTTGAAGCATGATGCTAATAATGCGCAATTGCTAAATGGTTTGAAAAGTGTAGAAGCCGCACAAACTCAAGCCGCTTCTGGTGCCGGCGGTTTCAACCCGTTCGCCAAGTTAGGTTCTCAACTTTCCGATCCTAAATTCATGGAAAAGCTTGCTAGCAATCCGGAAACGGCTTCTTTGCTTGCTGATTCGGCCTTTATGGCTAAGCTCCAAAAGATTCAACAAAATCCTGGCAGTATCATGGCCGAGTTGAATGACCCAAGGATGATGAAGGTGATTGGCATGTTGATGGGTATTGATATCAACATGAATGCGGGAGAGGGCGCTGCAGAGGAACAAGAGAAGAAAGAAGAGTTTGCTCCTTCTTCTTCCACGCCTTCTGCTGACTCTGCCAAGCCTGAAACCACTAATCCTCCTCCCCAGCCTCAAGCCAGTGAACCCATGGAAGAAGACAAAACTGCTGAGGAATTGGAGGAAGCAGCCACAAAGGAAGCCCTTAAGAAAAAAGCCGATCAAGAAAAGCAAATTGGCAATGAAAACTACAAGAAGCGTAACTTTCCTGTGGCTATTGAACAATACAAAAAGGCATGGGATACATACAAGGATATCACCTATTTGAATAACCTTGCTGCTGCTTATTTTGAAGCGGATCAACTTGATGATTGCATTAAAACTTGTGAAGATGCAATCGAGCAAGGTCGTGAGTTGCGTGCCGACTTTAAGCTCATTGCCAAAGCACTTGGCCGTTTGGGTACTACGTATCAGAAACGCGGTGATTTAGTCAAAGCTATTGATTACTATCAACGTTCTCTTACCGAACATCGTACTCCTGACATTCTCTCTAGGCTAAAGGATGCTGAAAAGAGTAAGGAACTTCAGGATCGTGAAGCTTACATTGACCCTGACAAAGCCGAGGAGTCTCGTGTCAAAGGTAATGAGCTTTTTAAATCTGGCGACTTTGCCAATGCCATTAAGGAGTATACAGAAATGACCAAGCGTGCTCCTTCTGATCCTCGTGGCTTTGGTAACCGTGCTGCTGCCTATCTGAAGGTGATGGCTCCCGCAGAGTGCATTCGTGATTGCAACAAGGCAATCGAGTTAGATCCCAACTTTGCAAAAGCGTATGTTCGCAAAGCTCAAGCTCTTTTTATGTTGAAAGATTACAATAAATGTATTGATGCATGCAATGAAGCTTCTGAAGTTGACCGTCGTGAGCCCAATACCGGTAAGAACCTTCGTGAAATCGAGTCTCAATTGTCCAAGTGTATGAGCGCAATGGCTAGTCAGAGACAAAATGAAACTGAGGAGGAGACGATGGCTCGAATTCAAAAAGATCCTGAAGTTCTAGGAATCTTACAAGACCCTGCTATGCAAGCTATCCTTGGACAAGCTCGTGAGAATCCTGCTGCTTTGATGGAACACATGAAGAACCCAACCGTTAAAAGCAAAATTGAGAAGCTGATTGCCAGCGGTGTTATTCGCCTGGGCTAAATTTGCGCTTTTGTGAGAAGTGAGATTTAAAAAAAAGAAAGGTTTTAACGTTTACTTAGTTTATGAATGTTGTTTGTTAAAGAGTAATCCCTTACTTTAATACAACCGGATGAATTGGATAACTGCTTTTTTGTTAAATATTTCACTAAACGAAGAAGTTGGGTGTTATTTATCCTCCAAATTTTTAGGGTATTGATGAGTTAGTCGATTAATAGTTTGATCATTTAATAAACATAAGCACTAATTCATGTTGAATTTAAAATTATAATCATATCACGATAGGTAGTTACTAAATGCTTTAACCTTTTATTCTCCAAATTTTAGGGTGGATATGAAAAGTATTATAATATCAAATCAAAATTTTAAGTCCAGATGTGAATCGCTTTACATTGTGCTAACTAACAAACTCAATTAAGAGTGTAAAAAAAAAATAAATAAATATCATTAGGTTGACCTTAATTATCCATAACTAAAATGTTATGAAAATAGATTATGCATATCAAGCAGTAATATTAGATAGATATGTAAGTCAAAGAAGCCATGCTTCACAAAATATACCGTTAATAAAAAACTCGTCAATGTGTCTCAAAGATTCTAGGATAAGGTTAACTAGGACCATCTCCCAAAAATGATATTATAATGAAAACTTTTAAGGACCGGGTTAATTGATTCTTTAAACTACAGTTTTCCTATTTTAATATATACCAAAAAGAGACATATATGCCATTTTTGATGATCCAAAAAGGAGGAGTTATGCAAGAACGGTGCTTGTTAATAACCTCCATTAAAAAAGAAATTTACAAAAATTATTGTTTGGACGCCTTTTTCTGAGCCGCCGAAATGGCATTCTGCATAAATTGAGGGTTAATTGCTAGCGACGGATTTGCCCTTATTTGTGGATTGTTCTCAACAACATCTTTAATTAAGAGCATATCAGAAGGAGTTAAAGCATTAATAATACTTTCGAGAGACGGGTAGGAATGAACTGGATTAGTAGGTGTACCAGAAGCAGACTGATATGTAGATGGAATACCATTTGTGGAAGTAGTGATAGGAGTGGCTCTTTCTACTGATTCATGACGAGAGGAGCTTTTATTAAGAACAAATAAGCCCATGAAATACTGAAAATTTCGATCTTTAGGTAAATCAACCTTGGGAAGAAGGTCAAGTAATTCAGGCACGCTGTTTCCTGATGGCATAGGAATAATGTATGCATCTTTCACAGAATTAGACTTCGAATGTAACACTCCATAGCGATTTCTTTTCACAAAATAATCGTACAAAATATCAAATCCTTGTGAGTTTTGCTCAGTGGGTACGAATAGCACCGCAATTATTTCTTTAGAAGGAGTTTTTCTTAGAGCATGAAAATACTGCAAAACTGATGATACACTTATACGACCCTCAATTAAAGCTGTCGCAGATAAAATTTCAAATAAATGACTAGCACTAACATCACCAAATAAATTTAAGGCATTTGCGTGAAACTCTGAAACAGTAGCCATTTTTACTTTTCCAGTCCATATTTTCTCTTTCATGCCAAAAAACTCAGACTCCTCAGCCATATCTTCAGCAGGCGAATACGGAGAAGAAAATGAATCGTTCCTCGCAAGAGGCTCCTCTTCTACAATGTCAAGTATAGTAGGATCATCTATTTCCACGATGGAAGGGACATTGACTATCGGTTTTGTGTCGTTAAAACTCCCTTTTCTTTTTGCAGCTTTATCACCATTAGATGTATCGTCTTCAGAAAGAGGATTATGTTCCGGTAAAGTAGGACTTTTGGAATCAATTGTGGGCTCTTCTTCTGCAATTGAAATTGGAGCTACAAGCTCTCCAGGAGGTTTGGGAAACATCGCATCATCGTTTTCCGCAATACCAAGTTCATCTTGTTGTGTAAGTTTATCTTCATCAAGTAAACGATCTCGTGGAGCAATCAAATGTTGCTTTATGACTGTGTTTTCAGTACTTTGTTGACGAATTTCCTCAGCTAGGTTCTTCAAGTCAGGATTAGCCATTTCTTCACTGGATAAGTTGACCAGATCGTTAAAACTAATTTCATTTTTTAACACGCGCGCTCGAAATGCCGGGTTTTTGTCATCAACCAAGTTGAATCGTAAAGCACGAAACTTCTCTCGATATTTGTTGTTCGGAGTTAACGAATGATCAGTTGTATACGAAAGCACCATAAACATAATATGCTCAAGCTGAAGCGCTAAGGATGTAGAATTAAGGTCTTCTAATCCTTGCACACCTTCAAGTTTTGCTTTCTCAATGATTTTTTCAAAAACGGAAACCCAGGCTTTGGCAACACTTTTTCTAACAGGGTTTTGAATTTCATCGATAGAAGTGTGTAAACTAAGCTCCTTTTCCTGATCTGCAGTTTCATTGGAAGCATCCTTAGGAGATGTTTTTGGTGCATTCTTGCTACGTTTGGTATGAGTAGCCGTCGTACCAACACTGCCTCTTCGTTTTCGAGTTGAAGGTGGAGAATGAGAACTTTTTGGTGTCGTGGAGCCAATAGGAGTCCTAGGAGATTGTCGACCAGACCTAGTAGTCATTCCAACATTAGAATTTGTCGAAGCAGGCTCGGATGATTCTAGTTCAGCGCCTGACTCTTTAGTAATCGCCTCTTTTGAATCAGAAGATACAACATTATTTTCTTCATTGTTTTTCTCGTTCCCTTCATTAGAGGCAAGTAAATCAGCTGTCTGATGCTCTTCATCCTTATTGGGAGAATTTTGTACTTGTGATGAAACGTCGCTTCGCGAATGACAAACTTCACAATAGTAGCTTTCAGGTATATCCTTATCCGCTAATCCAACGCAACTGGCATGTTGCCAGCAATCACACCCATCACATTGAACCCACGTATCGCCAATGTCTTCTTGCGATTTACAAACACACCGAACAACAGTTTCAGGAGGTTTTTCTGAGGCTTTTGCCGTCCTTCTAGTGCTTTTTCTTACCATGCTTCGTTATTATGGGAATAAAAAGTATTTTGATCAATGACATCTGTACTTCAAGGTTAATACATGCAATTCGAATAACAAGTGATTGAATGCGTACTAAATAAACTGAGGAGATTAAAATATATGCATAACTAAACAAAAGTCGTTCCTGAAGTGTTTAATATCCTCACAAAAGCTCGTCAAGAGTTCTAAAAAACAAGGTGTTGGCAGGTATGGGTTATTGGCAAGTGGCAGCAGTGTTGTAGTTTGTTATAGCAAAGGTGCAAAATCTGCGAAAACTAAGGATACATGCTATTTTATAGTTCGAATGCAATATTTTACGATTAAATGTGAATATTGTTAGAAAAGGAGCTTCAAAAATATGAGTAGTGCACGAGAGTTACTGAGGAAAGTAAAACAAGAGCGATTAGGGCAAAAGCGAGGTCTGAAAGCCTCTAGTCAAGAACTGAAGCGTCAGAAGACGAGAGATCATAAATCATTTGAAAATTTAGGTCGTGATCAATCTCGTGAGCTGGCAGTAAGTGATTTTAATGAAAAGCAATCTACAGAACCTCCTAAGGATACACGAGCGGTGTCCGCACTTCCAGAAAACTTTTTTGATGAATCTATTGCTAAAAATAAAGAACTAATTGAAGAAGAGTGGAACGATTTTCAAAATGAGATTGGCATTATTGAGGAAAATGCTGTTGAACAAGAAATAACACTCCAACAGCAACAGTTATTGGCCGAAAAGGATGAAGAAAATGAAATTGCAGATAATGATTTAGAACCAGAAGTTTATGATATTCTTTATGAAGAAGAAAGCAAATTGGGTGAGTCGAGGGATCTTATCCGTCGTTTGAAACAAAAAAGGTTTGAAACTAAAAAAAATAACTTTTCTGTTAAAGAATCTAGCAATTTATCTAATAATGACTCGGATGCTTCACTAGATGAAGACACCTTGCTTTGGGGTTTGTAAAGCTCTGTTTACGATCTTAAAAACAAACAAAAATATTGACACCAACTAAAAGAATACTGTTTATATTACATATTCTTTCCTTAACCAAAAGAAAAATATTAATTAATTAAGAATAATTGCAAATAAGAAGCATTGCTTTAAACACTTTTGCATATTTAATATATATTAATATTTCGGAAGGAATGTGGAAATTTTGTTGTGTAACAGAGAAATTAACTTTGTTCCTATTCATATACGGAATCTGCATTTACATATGCATTGCAGTCCCAATTAGAAGTGATCTTAGTACTGTCTTTGAGCCAGAAGCAAAAGGCTCTCGAATTACTTCAAACTATCGAAGAAGTTTATTTAACATGCTTGGATATGATAATTCGGTTCATCCTAATAACTGTAAGGGCTCATTTCTTTGCCCTATGCTTCGAGGAGAAAATCGTGCGTGTCCGAACGCGTACATGAAGTATAATAGATCCTTGATCTACCATGGATATTCTTCTTATACAGCTAGTTCTTGCACTGCCATTTATGAGTGCGAAGGTGATTATCCAGCACGCACAGGCAACGAAATCATTGATGAATTTGATCAATTAAATTTGCAATGTTCCGCTTGTGGAACTCGTTTTTTTAATAATGATAATGAAAACACAAGATGCTATGTCAAATTGAACTACTGTTATCCAGACTGTACCGAAATTACACCAAGCACCAGCGAATACGATTATCGAGAGCCGGTTAGAGATTGGTAATAATAAGAGGAAAGGATCCATTCTGAATTAAGCATAAATATCATAAATACGAATTTCCAAAAAGGACGACGATTACTGGTGACTTTTATTCTTTTAATCTTTTGTGCGATTAAGTTATCTAAACAGTGATTGTCTTTTCTTATATTTTTAGGGATTGAAGGTATGCAACACAATCTTCGACACTTCCTTCAGGGTGTTTAAATTGCCAGGAAATCATGTTATCCATAGTCTCTTTCAGCTGCGGGCCAGGCTTAACTCCCACATTTTTCATGATCTGTTTTCCCTAAAAAATTGTTAGCTTATTCGCTCAATATTGTTAACAGAAATAAAAGAATTACATACGTCTAATAATGGCTTCATGTTATAAGCATTTTGTAAATTTTTGTCATAAATAAAGTCATATAGAGATTTATAAGAACTAAATGTATTTGATACAGATGCTGCCGGTGTTTTACAACAACTATATATGACCGATGTTAAAAACACGACTTCCCAGGATTTATTCAATTGTCGTATTAAGCTGCCAATAGATGAGCAATTTTTAGTGGAAGTATCGTTAACTAATTCATCGAATATCGGATTGAATGTGCAGCACTGATTCAACTGGTTAACATATGTACTTCTGAGCTTCAACTTGTCTTTTGCGATGATTGCAGGAATATAAAATTGTTTTTTCTTAACCATAACAGTTTGACTAGACCATGGAATTAGAGCAACATATAGCCATAGCCCAATTTTCTCATCTTCACTTAATTTCATAAGTTTAGGAAACGTCAATGCAAGACTCTGAAATAAAGACTCGGTAGCTTCCAATGCCTTTGGAATTTGAAATTCTTTTTCAGCTGGCAAAGTATCGAACGTAAACTGATACGTGTTCGTTGAATATAACAGTTGAAGTGCTAGCTTCGCGTTTGCACCCTTCAACATTTTCTCAATTTCCTCTCCTACACGTTCCTTGCTAACCTTTTTTTCAAAAGCTTTACATACTTTCGGATCTTGGATAGCGGAAACGACCGACGGATCAATTGTAAATTCAAATCTGGATGCAAACCGAATGCCTCTCAAAATTCGTAAGGGATCTTCCAAAAATGATTGGAGAGGTGAAATGGGCGTGACCAACACTTTGGTTTGCAAATCTTTATATCCTCGCTTTGTAATGTCCTCTATTTTTTCTGTTCGTATGTTAAAGAATAGGGTGTTAACCGTGAAGTCTCTTCTCAATGCATCTGTTTCAACAGTTCCTGGGGTAACGCTAGGAATTCGACTTTTATCATCATATGATTCTGCACGAAGTCCTACAAAATCAATATCAAGGTCAAATAGGGATAAGGTAGCAGTTTCTAAATGCTTGCTTTGATCGGGATTGACAGTTAGCTTGCCAAGTGCGTCTTTATATGGAATAACTGAGTCAGAGTCGAGAGAGTGAACATACTCAAATATTGAATTTGCAAAGTCAACACCGGTAACTTTATTCAACGTAACGTCTAAATCGTCACTAGAAAGCCCAAGAAGTTTATCGCGAACCCATCCTCCTGCCAATCTAACTTCCAATGACGAACTGCTGCTGGATTTAGATTCAATAAAATCAGCAGTCTTTTTCAAAAGATTAACAACTTTTTTCTCAACATCGTTCAATACAATTCTAGAATACATTTTCGTCAGCCAAATTCCATAAACGATACACAGTTTGGGCAATACCGGTTTCTCTAAGGTTGGCAGGTTGAGGTTTGAATATGCTTCTCTTAAAGAAGGACATGTAGTAGTAATTTTTTTTATGCTACAAATGTATATCACTGATATAAGGTTATTTAATATATTTTTATTTTAAAATGATTTTTGGATTCTGGGAAATGGTAAAGTAGCGAATGTCATATGCCTCAAAAAAAGTAAACAAAAAGAATGGATCAAATGCTCATAAGGATAGAGAGGAGATGGAAAATTAAGAGTTTCAAACATTCTAAAAGGTAATTATTTTTTAGTAAGAAAGTTAGCCGCTCGAATGGCACTTTTACGAGCATGACTTCGGGCAGTCTTAGAATTGGGAGCTGGCTCATCCAGAAGAGACCATAACCATTCTGGATATTCATGATCTTCACGAGCTACAGGGTCGACGCCACCCGCCTTTATACACAGTCCCTTTAATATAGTACCTGGAAGGACAGAACTAGTGTGCGTTTTATTAGCGACTTTTTGAGCTGAAGAAGTGGCATCCGAATTATGCTGTGGCTTTTTGGGTGAAACACGAGAGGATACATAACTTCGTTTAACTAATGATGAAGAAGAGTTACGGGAACTTCTTAAAACCAATGTGTTAGAGTAGCATGAGAATTGAGAGATACCGCGAGTAATTGCGCGCGATAAAGGGGCCATTGACTCGATAAATGGCATTGCTTAGACAGTAAACAAAAAACTTTGCAAGGAGGATAAAATCTTTAACCAAAAGTGGATCAAAGGCGATGAAAAAGGTCAATAGTAACGCCTTCGCATATATAAGGAGCAAATACGTCCTGCTCTTTGAGTGAAAAGTTTTAGAGAATAATATTATTTCAAGTACTATAGGAAATAAAAAATGACTCTATAAAGAGCCGCTTTCAAAGTTCAAGGAGTTTGGTTATGGGACAACCTGGACGTTACTATACAACTCATGTACAGATGGGTAGCAGACACAGGTACATGTAAGGGTTTCAAGCGTCTGTTTACAATTTGGGAATCAAAATAAAATTTTTGTTTTTGTTTTTTTCATAATTATAAACTATTGCTAAGTTCAAATGGGGTGTCGTTCTAACAAGAATGTCATTAAGTTTACAATAATAATACCAAGCACGCTTGAGTACTATAGGAATACTTATGAAATAAAGTAAAGCACAATCTATCAAGTGAGACTCTAGAAATGTTAATCGAAAATTGTATTTGTCTGTGTTCGACTATGTAAGAAAGTCAAAGAAATAAAATAATATGATTTATTTTTACAATAAATCATTAGCACATTAGAATATTTCTACTTCATTCATTTTTCTCAACTTGCAATGTTTCTTCGACAATCACTTGATTGTTGTAAATGGTAAAGAACCATTAGGTGTTATTTGGGATATTGAGGAACAATCTAGTAGTACGGTTTAAATAAAGAGAACATATATAGATTTTAGAATTAGTATTCAATTATGTTTAACGTTATGTCCTTCATTCGATACGTCAGAATTACCATTTTTTTTACTTGCGAAATGTACTTATTCCACACAGTTAGCGACTGATCCATTGAGGATCGAGAAGCGCTTGCAATCACTTTTTGTTAAAGAAAAATAGATTTACAATAAATTTGACAAATTGTACTAGTCGGTGTCTTAAGTCACTCGGGACAATTGAAAAAAATAAATCACTGACTTGCGAACTCTTCTTAGTTAATAGTTACACCTTTATGGGTGTTTTCTTAAAATTTCGCCAAGTTTTACTTTAGATAGAACATAAATCATTTAAAGTATTATCCATCTCATGAAAACAATAAAAAATCTGCAAGAAGATCAATAAACAAGCTTTAACCATCAGGTTATTCTCTTACTAGAATTTCATTATTTGCCTCGATAAATTCCTATAACATATTTCTCTAAGGCTCTTCGATATTCATTTTACAAATAAAAAAAATCATGCCGACAACGGCAGGATTCGAACCTGCGCTCCCAAAGGGAATCCGCTGGGCTACAGAATAGCAGGCGAACGCCTTAAAACCACTCGGCCACGTTGTCCTCCGTTGAGACGATTAGTATTAAGTAGATTATGTATTTAAATTTAATAAATTTATAAGAGATTATTTAGTGTACCGAAATAGTTTTAAATTCATTTATTTAGTATATTTTTGCTTATAACATTTCCGGTTCATTTTGGAAACGATTTAAATAAAGAAATTTTACAATTTTGTAAAAATGTATGCTTTCAATGTACAATTACGATTTTCCCTATTTTGCTTTTCTTACACTGAAGGAAATGCTTGTGATTTCCTCGATCAATATTTGATATCCTATTTTTTTCCCTCATTTATTTTCTGGGGGTTTTTTTTTCTTTCATCCTGTAGAGAAATTGTATATACTTTCTGTTTATTTCTATATTACTATAAGATGGGGATTTAGTTTTAAATAGTAATGAACCAAATTAAATTACATTGAACTTATCAATAGTATTATGCTTTGTGCTTCTGCGATTTATTTTTTTTATTTTTTAAAATTATTTTAATTTATTTTTGATGATTCGGGATTGCTTGTTAAAATATTCTCTTGTCAGCTTTCTACATAGTGCCATTTAAATATAGGTAAAAGATATTGCAATTGAAATCAACATATCTCCTAGCACAATATTAACCATTTGCGAATCCATTTAATAAATAATGCCTATTCCTACCATATGCATTAAAAAAAAAAAAAAAAAAAAAAAAAAAACACTTTGAATATTTATTTAAGCAAAAAGTATAATGTTTAATAAATGGTTCCATGAGATTTGATAAACTGTTCATTTGATGGTGTTTGACCTTTATATACTGCTTTAAATACACGTTGGAATTATCACAAAGAACAAGAACTTGTTCAGAGCTAGGATTCGAAAATAGAAATAAGTATATTTACACTGAATAAGTTTACTAAATATATGTTTTTTAAAATTTTATGTTTAAATATTTGGCGCTGTGAAAACCCTGTACATACCTTACCACGTGAGAACTTTCCTTCTACCACATAGGCCCAAAATTGTAAACAATGAGCCAGTATGTATCGTCCATGATTAAATATGCCCAAAGCGGTGATAGTTTTAATATTTTAATAAAAGATAATGCCAAAAAAATTACAGAGAAACAGTTCTCTCTCGCGTACGTAGAATGTCCGCGTTTTCGTCGTGAAGGTGATGAACCATTTGCCTTTGAAGCCCAAGAATTTTCTAGGCGACTCGTTGTTGGACGTCCTGCTTCAGTTTCTACTTTGTACGTGATTCCTACGTCGAAACGCGAGTATGGACGTATCCGTACTTCTGAATTTGACTTGGCTGAATCGTTATTGCGCGAAGGCCTTGCAAAATTAAGACCTGAGGCTACCCGTAATGAGGGTACTTCTGAGAACTCCTATTTTGTTTCTCTAGAAGAAGCGCAAGATCATGCCCAGCAGTACAAATTAGGAATATGGGGCCCTTCTGACGATGTTGTTGTAACTGAGAAAGCCAACCCAGCAAACCCAGCTAAGTTTTTAAAGGCCCATAAAGGTAAAAAACTGAACGGTATCGTTGAAACCATCCGCAATGGAGACCAAGTTCGTGTTCGACTATTTTTGAGCCCCAAGCAACATCAACTGGTTACAATCAGTCTTGCTGGAGTTAGATGCCCTCGTTCTACTTTCACTGCTACTTCACCTGAGCAGACTAGCTCAGAGCAAGAACCTTGTGGTGATGAAGCTAAGCAGTTTGTTGTCACTCGTCTCCTTCAAAGAAACGTGGTAATTGAACTTCTCGATTTAGCTCCAAACGGTGTCTCGTTTTTGGGTAATGTTTTACATCCTGCAGGAAATATCGCAACTTTCTTGTTAAGCTCTGGATTGGGACGTGTTGCTGACAACCACATATCTGCTTTGGGACCTGAGACTATGCAAAGTTTACGGACCATTGAACGTAAAGCTAAGATTTCTCGTTTAGGAATTTGGAAAAATATTTCTGTCTCTATCCCTGATATCAATTCTCTCTCGTTAAAGGATTATTCTGCAGTTGTATCCAGGGTCATTTCCACCGATACTCTCGAAGTTCGCAAAGATAATGGCGTGGAGTGTAGAATTCAGCTTAGCAGCATCCGTCATCCCAGACCTTCAAATGAAAAGGAAGCCCCTTACCAATTGGAAGCTCGCGAGTTTCTTCGCAAGAAAATTATTGGGAAGCGTGTTCAGGTCTCGCTAGACTTCATCCGACCTGGTCAAAATGACCTTCCTGCTATTAACAACTGTACTGTCAAGCTTTCTGATGGTACAAATGTTGCTTTAATGGTCGTAAAGAGTGGATACGCTACAGTTATAAGATATCGAATGGATAGCGTTGATCGTTCACCCATTTATGATTTTCTTATAGAAGCTGAAAAGGCCGCTCAAGAAGGACGCAAGGGTATGTGGTCTGGTAAAAAACCCGCTTACGAGAATATCGTTAATGCTTCTGAATCTTCTTTACGCTCTCGGCAATACCTTTCCTCTTTGCAAAGGACCCGTAAGCTTTCTGTCATCATCGAAAACGTAATTAGTGGGTCTCGTTTCCGTTGCTTTTGCCCTAAAGAAAACTGCTATTTTATGTTTGCATGTGCAGGTATTCGAACTCCTCGCACTGCTCGTAACGATCAGGAAAAAGGTGAACCTTTTGCAGAAGAATCTCTTTCTTTAGCAAAGTCCTTGTTGCAGCATGATGCTCAAGTTGAGATTTTGTCTGTTGATAATAATGGGTGCTTTTTAGGTGATATTTATGTCAATCATGATACTAACTTTGCTTTGAAATTGCTCAGTCAAGGTCTTGCTTGGTGCCAAGGTTATGCCAGTCAATCAAACGTACAATACTCGCAATATCATGATACCGAAGCTGCTGCTAAGGAGCAAAAGGTTGGCATGTGGCACGATTACGTTCCCCCTGAAAAGAAAGCTGCTAGTACCGAGAAGGAAAGTGAAAATACCGTTAAAGAGCCTATCTATCTCGATATTGTACTAAGCGATATTGCAGAAGACGGGAAGTTTTCATTCCAAATTATTGGTACTGGTATTCAACAATTAGAAACTTTAATGTCTGATTTAGGTTCTTTAAAGAAGTCCTTTAAACCATCCGAGAAAATTAATGTTGGAATGAACGTTGCAGCAATATCTGCTCTTGACAACGCTATGTATCGAGGCCGGGTGTTGCGTTGTGACCGAGAAAACCAGGCCGCTGATGTTTTGCTTTATGATTATGGTAGTGTAGAGCAAATTCCTTTCAAAAACATATCCTCTTTACCAGATACCTATACTAAATTGAAGCCTCAAGCGCAACTTGCTCGTCTCAGTTACGTTCAATTACCTCCTCCCAGCTCTGATTACTATGAAGACGCAAGACTCGTTTTCAGGGAGCTAGCCATGAATAAAGGTCTAGTGGCTAAAGTCGATGGACACGAAGGAAACGTGTATTCTGTAACTTTGTATAATCCTAGTGATGGTTCAGATTTTTCTGACTGTATTAATGCCCAACTGGTTGCGCTCGGCATGGCTAGTGTTATTCCCAAGAAAAAAACATCTCACTTTGAAAAAGATACCGCATCCCTCAATATTCTAGAAGAGCATCAGCAAGAAGCACGTCTAAATCATATCGGTTTCTGGGTATATGGTGATCCCCTAGAATATGAGGACTAAAAATATTTTACTTCTAGTATAGTAACATTGATCATATTCGCTAGTACTTTTTGCCTACAATATATCTAGTTATTCACTTTAAAATATTGTTAACGTATATATTTTAAAAAAATCTTATTTATCATTAAAATTCATGCACCTAAATTATTTTTTTAAAAAAGAAAAGAAAAGATAACCGAACAAACCAATATCCAATTAACCGTTATAAATAAAACGTGAAAATTAAGTTCAAAAAAACCAAAATTACTTGTCTACATGCTGCTCTTTGGCGTGGGCAGCAGCACTCGTCAATCGAAGGGAACAAACAACACTTGTCTCACAATTTTCACCACGTTGATCGCACGCATAAAATATTTCACCACCGTCCCCTAACTTTCCTCTTCCATCAGCAAGCAAACGGATGTTTCTGCCGGAAATGACATGGATCAATTCAGAGGTTTCAACATGTCTGATTTCAATAAAAGTGGGTTCAAAAGCCAATATATAAGGATAACTTAAGGCAAAGTTTTGAGGACTTCCTTCCCAAACAACAAACCATGTAGGACGAGAACGCCATCCATCTCGATTTACGTAAAAAGCAAATTGGGAATAGCATAAAAGAAATTCACCGCCATTCATACGATAGATAGCGATAGGTTTAACATTTTCTTTCTTCTCCACAAATTCAAGAGACGTATCGGCTGGATCCAGTAGAGACTGCGTCTCTAGGTTATCGAGACTGACCACCTCAAAACCTCTCGTACATCCGACACAGAGTTTATTCTTCAGGAAGTGAACCGAAGTTGATTCCGTGGGTATATAAAGCTCTTTGACAATCCTCAATGGGTCTTGGTTAACAGTAAGGAATTTTTTCAAGCTTGGCATGTTCCGTGTTTTAGAGTAATTAGTGACTGGTTCAAAAACCTTTATAGTAGCACTCAAGACGGAACTTTTGACAGCACACACAAGAACTTTACCCAGACAAATTCCTACGCGAAAGAAAGTTGTATGACCAGAAACTTTCCTTGCTTTTTTAGGGGCTTGAGTAGTATCCGCATCAATCATTTCCAAAGGATACGAATATAACACCTTATCGGAAAGCAGTAGCAATAAACTATACTCTTCAATAACCTCAAGCTGTGAAATGTTGGGAATATTTAACGCACGTACAGGCTTGAATTGAAGTGGGCTGTTTGCTTTTCGAAGAGAGACGTACACACCTGTGTCAGTCCCATATAAAAGTCGACGACCACTATCATAAACGCCTATCGCATTTACTTTATTATCACCAACAAAGAAATTAGAGCAAATGGTAACAGACTCAAACCACTGGTTACGATGTTGTAGCAATGTTTGTTGGTTGTCAATATGCTCTAACCACTTATCCCTACTAACTTCAGTGGTTGCATAAAGAGTGATTTCGTACCCTCTACGACCCAAAAGTTGTAAGCTAAATGGATAAAATCTAGAAGGTGGCTTCCCATTCGCTGCTTTTGATACAGCTGCTAGTTGTTGCTTACTTGAATAAGGGATTCTTAATCCATTATCATCAACAAGGAATAGTTGAAGAAGTAATAGAGGAATAGGCTATACTAGTTAGAAAAAACAATTTAAATGAATAGAAAAAACATACTCTTTGAAAAACTTTCAATAATTCACGTTTATTAATAGTCTTTGGTTTTACTATCAACAAAGCATGGTCAAAGAGAAACAAAGTAACATCCGACGCAGACTCTGAAGAAGTGGAACCAGCACTTCTTTTCTTCAAGGGTCCTTTGAATATTAATTGTCTGTTCGCATCAAGCAGATGTAAATCATAATGTTCTCCAGGTTTAAAGACCAGCTGTTGATTCAAATGAAACAAGTTAAACTTATTTTCTGCTTTTCCGCTTTCAACATTAAGACGTGAGAGAAATCCTCTAACGATATTAATGACCTTCGGAATGTCTTGTTTATCAGGGTTACCCTCATCAGTATATTTTAATACCGCTTCTAGAAGTAATGGATAACGAGCCAATCTGGTAGTTGGTTTAGTCAGATAGCCGTTTAGCTCTAGCTTTCGTGATTCTTTCAGACGTTCAACGTCACTGACAAACTTAGCAAATGCAGGATTAGATGACTTTTCCTTCTCAAACTCGTATTTTCCGTAGAGTTGGCCTGCACCATATCGTATGAAAGGCTCAAATTTTGGAACGTGCTCCAAAAATATATCCGCAATATTATCCACAATGGGTTTATAGTTTTGTCTTTTAGTAAGAGCTTCAGCCAATTTAGAATTAACTGCTTGAACCTCTAAAGCATTTAAAAACACAGTACGAATAAATTTTTCTTTTTTTCGTTCAGGTATACAAGATGAAGCCCATAGTGGTTTAATCCAATAATCCCGAAGATATTCCAAATCCTTAACAAAATCTCGCTCAGTATAGATAACCTCACAAATTACTTCTTGACGCTTTCTTTCCCGGTCACTGACACTATAAGCAATCTCCTGGGGTACGCTGTGAATCCACAATTTTTGTTCCTTATCATCAAACGCTAGGGAGGAAGACTGTTCAGTGTTTGCACGCATTTTGGCAAATAGTCTGTGCTGCTGTTCCAATCGTCGAGGACATGAAATAGAATAGCAGGGATGATCTTTTGCACATGTTGGAGAGTAACAATGCGTCAATAAAGTAAATATACCATTTGGAAAAGAAGTGTCACCTAACGTGGACGGTGAGATTCGAGTGCCCGACTCATTGTCCTCCAATTCCTTATGATGGTTTTTGTTGTTAATGGATGCATTATCATTTGCGCGTAAGAAGGGGCGATAACCAGTACCTTGAAGCTGATATATTTCACGATGAGAATCACGAAGACGATGATCATAGGTAACATCATGAATAAATTTTTGTGCATCTAAAGAGCGTCCGACAAGTAAAGCGAGATTTCTATCAGAAGTATGTATAATACCCATTAGCACGGTGACTGCATGATCGCCAGTAAAGGCATTAGAATAAATTAAACCGTCTTTCGTGATATCACCTAGCTGTAGTCTATCTAACAATTCGCTGGCAACACGAGAAAGTAAGGCAGCATATATTCTGCGTCTTCGTTTATTTTTATGAACAGGCGAGCTAGCTTCCGAATTAACAAACGTCGGCGTTGTTGTAGAGCTTCGATCATTAATTAGGGAATTTCCACTTGCACGGGACTTATAAGAGCTCAACGTAAAGGACCTTGCAGTAGGTTCAACACCAAGTCTCTGCTGCTTAACTGCTTCATAATGAGCCAAGGTAGAATGATCAAATGAGCGATTTCGCATATCATGTTCTCTGTCTCGTAATGTGGTAGAGGGACCATGAAAGACATTAGAAAAGACGTCCAACCCAGAAAAAATATTCTTATGGCTGCTAGCAGAAGCTATGCTTAAATGAAGATCCGCGGGATTGCTAGTAGATTTTGGTAGCTGAAGGGACTGGGCAGGTGGAGAAACGTTAGCAGGATATTCACTAACACTACGTATGAGAGGTGCTTGAGCTGCAGGAGTAACAGCATTGGGAAGTGTAAAGGCGGAATTAGAAGAAACAATGGGTGGGTGAGTTCCTGAAGTAAATGAATGAGAACCAACAGTGTGAGAAGAATCATCAGTTGGTAATCGAGAATTTGAAGAGAGAAAGGGATTTTTAGACGAACGAACAGGAGAGCCGTAAGGATAATTTTGATCGAGATGAAGGTTTGTTTCTACGGACTCTGTAACAGAAGAGACTGCTGAAAGGAGGTTCTCATCTACTGAATCCGAAACCGGAGACGTGCTACTCTGAGACTGACGCCGAACGAAAAAAGGATTTTGGTTGGAATCATCACCGGATGATGTGTGCCAAGTCAAAGAAGGGGAATTAGAGTTATTGGGCGCATGATTCGATACCTGAGGAAAATGGGGTGTGGTGTTTAAAGATGCATATAGAGCACCAAAATCATTTCCGTCTTTAAGAGTCAATGGGACGATCTGGTGATTATTTGAAGTACCAAAAACGGAAGGAAAAGATTCACTGTGCTCAATATTTTTCACAGGAGATGCTTCTCTCTGATGAGTTGGAGGTGCAGGAGGTTGAGACGATGGAGGCTGCAAACTCGTGGAACGAAAGGGCAAAGGTTTCCGAGGAAGCCTTCGCGTGGGAGGAGGAAGAGGTTTTTTTGAGACTGGAGCCGGTTCCATGAACGCAGGAGTACTTACAGTTCTCGCCGGCTCCCGTTTTCTTGGAGCACCAAAAATTTCCTCATAAGCACGCGAGCTCTCATTCACACCGAGTGCATTTGGATGCCGGTAATCCATTGCTACTATAAAAACAATCAGTTTGACGATCGAATCGACAATGCTGAATGTTTCCCGTGAAAACGAGGGTTTGGTGGTGGAGAAAAAGACAAGATAATTTGACCACAAACTTTCTGCGAAAGTAGCTACGAACTCGTTATAACGGTAAGATGATGAAAAATTCTAATTTATACGATTTTCTAAATCAAAGACCATTAATATGTAAATTGCGTATTGCTTGATGAATTAATGTTTTGCTTTAGTATATTGCTTTCACCTTCAATTTCTTTTGCATGGAGGGTTTCCACTCGAAACACATGCTAAAAGGCGACATAAAAAAAGGCTTTTGTTAGTGTTTCCAGAGTTGAATGTTTAAAATTTGATTTAAATTATAATAATAAGTTTATATAGCCGTCCTGGTTCGTTCAATGAAACAATTGATTTGTTTACTTGTCTGCTTAGCAATTTGAGAGAGCAACAGGTATATTAAGAAAAGATTATCCTCGAAGGGAAAAATACGTATACTTAATATATCAGAAGAATTGTTACAGCAGCAGTAAACCGCATTAATATTATGAAGGGATGAGAAGCTATAAGTCATCAGTATGCTGTTTTGGGCTAAGTTTATCTACTTCTTCTATAGATAAGGTGATTTCAATGTTGAATATGTAGTAAAAAAGTCTTGAACTCCTTAAAAAAAAAGTACAAATCTGAATTTTCACTAGTCCTAACAAAGTTAATATCAACATTCAACTGCATCCTGGTCGACTTTCCACTAAAAAAAAAAACGCTTATATAAAAAGGGAAGTCATGAATGAACTCCTTTACTTTATATTGCCTATTGCTTTTCTACTTGCTGCAATTTATGTGCTCACTTTTTCTGTCCGACCAGCTCATAATTGTATTACCGATTTACAAATATGAAAAACATCATCTAAAATAATTAGCTTTAATCCGGATAACCTCAATTGATCGATTTCTATGACTATGCTGTATTGACTTATTTTATTTTAATTGCGTTCGCATTGTTTACTATTCAGCTTGTGCTCAACATCATATAAATTGATCAAATATCTTTTTGTACACTTTATTTGCCCTATTTATCGTTTAAATCATGTAATCTAAATTTGGAAAATTTGCTAGTCAAAGACCAATTTTGTTCTTCCGTCGCGAACATACAACCAGCCATTTTCTTATCCACTCCGCTCGCCGTCCACGAAGATCCCTTGGTGGTGGGTTATAAGTTATTTAACATTTACACATATATTTAAAAACCATAAAGTCCTATAATCTTTTCTTAGGCATCGATTTTGATTTATCCCAAACGTTTCATTAGAAGAGGTTGTTTTTTTGATCAAGTCATTACCTTTCATAATATACTGCTTTTGCTTTCTCTCTTTCTCTGTCTATAAACCTACGAAACTTGATTCCTCTGAAACGCTTGGGAGCTTTCTTTCCTTTTTGGGTTGTTTCAATCAGATCATCCTATATTATTCCTTCCGCCCTAACCCTTTTATTGTGGCATCACAAACCGAATAAACAGACTGTTGCATTGATATTGCGATACAATTCTTTCTTTCTTTTTTTCTTTCTTTCTGTATTCGTAATTTTATGTCAAAGTCTTTTATTAATAGAGGACGGGAGTTTCTCTGGTTCATCGCATAACTTTGAAAGCATCAATCGTTTTCATTCCGGCTTACTATAAAATTGCTTTTTTTGAGGGCGTACGAGATTGGTTTGCATTTTTTGAATTCCATTGACACTGAATTTGTTCTATTTTAATTTATTTTCCCTTATTTTATTCCATTTATTAATTTCTCTTCGCATTTCTTTCTTTTTTTTTATACTCTTCTTTCTCAATTCCTTTTTCTATCTTTTTTCACCTCTCTTTTCTCTTTTGTTGCACTGTCCATCCTGCAACATTTAGTTTTGACCTTTCTCTTTCTTGGATTGCAATTGAAATTGACTCCTATTTGGCCTTAGCTTGCCTTGATTCTTCAAATATTATTGTAGTTCTTTTTTGACCTAGTCATTTTTGGTGATTGTGGTTCCCCCTACCACTTTTTCTTTTATGAAGCTCTCCAATGAACTTTTTCATCGGAGCTCGAAAGACCATGGTGGAAAGAGCCGAATTTGTTTAGACTCTTCAGAGGACACTTATCCTCCTCATTCCTCTTCTCCACCATCTTTTCAGAAACGTCTATCGTTTTCCGACTTTTCTACCACCAGACTCTTTTCTCCTCCTTTTCTTTCTAAACGTTCGAATAATTCTCCCCATCGGTTTTCTTATTCGCCTCCTCAACATCCAGCATCCATTAACTCTCGTAGAGTCGCGTCTTACACGGTTCAGTCATCTCCATCAAGAACAACGTATCGACAATTGCCGAATGAACCTCAAAATTCTGCAGCCTATACTACTTACTCTTCATTTCCTAATGCCTTATTTGATGATTTCAGTCCTAACAACCCGCTTGACACGGACCCCTTTTTAACATCTCCTGGAAACAAACAAAATACTGTAGATTCGTTTCGTCCATTACCTGAAACGCCTGTTTCTCCTGGTGGGTCCTTAGTGCATCCTTTACCACGTCCACCCCTTCCTTCTTCTGTTTCTTCGCATTCTTCTCCTTACAGCACCACATCCTCCACTAGTCTTTACTCTCTATACAATGACATATCGTTATCCTGCTCACCAGAGCCATATCTTCCTTTATCACCTACTCGATCACCGGCTCGCACTCCTAGTCCGATTCGTCTTTACTCGAGCGACGCTCTTCGTCCACAGTCGCCTTTAAGCCCTTCCGTCGAATATCTAACACCCCCAAATCCTTATAGTTTAAAATCTGATATTTCCTCTACAAGACAGCTACCAAAGATACCTGTCCAAGACTATGCATCTGGAAAAATTTCTTCTCCTTTGATAACTCGAACTCACAGACGTGCTCAATCGGAAACCCTTTTTAGCAGCTGTAGAGAACCTTGGTTGGTCGGTAAATTATACAAATGGTGCAAAGAAGAAGTGTTTACTGCTCTTGGTGGCCTGGTCCACGAAGGTGTGTCTCGTCGAGAAGTAGCTCAGGTGATGGCTACGCTATTTACTATTCACATTGCATCTATGGAATTTTTGATTGCTGAAATTATCGCGAAAAACATCCTTGGTGATTGGATTAATTACGGTCTTGTGGAAGTCATAAATCTTGAAAAGCTTCAAATTGCTTTCACATCTAATGAACCTCCTTCTGGTAGTGGAGTACTTCCATTTTTGACCAACGGCGGCTGTTACTCTTACATTTGTAGATCCAGATCATGTCCTTCCAAATATCAATGTTATAGCTGTAGATGTGCTCGTAACTCGTCGCTTGAATTCACTTCTCTGCCAGGACAGAGTAGCGATACTTGGAGCATTTTCTGGAACATTTCTTCTCTAAATTCATTACCATCTTCTCTCAGTAAAAGAGAGATTGCTAGGCAAAATAATATCCACGAGCTTATTTGTAAGGAATCTGATTACGTTGCAGACTTAAATACCCTAGCTGAACTGTTTAGGGACGGAATTGTGCAGCAGCAAGATGCGATTGTTCCCAGCAATCGAGTGGCTGACTTTATTCAATCTGTATTTGGAAATGTTGAATCAATCAGACAATTGCATTCTCGACTGTTCTTACCACAATTAATTATGAGGGAACGTCTCCAGGGCCCAGTAGTTTCAATTATTGGTGATATCTTACTAGAGTGGATTCATGCTGCTAAATCCTCTTATATTAATTATGCCAAACAGTTCCCTTTAGCAGATGAAACTTATAAGCTAGAATGTCAAAGGAATACTTACTTTGCACGTTGGCTTGCTGCTTGTCGATCAGATCCTAGATGTCGTCGGTTGGATTTCCAGCATTTCTTGCAAAGACCTACTCAACGTTTACAAAGATACACGCTTGAGTTGGATACAATTTTAAAGCATACCGAGCAGTCCAGCTGGGATTTTCAATTAATAACTCAAGCTGTCAAAGAACTGAGAGCAACTTGCGAGGAATGTGATGCCGTTATAGCTACCGTACTTGAGGCCAATCGTATTCGCGATCTATCGTATCAACTTCTGTTTAAAAATCATGAAAGTGTCAATCTAGAGCTAAGGGATCCTGAAAGAGAGTTCTTTTTTGAAGGAATAGTTCAACGTAGAAGTGATTCCCGCTTGGATTGGTTGGACATCCACTTGTTTTTGCTCGATAATTACTTGATCATGGCCAAAGCAAGAAAAGACAAACGAACAAATGCTTCAAGATATGTTGTTTCAAAAAGGCCAATACCATTAGATTTGCTTGTTCTAAGCCCTAAAATGGACGATTTTCAACTTAAATCAAACACTAATAAATTTCTTGGCAGTTTAGCTGGCAATTTACCACAGGAATCTCTTACCACTAAGAGTAAAAGGAAGAGTAAGGTGAATCTTGAACTAATGTTCGATGCCACTGCTGAAAAGAATAACGAAAACTCAATGAACTCTGCTGTATTTGAGAAGTCTCAACTTTACCCCTTCACAATAAGGCACCTTGGTGCTTACACCGCTAGTTATACACTCTACGTTGAGTCACTTCAGCTTCGTAAACTCTGGGTTGAAAAAATTAATGTCGCAAAAAAACGACACTCTCAGAAGATAAATATTAAGAATCCGTTTGCATTGAAAGTTGTATCTGACGTTGCCTTTCAGTACCCTCCTTCCGACTTAGTTAATGGAAATGAACCATTAAACAGCTTTAATGAAATTACTTTGGTTGAAGGCTCTTCGATTGATCGCGCACTCAATGAGGTAGCGTGGAAACACCCAATTGTAAGTGAGGAGCTTTTGCCAGAGCCTATTGCCTATGGCGATATAAGTTGTATTGCCCAGTTTAATGACTACGAAGGTCATGTCTCGGTTTTGATTGCTACATCTACCGGTATCTTTTTAGGCGCATTTGGTGATTCCAGTGACATTCGCGATTGGAAAAAGATCTCTAGTCAAAGACGCGTTACCCAGCTTGGAGTTGTTGAGGAATTTGATATCCTATTAGAGCTACGTGACAAAACCCTTTATGCTCATAAATTAAGTCGTATTATTGAAATGGGTCTGATCGAATCCAAAATTGCAGTTGTCATTGGAACTCCGCATGCCGTATCATTCTTTAAAATAGGTAAATTGTCTGAGGGGGCTTCTGTTAAACGTGAGCGAACTTTGGTTTTTTATAAAGAGGGACTCGGTAATACTACAACCATAATTTGCTGTGAACCAGTGATCGGCTTAGGACATAACTATCAGAAAACATATGCCTTCAAGAGAAAAGATGTTACTTCCTTCAGAACTCTGGATGATTTTCACGTAACGGCTAACTGTCATTCAATTGATTGCTTTAAGTATTCAATTGCTCTTTGTCACAATAAAGGCATTGACGTTCTGCGTTTGGACCCTAAATTAGCAGTTGGTTTTCCAAGCCCTTCAGTGCTTAATGATACGTTGTTTCGGAACCGAATCAACAACAGTAAGCCGCTTGGCGTCTTTCGCATCCACGATCCTAGCTTATTTGCATGCTGCTATCAATTCGGTGCCGTGTTTGTCAATGGAGAGGGTAGTATGGTTAATAAAGAGTGTTGGTTTGATTGGATTGGCAAACCGAACTCTGTTACCAGCTGTCATGGATATCTCATTGCATTTAATGATGAATTTGTCGAAATATGGAACACGCGAACTAGGAAACTTAATCAAATTATCCAAGGAAATGACATTAAATACTACCCTAGTAACAGTGATTGGCTAGCCAATGGGAAATATATAATGTTTGGCATGGTTCATCCTCAGTATCACGATCGCCATTTGATACTCGCTTTAAATAAGGCAAAAACAAACTCCTTCATAATTGAAGATTGATAATTATCATATTTATTACAAGTTTTCTTGCCATGATTGTCTTTTTTACTCATCCATACTTTTGAATATCGGAAACGTTTATCTTATTTTGTTTTACGGAACATCCTGCATCTTTCGAATCATATTTTATCGCAGCCTTGAAATTTTATTTCTTCTTTTTTTTTTTTTTTACATTTCCCTACCCATTTTATCACAAAGGAATATTAAAATCTGCATGCATTAACATTTTTTAATTACTTAAAATGATCGCTACTATCATTATGTTCAGTGTTAAGCCAAAATTGGCTTATTGTACAAGTTGCATAAACTTGCCGACTACAGTTGATGAAAACAGAGAACATTGTTGTTTTTTTACGTAACTGGTTATGGTATTCTGCATGTTTTGATCATAAGTTTAAAGATGTGGTTACACATTGAAGCACCATGCTTTCTTTCAAACACTAACTGAAGCAACTAACATTTCTGTATATTTACTTATTGATTATTACCAGGGCCATAGCTGTAGATGGTCAGTAAGCACATAATAATTACTGATTGCGATTATTAGCTAGAGCGTGTTCTTATAATTATTCAGTAAGAGGCATGATTAGAGTGCTATATATAAAATGTAGATAAATAAATGCCGAGTTTAGTTATTTGCTTTAAAAGTTGTGTTCGGTACGATGAGGAACATATTATTTGCGTATCTAGTCACAAATTACTCATATATCTGTAATAGCGGGAGTTTTTTATACAATCATTTTACCTAAAAGCACGGGGGAACATGAAATTTCGATTAAACCGTAACCCCTAATCCTACGTTCATTTGATGTTTTGAGTATTAGTACAATGTATTTTCAATTATTACTTAATATCTTCAATCTTGATGAAAGTAAAGCTTTAAAAATTTGTCAGGACTTTAATTGCAAAAGACCGAGTATATAATGACCTCCATCTATTAATATTATTTCTTTTAAAAGATATATATACCTTCTTAATTGTGATATTAAAATCATTATGTTATAGGAATGTTTCTGGATGCTACCTTAACCTATACTAAATGTTTTAACGCAAATATGATCAAGTACATAAACGTTCGATTAACGCATGCGTTAATCGAATGTTCAAGTGCTTAAATCATTAATTGCTGTGCGTTCAACGGGGAGTACAAAAAGTATCCAACAACATAGTTCTTTAACGTTTTCTCTGTGCATTTGTTGATCCTTCTTTTCGGATATATCTATTGCTATCTTTTTGGATTTTTTCACTCTTTGATTTTTGGTCTATCCTTATTGTTTTACAAGGTTTTGGTATTGTACACCGCATTGTTTATTTTCAGGAAAGGCGGTAAATAACCGTCTTAGAGAGTAGCCCGATGACAGAAGTAATATCTAATAAAATAACTGCAAAAGATGGTGCAACTAGTCTGAAGGATATTGATGATAAACGATGGGTTTGGATTTCCGACCCAGAGACTGCCTTTACCAAGGCTTGGATTAAAGAGGATCTGCCAGACAAGAAATATGTTGTTCGGTATAATAATTCCAGGGATGAGAAGATCGTTGGTGAGGATGAAATTGATCCGGTGAATCCTGCCAAGTTTGATAGAGTCAATGACATGGCTGAGTTGACATACTTAAACGAGCCTGCAGTCACATACAATCTTGAACAGAGATATCTCTCTGATCAAATTTATACCTATTCTGGGCTCTTTCTCGTTGCGGTCAATCCTTATTGTGGACTACCAATCTATACGAAGGACATCATTCAATTGTACAAAGATAAAACACAAGAGCGCAAGCTACCTCATGTCTTCGCAATCGCGGATTTAGCATACAATAACCTTTTAGAAAATAAGGAAAATCAATCGATTCTTGTAACTGGTGAGTCCGGCGCAGGTAAAACAGAGAATACCAAAAGAATCATCCAATATCTTGCAGCAATTGCTAGCTCGACTACCGTTGGCTCTAGTCAGGTTGAAGAGCAGATCATTAAAACGAATCCTGTGCTCGAATCATTTGGTAATGCTCGTACCGTACGCAACAACAATTCTTCTCGTTTTGGAAAATTCATTAAAGTTGAGTTTTCTTTGAGTGGGGAAATTTCGAATGCCGCCATAGAATGGTATCTTCTTGAAAAATCTCGCGTTGTTCATCAGAACGAGTTTGAAAGAAACTACCATGTTTTTTATCAGCTTTTAAGTGGTGCTGATACTGCTCTCAAGAACAAACTTCTTTTAACCGATAACTGTAATGATTATCGATATTTGAAGGATTCGGTTCACATTATTGATGGAGTTGACGATAAAGAAGAGTTTAAAACTCTTTTAGCTGCTTTTAAAACTCTTGGATTTGACGATAAAGAGAACTTTGATTTATTTAATATACTTTCCATTATTCTACATATGGGAAATATTGATGTCGGTGCTGATCGCTCTGGTATAGCTCGTCTTCTCAATCCTGATGAGATTGACAAGCTCTGTCATTTGCTTGGTGTGTCTCCGGAGTTATTTTCACAAAATCTTGTTCGACCTCGTATTAAAGCAGGCCATGAATGGGTTATCAGCGCTCGAAGTCAAACTCAAGTCATTTCGTCCATTGAAGCATTAGCAAAAGCCATATACGAAAGGAATTTTGGATGGCTGGTAAAGCGACTTAACACTTCCTTGAACCATTCCAATGCCCAAAGCTACTTTATTGGTATTTTAGATATCGCCGGTTTCGAAATCTTTGAGAAAAACAGTTTTGAACAACTTTGCATTAATTACACAAATGAAAAGTTGCAACAATTCTTTAACCATCACATGTTCGTATTGGAGCAAGAAGAATATATGAAAGAAGAAATTGTATGGGATTTCATTGATTTTGGACATGATTTACAGCCGACTATTGATTTAATCGAGAAAGCAAACCCAATAGGTATTCTTTCATGTTTGGATGAAGAATGTGTTATGCCGAAAGCAACTGATGCTACGTTTACTTCTAAACTTGATGCTCTTTGGAGGAACAAGTCGCTAAAATATAAACCTTTTAAGTTTGCCGATCAAGGTTTTATTTTGACTCATTATGCCGCTGATGTTCCTTACAGTACAGAAGGTTGGCTGGAGAAGAACACCGATCCTTTGAATGAAAACGTTGCTAAGTTGCTTGCGCAATCTACTAACAAGCATGTCGCTACACTATTTTCTGATTATCAGGAAACTGAGACTAAAACTGTTAGGGGAAGGACGAAAAAGGGCCTTTTTCGAACTGTTGCTCAAAGGCATAAAGAGCAGCTCAATCAGCTTATGAATCAATTTAACTCGACCCAACCTCACTTTATTCGTTGTATTGTTCCAAACGAAGAAAAGAAAATGCACACCTTTAATAGACCCCTCGTTTTAGGACAACTTCGATGTAATGGTGTTTTGGAAGGAATCAGAATCACAAGGGCTGGTTTTCCTAACCGTTTACCATTTAATGATTTTAGAGTCAGATATGAGATAATGGCGCATTTACCAACAGGTACCTATGTGGAATCTCGACGTGCTTCTGTCATGATTTTGGAGGAGTTGAAAATTGACGAAGCATCTTATCGAATTGGTGTTTCAAAAATATTTTTCAAAGCAGGTGTTTTAGCAGAATTAGAGGAGAGGCGCGTAGCGACTTTACAAAGACTGATGACTATGCTACAAACAAGGATCCGTGGCTTTCTTCAAAGAAAAATTTTTCAAAAGCGATTGAAGGACATACAAGCCATCAAATTACTACAAGCAAATTTGCAAGTGTACAATGAATTTAGAACTTTTCCTTGGGCTAAGTTATTTTTCAATCTAAGGCCCTTATTAAGTAGTACTCAAAATGATAAGCAGCTTAAAAAGCGAGATGCTGAAATCATAGAGCTGAAGTACGAGCTGAAAAAACAACAGAATTCAAAATCTGAGGTAGAGCGTGATCTCGTCGAGACCAACAATTCTTTAACTGCTGTTGAAAATTTGCTTACTACTGAACGTGCGATAGCCCTTGATAAGGAGGAAATATTACGTCGAACACAGGAAAGGCTTGCAAACATAGAAGATTCGTTTAGCGAAACAAAACAGCAAAATGAAAATTTGCAACGAGAGTCAGCGTCATTGAAACAGATTAATAACGAATTAGAAAGTGAGTTACTAGAAAAAACTTCCAAGGTTGAGACTTTGTTATCAGAACAGAACGAACTGAAAGAAAAACTGAGTTTGGAAGAGAAGGATTTGCTAGATACAAAGGGAGAACTTGAGTCTTTACGTGAGAACAATGCAACTGTTTTATCAGAAAAAGCAGAGTTCAATGAACAATGTAAAAGTTTACAGGAAACTATCGTTACCAAGGATGCTGAACTTGATAAACTCACTAAATATATTTCTGACTATAAAACTGAAATTCAAGAAATGAGACTGACAAATCAGAAGATGAATGAAAAGAGTATTCAGCAGGAAGGTTCTTTATCTGAGAGTCTCAAACGAGTCAAAAAATTAGAACGTGAAAATTCTACTCTTATAAGCGACGTCTCTATTTTAAAACAGCAGAAAGAAGAGTTAAGCGTCTTGAAAGGAGTGCAAGAGTTAACAATAAATAACTTAGAAGAGAAGGTTAATTATTTGGAAGCCGATGTCAAACAGCTTCCGAAATTGAAGAAAGAACTAGAATCCTTGAATGACAAAGATCAACTTTATCAGCTCCAGGCTACCAAAAATAAAGAACTGGAAGCCAAAGTTAAAGAATGTTTAAATAACATCAAATCGTTAACGAAAGAGCTTGAAAATAAGGAAGAGAAATGCCAAAATTTGTCAGATGCTTCTTTAAAGTACATTGAATTGCAAGAAATCCATGAGAATTTACTTCTTAAAGTTAGCGACTTGGAGAATTACAAGAAAAAATATGAAGGACTTCAGCTGGACTTGGAGGGGTTAAAAGACGTCGATACAAACTTTCAGGAACTTTCGAAAAAACATCGTGATTTGACCTTTAATCATGAAAGTCTTCTTCGGCAATCGGCGTCCTACAAGGAAAAGCTTTCGTTGGCGAGCTCCGAGAATAAAGATCTCTCTAATAAGGTATCGAGTTTGACGAAGCAAGTAAATGAACTTTCTCCAAAAGCATCTAAGGTTCCCGAACTTGAGAGGAAGATTACTAACTTAATGCACGAGTACAGTCAACTCGGTAAGACCTTTGAAGATGAAAAGCGTAAAGCATTGATAGCTAGTCGAGATAACGAAGAATTACGCTCTTTGAAATCAGAGTTGGAGAGTAAACGAAAGCTTGAAGTTGAGTATCAAAAGGTACTAGAAGAAGTAAAAACAACTAGAAGCCTCCGTTCGGAAGTCACCCTTTTAAGGAACAAAGTTGCTGATCATGAAAGTATACGTAGTAAGCTTTCAGAAGTAGAAATGAAGCTGGTTGATACTCGAAAGGAACTGAATTCTGCTCTTGATTCCTGCAAGAAGCGAGAGGCAGAGATACATCGCCTTAAAGAACATAGACCGTCCGGAAAGGAGAATAATATACCGGCTGTCAAAACTACGGAACCCGTTTTGAAAAATATTCCACAACGAAAGACAATTTTTGATTTACAGCAAAGAAATGCAAATCAAGCGTTATACGAGAACTTGAAACGAGACTACGACCGTCTTAATCTTGAGAAGCACAACTTAGAGAAGCAAGTTAATGAGTTAAAAGGGGCCGAAGTATCACCTCAACCTACTGGCCAATCTTTGCAACATGTCAACTTGGCTCATGCTATTGAATTGAAAGCTCTGAAGGATCAAATAAATAGCGAAAAGGCAAAAATGTTTTCCGTTCAAGTACAATATGAAAAACGTGAGCAGGAGTTACAAAAACGAATTGCTTCTTTGGAAAAAGTGAACAAAGATTCGTTAATAGATGTGAGAGCTTTACGAGATCGCATTGCAAGCCTTGAAGATGAGTTGCGCGCCGCATGAAGTTAAATGATTTTGTAATGATGAAACCTTTATTAATTATATTATATATACTGACATATACTTCTCTTATAAGTTTACGAGCTATTTTTTTATTTTTTTTATTTAACAGCTGTACATAATATTCCCGCTATATAACCAAATATACATCTTAAATTTATATCGAGATATTAGCACGCATATAGGAACTTAAATAATATTACGAATTTTTTTGTAGTAGCGGAGTAAGTATACAATAGCATTAACATGAGACGAGCATAATGTAAAAACCTAAGAGTCATCTATGCTGCACTTGAGGAAGATTGATTCTGATACTCCTGCCGATATTCGGTTAATAGAGCATCCATATCAATGTCTGAATCCGGAAAGAACTCTGTAACGAATGATTTCAAGCCTTCAATAGAAATTTCAGTTACTGCACGGGATCCAATATAATAAACAAACTGGTTATGGGTATCATCTTTCACTCTATCTAAATACCCTTGGCGAACTAAAAGAGATAACGAGCGAGTAATATCCAGATGCAAAGGGGTTGTTTCTTCCTCTGTTAGAAGTTCCTGCAAAAAAGATTGCAGTTCTGAATGTCCTACACTGCAATGAGAAACGGCTATGAATGCGATCACAGTCATCAAAAATCCATAATAAGCAGTATCCAATACCGAATCTACAATTAAGCGAGAATCCTTTTGAAGTTCCATAGGAAGGGTAGACCTCAACACCCAGTATCTATGTAGATTTGATGAATTGGCATTCGATGTGGCCGGTCTTCGAAGTTGAGAAACCGCCATGTCTTTTTTCCGATTCGATTGTGTAACCGCGACGAGACGAAACCCAAAGCTTAGCTGCAACTGTCGATCTGCTTCTTCAAAAACGGATTGAAAAAGATTTCGGGATGTACCTTCAGGGAATGCTTTTTGAACTATGTCTTTTCGTGTAATTGTGTTATGAGAAGTTTGGGAGCATATTGCATAACGGACCACATTTCGTACCAATAGTTGAAAATTTATTGCGTCTGTTTCATTCCGTTCTTCAAATTGACTTTGAAGCTCCAAGGGGTCACCTTTTCGTCTTTTTCTTCCTCTAGAGCTCCGGGACATAGATGGTCCAAAATCATCTTCGTTCCCCGAACCCTCTAAATCCTCTTCATATTCATCTAAGTCTGATGCTTCTTCATCTGCGATAATTTGCGATGCCGTAGGTCGCACCTCTTGTGTAAGCCTACTACGGCCTTTTGAAGATGACTTTCCAGTGAAACTGAGTTGGCTCATTTCATTTTGGCCCTCGTAATTTCAGTACAAGACTAAACTTTCCGATGCTAAAATGAGATTTCAGAACTCTAGGTATTAAAAGCCAAAAAAATCTTAATGTTAGCAGCAAAGGTGTATTATATTCGTGTATTGCAATTAAAAACAAGTATCCATATAACGCATTATAACAACTTACAGTAAAGTATCTACCGTATTCACTAACATTTATTACTATATTTCAGAGCAAACCTCCTTAAAAACCCTAGCACATTACGCTCCTCTTCTGAATTTTACAGCCAATGATCATTCATCTAATTAGATCTAAGACGAGCGGCATAAACACGCTCTTACCATTAGCCAAACACCCTTATATGTTACAATTTTCGCGAACTCTGAGAATTTGCTGTTGAATGTGTTATTTTTTTGTTAATTTGAAGTAATTAATTGTTGTCGAAATTTAAGGGATTCGTTGCAAAGATCTAATTTTGCAATAATTTTTTACGATGTTGAGTTGTCTTTCGAAGCCTGCTCTTAGGTGTAGATCGGTTAATCGATTACAGTTTTTAAGAAAACTATCATTACAAGAGATTCAGACATTGAAAACACAGCATCAATATTTAGGACGTACCCGTTTGGATGTTGAAACCCCATCATTAAAACCATCTGCGGCAGGCAGTGGTAGCACCGCTCCTAAGCCAGTCACAGAACGGGAAATTGCTTCCACCAGATTTATGCCGCGTAAGAATGTTATTAAATTGGTAAGATTTTCTTAATGGCATGACCATGTTTATCGCATGCGTTTTTGCCTGTTGTATTGCTGAGCTGTCAATTAACTAGTTTCTTTAGACTCCATTAGCAGTTGAACATTTGAAGAAGATGCAATCATCGGCTTCTATGAAAGGAAAAATGCTTCGTATTGGTGTGAAGCAAAAAGGATGCGCTGGTCAGGCATATTCATTGGAATACATAGAAAAACCCGACAAGTTTGACGAAATAGTCAAACAAGATGGTATCAGCATAATAGTCGCTAGAAGAGCTCTTTTACAAATTATTGGATCGGTTATGGATTATAGGGATGACGATTTGCAATCTCGTTTTATTTTTTCTAATCCTAATGTGAAATCGACTTGCGGTTGCGGAGAATCGTTTAGTACTCTTAAGTAGCATAATTATACGAAAATATATGAAGATTGATGTATACCATACGATTTTCAGAGTTGGCGAACACCACTGTTATTTGTTTTATTAAATTTTTCCTTTTCGGTTTTTTCACGCGCACTTTATCAACCTTTTTTCGTTTAAATTACTCTTAATGTCTTGTTTCAAGAATTTTCCTTTATGCTCTCTTTGATCTTAATATCCCTTTACGCTCATGACTTTTTTCTCGATGTCTGTATTAAGTTGGACTTCAAGTCTCTTGCTTTTATGTTTAGACATTGAAGTAAAAATTCTTTATAGCTTCTTTTGGCCGTTTATAGTTTACCTTTTCTTTCATACATTCTTCATCTATATTAATGATTGCCCTTTGTTTTATGAGGTTATGGCTTGAAAACATGCCGTCTTGTCTTTTTTTTATTTCCTCATGGAAATTTTATTTTACATAGTTTTACTAGATGGATGTAGCAATGTTTAAGTTTTAACTTAATGTCCTTTTCTTTTCGGGCTTTGTTCGTGTATAAAGGCTTTATCCATATTTCATCATCTGTATGGGTGAGCAGTACGTGAAATTTAACTCATGACATTTATGTTCATGTATCATATGCTTATATTTTTACCACAAACACGTAAAACTCATTAATCAGCTTTTCCTGTTAGTTGGGATATACGGATTTTGCGTATGTATACGTTTATAAAGCCACGATTCGACTTCCATCATCTAAATGAACATTAGTAGAAGAAGATTAGTTTCACAAAATTAATATGACCGTACCATATTTGTTGTATTCCCGACACCTCTTGTCAGCCATACACCCCAGGAACCCATTATGTTTGCAAGTGTAATATCAGTTAACAGGCGATCTCCAATAAAGAGTATTTGAGAGGCGCTACTGACATGAGAATTATTTGATAAATAGGTATACAATTCTTCAGTGCACAGAGGCTTAAGTTTAGAATGTCGTACAACTGGGATATTCCATTTCTGCTGAAAATGAGCTGCCAGTTCTCCAGTTGGATCAAGTTTCCTAGTTCCAATGGAATTGCTGAGCAAGATAACGTTTTTTTCTCCATAAATATTTTGGAACTCCCTAATCTTTTTCAATTCTGCTTCAGCAATTGTAGTCTCATTTGGCAAAGTGATACAATTATCTTTGTCGAGAACCAAGGCACGAATATCAACTGGTACTTGAAATTTTTGTTCCAAAAAGTAGTTTATGTTACAAGGAATTTGGGAGAATGTAGGAAATGTAGCATGTGGGATTATTCGACGAGGATTTCGAATTGTCTGACAAAATGCTTGAATTCCCTCGATATTAATCAACATGCCAAACAAAGATGATGATAATTAATAAAACAATTGTGTTAGTTTTGTTGTGGATTAAACGATGATAGAACACGTCTTAGATTGCTGAAATTATAACTTGTTGGTGTCCAATGAGTTTAGAGTTGCTAAAAAATGAATAAATGAGATAAATTACTACGTATGAATACTTAATTAAAAAACATCGAGTGGGTTTTCTCAGTTCTTAAATAGACTTGAAGTATGTAATAGGCATCTTTACTACTAAGGATGAACCACAAATGGCTGATTTTTACAAAACAATAGATGTCTGAAAGCATACTAACATACACCAGATTGAAAATACTAGACCTGTGCAAACATCGTTATACAAGGTGTGATGGACTGTCAATGATCTCCCAATAATATTTGTGAAACCAATGCAGGACGTGAAACAAATATGAAGAGAAAAGGTAAAAATAGTTATGTTATTTATAAAGTTTAAGCCTAACTACATAAAGATCAGTAGCAACAATTAGTCCAATTAACCCGTCGATCATGCCCAAAGGTCGGATGAGACGATTGTGTAAAGGTAGGACAAAATTAAATTAAAAAGGTATTAATCCAAAAAAATAAAAATGGTTTAAGGGGTATCAAAAAATAATTACAATAGAGATACCCGTAACGTTATTTAAGTATAGTAAAAGATATAGAAAACAAGATGGAAGAGGGAATTCGGAAAGATAGTTATAAAATAGACAGTAGTTCCAAGTCTCTGGGGGATAATAGGGGTGGTTTAAACGACAAACTTAGCAAACGGAGTGGAGAAAAACTACTACCTTAGGTAAGATATAAAATGCCCTCGAGTGATTGCTGTAGGAAATATTAAGACAATGATCCGTAATAATAAATATCGTAGGCTTAATAATAGCAAACTAACTCAGAATATCATTGTTAACAACTTCTGAAAGCAAACTCAAATCACACTTAGTACCCAGTTGTGAGCAAAGGCGCTAACTCGCTTCATTCTATTCTCCGAGTACTTTCGGTAAATGGCATTGTGATGGTTAGGGGCATCGACCAAACATTCCATAATGATTATGGCACACGGTTTCAATTGACGAGCCGTGTACCCACTATAATATACATGGCAAGGAGTCCAATCCAAATGACCCAACATCTGCATAGACAAGTAGTAGGCAGTAGCAGCAATGAAGCTAATATGGGCACCTATAAAAATTTCATCCATCAAGGTTACTTCTTGAAGATATTTGGCGAGCATGCGAATGTCGTGATCGTAAGAATCAGCTCGACTTATACGACGCAAAAACGACATGGGCCCTGGCCAACTAATGTCAAAATCCAAAAGCATCAGCATATAGCGCTCGGCTCTAATGATTTCGTCAACGGTGAAGATCCCTTGGACAACATGCGCAAAGTTGTAGATGCTTGGAGGGTGTATCTCTTCATACTTACAGGCAATCAGCAAAGCTGATAAACCTACCAACTGGACTTTTTGCAAAGATACGACTTTTATGGAAAGAAACCGGTCGATAAGGTTTACCGCCAAAAATAATGTCTCAGGAAGTAAACGAAAATGTATTTGAACTTGCACAATCCAATCAACAAGCATATGTCTTGTAACCCAGTCAATCTCTTGCTGAACTGACATGTAATTAGGAGGTGGAGCCAGCTTCCTTTCCAAAGATTGCATGTAGTGAAATATCTCAGGATCATAGTCTGGTACCATGGATGGATCAGTTTCTATATCCTCAGGCGATGGGTTAGCTTGTAATCGAGCAGCAGCTTCAGACAGGGCGGCTAAATCTTCCTTGGTCCACTCGGGAATTGTTGGTAGTCTATGCTTCCCGTGTGTAAGAATTCCTTCAGGTGCGTCAAAGCTGCCCTCACGGTTTTCCAAATCATCATCTCCAATAGACTTAGGAGTGGAGCGAATTGACCGTTCCTCTATCTCGACTTTGTCCTGGTATGCAAAATCCTCTTCAAAAGTGTCGCCAGTGGACGAAGAGATGGAGGATTCATTATTCCCTTCAATCAATGTTGGTTCATCTTGTTGATTGATGTTATCTACTGCCTTGAAAGGTGCACGAACACCCGTATTTAACTTGATGTGACTTTTCTTCTTCACATAAATGTGATCCTTTTGTAGCTGATTCTCATCTTGAAAATATGTTGCGTGTCTTGTTTGAGTCGAAACGTCCATTAGTAAACCAGCACACACTTGTTTAGAAAGTTTTGGACATGCGATGAAAGTCGGTTTTCAAACTGCCTTTTACTCAGGTAGGAACCCTAGTCTTCTCTTTGGAAAAGATCCTTAAAAATTTAGATGCTTTTCGACTTCTAAAAATTCGAAAAAATGACTCTACACCCAAATATATGAAGATACTATTGAACGAAGGATTCGAGGAAAGTAATCTTTTGGATTGACCAGAAAGATTAGTACTACAACAGTACAAGAACTAAAAATCTCAAATGAAACCAACGAACAAGAGTATTAACCAAAAGTTGGAGTAGGACTTTGCAAAGGAATACCGAGCTACTACTAATGAGAAAAAGGAGTTGGTGGGTTCTCAAAAGGGGTCAGGGAAAAGCCCGAAATTCCGAGTAAAAACGCGTTCTTATTCATAAATTAGTTACTTTATGTTTCAAAAGTAAAACTTTAATAAATTATTATATACTTGATTGCAATGGTTGTATGTGAACTGCAAAATAATTAATGACTGACTGACGCGACTCGTGTCACGTAAACAAACCCATCGTTTCTGTTAGATTAATCTTTGCCATAACCAACCACCATCGTACCAATTAATTGAGTGATTTCAATGAGATTCGAATTTGAATCAGATGCAAGCAGTCATCTCAATGAAGTCCTTACTGAATTAGAAAGCGTGGAGCTTGAAAATGTTGAATATGAAGGTCCAAGTTTACAGAATGTCAGCATTTGTGCCTCGCCCTCAGAAAAAAAGCGGAAATGGGGAACACAAGATGAATTTTCTTTGACGGAGAATGAAGAAAATAATGAAATAGAGACGAATGAAGAGATGCACGTAAATTCTCATGATTATGCCTTTCCACAAGAATTTTTTCGTAAGTTTGCTTGCTTATAAGAGAAAAAAAGTCTTCGATAATATATTCTAACAAGCATACGAAAAGTCAAACTGTTGGATATAGATATGCCGCTCGAGCAACTTTCTCAACATTATTTTGAAGACTATAAAAGTAATAGCGCTGACTTCATGCTGACCTTTATAAATTTCGCATTAGTTGTAAGTTTAGCAGGAATGATCCGCGACGTTTTCTAGCTTTTGCTGTTTTGTTTACTCTTCCTTTGAAACGTAAACTAATTCATAGGCCTCTGGTTGTCAACCCTTCGTTACGAACTTTGATGTACAGGACGTAGATTCAATTCCTGAAACATTGTCTCAGGTCAATCGTTCAAGTTTTCAAAAGGTGTGTGCATCATCTTTTTGTAATATTTACTTACCATACATATCGCTAGTCTTCTTGCGCTTATACTGATTATCTTTATACTTCTAACTCTAAAGAAGCTAAAACGGTGCGTATTCGTTTTCAGCTTTTTTTGGTCGAATTCATCAGTAAAGTTTACGTGGAAGACGCATTCCTCGGAGACTCATTCATGGAAACTACAAAAGCTTGGATTTTTACCATGACGACAAGTCCTTGGATGCTTGTTAGACATACTGCAACAACTATTTGCTGTGATATCATGCGATGCTTATGCCTTATAGTAAACAAACTTTCCGAAAAATCAAATCAAACTGCGGAAATTCTGGTACTGAGAGACTTAACATCTAGGTTCATTGACATGATTCACGACATTTGTGATAGGTTGGCAATACTACTTTTCTTAACGACTCTAACCTTTTTACTAGTGTACTATTCTCAAGGATTCATGATATACGTGCAAGCATTCGTATAGTGTGTGTTACTGCTCTATATGATTGTTGCCAATTGCTTCCCACCTATCTTATAAACAGAAATTTGATTAGACATTCTGGCTGGGGGTTATCTGATGCAGTAAGTGTATAAACAATCGCTACTGCTGTATCATTTAAATACTAACTGAACGTATAGGAATCACAAATCCGAAAAATCTCCTTAAAAATAATAGATTATCTTTCTTCTCATGAACCTGAAAAAGATCAAGATTTTGTGGTTGATTTTCTTGACAGATTCTCGTTAAGAATTGTGGAGATATGTCGGTACGATATTGATTCTGTTCGATCTGTTGCCCTCAAGACATGCGAGAAACTGATGGAGAAAATATCGTTGAATGGAAAATGTATCAATATTGTTTCTAGCTGCATATTTGACGGGAAGCCCCAGAATCGAATCTCGACAATGCGAATCCTCGTTGCCCATACTAATGAACGCTACGCAAATTATTGTGAAGCAAAGACTGCAACAATCAGCTTATCAAAGCTCTTAAGGCGTGAAAAAATCCCATTGTTAGTTTCCAGCTTTGAAAGCCTATTCAAAATGAATGCGTTATTATTCATACTTGAGCAAGGATTTGAATCTTGGTTCCGTGATAGCAGCGATCACATCTTTTCGCGTGTGAAAGACGATGACAAATTTGTATATCAGTCGCAGGAGAATAACTTTTATGATGCGGATTTCATACGAGAATATGATATGAATAATCATAGGCAGCAATTAATTGAGGAAAGCATGCATTCCATTCATACAAACTCACAATTACTTGCCAGTTGGGAGGATGTTGCAAAGCTCTTGCTTTATGATCGCTTTGATGCAAAAGATACTAACAGTGTCTTAAACCCCTGTATACCGAGCAACGCAGTGATAGAATTTTCTTCTATCTATCTCCATTATTTTGCAACACATATTAGCAAAAGAGTAAGTTATTTAAAGCTTCATATTACTAAACCTCTAGTCGAAGAAGCCAGGTAAAAGACTTGAAGATGAGGTCGTAAACCAACAGCAAGCAATGTTACGAAACCTTCCATTACTATTACAGAAATACAGAGAATCTTGTGTTTCATCATACTTTTTTATAAAATGCGTAGAGCAAATTCCTGACGAGCTTCTTTATAAGAGAGAATTTCATAAGGACTTTTCAAAGTTGTATAAAGAAATACTGGATATATTTAATTCAACTACCGTTAACTTCCTGATGATTTTGTGCAGCAGATTCTTCCACCGATTGGCGGTCAACAAAGTTGTACAGGAAGATATATTATTTGCCATTGACAATGTATATAATGATTTAGCAGAAAGTTTACACGAGCAACTCAATGCATACATTCAAAGAAAAAAAATAAACAAAAAAAATCAGTTGAATGGCAATGAGTAAGGATTTTTCTTTTTGTTATTAGATTGCTAACTTTACAAGTGAAACGCAAAACTTGGTTTTAGCTTTAAATAAGTTTGGATGCTTTGCAAAGGAAATGGTCTGTCTGCGAGACGTCAATGATTGGAACATTAAACTGTCAGAAAAATTATGCGAAATTTGTAGTCTTGAAGTCGGTCCTATCGTCTGTTATTCTTCTTTGAAAGTTTTATTTCTTCTTCTGCTTTCTGATATGAGAGATAGAAACTGTATTTTTACAAATATATTTTTAAAAGCAGCTAAGGTTGCGAAGCAAAAAAATGGAAACTCCTTTTTAAGCAAAGTTTTCGTAAGTCTCTAATGTTGCTGTCTATCTATCTTTTATGACTGTTGATTTCAATCACATTTAGTGGAGTAAAATGCTAACTATAAGCAGATTACAATTACGATGCTTACATTGTTTCTTGGATCAAAGGCAAATAATTGGGATATAAATTTTAGTGACGATGACTTGAAATTGATGAATGAAGAAGAAATCATGGAACAAATTGAAACTTTTAAAGCATGGTCAATGAAATTTAAAGAGAAATCATCTGGAAACCCTTCTTACTTTTTTTCACCCGAAGATACTGAGGAGAAGGAATTATGGAATAATCTGTTTGAGGATTGGTATCCCAATCGTGCTAGAGATCCTGGAACACTGAGTCATTTAGTGAAAGGTTTAAAAGAAACAGCTGACCATTTATCATAAAACGAAATTTTAACACTAATTAAACCCCGAGGGAAAAGAGATAAGAAAGCACATGTGCTAACTTTCTTATTGAGGCAAGGAAACTTATTAAACAAAAGGAAAAGACATTAAACTCTATTATGTATTTCCTATATGATTATTCCAACGAAACTAACTCAAAAATACCTCAATTTCAAATACTCAATTTTAATTAAACCCTGAAGAGTGGGAGCTCGTGTGCTCGCTAAAACTACAATGCATGCCATTTCTTTCTTTCCAGCCCTTTGTCTATATATGAGTTTTCTTAGGACTTACTGGTTAATCAAAAGGTACGCCTTATGTTACTAAGCAATAGAAAATGTTTTTGAGGGATGCATAAATTAAGTTTAAAAAAACAAGACATTAAGATGTTTAACATATCAATTAATTTTATTTGATTTCAATAAAATTGATAATTATTTGACACTTTAAAATAATTTGGTGGTGCTACAAGTTATGTAGGCAATAGTTGATCGTAGGCAAGTTGGATTCAACCAACACCTTTTTGTGCAAGGTATTGTAAAAAAGGGTTGACTTCATCTCATTAAGTTAGTTTGAGTCAAAGAATATATTTGAGGAAAGACTCGGCTTCAATATCAATTTTTTTTTCGATAAAAAAGTGTACTGGCTAAGAATTGAATTACTTGACAGAATACCGAAATGTCGACTTCTTTTGCTTGCACGACTTGTACTGTGGCTTTCAATAATGCAGAATCACAGAAAATACATTGGAAGTCTGACTGGCATCATTATAATCTGAAGAGAAAGGTTGCTAGCTTGCCGCCGTTGAGTGCTGAGGTGTTTGCTGGAAAGATTTTGTCCATTCAAAAGCAGAACGAGGAAGTCCAGAAAAAAGCAGAATTTTATCAAAACTGTGAAGTATGTAATAAAAAGTTTTATTCAGAAGGCGCCTATTCATCACATATGGCTTCGAAGAAGCATCGCGATAACTTGAGCAAATTTCAAAGAAACAGCCGTATTAAGAAACTTCAAAGTGAAGATGCAAGTAGTATTGCTTCTTCAACCTTGTCAATGGGTGAACCTGTAGTTGATAGCGAAATTGAGGAAGAAGAAGATTTAGCTTCACAACTGACATCAAGGGCGATATCCCTTTCCAACTTATCTCTTCATGGTCGAGAAAGTGAACCCTCTAAAACTGAATTGGCTACTTCCATACCTCAATCGAACGAAGCTTCCAAGTCTCATCTATTTACACAAGAACCAACTCCTGAAGAAATTGAAGCTGAACTTGCTCGTCGAAGTAGTCAACGTCTTTCACCAAGAGATTGCCTGTTTTGCGCAGCCTCTTTTTCTTCATTTGATACATGCAAGAAGCATATGAAGGCTTCTCATAGCTTGTACATTCCTGAGCGGGAATATTTGGTAGATGAACCAAGTCTATTCGATTATTTAGCAGAGAAAATTTCTATCGGCTTTACTTGCCTTACCTGCAATCGTGAATTTAAATCACTAGAAGCTGTTCGTGCCCATATGCAGCAAAAGGGGCATACCTCTATTGCCTATGATACAGAAGATGAACAGCTTGAACTCTCTGATTTTTATGATTTTACTACATCGTATCCTGACTATGCAGTAAAGCAAGACGAAACTGTCGTAGAAGAAGATGGAAGCTCTGGTGAAGGAGACTGGGAAGATGTTTCTGATGATTCAGATAACTCCAGCTTAGATAGTCTTGAAATGGGTCGTGTACCCATTGCTGACGAATATGAACTTCATTTACCCTCTGGTAATCGTGTGGGCCATCGTTCGTTATCTCGCTACTTCCGCCAAAATCTTCACTCTAGTTCTACCGCTGTAGGAGATGGTGCTTCTATTCATCAGAACGTCGCCAGACGTGCGATGAGTGGTAATGCCCGAGCTTATAGACAAGCTGTTGAAACAAGTATAGCTGGTGTTCGCGATGGCCGTAAGAATTATAGTGCCTCTCATATCAAATCATTCCAAGACCAAAGAAGAAGAGAGGAATTTGCTAACAAGATGGGTATTAAGAATAACACAAAAAAGCATTTCCGCGATGCGCTTCTTCAATAGTCTATTTATTGTACGAGGCCTTTTGTTTCTTTCATTATATACTTCATACTCCACATTCTTTCGTCTCATATTTCTCCTTACTTCCGGTGTTCTTTATTTTGGGGTTTTCTGGGTTTTTTTAACTTATTTACGCTATTTGGAAAAAAAAAACGTCCTAATATGGTTCTTCTTTTGAGAAATGGTTAAATTTTAGCTCGTTGTTTGTAAATTTATAATATTCTTTTACTAAAACTTGTTGTGTCCTATCTGTCGTACAATGCTTATTTTCTCATAAAAAATCATAGATTTCAACTATTCTAGTTTCTTGAATTATCTATACATTCCAATGTTTATATCTGAAAAGATTGAATAAATGCACTAGGTACGCCTTTTTCCTATGCGTCTATATTTGTAATATTAAACAAAGGCAATGTAACAAAGCAAAGAAGGAATCAATAAGGAAAATGCTCGATTCAAGCAATTTCCGTCTCCTTAAAAAATGACATGTAGTAATAAAAGAGCGACAAAATGATATTTCGTACACATAATTTTCAAATACACTCTCAAAAAAATTTGAGAAATGAATGTAAGTACTAAATAAAGGCTCCAAAATTTTACCTTACTCTTGATTTTGGTTTTCTTGAAGTCTCTCGAAAATCAGATCTTTAGCCTTGACAACGCCAGCTCGACTTCCTTGGACTACTACAATTTCATCGCCTGGAGTACGAGGAACATCAATTTTAACTTGGGCGATCTTTCGGATCTTATTAATAATAGAGCCACCAGAACCGATTATACGACGGTGCAAGTTCGTTGGGATACCCAAGTAAGCAATACAATTTTCCATAACTTGCTTGATAGATTTTTCCAATGAAGCGATAGCCTTTTCAACATTTTCCTTATGTCCTCGAACAGCCCACTCAGATGAAGAAGAACCAGTGTAGTCGTGAGTTACCAGTTTCCAAGGGAAAACGCCATCCTCGTGGTCTTCAAGAACAACCTCCGTGGGTTGTACAGGCTTGATCTCGGGGGTATCAACAAACACTTTGAGATCGGATCGAAGCTTTTTCATTAAAATACCTTTCATTATACTTTCATAGACCGTATCGGGAACTGTAATCATCTGGGTATATTGACTGGCAACCTTCTCTTGAATCATTTCCTTGGCTTTTTCACAATTCTCCGGACTTCCGACGATTGTAATAGTGACAGTCTCTTCAGGGTCAAGAACATTCGGGATGTTGAGCATGGTAGACGTTTTCCTTTCGATGTCACGACGAGTGGAGCCCATTCTTCCAATGATTGAGCTTATACATCTCTGCGGGACTTCAATCTTCTCTTCGACTTGGTTCTTCAGCTCTTCAACTATCTCCAATAATCGGGTCTCAAGGGCTTCAACGATTTCCTTGTCGCCTCTCAATACAACAGAATTCCTCTCCTCTTCGGAATTTCCATTGGAGAAACTAATCAGACGAGCAGTCTCGGTTTTATCAGTTGATCCACCGCACTCTTTGATGGTATTTTGCAGTTTGCTTCCGTTGGGTCCAATTAAGTAGCGATGATACTCACGATCAATTTTTATAACTTTCTCGACAAGATTCTTGACTTCCTCTGCAATGGCTGAAATCTCTTTAATGGCATTTTCGACATCAGCCTTAGCACCACGTACCGATACGGGTGTAGTTTCTTCAGTTGAAACGTCACCTATGTCTATTTTAACATCAAATTGAGTTCTGATGTTTTCCACAGTAGAACCGTTACGACCAACGACCCGTGAAACCGCCTTTGAAGGGATGTCAATCGTCGAAGTATAAGCAATCGATTTTTCATACTCGTAAAGCTCCAAGAGCTCTTGCTTGGCTGCAGCTACAGATTTTTTACCACCACGAATAACAACTTCGTCAGGAGAGGTCGGTTTCATCAGCTCATTACCGGTAGAATTGGAAGAATCGTCTTCACGTGGAAAACGAACGCGAACCGAGAATTTTTCCTCCAAACGACGAACGTATTTCCCATTAGAACCGATTAATTGACGGTGAAAGTCATTGGGAATGTTAACTCGTAAAATAGTGTCATCAATAAGTGCTTCAATTTGGGACTTAATACGTGCAGCTGTTTCTTCAACGTTTTTCTTTATACCTTGGATTCGAATATGGCCCTCTTCTACGTTGATTTGTACACCAAGGTCTTCACGCAGAGAAGAAACATTACTACCGTTCTTGCCAATAACGTTCTTAGAGTATTGAGCAGGGAAATCGAACTCTTCGACATGAGAATGAAGGATTTCGTGGTTCTTGGCATCACGAACAACTTGTTTAATTTCACTAACAACGCGTTCGACATCTTTGGAAAAACCACGGATATAGACATCATCGTCCGTAGAATCCGGACGATACGACACTTTACCAAGTTGGACGATTACATTTTCTTCAGATTTACCAATTATAGCGTTCAGCGTAGTGCCTTTGGGACCAACAATATGCTTGTGGTACACGGAGGGAACCTGGATTATTTCAGACACAATTTTAGCAGATGCTTCAGCTGATGACTTAACTGACTCGGCCAAATCAGCGAGTTCTTTCTGAATTTGGTCAGGCGACTTTCCATCATCAGCTCCAATATAACAGACAATGACATCAGGATCTTCTTCACCGTATTCTCCCACCAAAAGCTCTACCTGATGCTCATTTCTGAGCTTCTGGAGATTCTTACCCTTGGAACCAATAACATATCTTTGAAGAAGCGGATCAATTGTTACCTTGTAAAACTTGCTCTCCGGAAATTGATTAACAAGGGCGAGAAGTTTAGCACGTCCCTCACGGACAGCTTCCTGTGATTTACCAGAAATCTCAATTATGACTGTTTTATTGGAATTTGACTGAAGCTCCTCACGCTTTGGTAAGTGATATTGTACGGCACATTCTTCTTCTAATGGAATCAATTTCCTCGAACGAAGGAACAAACGAGCTACTATGCTAGCAATATCAAAGGGGTTTTTAGAGGATGCATATGCTGTTGTGATATTTACAGCGTCAACAATAGTAGAGTTTGCACGTTCAAGAGTTAAACGGATACCTTCACTGATGTTTAAGGCAGGGCCACGGACACTAACGACATCAGAATCGCCATTAATAGGAGGCAAAATGACGGAACATCCGGATTTTCTCAAAATATCCTGGATACCAACCCCCTTCTCTCCGTTAATGAAACGGTGTTGACGACGAGGAATAGGTAGCATTGTGGGGATGGTAGTACGAAGAAGTTCCTCAGCTTGACCTTGAAGATACAAAGCACATTCGCGTACAGCTGATTTTTCACCAGACAAAACAATGGGATTGACAGGGGCAGAAGGATCTAAATATGCAAAAGGAATTTGAACCTTCAAATCCCTACCCTCTTCAAGCTCTTTAATATTTTTACCGTCTGGGCCCCTAAGAAGACTGTATAACTCAGTAGAAATGTGACTGATACGAACAGTAGTGTTACTGGTTCTTTCGTTGATGATAGCTTCAATATCCTTTTGGGCAAGTTCAACACCTTCGAAATCGCCCTCAATAGTAATCGTAGTCATTTCATATTGGGGTTCCAAATCGTCGAGGGTAGAAGCAGCTGAATTTTCCTCCTTTTCAGGTTTCTTGGCATCATCAGAGGACTCGTTTGCGGTGTTGTTACGCTTGGGAATTTGAATGCGTGTTGAAGTGCGATCCATAATAGACTTTAAGTTTTGTCCATTAGTACCAATTATAGCCCCAACAACAAAAACAGGACAGGGCATAGTTTTCGTTTCACGACGACCAATCAATTTCAAAATTTGGCGTCTAGCCGCTTTGACAGCAGAAGTCTTTCCTTGAATTAAAAACGTGGTATTCTTAGTTTTTGATGCAGTAGAAACATTAATACGTGTAGAGGTCTGATGCATGACAGTACGAACAATTTCAGCAACAGAATTAGGCTTTCCCACGAAAGACATACGAGGAGCTTGATTATCAGGGCTTAAAATCAAAGTTTCCGTAACAAAATCAGTTTCTTTTACCGAAGAAAGAGTTGATTTTGTAGAAGATGCACGAGAGCTAGCAGAGAACGGAATCTTGTCTCTGGAAACTGAATCAGAACCAGCAACGCTAGTATTGGAAGCTGTCTTTCTGACCCACGAAACAATCCTTGGCTTGCTGGGACCAGTTTTAGAAAGAAGTGTAGGAAATGCATCCTCAGAATGGACGTCAATGGCAGGTTTTTTGGAAAATGATTTCGAATTGTTTTGCTTCTTTCCTTGCTGAGCATTTTCATGCTTTTGCTGTAATATAGCAGAAGGAGTCAATCCAAACGAGGAACCAGCAGCAGATGAAGCAGCGCTTAATAGTCCATTTGTGCTGGCACTTTTGCTACCAGAAGGAACCTGAGATTCAGTTCCTTGCAAGTTTTCATCGTTAGTCAGTTTCTGAAAATCATATGAGTCCATCGTTGTTGGTTGCTCAAGATTAGAGAGATGTTCCATTAGGCAAGGTCCCGAAAGTGTATACAATAAAGATTTTTACGTGAGAAAACAAAAATATATAAGCTTCCAAACGTTCTTCCCCGCTTAACTCAACCTCGTTTTATTTACTTTTTTATACAACGTCGTTCGTTCACCAAATTTAAAGTGTTTAGGTTACTACTAAGTACAGTAAATAGCCTGCGTAAAAAGTTGACGCTACAGTAACAAAATAGAGTAAATCGCAAACAAAGAAAGCGAAGTAGCGTTGACTACTGGTGTCTGTTTAGGGCAGGTTAATTTATGGTAAGATTACCTGTGATTTCGCACGCGCAGACGACGAAAACTAGCACACATCGTTAACACGCTTTAAACGCATATACAGGGCGGAGAGCCGGGTACAGTAAAACGCTGATTTTATACTTTCAGCAATTAAGAAAATATGTCTATAAAATAAAAAATGCTATTTATTTCTACAGTCAGAAAAATAAATGAGAACTCATGATATATTATGAGTAATCCGAAATTTAAAAAAAAAAAATCTCAGACGTATCCTTGCACGTACGCCTGAATTTGTTAATTAATCGATTAAAAAGCAAATTTAAATTAACTGATTGTAATTCATTTATGATATGTTATTTAAATATACAATTGATAAGATTTTTTTCTCGCTATTAAGAGTGAAAGTAGACGAGTTGTCAGACAAGTAACCGGTTCTAAAAAATCTAAAACGTTATAAAATGTCCTTTATTAAGCAAGAATCATTTTGCTCAGCCAGGTAGTAATTCATAAGCAACGATGACTAACTTCCCCAATAAACTATTAATGAATAACACTTTGTTCAATAGATAACTTGGGATACTGGTAAATCAGAAAATAAACCGTGAAACTTTTTGATATAACAACTATTAGAAGTATACATGTAAAATGAAGAGGAAGATAAAAAAAGAAAGGTAAATAGCACATACATAGATGTAATTAAATCCCGAGAAACTGCATAAGGAGGTGTACACAATACGCATGCACGATCGTATATTAGTGAAAAGTGAATGTGCCAAAATTTGAAGACACGGGCTATTTTCTCAATCTGGCCTTAAGGGACGTTGAACAAGGGCAAACAGTTCATCAAGGTCTTTAAAATTATCGTTATTCTCGGCAAACCTTCGATGCCTACTGCTGCGGATATGAGATTCAAAATTATCAAATTTCTCCCGACAATTTTCACAATAGCCAGGTTTCGCATCTACACGAATTTTCCGTTGACTCGTGTTGTGAAGCATCGCTTTATAAGAGTAGTCCTTGCCAATCATGCCAGACTTTTGCTGAATAATACGCTTTTTCAACTCTGCGATATCTCTCCCATTAATTGTTACCACCGGAACACTAGCAGCACTACCGGAGCGAATAGCAGAATTATTGGACATTGCAGCAGAAGTCAAGTTTGACTGTACTATACCCGATGCTTGCATACCGTCATCCAAACAGTGATGACAATTTGTCCTTATAGAAGGGGATGTATCTTGGGTAATTCCAGAAATGGCAGTTTGAGGGGTGTTGTTGATATTGGTGTTATAAGTGGTATTTGTGTTCATTCCAGAGATCCCGGTGTTGGATATATCAGGCAAGGAAGCTTTCATCGAATTCGCACGAAGAATCAGCGATGGTTCTTGACTCTGTCGTTGCAATAATTGCTGGTCATTTTTAGCAACCAAGGACTTGGAAGTACTGAGACGATACTTTGTTTCAGGTACAAATGGACACCGGCCAATACTAGTAGCACGAAAGGTCGGCCAAGGAACGTCCCTGTCGGGAAGCGGTTTTTGCCATTCACGTAAGAGTATAGGTTTGTAAATGTTAGCTATGTCATGCACGTAAAGGTAGGGTCCACGAAAATGCACAAAGTCCTGTCTAGGAACAGATAAATCGCGTTCGTTCGTTCCTTGCACCTTTTCTACGTAAAGCAAATAACTCAAGTCATTCCCCTGTTTGGTGGGTGCGTTGGTTGTGCATTGATCATTCTCCATTAAAGTTTTTAACACGCGGTTGCAAAGCTTTTCCATAGACCAAATCTTCATGTTCAGTTGCCTAGCCTTAGTGATTACATCCTGTTTAGCATACTTAACCGAAACATCTTGGATAGCCCGAACTGTTGCAACATGAGTAACATTTCCTGAGAAGAACGTCTCAACATGTCCACCCAATTGCTGAATTTGTTTTTTCACTCGATGAGCAACACTTGGGTCGCATCCATCCAAATAAAAACGGAAATGAGGAAATGCCTTCTTGTACTGTCTTTTCCATTCCTGTAACCGAGCCTTTTGAGAGGAATTCTTAGATCCCAAAACTTTCCCAGCTGCCATGGATTCCGCCTTCGACTCAGTATCAGCATTAATGGGGGCCAGCCCCTTCATGACAGGAATATCCTCATTTTGAGGAGCATCATGTTTAATCCGTTTTACGGACTTGCGATATGATTTAGGGGTAATAACAGTTTGATGTTTAGGGGTGGTTGTGATAATATTTTCGTTATTAACAACCTCAAAATCGGTTTTCACTTCTCCTTCATCTTCCCTGTTGTCTTTCCAAGTTATAATTTCCTCCCTTTGTGCTTCGTTTGTCTTTTCCTCAATTCGATATTCCTTTTGTTTGGATACGGCATCATGTTTCGGGAGTACTATATTCGCAGATCGAGGAGCTAGAGGACATCTTCCTAGGTTCATGTGGTACAGCCACCTTACTAAATTAGTGTATTTGATTTTTCCTCTTAATGAGAGCCTAGCTTGGGATTAATTCTCTTTGTTTACTTTCGCAAAAGACAATATTAGTGTTTGGTGGTGGTCAACTCGAGATTACTGCAATTTGGCCAACTTTTACAGCTTAAAGTAACGATTCAATTGGGTAACATCTATGAAGAAAATATAAAATATCTGTACATATTTATATTATTAAAGTAAATTTATATCATTTAATCAACTTTTACTTTTATATTTAAGGCTTTACTGTTGAAAATGTGAGGGAAAATATATGTAGCCCATGAACAAGGCTCAACAGAAATAATTTGGGATCTCGATTCTTCTTATTACACAGTTTTCCTTTACTGAATTATATGATTAACTTGAGAAAAAGAACAATTTATCCAACAGAAGCAACAAAATTTCACGAAAAGCTCTTTCTATCCAAAATGTAAACAGACGCGACACGACTACATTGCAACGCAACGCGCTACATTCTAATTAAAGTAGTATACCGTGACTGCTCTAACTCAAGGTTGCTTTAACTCTTATACTGTCAACCTGAAACTGCACTGTACATATAAAATGCACTTGAAACAGTAGTGAAGAAGTGCTGAAATTTTTCTTTTTTTTCAATCTTGTTTTTCAGGCACATTAATAATATGTAAGTATAAACACTTGAAGAGATAGAATGTTACATATGATGCTTTACAAATCGATTAGTCTTGAAGACACAACTATGTGGTTAAATTTTTATACTTGTATACTGATTTTCATTCCTATCTTTTTTATAATATCTTTCATTTCGCTAACGCTTTTTAGGTATGAATTATCCTGGCGACAATAATAAAGATATAGTTATTTAGCTGTTGTTTTAGTGGTTGATCAAGAGATAGAATGATTCGTTAATTAATATAAAAAGATTTTATTCTTAATGCATGCATATTTTTCGTTTTATATTGCTGTAGCCTTAATGTAATAAACCAATTTCTTAAGATGCGAATTATCAGCTCGCCTTGAGAATTTTGTGAAGATAGAAATTTAACCCACATTATTGAGTTTTAAAATGGTGATCTATTATATTCTCCTTTTTCGTGTCATTATGTTTGCTCCATGTTCTGAGTACTCAGAACGAGTTATTTTATTCGCATTCCAGTGCTCCAACGGCATATGAGATGCCTTTTTCCATGGAAAGCAAATAGGATCTGAAGGTTCAAAAACTTTAACTTCCCAATTAGCTGGTGCCAGCGACCGTAATTCAGATGATAGTCTTTTATGAAATCCGGGAAATTTACAGTTTCCTCCTATTGTAACAACATTTTCAAGCAACATTGCCTGTATATTTTCAGGAAAGTGGGTGACACTTTGCATGACCGCCTCTGGAATCCCAGCCTCACGTATTTCGATATCAGATGGGGAAAATAATAATTCTGGTATCATGAATCTCTCATTTGAAAGATTCAAAACTTGTTGCTCTATTTTTTGATTAATATCTCTAACAATATATCCATGTTTTCCAGTGCTGTAATCGGGCAAAGCATAACAAATTTCCAATTTTGACCGTGGTTTTTCGTGACATATCTCCATGTCCTCCTTGAAGTTTTGAGACACATAACAAACGGACTCTTTAATTTCATTAACAATGTATGTTTCTTCCATCATATTGTACTTCCGGTATGAGATGACTTCTTTTAAATAATTCGTAAGTAATTTCCCTCCCACATCAACTCGCTTTACCGCTTGTTCTTGAACAGAGAAATCAATCACAGGAATTATGTGTGTAAAGCTATATCCAGAGTCAATTACCAAAACGCATTCTCCATGTTGACCAGTATACGCATCTTCTTGATTCATTGTGAAACTTCCATGATCCCAAGGAATTAGCTCAGCTGGGGTGCAAGGGAGGTAAGCATCGAATTGGAATTCCTCAAACACGAGTTGTATAGTATTGTGTTCTATGGAAGGCATTGTAAATACGGGCTGTGTAAGCAGTAAAGAATAGTCTGCCATGCTAGGTTCCATCACACCTACATTGCGCATTACCAAGTCCCATACGGCTGTTTCTGTGCTCCAATGGACCAAATACCCCTACTAGTATTAGTAAACATAATCTTTGTATTTATTTTGTTCGTAAATAATACTCCCTCATAAATGCTGTACCTTTTCATGCGCCCTGCGAAATTGTAAAGTTGTAAAGTCGTTACAGTTGGCCAATTCATTCCCCAAAAATAATCTGTTTCCATCTTTTGATCTCGTCAAACAATTCGGAATTTCACTAAAAACTATCGTTAGCTGAAAAAAGTAAAAGATACATGAAATTTATTGACGTGATGCACTTCTTCTTACACAACTTTTCCACCTGCAAATCCAGCTTTTATATGGTATGCCCCATTGTCTAAAACAATAGTTTTAGGGGGTAGTCCCATATTATTAATAAAAATGTATTCCTATATCTTAGGTCTTAACTTCACCCAAAAACCGCGATTAAATGTACTGTTGTTACGGCTTTGGAATGCTGTTATATGATAGCGTTGTGCTATAACAACAATATCATTACAGTTTGAAGCAATAGTATAATAACGCTGGCTCTTAAAGATATTTATGATATTTTTAATAATATCATAAATTTGAAGGATATCTTTTTAAAATAACTTTAAAGATAAATCTTGCAAATCTTAGCTTTATCAATATAACAACATCGTTAATGGGGGGCTGTCTATCAAATTTAGTTTGTAAAAGCCGTTTATCATATTATCCAACCCCTAAACTAGCCGTTATCAATTTAGTTAGCTGCTTAATTCAACGTACATCTAATATACCATTCATAAACACCGACTTTCCCTATACTACTAAATCGTGGATACTTAACTTTATGCTTATTTCCTCAAGAAAAATATATTTCTATTTCATTTTCTCATCAACTTGCGTTTGTCAATTCGCATAAAGTAAAAGCAAATGAACTAGTATTAATCGATTTTAAAACTTCTCATATTTATTAACTGGTATATTATGATTTTAAATTTCATTTAATCAATTGGCGTTCCAAAATTCTTATAAAAGAAACACACCTCTGCGTTTGTTTTCACCGAACTGTAAACCGATACAACAATAATTTTCTTAGCCTTCCCTTTAGACAAACCCTCCATCCATTTTTCCCAAGCCATAATTCCGGGTCGTATCTCATTGAAGAAATTATTTTTACAAACCCGTAGAGTTTGATTTCCCATTTAAAAAGAGCCGTTCAAATATGTCAGTTTGGCTTATTACCACTGTGTAGAAAATGCTTGTTTTATATTTTTATATTTTATTACCAAAATTGGACAGGCTTAGAGCGCCAAACAGGCTCATGTTTTATCGGAAGCGACAGCAAGGGTAGAGGGTTTTTCAGTTACCAATCTCTGTAAGGATTGCTGCTCGGATGCTTCCAAATTTTTGACAAGATCTTGTAATGTGACAGGGCTGTTGTCCTTTAAATGAACCATAAACTCTTGGAAAAGTGAAAATGGATCAACTTGATCTAACAAAGTATGGAAAAGAGGATCCTCGTCCAACAAGTAATTTCCTTGGAAATGCTCAAATTCGTCAAAATCGTCAACCACATCAGCCGAGATTTCTCCACCCAAATCAGGTCCCCCATATTCGACGGCAAAGTCATCGACACCCTCATCATCATCGGCTTCCCAATCGATGCCATCATTCCAACCAGAGCCAGATAAATTAAATGTTTCACCGTCATACTCTTTTTCTAATTCCGCGCGAGCAGCTAATGCTTCAGGTAGTGTATTTAAAAGAGTTATCATGACTTTCATTATATTACCCCAAGAGTCTTGGATAGCAACAGCAACTTGTTGAGCTCCCAGTGAAATTACCGATAAAATAGCTACCAAACTCAACTTTTTATCATGCACACGAGTAAACGAAGGTATATTTTCAAACCATAACGCAAAGAATGGTAAAGTCCACTGATGCATTTCAAGTACCCCAAGAGACATCGATGGGTTATAATATAATGCATTGATTATAACCTCCAACAAAAATACGCGGTATGTTTGAGAAGTTGGCTTTTCAGTTACAAGTAAGAGATTACCAGCAACCTCAATAAACGCAGGCACATATTGATCCAAAAGGCCACGATAATTAAGCATTAAAAGTTCGGTTAGTTTACAAGCCGAAACACGGTCATTGACGGCCAGGTGCTCGCTATTAAAAACTTGCATGATAATATCAACCATAACGGCGATATAATCAGGACGGGAAGCAAATTCCTTTCCACCATACGTGATAAAGTTACTTAAGGCAGGAGTTGCCTCCTCTACAAACTCAATGCCAGACTCTTTCAACACCTTTTGAAGCTTTTCATACACGCCCCACATAATAGGGGATATCTCCTTAGAAGCAAAAGTGCAACCATCGATAATTTCAAACAACTCTGCATACACGTCAAAAATGTTGTTATCTAATACAAAATTAATCATTGGAAGTAAGATTGCTTCAATTTCACGTAAGACATCAACCGTGTTCTCGAGACTTAAAATCATTGTACTGAGAGTATTTAAAATGCCAATAGCCGCAATCGATTTATCATCAACTAAGGAGTCAAAATCATCTACGGTAGTAGATTCGTCCATGGTTTCTTGCATAAGCTTGACGAAGGTATTGCGAAGTTGTTTAGCCAATTGTGAAGCAAAAGGTGTTAACTCGTGACTAAAAGAACTTACAAATTCCTCCATACAAGAAGATAAAGCATCAATATCAACTTCATTCGCCAGAAATAGGAGATTTTGCATAATGATGGGTACATGGGCGGTCATAACATCGTGTACCTCCAGATGACGCATAAGTGGTTGCAAAGCTAAAGCAGCTTGAATTCTCACAGGTAAATCGTTATCTTGAAGACAATTCAAAACTGCCTGGTATGCATTCAAAAGCTGCGATTTATCACTCCAATCAATTTCTGAAAACCGATTGATCATTTCACAAGCTCGAGATCGTAAATAACCAACTGGGCTAGTAAATTCGGGCATAACGTGAGCGACAAGGAAATCTTGCATCATGCCTGCAACAGGGGAGTTCTTAGAAAGGATGGAATTAGATACAGCAGCAACCATACGAAGTGCACCTTCTTTCTGGCGAGGATTTTTTTCATTAGGAGGTGAAGCGGCGTATTGGTTCAGGATGTCACTGGCGAAGGAAAGAATACCCATGAACGTATATTTCTTGCGTTTCGATGCTAATTTCACAAGGAACCGTGAAGCAGCAACATCAGCAGAATTGAAATCATCATAGATATCAATATATTTGTGAATAAACTCTACTGGATCAAGTTCCCAAAGTTCTTCATCTTCTTCGCTCATACATAATTGAGGAAACACAAAGCTGCCAATCAATAGTTGAAGATGAGGCTTGAGGAGTGCCCAAGTGGACTTTGGCTTCACACACTCTTCATAGAAGCATCCCAAAAAATACAAAACACGGGGAGATAACCAGAGCTGACCTTGAGTCCAAAGAATAGTTTGTTGAATGTATGTCTCCAGAATGTTGGGAACAACATTTGTAATGAAGTTCTTTGCAAAAGCACGGTATTTGTTTGCAGAATCACCCACCAAAGAGCTAGGCTCTCCATATCTAGTGAATATTCTATTCAAAGAATAATACGCCCATTTTTTACATTTATGCCAAACATGAGATTGACGGACCTCTGGTTCAAGCGACATCAAAGATTCGGGGAGAGGTTTTTGCACCACTGCTAATAAAAGCTGGATCCAGGAAAGAATCATATCGTTAGCAAGTAACTCCGGAGGAAGCTCAAGGGCAATGACAGATTTAAATGTCTTTAAAATAAGACGAAGCATTTCGGCTGAATCATTGTCTTCAAGATTGATAAGACCCTGACCAAGTTGAAGAATAGTGGGGAAAAGTGCTGCGACTAACGGACCAATGTCACGTTGACGGTCATCCAAACGCCAGCGGTATACTTTAGCCAACTCATGAAAACAAATAAGACCAGCATACACCTCACAACGTTCGGTTGAGTGAACGAGGTTAGAAGTGTATTCGCTGAATCCGGGCCAATATTCGGGGAAATCGGTTGACAAGATGATATTAAGGATCGCCATCAAATGAGACCTTGTCGACATTGGGCTTTGCAAGAGCACCGGAAGAATGTTTTGCCTGAACAAAGCTTTTTGCTCTTCCGGAATATCCAAAGGTGATGGAGCATCATCGATACTAGACCAAGAACGAGATACCCGATTTTTTAAATAAATAACGGCTAAATTCAATAATGTTAGCTATAACATCTTCAAGACATGATAATGAATTAAATAGGAATTGAGTAAACAAATCAGGTTCTCAACCAAAAAAAAAAATAAATAAATAAATAAAAAGATGAGAATGCCTAAGAAAACAGAAGGATAATTAATTAAAAATGAAATTAATAGCTTTTTTTTGTGCTAATACAAAATAAAAAAAATTTTGAGATACAGTACGATAACATTATAACCTTTCATCACGTATTCAAAAGAGCTCTAACTAAGAATTATGCAAACAGCAAAAATTCTAGATACGGTTTCAAGGTAATTCCTATTTCTCAAACAATTCACACTTACCTGCCTGTTGAGTAGGCAAAGAAATTTCTTGACTACTTAAAAGTTGTAAAACCGCCAAAACAAAACTGGGCTCTTTTTCTAACTGTTTTAGTGAAAGTTCGGCCTTAGTGCGAGTGTTGGGATCAGCGCTCAAAGTCGCATCGAAATGCTCAACCAAAGACATTTTGCATCTGTCCGAAATCGCAAAATGAAATATAAAACTTTTAGTTTGCTGTGGTTACACAAAAAACTTCTACATACTGAGGAATACTTTCAAGGAAACTGAGTGTGCTATAAAATAATATGGTAAAAATCATAACGCACTCTCTTAGAGTGCAGAATATTTTAGCTACGCAGTTTGGTATCTGATTTAAGGATACGTAGAACTGCGGTGAGTTTTCCTTGTGATCTATTATATTGCAATACACATGTGATATAAGTAGCAACTGAGTATAGGTATTGTATTAACTAGGTTATAATGTTACCTACCACTAATATAGCTCATAACTGAACTGAGGAACGAGGTTCAGTTGGAACTCTATTTATAATATTTCTAAGTAATTGTTATCAACGGGTATCTATGAATATAGACGGATAGTTACCCGTGATGATCAATAAGCGGATCTTGACTAGTATTCCATATATGACATATAGTGATACGCAACATACTGTAACATAGCGTAGTGTACTTTTGCTGACAGAATATAGGATTTTTTACACATCAATAAGTGAGTAACGAAAATGTCAATGAAGAAATAAAAGTAATTAATACCAATTGCCTAATTTTCTGCTTGTTTTGCTCATTACCAACTGAGTATCCTTGACCAAATTTCTTGACATTTCATATGCTCTCCATGGAAAAGGAGTATGTTCATGCGATAATATTTTTAAATAATCGGTTTTCGAAATCCTTCACACTTTCTTCTCGTAGCTTCACACCAATATGCAACAAATTTATAAATTTAAGCTGTTCTCTAACTAAAAAAAATTAGTTATACATAGAACTATTTTAATTTTAATGCACATAGCATCTGTAGTCTAGTGGTTATGATTTCTGCTTTACACGCAGACGGTCCCAGGTTCGATCCCTGGTAGATGCATCGAATTTTTTTTTACTCTCTTGTTTTAGATATGATAGTTTATTTAAATTCGCTCAAATTAATTGAATAAATTACTGTAAGGTTAAGAAGTGTTTGATCCCTATCCAATGACTACAACTAAAAAACAATTTGAATGTAAATAAACTATATATTTGTGAAAAGGAGGTATATGATTGTCGTTATCGTCAAGCATAGTACATGATTTATCATCTTTATTTTAAACAAAGTGTCACAGTAGTTTTAGCCAACATACTGAGTGATTTGTTTGAGACGCATGTACTCATTGTAGCCGTGCTTAGATAAGCCAACACCTAATCCAGAGTGCTTCCATCCAATCCATGGAAGCTCGTGTGTAACAACATGATAGTTATTTAATGAGCACATACCTGCCTCAATGTTATTGCTGAAAAATTCAAGGGTTTTAGGATTTGTAGAAAAAACACCGGAACCAAGTCCATATTCAGAGTCATTAGCCAACTCCAATGCTTCCTCATTTGTATGGAATGTCTTCACAGCTAAGACAGGCCCAAAGATTTCCTCTCTCCAAATCTTGTTGTGAGTTTGCACATTCGTAAATACGGTGGGTGGAATAAAATAACCTTTTTGTTCAGATCTGGGAAGTCCACCTACTACACATTTACATCCTTCATTTATAGCTGATTGAATGTAGCTAACAATTTTTTCAAACTGGGTTTTGCTCACTACAGGGCCCAAGGTTACTTGAGGATCCAATCCATTTCCAATTATTAGTTTATTAGCTTCACTCACTAAGCCGCCAAGTACTTCATCCGCAACACTTTCATGAACGATCAAACGAGAAGCCGCAGTACAGGCTTCACCTTGATTAAAGAAAATAGCAAAGGCTGCAGAAGGAATAGCGAGAGAAAGATCCGCATCTTCACAAATTATTAGAGGTGACTTACCCCCAAGTTCAAGGGTTAACGGGACAATATTTTCAGCAGCAGCATGCATAATCTTTTTTCCGGTAGCCAAGGATCCTGTAAATGCTAGATAGGCAATCTTAGGATGACAGCTAAGTGCAGCTCCCGACTCTTTACCAGATCCAATGATAACATTCAAAACACCATCGGGCAAACCCGCTTCCTTGCAAATCAGTGCGAATTCAAGGCATGACCATGGGGCTAACTCTGAAGGTTTTAAAACTACGCAATTACCGCTTGCAATAGCTGGAACCAGCTTCCATAAAGCCATTTTCAGAGGGAAATTCCATGGAGTAATGACACCGATGACACCTCTAGGAAAACGTTTTTCAAATGCGCAAAATCCTGGATTGTTAGGTAAGGGAACCTTAACTGTAGGGTTGTCGGTTTCTGCCACTTCAGCATAATACTCAAACATGTCTGCGCAGCTATCTATATCGAACAATGCGTATGGGGTTGGCTTTCCACAGTTAATAGTATCTATTCCAGCAAGAAGTTCACGCTTTTCTCTCATCATTTTAGCTATCTTTCTCAAAACCAACCCACGTTGTTTGCCAGGCCATTTGGCCCATATTCCAGAACGAAAAGTGTTGTAAGCATTCTCCACAGCTGAATCGACATCTTTGGCAGAAGCATTTGCACAAGTGCCAATAATCTCCTCAGTTGCTGGATTGATTAAAGGGATGGGCTTCGCAGCTGGCTCGATAGGAGAAACGAATTTCCCATCTATAAACAGACTATTTTCAGGAGCTCGACGCGCTGAGATAATGTCACTTTGTATAACATTTAAATCTATAGTCATGATTAAAAAATTATATAGTGTTTAGACGAATCAATATTTGTCCGAATGCAAATTGATAAATGAAGAAGAAAACGATAGTATAACAGAAAATTAATGTAAAGTGACAGTAGGAATTAGAAACTAATTTAACGGTAAACAAGCTTCAAGTTTACAAATCACCAGATACTTATATACTTTTGAAACAACCAAGATCTCTTCATTGTGAAGGGAAGTGAACATTATAACCACTTTTCCAATTTGCGAAAAAGATAAATAATCTTAAATCGTCCTTAATGATTATCTCTCGGCTAACCAAATTTAGCTATCTAAACGGCTGTCTTGGAAGATCGGCCAGCTGTGCAGCACAAATGTTCATGGACTCAAATGCGGACGAAAGTCATTAGAATTGATACGAGAATGTAGGTATCCTCTCTTTCTCTTTTTTTACTTTAATACTGTGTCATTTGGTGATAAATTGCGATTTGTAGAAATAGCTAAACATCTATCGCCCATCTATGGTGTCGATGCCTGGCAGCGATTTTCGGCCAACAGTATCTATGGCAAAGTGAGCAAGATATTAGGGTATTAAGGAATGGAATGAACCCATAATTGAAAGAGAAGGAGAAGCTTATGAGGTTTCTAGTATTAGAAAAATATGATTGACTTTGAAGCCATTCACTAAGATAATGTAATATGCAAATCGTTCCCGAGCTTATATCCGGGCTTACAGGAAGAAACAGATTTATAAAAAAATCAATTGAATTACAACTTAGATAAACAATATTAAAACTAAATTTTTTGCTTGCATGTGTGTCATTATTTCAGTACTCTCAAAAGCCCATTTGGGTCACTTCGTAATAACTTTTAATATTCATGTACAATTTAAAGTGCTTCAGCACCATTAGAATCTGGTATAGCAGTCACCTTGGCTGAAGAGATAGATCCATGGGTACTGACTTGATCTTCAGATGTGCTGGAAAGAGATGAAGCAGTATTAGTTCGGCTGGTGTGCGGTTTTTCATTTTCCGCGGGAGGAGCTACACGATAGCGTCTGCGCCATTCTCTTGATCTTGTAAAAGCAGTTCGAAATTGTGTTTTCGCAGGCTGGGCCCAAAATGTGTCTGTAAAAGTCCATGGGCTAATTGACCATTTATCATCAATCCATGCAAGACCGTCGGGAGGCAGCAGTTGTGCAGTGGGCTCTGCAACAGGATCAGTGGATCCAGCATTTGTGAAGTTTGGAGGATCGGTTGGTAATGTGCGGTTCAGCCAGCCTACGCCAACCCAATACCGTTGGTGTTCAATTAAATATAAGCATTTTTCAGTGGGATCAGAAGACTCTTTGTCAGTTAATGTATTGTTGGTATGATTACTATGAACCACATAAGGACTACTTCCAATAACCTTTAGTAAATGGGTGGCAGGACTCTCCTTCTTTTCGGGTGAAGAAACAGATGGCTGTTTATTTTCTGCAGAAGGCGCAGGGGGTTCGTTGGAAGAGGGTTGGGGAACTGGTTTTGCAGGTTCCTTCGTCTTTCCGATTACAAATTTTTCATACAAAAGATTAAAAAATGAAATTCTCCGAATGCAAAATAAAACAGCCTGTAGCGGGGGTGAATGCCATGCCAAAAACACGCTAGATAGTACAATAAATAAAGCTTGGGTAGGTAGACAAAATATCAAAATTGACATAACTATTGGCAAATAAAAGAAGAATAAAGTGTTAGATCTTCTTGAGTATTCGTGCAGGTGAACAAGCGGTTCAAGATACGCATCCAAAAGAGTGAAATTAGAATCAAGTTGCTCATTTTTTAATTTAGCATTCACGATCTCGTTTGATCCTGATTCACTTGATACTTCATCTTTCTTGGCCAGTTCAGTTACGATGTGCGAGATAGATAATCTTTCACGACGCTTATTTTGCTCGGCGTTCTTTTCTTTTTCTTCTGTTACAGATGGCTTAGTAGCTTCATTACTTTTTACTCCAGCTGGTTCATTCTCGCCTTCTACAGACGGTGACTGTGAAGCTTGTTGTTCTTTTACCTCCGTCTTGAGTGTCGTAGTTTTCGGTTGTGACCAACGTCTTTGTAGCATTTGAAATCCACTCATAAGGTTCTGAGCATCGGCCTCTAAAGTATTTTTTAGCGTATTCCACTCACCATCTTCTCGAGTTTCAGATGGTTTAGCAGTCTCTTCACTCGTCTTAGCACTCGTGCTTACTGCTTCAGATGCTTTAAGTGTATTTTTTCTATCATCCGGTTCCAAGGTGTCCAGAGAAGTAAACCAAAACAGCCAAGCTGCAACAGAACATGCAAGAGTTGGTCGAGGATACAAAATGATCAACCAAGTAAAAAAAAGAGTAGTTAGGCAATAATACCAAGGAGCAGTCCAAAGCAGTACCTTCAGAATTAAATCAAAGGCATCGGATCCAGTGGACTTTGCCCATAGCTTGGAGTTGTCTGGTTCGGAGAACAAATGTGCGCGAATCATTTTGCAAAGACAATCTTATTTAAAATTCATTAATTCTTTCAAATAAAAGCGATTTTTTCATATCAAATTGAATTAGATAGGCCTTGATTTTATAAGCAAAGGCTACAATCTCTCAAGTAAACTTTCGGAAACAGTCCTGAACGGTTTATACGAGCATGAGCATAAATTATACGTTAATGTGTATGATGAAAAGGTAAATTCAAATTTTAGATTGTTGTATAAATGAAAAATGAGTTGATTGCCCTAATACAATGCACTGGTCAATTTACAGGTTCTTAAGTGTTGGTATATGAAGAATAGATGTTTGCGTGAGGTATACAACTAAAATCTCAGAATGGGCTATTTATGAATAATTACATCAAACCAATTATTAAAATCATATAAAAATTTTGAAAACCAAATGGATTGGAACTAGCTAATAAGTGTCAATAATTCGAATTTGCCATGGTCATTTGGAGGCAAATGAAAATACTATTCTACTCAGTTTACAATAAACTCATATTAAGAACTTGTGTAACGATTGTTCTGTGTAGATTATTATTTTATTTCATAGAAACACTTAAGTAATTTGTCTTAGTTTATGATTTTAAGCGAGTCTGTATGCTCATTTTTCAAAATACGAAAAGAAATTGTGTTTATGCAGATTGTAGATAAAAAATAGCAAAACCAAATTTGTCTGCTTTAAATAAAGTGTTTAGAGATTGAATGGATAAGGAATTTCGAATCTAGGCTGGAAATAAGAAAATGAAATTAAGATTAAGAGTTAATAGGGTTATGCAAAATCGAATAATAGGAGATTCGCTCAGCAAACAGGAGTAGATGATACAGCGAGAGAACCCTCTACTTTCTCAGCAATCGAAGCAGATACGGTTTTACTAAGAGCAGCTTTAGGCTTCGCACTTTGTTCAGCCTTGGATTCGGTCTCAGGTTCACGAATCATAATCTCAAGAGGAACCTTTTGGTTGTCACGAGTTAAGTAGATACTTTGTTGGTAAACAAATCCAAAATGTTCGTAAATTGGACGATTATGAAGATGGCTCGACTCTAAATAGATAGGGAGACCTTCCTGATCGCAGATGTTAAAGATAGGCTCAATAAGCTTTCGCAAATAGCCCTTTCCCTGCTCTTTGCTGCTGACACCAACATAGACCAAATACCAAGAATGGTCATCACGCTCTTTCAAAACGTCGGCTTTCGTGTCATTGAGAATAGGAAGAAATTCATTGAAGAAACGCTTACGACCCTCTCCGTCTAGTTTATACTTAAGGCGCCATAAACCACTACGAAGAATGGAATACCAATCATCCATGTTATTCCCAGGTCCCATCCATAAAGAAATTCCAGCAAAATCGCCGACTTCCAGAACAAGGCCGCGAATAATGTGCGCATATACAATATACTCAAACATCTCCGTCATCAATTTTTTAAATTGCTGTTCATTCGTAGTATGACAAAGGTAGACGCAGACAGGGTCATCGAAGAAGGCATCTACTAAAGTAGCAGCAGCTTTTTTGTAATCCTTAGCTTCAACTCGTTTAGCGGCCATGATTTAGACTTAAGATAAAGTAAGAAGCAGTACTTAAAGAGTAATGTACTTAGACAGCACTAACGCAAAATATAAATACAAGTCTGTTCTAAATAAAACAAAAATGTATCGATGAGTGATTCCAGCACAATTTGGCAAACTAGAAAGAGCAATTGGTAATTCGCGATAATCTTCTACTGTCGTTTAAGAAGCTGTGATTGTTCACGTTTGCTTTGAAGCAATTAGAAGCGAGATTTTCATCATATATATACCAGTAAATTACAAGAAATTTGGCATGATCTTTCGGCGAGCTAAGTTCATTGCCGTAGTTCAATGAAGATTCCCTTAAGCAATGGTAGCCAAAGTTTTTCGCCTACCACTTAACCCGTGCTATCTTGGCCGACGGGCATATATTCGGCCATAGCTTGCGATAGTTGTCCATGGAGAAGCGCTTTGTTTGTACGCTGGGAATACGCATTAGGGCGCGCAACTCTAATCAACGATTGAGAAATTAAAGGAGAATACCGTAAAGCCGTATATGGCTGCGATAGGATTTATTGGTACTCATTTGAGAAAACACAGTAAAGCTCTTTAAGTATATGAATCAAGACACGTGCTACATTGTTGTTTGTAGAGATGTTTGAAAATTGATCGATGCTGGTAAACAAAAGTATGGCTGCTCTAATTTGAGTTTCCTAAAGGTTACCTTACTAAGCTAACTTATCTATATAAAATTTCCAAACGGTATGAGAAATTCAAAAAACACTTGGTATGCGTTGTTGGAAAAATCAATCAACCCAAACAAAGGTGCAGTATATAGCAAATTTCATTTAGTATTTTTTTTTGTGAAATTTAATTTCAAAGATTATTTTATCTTTTTCTTGAGGAACTTGTATAGTTATTTTCATACTTTTATGCAGAAATCTGTAAAGAAATCATTGTGCGAATTTTAATAAGCTAGTCCAGAAAGCTGACAGGAAACTGTTCAAGTCATAACATAGCATGTTTTTTACTTGTACAGTTTTCTTCATACAACAAAATATGTACGGTAGTTCTTACTCCTATCATCTTTTTTTAATCAAAGTCCATCTAACAATTTGATAAAAAACCGCATTTCTATTGAACAGTAAAGATAGAAAAGTTTGTATATAAAAAAAAAATAAAACGAACATATCCATTATCATTAAACTCCAAAAAATATAAAAGCCAATAACCCTACTAGAGCATGCTGACAATTTTATCAAGGGCAGCCAGTAATTCTTCATCTTGCCAACGTTTGCCAACAAGTTGCAAACTTACGGGAGCATCCAAATAGTCTTCAGGGGAATATGTTTCATAATTTGCTGCGTCTTGTTCATTCATCGGTATGTATGACTCATCTTTAACATCGAGCTTAGGATCAACAGTGGTCACAGGAAATACTACGGCAGGCAAATCAAGCAAGTTCCAAACAGATGTGTATGTCCAATATTTTGCCTCCCCTAATTTAGGAGCAGGGCTAGGTCCCACTGGAGTCAGTAAAACGTCAACTCCATATGCTTGAAGGTGCTTCAAATAACGATTGCGATATTCATCTCTAGCAGCAGTCAATTTCCATACGGCCGTAATGTCATGAGGTTTAACATTGGGTTGATGCATAATCCATTCAGTTAAAGGCAAAATTGGTTCTCCCACCTTGTTAAACAAATCGTAATAAACCTTTCCGCCATCAAGCCAGTACATTTCGCTAATAAGATCCCATGAATATTTGTGATCCAAAGGTTCTACATCTACTAAATCAAAATCGGGATTTTTAGAAAGTTGATCAATAGCCATTTGCATGGCTCGAGCAACAGGCGGTTGAGGATTCACAACATTGTCACTACGCATTATACCAACTTTGAGCGTTTTAGGAGGGGCAACTGAACGCCAGGGCATTGGTAACAACGATGCATCATCAAGCCAAGGTTGGCTATCGATACAAGCTTTCATAAAGAGATTCATGTCACGAACGCTGCGACCAAGTGGACCCACTACGCCGAGAATGGTCTCTTGACCACTAACAGCGCCTTGGCAACCCTTGCGTGATAATCTCAAGGTACTAGGGCGAAGGCCAAAAAGCCCATTGTTAGCGGCAGGAGACCTAATCGACCCTCCAATATCACTACCTATGCCAAGCACCGACGCCTTAATGCCTAACAAAGCACCTTCTCCGCCAGAGGAACCACCTGGTGTGAGCTTTCGATTGAAAGGGTTGACGGTTACACCCGTAAGGTTACTAGATGTTTCCAAATGCATGATAGCTTGAGGCTGGGGGGTTCTGCAATAGAAAACAGCACCAGCTTTGCGAACGGTGGCAACTAGATCACTATCTTTCTCAGCAATAATGTTGGCTTTCGCTAGAAAACTAGCTGTAGCAGTGTGATTTTTGATAGAAATATGCTCTTTCACCGAAACTGGCACTCCATGAAGGGGGCCGACCAAAGATCCCGTCTTTGCATAGTACTCGTCAAGCTCAGCGGCCCTAGCTAAAGCTTCCTCGTAGAAGAGTTCATTCACACAATTGACAAGTTGTTGAGCAATGGCTGCACGCTTACAAAATGCAGTGACTAACTCCACACTCGTGACTTTTCTATCCTTAATCATTTCGGCCAATGCTGTCGCATCATATTTTTCAGTGAGTTCGATCTCCTTCGGTGTAAGGAGACCACACTCACTTGGAATTTTGGTAACATTCAAAACGGTATCCTTAGGTAGTGTTTTAATTTTGAAAGGTTCAGGAATACTACCATCTCGATGGGCACAGTATTTGGCAGCAATTTGTCTCCAATCGATCGTCATTGTGAATAGGAAACTGTTGGATTGAATGAAAGTAAATTAAAATGCTCAGTTGAATGTATGGATGATGAAGTATATATAAACCAATAGCACATGCAACGTTGCAAGCAATGGATTTTAGTCAAAGAGGCCAAGGAATACTGACAAAAGTCAAACCAATATCAAAAATTGTTGAATTAACAAAGCACAATTTCAGATATACTTCCTACGGGTTAGGAACCTATCTCTTTAAATAGTGCTTTTCTCATACTCAGTATCTATAAGCTTGACGCATCTTTGCCATTCAAATGATAATCAAGTACCAAACGTATTATGGATAACGGCCAACTTTTCAATGAACTTAGTTATCCAGAACCTTTGCCCGCCTATATATTTTACCCGATCGCTAGATACTCCACAACCCTTGTCGCATTTTATCTACTGTACAACGTGGTCAGATTAAGCAAACAAGTTACTTCAAAGGAGTAAACGGAGCTTCGGTATTTGAGATGCTATCCAGCAAAATGATAAAGAAAATGTAGAATTATCGGCGAGTAAGGGTAAATAATCGGAGGAAACTAGAAAAGTCTTTCTACTTTTCGGTTGAAGATGGTATGAATTTGCAATTAGAAGAAGTCCAATGAACTGTGCTGTAAGAAGCGAACAGGTTGTCCGTATCTAACTAAAAACGGAAACCAAAAAATGTTGTAAAATGCAAATGAGTGATTCCGGGGGTTTCTTTACAAATAGTAGACTAAAGGGACCTTGAGTCATGATTGCAGACAGGGTTTTATCAATAACAAATGCGCAAACACAGCATGCGACGATAAAGATGAAGCAGCGTGTATGTTTAGAATGAAGAATCGAAATTTAATCATGGTAAACTAATTTTTATCAGTATAGTTAATACAAAGTTGCAAGATTGACCGGCTGACTCTGGTTGTGAAAAGCACATTCAAAGAAATGATAACACATTTCAATATGAAAATTCAATCAGATTTTGTTGATATAAACAAATATAAAAAAAAGAGTACTCTTTCTATGCTTTCCGTCGTAACTCTCAAAAACAGAAAATTCCACTTTTTCAAAAATTAAATAAATAAATGTAATTTCAGTTCTTTGAAAACTAACTTCTCTCATTCAAAACACCAAAGACGCACTTTGATTGCTTCTGGTATTTTATCACAATCACCTTGACTGTACACCCTTTCATTGAGACATGCTCGTTGATGTGTTATGGCGTAGCAAACTATGACTTAGTTATCTTAATGATGATGCTTTATGAAGCCAAATCACATGAGTTTTAGATTAGCATATTTCAGCTAGACTTTTCTCCTTGAACCAGTATCATCAATACGGGGGAATTAGAGTATGTCAATAACTGATAGCTTTATTTCGAATTCTTCAATTTTCGACCTTCACCTTTTTAAGTATGCGATAATCAAATTGTCGCTTAACCTCCACAAAATCTCAACCATTTTTGCATCAGTTTACTTTTTTGAGCAAAAATTACCTTAACTGCGTTCAGTGCGTAGAAAACCAGAAATTTCTTACGGTGGTACGGAAACCATCGTTATCGACAAATATCCAACTTGAATGAAGGCTTTCCAACTAAATTATTTGACAGCAATACCATTTTTATATACTCTATCTTTTAATTGTAAAGTAAATGTTAGTAATTCACGACATAACTACACTTACTGTGATTTGCATCACATGTATGATACGTGTCAGTTTTGCAGGACCGTTCTATGTGTAACAGAAGTCGGGCCCAAACAACTATGAATTGGATCTTCCAGATTCAATCAAGCACATGTTTCCATCTACTTTTCATGTTTCTCACCTAGAAAAGTATCGACATAATTCAGAACTCAATTACGCTACCATTGATGAATCCGACATAGGAACAATTCTCCATATCCTAGAACATAAAAATAGAGAACAAGTACTCTATTTAAACGTTAAGTACATTTCGAATCTAAATCCGAGTACTATTATGTCAGGATGGACTACATTAGCTACAGCGCTACAAGCGGACAAAGCAATTGTCAATGATTATATTAAAAACAATAATCTAAATATTTGAGAACATATGACTTATCCTCAGATTTACATAGAAAATCTTGGGGAGGGCAATGTCAGCTATACTACACTATATATTAAATCACAAGGAAAACTCACCGCAGTTCTGCGTGTCGTTAAAACAGATACCAAACTGCGTAGTTAACATTATTAAAATATAGCATATTGGAGCCGAATCTCGCATTGTGTTTTACCGGAACCTTGAGTATTAACGCAAAATAAACTTTTGGTAGAACTTTCCAGATGATCTGCAAAAGATTAATAAGGAGGATCACAGCTTCAACTGAAGCTACTGAGCACTTGCCCAAAACGAACAAGTTTTGACGGAAATATATTGGCATTAACCACAGTTTTTGTATTTGTTAGGCTTTTTTTTAAAATCATTTTGCATTCTTTCACATGGCTACCAAACTGAAATCCGCCAAGTCAATCGTGCCTCTTTTGGATCGTATTCTGGTTCAACGTATCAAGGCCGACACCAAAACCGCTTCTGGTATCTTTCTACCTGAGAAGAGCGTTGAAAAGTTATCCGAAGGTCGTGTTATTTCCGTCGGAAAGGGCGGTTATAACAAGGAAGGTAAACTGGCTCAACCCAGCGTAGCCGTTGGTGATCGTGTCTTGCTGCCTGCTTATGGTGGAAGCAACATCAAGGTGGGCGAAGAGGAGTATTCGTTGTACCGTGATCACGAGTTGTTGGCTATCATCAAGGAATAAATTAATTAATGGGTAATTTTTTCTTCGTCAGCCACTGCCTATTAAGCATACTAAAAAAAAAGCTGTTGGACGCAAAAACATCTTTTGTTATTGTTCTTGCAGCAAATTACGATAAACTGGTACAAGATGGCTTTTTTAACAGCTCTAATTTTAAGGACGATTGCACTCAGATTTAAATGTGATGTAAATGCGGACATTTTTAAAGAAAATGACAGTGATTATGCGTTTGATGATCGATGTCATTTCTCTTTTATTTTTTTGTAAAGAAGATTTTGAGTTCGTGTTTTATGAGTCTAACCCTTCACCTGAATTTTAACGATTTCAGTTTAAAATGCGAGTGTTCTCCACATAGTTTAATTACGAACCCTTTTTTCCAACATTAAAAACTGTTAATTTTATAAGTTTTCTATATCCTTTCCCAAGTAGCCCAAATGTATAAACAAGTAAAGCGAACACCAGTAGGTAGTGAAAAAATTACCAGCGTCCTATAACGGTCGCATTTGCCCATGGCGTGTTACAATTTATACAATTAACATGAGCTAAATGCTTGCAACAGTAAACATGCAAGCAGTAGCCACAATCACATACATATCCCTATAAGGTATTCAGTTAGTAAGTTTGCATTTGTGATATGTATCTTACAGCAATTACAATTTCGCGACAAGCGTTGCATTCGTATAAATTGCTCTCGTATTCGTTGTGTAAATAAGCATCCAATTCAGCTAACGCATGATTCGTAAATGTCCAAATACCCTCTCTCTGTCTTAGCCATCCATCACGTTCAAACGTATGTAAGTGAGACTCAATAACACTAGGTGCCAATCCCATTTCTTTTCTCGATAATTTTTGGATTTGCAGAGTCGTTAATGAATATTGGTAATCATCACACTTCATGATCCATTCGATTATCTTTCTCATAAGTTCTATCTGAACAGGAGGGTAAGGAGTAGCCATTTGGGATACTGGGTCTCCAGATAAATTCTGAAAGTGCAGCGTTAATCTTCCATCCAGTTGATCCTGTACTCGTTTTATCTTAAAATCGAAATTGTGCAAAGAATTGTTCAATTCATTTATTACATCTTCTACAGTTGCCGTTTCTCCATACTGCTCTTGAACAAGTTCACGAACTTGTTCATTATCAACACCAGCTGTGCGACACATTATATATTGAAGAATGAATTTATGCTTGTCAGATAATCCATCTTGTCTCTCTTTCTCCATACCGTTTATTCCTTTTTTTGTATTTCTACTATTTTGATTACTAATTGACGCGTTAATTGACCAATGCAAATTTAAACAAACACGCACAAAACGCCTAGCTTCCTTTCAATTTTTTATCAAATTTTTATGGTCGTTTCGATTTTTTGTCTTAAAATAGTCCGTTCATATATTGACAATCATGAAACATACAGTGTAATGGTATATGTTGGTAGTAGATGAAATCAGTATTCAGTGTGAAACAAAATTTGATTACCATTAAATACGCGCAGCTAGAACAATTTGTGAAAAGCAGCAGATATTCCTTTCTTTTTTTTAAAAAAAATTTATGCTATATATTTTTGTGAAATTTCTTTCTTTATCCTTTTCTTTCTATTGTTTACGCACATAAACATGGTTAGAAAACATACAGATGCAAGCAATGGAACAAGAACATTTATTATATTTATTTTAAAAAAAAAAAAACAGCATATTTTTCTACTGATCATCTTATTGTACCACGCACATTTAGCTTTCAAGTATTTTATAACACTACGAGTTAAACGTACATCAAGAATAGGAAACTAAGAGATAACCTTTTGCAGTTTTTGAATAAGGGAAAGTTAGAAAGAATACACATATTTTTCGTAAAATGTAAACCCTGTTCGTGAAAGTTTACTTTTCGTTGAATTTAGAATAATTGTTTATAATTAATGTTGACTTATTAGCTTACTAGAATGCTTGAATTCGGGTTTATAAGAGTTCAGTCGTAAATTTTATCACTTGAATTGTCAATTGATAGATTAAAGTCCAATTGCGAGTATGCGCGATTGCAGATTTCATGAACAACCCTATATTCAGAGTCATGCAGTTAAATCATTTTCTTGGGAATAAAAACTCTTAACGATGCTGAATGTACTTTTTAAAGTAGATATATATGAATTAAATTAGGAAAGTGTGGTTTATTTGTTTGCGGACCCAAACATACAGTACTAGTCAACTTATATTATAGTCAGTCGATGTTAACCAAATCCAACTACTCTAAGAACTGTTGAAAATACGGTATTGGAAGCAAATTCAGCTTAATTTGTATGAGAGTTTAGGACGAATGTAGTTATTTAGTTGATTTATAAATTACTTTAAAACTGAATGGATGAAGTATGTGCTGCTCCAGCGCCCAAAAAGATGGTCGCGAAATCACTCGTCTTGAACACGTTCAGGAAAGCCTCTGTAAAAGAAGTTGTTGAACTAAAGAAACCTTGGAAAAAGGTTTTATGGAGGAAACAAGATTACCCAGATAACTTCATTGATGAATCTTTTTTGAATGGCTTACAACGAAATGTTAACATTCAAGTCACTGACTTTTGGTCTTTAGTGGCCGATAGTTTACCTGTCTCCCAGCATCTATCAAGCGTAGTTATATTTGCCTCGGTTTTCGTTTCGATCTATAGGAACCAGTTATCTTGTGCGCTTGTTGGTTTCGTGTCAAATGTTTCTGCGGTCGCGGCATTCATTTTGTGGGATTTTGTGTTGAGAAAGCCTTGTAACAATAGAACTTTTCCTAATTACATGGGGATCGTTAAATCTTGTATATTAATTGTTCTTACGCTTGCTGGTCTATCGCCAATTCTAATGTCATTAACAAAATCTACCTCTCCTGACTCAGTTTGGGCTATTGCTGTTTGGCTTTTCCTTGCGAACGTATTTTTTCATGAATATACGACGGAAACTATCAGACCTCATGTCAGGTACGTCTTTGGAAACTTCATCGTAATTAATTCCATTTCTAATTATTTTTCTTTTTAGGCTACACAATTCTTTATCAACAAATGCGGCGCTGAGTGCATCTGTTGTTCTAGCTTCACGACTGGAAAAGTCAATTAATGTATTTTTTTTTATTCTTTTTGCCGTTCATTGGTTTGCACTATTCCCCATTTTTCGCAAATACATTCATGTAAGAAGCAATTTATTGGCCTTTTCTTTTATTTAACCAATTACAGGTTTTCTCTTTTTACGCTGACATGCTTATGACCCTCGTATTGATCATAAGTGCATATATTGCTTTGAATGCTGTTGCATCTGTTGTTATTGCGTTTGTCTTTCTTTCATTAATATTTTTCATTTCGTTTATATGTCCCATTTGGTTTATTAAGCTTCAAAGATTTAAAAAGTATGTAATTATTTTATTTTATTATTTCTTTCTAAATTCTCACATATATATCTTAGTGAAATTCACGGTCCCTGGGATATTGCATTACCAAAGCTAGGTCCAAGTAAGGGCTAGCCTAATTCGCGAGCTTGCTTTTAATTGACTACGTTTTGCGAAAAAATATATTATTTTTTTTACGACTGGCCGTCTTTCAGTCTAATCCTTCATGATGGCATGACATGTCTTGTATCCAAACTTGATTTCCCTCTCTTTAGAGTTGAATGATTTTAATTAAATGGAAATTTATGTCGCTCTTTCCTCTGTAGTTTTATTCCACCACCAACTAAAAGTATACTACAATTCAATTTCAAAGTTGGTAACGAATAATATGTTTTAACCATAGTACAATAAAATGCTATGCATTTTTACACAAATCTCTAATTATATGTAATAATCCAACCTTTTTCTTTTACAACTACGCAGATTCAGGTTTTTTGAAAGTAAATCATAATAAGTCGTATACGACTCATATATATCAACGAAAGCATTACAAACGAATAATAAAGCATAGCTCGTCGAAAATAACTATATATCACTTGATAATCAGTCTACTATTGTTCAATTCACCAATATTCTTATAACGACATAACATACTTAGATCTATTACCCAAGTCCCACCTACTCAATCATCGTCCATGTCTTCTAAACTTGTAGATGCAATCAACGAAGTAGCAGTTTCTAACAAGGATAAAATTGAATTAGATGGAATAAAAGATGATTCCTTTGACGGACACCTGAGTATCACTGAAGCAACTTACGATGTTGATACATTTTTGAAGCCTTCTCCAGCCTTATCGAAGGACTGGATTCGAAAGTTGCAAAAAAAATGGGATAGGGAAATTACATATAAAGGACTATATGAGTATCCCGAGACTTTAGCTCGTACGCAAATTCGCTTTCAAAGACATGGCCTGGAGGGTAAAATTATGGGCTACAAAGAGGTTCCTGAATTAATAGAAGACCTTAATTCTAAAAATTCGTCAAGTTTCTTACGAAAACCATCTTCGAAAAATGAATTCGTTCGTGGAAGCACAAGCAACATTCCTTTTCTGGCAGATGACTCTGATGTCGATGCTATAGCAGGCGAACCATCCGTGAAAATGGCTCTATACGGTGAAGATGGTTTGTTGCAAGTACCGCCAGGGTTCTCCCGAGGGCTTTCCATGACAGCGACATCCACGACTGACAATTTGAACGATGAATTTGACCCCGAAAAATGGGATACTAAGAAAGTGAAAAGCTCGAATCGTAACTTTGTCACCATTCATGAGTTGAATGAACACCTAAAAAATGTCAATTCTAAACATTCTGAAATTGATGATCTACTACCTGACAAAAGAAGCATCGTTTCTCTACCGCCTTCTACTTTGAACTTGCATAAGCAACCAGACTATGCTCATGTTGTAGATAGTAGTGCACCAATAGAAAATTTTCAACAACTCGTTCCGGAAATGGCTCTTGACTTTCCTTTTGAACTCGATAATTTTCAAAAGGAGGCTATTTATCATCTTGAAATGGGTGACTCTGTCTTTGTTGCTGCTCACACCAGTGCTGGAAAAACGGTAGTAGCTGAATATGCAATTGCTTTGGCACAAAAACATATGACGAAGGCTATATATACTTCACCCATTAAAGCACTATCTAATCAAAAGTTTAGAGATTTCAAACATAAATTTGAAGACGTTGGAATTTTAACTGGTGATGTCCAAGTAAATCCAGAAGGCTCATGCCTTCTTATGACAACAGAAATTTTACGAAGCATGTTGTATAGAGGTGCTGACTTAATTCGTGATGTTGAGTTTGTTATCTTTGACGAAGTTCATTATGTGAATGATTTAGAAAGAGGTGTAGTTTGGGAGGAAGTTATTATTATGCTTCCTCCTCATGTAACTTTGATTCTTTTATCTGCTACCGTCCCTAACACCAAAGAGTTTGCTTCTTGGGTTGGACGAACAAAGAAAAAGAACATTTATGTTATCTCAACTTTGAAGCGACCAGTGCCCTTAGAGCATTATCTCTGGGTGAAACAGAACATGTTTAAAATCGTTGATCAGCACGGTCGGTTTTTGATGGATGGCTACAAATCCGCAAACGATGCACTGAAAAAGCCTGATAAACCTGTTATAGCTAAGGATAATAAGAACTCAGCTAGGGGTCGGGGTGCCGCTAGAGGCAGAGGCGTTCAAACGAATATGATGCGTGGCAGAGGAAGCGCAAAGTCTGTTGAAAGAAGAGATGCTAACACTTGGGTTCACTTAATTGGTCATTTACATAAGCAAAATCTTTTGCCTGTAATAGTATTTGTATTTTCGAAGAAACGCTGTGAGGAATACGTAGATACACTTACTAACCGTGATTTAAATAATCATCAGGAAAAAAGTGAAGTGCACGTTGTTATTGAAAAGGCCGTTGCTCGATTAAAAAAAGAAGATCGATTGCTTCCTCAAATCGGTCGTATGCGAGAAATGCTTTCTCGTGGTTTAGCCGTTCATCATGGCGGACTGTTACCCATCATCAAGGAAATAGTAGAAATCCTTTTTCAAAGAGGGTTGGTGAAGGTTCTGTTTGCTACTGAGACCTTTGCAATGGGTGTAAATATGCCTGCAAAATCGGTGGTTTTTTCCGGTACACAAAAGCATGATGGACGGAACTTCCGTGATCTTCTTCCCGGAGAGTATACACAATGCTCTGGACGCGCTGGACGCCGTGGTCTTGATGTCACTGGTACAGTTATTATATTATCGCGTTCAGAACTTCCTGACACAGCTTCGTTGAGACACATGATTATGGGGCCTTCGTCTAAGCTTATAAGTCAATTTCGCTTAACATATAATATGATACTTAACCTCCTACGTGTAGAGACGCTTAGAATTGAAGACATGATTAAACGCAGCTTTAGTGAAAACGTTAACCAAACATTGGTGCCTCAGCACGAGGAAAAAATAAAAAGCTTTGAAGAAAAGTTGTCGGCTTTAAAGAAGGAAATGTCTGATGTTGATTTGAAAGAAATTAAAAGTTGTTTATTGAGCAGTGAATCTTTTAAAGAGTATACCAAAAAAATGCACTTCCGAGCAATAACTACTGCAAATGGCAAAAGAATATTTAAAGATGGAAGAGTCATTGTTTTTCAACAACTTGATTTTACTCGCACTGTTGGAGTTCTACTCGGAACATCCATTAGAACCAATGCTTCAGACTGTACACTGGAAGTTGCATATTTAAATCCACAGAACAACCTCAAACGACCATCGGATTTACTTGCTTTTGCTGACGCGTTCAATGATGTTTATGATAACGCTATCTTTGATGAATCAAACCAATTCAAGTATGGCCTTATCAATCTTTCCGGTATTGAAAGAGTCTGCAATACGATCCTTCGAATTGATTCTGGTGGAATTAGAGACCGTCGAGGGGGGGCTTTTCGAAAACTTAGTGAACAATTTGCATCAATTAAAAAGTTTTCCGACCTGCTTTTTGAAGAAGTTAATTGGAGTAAAGTCAGAGACTTTGAATTTTGTGAAGCTTTCGAAAAACGAAATTTTCTTCAGAACAAGTTATCCGGAAATCCAATTATCTCGACTCCAAACTTTCTTACTCATTTCGCCTTAGCTTACCAAGAGTATGAATTGGAAAGCAATATCGATAACTTATCTTCCTATATTTCCGATCAAAACCTAGAGTTACTGCCTGATTACGAACAACGGATAAAAGTATTGCAAGAACTAGGATATATTGACGCAGAGCGAACTGTTTTACTAAAGGGAAGAGTCGCATGTGAAATTAATTCCACCAGTGAATTGGTATTAACAGAGTTGATTTTGGAAAACAGTTTGGCGGACTTTTCTTGTGAAGAGACAATAGCATTGTTGTCTGCATTTGTTTTCGATGAGAAAACGGAGGTTGAACCCACAATTTCTCCTCATTTACAAAAAGGAAAGGAAATGATACTATCAGTGGCCGAGAAAGTTAATCAAATTCAAGAGCACTATCAGGTATTGTATTTTAATGAAGGTAATGATTTTGAATCACAACCACGATTTGGTTTAATGGAGGTTTGCTACGAGTGGGCTAGAGGGATGTCTTTCAACCGTATCACAGACTTAACAGACGTTTTAGAAGGATCGATTGTAAGAACAATTATAAGACTTGATGAAGTTCTACGTGAATGCAGAGGAGCAGCCCGTGTCGTCGGCGATTCTTCCATGTATACGAAGATGGAAGAGTGTCAAAATCTAATTCGCAGAAACATAGTCTTCTGCCCTTCACTGTATATGTGAATTTAATAGTTATATATATTTGTAGATTTAAATGATATTCATATGAAATTTTATGTGTTTTTCACGAATTTTATTTGTCTTAAAAGTCTTCGTATTCCACCTTGCAAAGTTTAACACCACCACATATTTACAAAGATTAGCATTGCAAGAGAATTGCGTTTCTAATATGTCTCATGGACCAAAAGGTGATATAAATAAACAAGAATGGGAGGATGTTGAATTTCCAAGCATCTGTGAACGTTGTTTGGGCGACAATTCATATGTTCGTATGACTAAGGAGCCACTTGGACAAGAATGTAAAATTTGCTCAAAACCTTGTACAATCTTTCGGTGGATAAAAGAACGCGGCCAAAAGCCTGGAAAAACTCAAATTTGTGTTGGTTGCGCCAGATATAAGAACTGCTGTCAGAGTTGCATGCTTGATTTGCAATTTGGTTTACCGGTAAGTTCAATATTTCATTCAACTATAATAGTCAGCTAACGTTCCATGAAGATTGCCCTGAGGGATGCAGCCCTAAAACTGGTCGAAAGCGGTCCCACTAACGATATTAATCGCGAATTCTTTGCTCAAAATCAACAACGCCTGTTAAGTAATGGCGAAACGGCCTACGATAGCCAGGAAGCAAGCGCCGCTGCAAGAAATCTTGTTAAAAAGGTAGAAAAACGAGAATTACATTCAAGACCTCCTAAGCGAAAATTAGATGATGTTGAGTCTAAGCAAATATTAAAGGAGGCTCGAGCATCTGATGCATCTTTAAATGCAGAACGCCCATTATTTCCGGTTAAAAAAATTATTAATGGGAATGTTTCCTTGTCTATTAATATGGAACCTCCTAAAGATAAAAAAATCGTAAGTGCGACTTAAAAGTAATTTAAGCTTGATGGCGCATTGTATTGTGCTAACATTTAGGCATCCCTTTTCCTTATTGGCGTCGAAGATGAACTAGCTGACTATAAAATTCGTAAACATTTTGAACAATATGGGCCTCTTAAATCAGTTGTGTGTTCTCATCGAGCAAAATGCGCATTCGTAAACTTTAAAACTCGTTCTAGTGCTGAGATTGCGGCGGCGGCATCTCCCGATGGAAATGTTGTTATAGAGGGGTTTCGACTGAAAGTTCAATGGGGAAAACCTCGTTCTCTTGGAGGACCTGAGGGTGAAGTACGAAACGCAAAGTTGGCAGACCTTGTGATGCGAGGTTCATCCCATGGAAATAAAACCTCCCAAAAATCTACGATTAAAAACATTGAAAATGAAGATCATGAAAATACTAAAAGCCCTGCAGTTGCTATACCCATTGACCCCAATCAACCCCGTTACCGATCTCAAATTCCGCGGTGAAGTCAGTTGGTCATTTAAAACCTTTGTAGTAGCTATTAACTTATTTTCTCTAATACTGACAAGCTTTATTCTGTATTTTCTTGTTTATTTGTCTTTGCACCTTTTCTGTCGTCTCTCGGTCATTCTCCTTAAATAATCAAATATCTGCTGCTTTACCTTACTCAGCAAAACACTTTGGGTTTTGCATATTTTTTACATTATAAAGCATCAATTTATTTTTTCTGAATGGATAGTATTGAAAAAACTCCTGACGGAGAAGAAGAGGAAAAAGATGTATGGGACACTGCTCTTGAAAAAGGTGGATGTGTAGAAGAGCACCTTCGACTGAATGATTGCTATTGGGATACTCATGATTGGAGGAAATGTACAGAACAGGTAATTATATGTCTTTAAAAAATTTAGCTAATTCTGATATTTTTAGATGGAAGAATTCAGGAAATGTTGGGAAAAGAGACATGGTCCTTTGCCAAGTATCTCAGACAAAAAAAATAAAAATTTATCTTAATGAGTTTCTATATCATGTGATTTTGTGAAAAAAATAATTATTCTGTTTACGGCAGTTTTAGTACGCTGTTATTAGGATGAATTCTTTTTATTGAAAAAGATATAATGCATGCGGAACTAATTAATTGGATTCTTCAAATACGAAGACAGTGTTTCAAATCATTAACTCATTTGATATAATTTTTTTGAATATTTTCTGCAATTGCAGAGTTTTCAGCTATTTATTTTACGAAGTCTCAGTTGTCATAGTGCATCAATTTTTCTGTGTTATGTGGTATGGTAAAGCAAGTTATGACTTAGTATTGAATTGATAGGATGGAGTTTAAATACGCAAAAACATATTTTACAATTCAACGTTGTTGTCAAATTGTATAAGTCTGTTTCAAATCTGATCCATCGATATTGGAAAAGTTCTGTACTTATAACCCGCTTTTATTGTTGCATTTGTTGAAAAATAAAAAATTTGACTTTAGAATGTTTTCATATTGAACATGTGAACGTATTCAACTGTCAAAAAATGTGTGCAGTTTAGTAAATAAGCGTAATTTACCCATCAATAAACAATGAAATTCATCTTTACAGTAGCTCTACTAAAAGGATGTAATTTTATTTTATATAAGCGCATACAAAAACACGCTAGATCAAAACATTAACTATATATACATTTTCTGACTCAATCATAACTAAGCACTTATCACATATGTGTAATTGATTTAATGATTATAATACAATTTCTCCATCCTCTCCAGTTTTTGGCCTTTTAGGGCTTGAATGAAGGTCAGAAGGTTCATCTTCCTCATCCCGTCCTCGCTTTTTAGTAATCTCTGACTGCTTTTGACTATTTTCAGAAGATTTTGGACTAGATGTTACTTCCAATATAGTTTCAGCAACATTATTCTCTTGCTTTTCAGATATTTTAGAATTTATGGTGGAAGTAATTTCTTCTGTGACCTCAAAGTGATCATCATTTTGTTTTAGTTTTTCAATATTTTCGGGAGATTTCACATGTGAAGATGGGTCCTTTGAAGCTTCAGATGTATTATCATCTTCTGATTTGAGAACCTTATTAACCTGAACCAAAGATTCACCGTTTACTTCACTGTCCACACCCTCAGTTGGGGGTTTAGGTGATACCTTTGGCAAGTCATTTTTATGTTTTCCTTCTTCAACCTCAACGCTTTCTTTTTCCTCTTCATTTTGGACAATATCACCTTCAGCATCTGTTTGCATAGGACTTGCAAAGTTTTGAGAATTGTGCTTGACATTCTCCCTCTTTTTCATTTCCTCTAATAACTCTTCTCCTTCTATAATATGAATATCAAAAGCTGGAGGAATAGAGGGTGTAATTTTCGATGTAGTCGGTTTGCCCTCAATGGAATTACAAAGCAATTCAACATCACCTAGTCCGGTATCCGAAAAGTTTTGAAGATGGCTATTAATTGCTGAACGAAAGGCACGCCATGTCTTCGTTGCCAAGGACTGTTCATGGAAATGCTTGTCATCATCTCTAACTGCCTCTTCTATTTCAAACTTGTCTGCTTTAACGCCAGATAAAAAGCTCTCAGGTGATGGAATCCGGTACCTTTCCTCCTTTTTGAGATCATCAAGGGTATTTTCTCCAGCCTGCTCCCAGAGCCTCGACAAAGCAGCATTTCCCATAGCAAATCTTAATTTCACTGGGGTGTTTGTAAGCTTTTTTAAGCCTTCGACAGCTTCATCAATAGCCGCTTTATCTACTAGGGGTTTTTCAAGGGAAGGGCAGCCAAGCCCTTTCCATAATTTCCAATTACCCTCAATATGTATAATTTCTTTAATGGTTCTTTGCACAGAACCACACCGGGCAGTATGTAAGAAACTATATGCTTCTTTGGATAATTCATTTAACTTTGAGGTCTACATATTAGCAATCAATAAAATCAGTTTTTTTCGAGTCTAAAAAAGAACATACATCTTCGTCAGACAAAATAACAATGGGAATTACCGCCTTATTTGTCCATTTTTCAAGAGTTCTCCTTTCAATTCGTTCTTTAGAATGGTCAAGCAAAAAGTCGAAAATAATAATTAATTGTAAAATAGCCTGTAACCGGAAATCTTCATCTGAAAGTTGGTATTCAAAAAGCGACCGAGAATATATATATTTAGAAGGAAATCCTTTATCCAAAGTTATATATTTTTCAGAAAGTAATGAGCTAGAGTTTGGATCAATTGTAGGGTTTGACTTCCCATTGAAGAACGTATTTTGTAATATAGATTCGAATGCCTGTATTGCAGAACCAGCTGCATCTATAAACTTAGGTAAGGTATCACTTGCTAGTAATTTAGGAGGGTTGGAGCACATACACTGCAAATCCCAATAAGCAGTAAATAAGGTATTAAGTTTTTTGTGATATGAGAGGTCTGTTCGGTCCGAAATGGGTGTGGATGGTGGTGACAGTTCTACCTTCCCAAAAGAATGAACAGTATTATAATCTCCACGTAAATTGGCTCCACTCCGTTCTTCAGGGGGGAAAGCCTTACTTAGCAGAATATCGATCCGCCCACAAAAAGATGAATTTTCTTGCCGAGAAAGACGCCGGAGTAATTCATTTGATATCCGAAGCAAAACGGGTCCTCTTCCACGATTGCTGACAATACCTTTCATCAAGCTAGGTCTGGTTTCAAAATATTCATATAATTTGGCGCATTCGTTGACGGTGTGAATGTCCATCAGCTCTTCCAAGATTAGAAAAGGCAACAGGTGATCACAGAAGCTTTCGTTAATTTCGTTCCCTATTACTAAGAGATCCAAAATCGCAAATAAACATTTTAATCGCTCCTCCAATCCAATCTCACTTTTGCGCTACACGAAAATAACAATTAGTAACTTAAGGAAAACTTCATTATGGAAAAAGCACATACTGCTGTTTCATAACAGCAAAATCTTATTGCCGTTTCAAACTCAGTTGAGTTATGAAAACTCTCAACAATCGAAGGCCATAATTCTTTGATGAATAATTCATATTCAGAACAAAGTGGACTCTTATCCAGTTCTTTTGCCTTTTCTAATGGATATGTATTATAAAAAGCTTCAATTAAACCCTTTTGCACCTCCATTACTTTAAAAGTCTGCGAATATACAATCCGCGCGCAGAAACGTGAGTTTATCTAGCATTGACAATGTCATTTAGAAATAAGGATTTATTCGTTATTGCTTTGTGTGGTTCATTGCTTCTCGCTATAACAGGAGCAGCATGAAGGAATATGTAATTTTGCCCTTAACCAAACAACAAAGTATTTTCTTAAATTTGCAGTGAGTCTGAAAATGAGACTTTATTTAAGAAATTGATAGGATATGAGTGTCAATGAAGATCTATCCCATTTAGGGGTTTTTTCGGTTGACCAAGAGAATTTGGAACGCGATGTTACGAATACTGCTAGTGAGTACATTGCACATGAAAGTCGAGAGATCGAAAAGAAGAGACTTCAAAAAGTCAGGAAAGAAATATCTTCTGTAAAAGAAAAAATACGTCGCCTTGATGAGCGTATAGACAGTCGACTTACAAAAATAAGTGTCAAGGAGAACTTCCGCAAACAATTATCTAAATTCCGAGACACTCTTCAAAGTTTACAATCAGACGAAAATGATATTAAGAGAAGACTTAATAACGAAGATTCGGCAAATGCCCCTGGTATAGGTGCATTTTCGACTGAAGAATTGGAAAGACAAGAGCTCATCCGTACTGGTAAGGTTACACCGTTTCGAAATCTCTCTGGACTACAAAAAGAAGTTGATTTTGATGATGAATCTAGCATTCGTGAGGCTGTTATAAAGTCTGAAGGAACATACTATGAAACGGCACCTCATTTGAGTTCGGAGCCGTCAAATATTGATCATGGGATTATTCCAAGAGACGAAAAAGATGAGTACGTAACTGTGGATGCTGTTACGGAGAAAGTAGTAACTGCCGCTATAGATGATGGAGATGATTTGGTATATCGACAAAGGCTTAATGCTTGGTGTGCGAATCGTAAGGAATTACGAGATCAGGCCTCAGCATCTGAAAACAATAAAGATAGAGGAGAGTTTGAAGGTAAAGATGAGTGGTTACTACCTCATCCTTCCAAAAAAGGACAGACTTTTGAGGGTGGATTTACCATCCCAGGTGATATTCGCCCACATCTTTTCCGTTATCAAGTCACTTGCGTACAATGGTTATGGGAACTCTATTGTCAAGAGGCCGGAGGAATCATTGGTGATGAAATGGGACTAGGAAAAACTATTCAAATAGTATCTTTCCTTTCGTCTTTGCATCACTCTGGCAAATTTCAAAAGCCTGCACTTATCGTTTGTCCAGCGACTTTAATGAAGCAGTGGGTTAATGAGTTTCATACATGGTGGGCTCCATTACGTGTTGTTGTTCTTCATGCTACTGGCAGCGGACAGCGTGCTTCACGCGAAAAGAGACAGTATGAATCTGACGCTTCTGAAAGTGAAGCGGAAGAAAGCAAAACCTCCATAAAATTAAGAGGTGCTTCAAGTTCATTCCACAGATACGCTAAGAACTTAGTTGAAAGTGTCTTCACTAGAGGCCACATTTTAATTACAACATATGCTGGTTTAAGGATATATGGTGATTTGATTTTACCACGGGAATGGGGTTATTGTGTTTTGGATGAAGGGCACAAAATACGAAACCCAGATTCTGAAATATCTATTTCGTGTAAGCAAATCCGTACTGTGAATAGGATTATCCTCTCAGGGACTCCGATCCAGAACAACCTTACCGAGCTTTGGAATTTATTTGATTTTGTATTTCCTGGAAGATTGGGTACATTACCGGTATTTCAAAATCAATTTGCCTTACCTATTAATATTGGTGGTTATGCCAATGCTTCAAATGTTCAAGTGCAAACCGCTTATAAATGCGCCTGCATGCTTCGAGATTTAATTTCTCCTTATTTACTTAGAAGAATGAAGCTTGACGTTGCTGCAGATTTACCTAAGAAGTCCGAACAAGTATTGTTCTGTAAGCTGACTCCTTTACAAAGGAAAGCTTACCAAGATTTTTTGCAAGGCTCTGATATGCAAAAGATCTTGAACGGAAAGCGTCAAATGCTTTATGGAATTGATATACTACGAAAAATTTGTAATCATCCAGATCTTGTAACTCGAGAGTACTTGTTACATAAAGAAGATTACAACTATGGTGATCCTGAAAAGTCTGGCAAACTGAAGGTTATTAGAGCATTACTAACTTTGTGGAAAAAACAAGGACATAGAACTCTTCTATTTTCTCAGACTCGCCAAATGCTCGACATACTGGAAATAGGATTAAAGGATTTGCCGGATGTTCATTACTGTCGCATGGATGGTAGCACATCTATTGCTTTAAGACAAGATTTGGTGGACAACTTTAATAAAAATGAGTATTTTGATGTGTTTCTTCTAACTACTCGTGTTGGTGGATTAGGAGTCAATTTGACTGGTGCTGACAGGGTAATTCTTTTTGATCCTGATTGGAATCCCTCAACGGATGCTCAAGCACGTGAACGTGCTTGGAGACTGGGCCAAAAGAAAGATGTAGTAGTTTATCGGTTGATGACTGCTGGAACTATTGAAGAAAAAATTTATCATCGTCAAATCTTTAAGCAGTTTCTGACTAACAAAATTTTGAAAGATCCAAAACAAAGAAGGTTTTTTAAAATGACGGACTTGCACGATTTGTTTACGTTAGGCGATAACAAGACTGAGGGCACTGAGACAGGCAGCATGTTTTTGGGATCTGAACGAGTACTTCGAAAGGATAATTCCTCAAGAAATGGCAATGAAGCTGAAGATATTCCAGCTCGTGACCGAAAAAAGCACAAAATTCACGACAAAGGTAAAAAAGTTAACAGCTCCAAAGTGTTTGAAAAAATGGGGATTGCATCGATGGAAAAGTATAAACCACCGCAAGAGTCAAATGTTACTAAGACAAACTCTGATTCGACTTTAGGGGATGATTCCGTCCTTGATGATATTTTTGCTAGTGCTGGTATTCAGAGTACTTTAAAGCACGACGATATCATGGAAGCCTCCCAGACTGAAAGCATATTGGTTGAAAAAGAAGCGACGCGTGTTGCTAATGAAGCTCTGCGTGCAGTTTCATCTTTTCGGCGACCTCCTCGTCAACTTATACCTCCGCAGCAATCTACTAATGTTCCTGGTACTTCTAAACCATCAGGTCCGATTACTTCAAGCACTCTTCTTGCCCGACTAAAACAGAGACGATGAATTAATTAGAAGAAGTTCGCCTTAGAGTAAGCTGTATCCATTAAAATTTCGGACCCAATCTTGTACCCATTTATTTATTTATTATTATTTCCCTTTATTTTGTACATTAAGTTTTTCATGATTTAAGCTTTATTTATGGATTTATTGATAGACACGCGATCATTTCATTTTTTGAATGGGAATTATCCTTATTACTAGGTGGGTTTACTTTGCTTGAAAAGTATTGGAAATGTCAATTCCATGTTGAGGATAGGGCTGTCGGAATTACTTTGATCATTTTTCCCTTTTGTTAAAGTACTTGGTTAAAGTGTGTTAATGTTATTGTAAGCAAGCACTTGACAAATTCGCTTTACCTGAGACCTAAAATTAGCGTTAATAACTTTCTAGTTGGCTGAGAAAAGTATGAACACTCAAAGCGGCTTAGTTAGTGGTATGTGCAACCCGTGCAACCCTTTTTGTAGCTATAAATTACTACGTTCTTTTGTCAACGTTATTAGAATGCTAGAGTCATGTTTGTTGACAGTGTCAGAAAAGACCTTTTAATTAGAAAACTAGTGGTTCAAAAATTTTGATGTCTTGGTGCTTATTGGCGAACTTATTACTAGTACTTTTTCATTTTATATAAATTAATATTTGTATATAAGCAATGCAACCGCATCTAACCATTTTTACACACATATTTGGTTTTACCAAAAACTTGACTCGTTAATTAATTTTGGGAGCTGCAACCAACGCTGTACTTTCGTAAGATTACTTGAAATTCGAAGTCTATGTAGTTCGCTGAAACAAAATAAGACTCTGCTTCAAACAATGTTCTCTGTTGGTAAAAAAATCTCTTTTATTTTGCCTATTAAGGGCGTATTGCAAAAATTAAAGGATAATGCTCAAAAAACCGTTCTCTTGGATGCTACTTGGTACTTGCCAACAGACACTAAAAACGGAAAGAAGGAGTATTTAGAAAGTCGTCTTCCAGGTGCTCAATACTTTGATATAGATGAGGCTAAAGATCACAAAAATCCCCTTCCTCATATGCTTCCTCCAGCTGACGAATTCGCCTCTTACGTTGGAAAATTAGGAATTGACAGAAACGTAAGTAGTAGTTTAGAAATTCCAATTACTTAGTCTTCAATTTTACTAATATTTTAGACCAATGTTATCATTTATGACCGAAAAGGGTTTTTTTCGTCTCCTAGGGTTTTCTGGACCTTTAAAGTCTTTGGTCATGAGCATGTTTTCTTATTTCCTAATGCGTTTAACGCATGGAAAACTGAGGGTCTTGAATTGGAAACTGGAGAACCTAGAACTCCAAAGCCCGTTGTTTACGAAGGTGCTAAGTTGAACAAAGATCTGGTTGCTTCCTTTGATGACATTGTAAAGGTGATTGAAAGTCCAGATGCCGCAGGCGTTCACATCGTTGATGCTCGCGCTCATGAAAGGTTTCTTGGCAACGTTCCCGAATCTCGTCCTGGTTTAGCTAGTGGGCATATTCCTACGTCCATCAACATTCCATTTACCGAAACCACTGCTGCTGGTATTACAGCTCCGAAGCCTGAGGAAGATTTGGAAAAGGTGTTTTCTAGCCATGGTTTAACAGACAAGTCTGTTCCCATAATCACTTCATGTGGCTCTGGTGTAACTGCTTCTGTATTGTTTGCTGCTCTTAAGGAGTGCGGTTTTAAGGATGTACGCGTTTATGATGAGTCTTGGTCTGGATATGGAAAACGTGCCAATGAAGATTCTTCTTTACTAGCAACTGGCCCTTAAGCATACTATGGTTATCAACGATGTATTACGAAGATAAAGTAAAGGTGTGAATGATTTACCTTATGAGTATTGATTAGGATTTTTGTTTTTAAATAACAAATTCATTTTATTGTTAAGTTGACGAATAAATGTTGAATGATTTTGCTTTCCAATGTTAAATGTTATATAATATATATGTAGCTGTCTCGATAGTTTAACGTCAGACCCGGAAAATAATTTAATAAAGGCTCATAATAAAACTGACGAGTTTCTCTTTTTAAAGTGCAAGCCTTTGGAAAAGGTTGTTAAGTGCACTTTTGACTGGTGTTATTCAAGTGAGTTTTATGGCTATGAAACTGAAACACTTTGCGTCTTTTCTATGAAAAGAGTTAATATGATTTATTTCGTGCATAGGTGTAAGGTAATGGTTCCCTATTAGGACTTTTTTTTGGATATATAAAAATACAATAATGCATGAAGATGTAATTTTATACAGGACTTTGTTGGTATGAAGTTAAACGGTCAATATATGGTCCAATATAAGGAACTGTTCTCAGGAACGATATAATTAATGGGTAAAAGACTTTGAACAAATTGAAAAATCCAAGACATTCAACAAAAAATCCTATGATGGGGAAATGAAACAACGTAAGCAATAATCCACTAAAGAAACTTATGCTTCCTAACATTCTATCCTTACGAAGGAAGAAGCTGACGGACTTGGAGAAACCCGCTATCATAAAAAAACCAAAGACCAGTAATAACTATATACGTATTAGTGTTATACAGGAATAATAGAGAGTTGATATATGTGAGTCAATGAAATGAAATGAAAGTTAATAATTCACGTCTAAGGACACTTCATATACTTAGGATGTTTGTTTACTAAACATACATTACCAAGCGACAATAGAGGTCCATCAAAAAACATGAAAATTCCCTAAAATGTTAGCATTATGACTTTATTCTGTCAATTTGATGATCCATTTCACTTGGTAGCGAAAGAGAATTCATGTTTACCATAATCATGAACAAAAATCCCAAGGCAGTCGTACCGACCCCAATTTCTATAAAAACAGTTAAAACTTATTTTCCTGAAATTAAAAAAATACTCTGTAAATCCGATAGCCACATTTTTATTCTCTAAATACAAATTTTTGAATGTTGATTGAGCGTATTTTCTAAGGCTTAGAAAGTAAATCTAGTATGTATTTTTTAAGATTATACTGTTTGAGATAATAAACATAGTCTGCGTGAGAAAGAAAATACCGAGAACGAAACAATACTGTAATTAAAATAGTGTCATCAATAAAACACTACACTTTGATACTACGTTGCGTATCACTATATACGATATGTTAAAATCATTTGAGGTCTTTCTTTTTTTTTGAGAATTAAGAGCAAATATAGATCTATATAAAAAGATAATAATAACGATTAGGAAGATTATAAATAGAGCTTCAACTGAACCTCGTCGTCCCTCAGTTTAATTATAAGTATATTGTGATAGGTAACAATACAGTTTATATAGTATAATACCTATACTCAGTTGCTTTACCTACGTATTGCAATAAATAAATCACAAAGGTAACTCACCGCAGTACTACGTACTGTTAAAACATATATCAAACTGCGTTGCTACAATAGAGAGGCGGAAGGAGTACAGCGTATTCATTCCTAGCAGATTTTAAGTGTAGTATTTCAATGAATTTATGACTTTCAATTAGTTATGAAACAACCCTGTATCTAACTGTGTATTTACTTTACACTTTAGCAAGATTACTACTCATCACCTTAGCGTGCCTCTTTAATATCACTCGGAATAAACGACATCGTCCAAAAAATAAGACAGCCGTTAAATCTCAAATGAAGCTTTAATTTGCTCTTATGCAAATCGGGAACACTTTCATACTAGTTCAAAATGCGGACAATTTATTCTTTCTCATATCTAAAAAATTAAATAAGTTAAAAACCCCCCAAAAATGTAATATTCTCGTAGCTACGCATAAAGCATAGCATAGGTTCGTAGCAGGTAGTTGAAAACATTCAAATAATATCAGCAATGTGTAATCGGACTAAACAGCCGGGATAAATTATAAAATGTTTACCAGGTCCGAACAAAACAGCTTCATTCTTTAAACTTGTTTTGTAAAATCTTTAAAGCAATAAATCTAAAACTAATCGCAGTACAAACTAAACAAAAAGGGGTGTATGTTTGCTTTTCCAATTTCTTTAATTTATTGGCTCAATGGACAAATAGTAAGCTTAATAAATAGAAATAATCAATCACAAATGAAACAAAGGAACGATTGTAATACACTGGTATCAAGGTATCAGCAGTACTAATTCAATAATCCAGCCGTCTATTTCTTGCTTTTACCTTTTCTTCGTTTCCGCTTATTTCGAGGTACCTTTGAAGATGACGTTTTAACAGATAGTGTACTTGATACACTCATAGGTGTATTATGAACTGAATCCACATCGTCCTCATGAGAAGTGACCGTAACCTTGGGAACAACAATACCATTGCGTTCTACCATTTCCACAATGTCAGCATTATTAGGATCTACTGAGCGCTCAAATGGTTCAATAACAATACGATTCGTTCCATCGGGTGATACAACATTACTCTCTATAACATTTCCTAACCTTACACGCTTACCTGTAAAGGTCTTAGAAGAATTCGATGATATGCTTCCGGAATTATCCTTTTTTCCATCAGCTGATTCAGTCCTTTCCGATTGTTGGTTGCCGTTGTTTTCTGTTGTTTTTGATGATGAAGGATCAGTTCCGTTCGGTAAAGCTTCAGGAGGTTGTGTAGATGGGCCATTATGAGCTTGACTAGACGGACCATCAGCTACTGAGGATTTGTTTTCCTTGGAAACATCGATGCTGGAACGCTGACTGCCATGCGCCTGCAATTCTGCATTTACTCTTGAAATTTTGCTCGGTAAATCGGAGCGAGAAGGTGATTGCGACATTGACCCATAACCAGTAGAGCTTTGAATAAGCGAAGGGCTCTTCACCTTGACACGATCATTAGTCACTAATCTGGGATTAAGAGCAGAGTTCTTGGGATTCAATATCGGAGCATGTTCATTGGCAGCCAGGTCATGGCTGCGTTGGCTCTTGTGAAGAGCAGCCATAGTACTCAAATGCGAACGATGGAGCATACGATTCCAAAAATCATTGTTCTCACCAACTCTGGGCAAGCCTTTGTGGACATCGATATAAACATCTGTTTCATCAATAATTTCCTCACCAATTAGCTCCTCTATAATATCTTCAAGTGTTATAACACCAATGGCACCATGAGGCTCACCAGGACTATTTGAAATAAGGATCATGTGACTCTTTCCCTCTTGACAATAATTTAACAAGTCAAGGCAAGATGTATTTGGCCACGTTTGAGGTAAAGTAGCAAGGGCGAACTTGCCAACAGGCCATTTATCATCAGGATCATAGCCGATCAGGGTTTTTGTCAACAACATGCCAATGAAATCATGAGGAAATCCAGGTTTGTGAACGGGTATTCTAGAGTAACCGGCACAAATAATTTCTCCGATGAGGTCTTCATCCAAAATTCGATCCATAGGAAGTGTAAAAACATCCTCGATGGGAGTCATAATACTCTCGGCATGCTTTTCTCGTAAATCCAAAACAGCTGTAATAATAGTGACTTCATCTTGATTCAACTTATCAATTCCCAAATCACGATGAAGTGTAACGAGGGTTTTCAATCCAGATTTCTTGTACATAGTGCTTTGCGATTCGCCTAGACAAGCATCCAAAATCAAAGCAGTAGGATAGGCAATGGGCCACAACAAATACATCATGAATAATACTATAGGCTCGAGCTTAGCACCGATCGATAGACCATAGCGAACACAGGTAGCTTGAGGAATAACCTCTCCAAATATAACGATCATTGCGGTGGAAATCAAAACGGCAGGCCAACCACCGCCAATAATACTATCAAATACAATGGGCAAGGTTTCGTTGACAATCACGTTTCCCAGCAGCAGAGTCACCAATACCCAGTGCTTACCTCTTCTTAGCAACTTCAAAACCTTTCTGGCGTGTACACGTTCGCTTGCATCTCCACTTTGTTCAAGAACTTGAAGGTGAAGATCATCACAACCCATTAGACCAATAGTTAACCCAGCAAATACACCTCCTAACAAAATCAAAACAGCGCTAATAATTAGCTTCATCCAATACTCAAAATCCGAATCCTTTTCAGCACTAACGAAACCTCCATCTTGAGAAGGATTCATTGCAATGCCAATTCCATCATTCTGTCTAAACGCCCTTAAAGGATATGCAACCGCATAACTCTGCAATAATATGAAAACTGTTGAAAAGCCATACAAACTGGCTTTTCGAATTCTCAATAGGGACATACTCTTCCTACCAAAATCAATAGATTCTGGTTAGACACACTGAAAGTGGTAGAAAAAAGGTTAGGCGTTTTCGTATCTAACCCTTAATCTCACATATAGCGCATTACACTAAATAATTTTAGCGAACTTTAGCATCATAACCTTTTTATTATTTAACGTAACGTAACAATAAACAATGGACAATATAGTATTGCTATTAAATCTCGTAAATATTAGTACTAATATATCTTCGAAACTCCTTGATAAAATTCTATGATCATTGCTTGTGTATCATCTTTTGGTAAAATGGTGTTCAATCTAACGTTGAAGGTAAAGATGAACTAAAACGCTGGGGGGGGAGCCTATATATATACTCAATACCGTTGGGAAGATAACGCTATCTCGTCGCTTAAACGTGTAATATTGCAGATGCCGGGGTTTGATAAGTATGCAAAATAAAGCTGCACGAGATGAAAAGTAATTTTCATAAATCTAAAGTAAAAAATAACTTTATTTACCATCGGTCAAACTGGGTATTAACTAAAAGAAGCCACAGGTTTTGCCGAGATTCTCATAAAATAGTCAATTTTATTCATAATAGTAAGCGCTTCCGAAGTTTAATGATTTAATTCGAAGTATTGCTAGAGTACGTGCATGAGATCGTTATGCAAACCTTTCATATGCGGTTCTGATTAAACATAGTAAATGCGAAATCTTACCCTTCTTACAAAGAATTACGTCTTGAAGACAAAAACTTGGGATGACGCTTGGATGTATCGCGTGGAGAAAGAATATCATCTAATTTGTGAGATGTCTTCAATTTTTCGACATACTCTTTTCCGTAATTGTAGCCGACGTTATAGATTTTTTCGAAACTTCCAAATTCCAAAGTCGGAAAATCTTTAACAGGAGGTCGCATGTAAAAGCATCCAGGCATCGATTTTACCTTTTCACCTGTCGCAACACTAGTAACATAAGTAAGGCGAGATTGAATTTCAGCCAATGAAGGAAACGATGTTTTAGGAATAAATGGAATCCATCGAGAAATCAGGGCCCAAACACCGGACACTGTGTCTCCATAATGCATTGGCTCGCGGGAATCTTCACTACCTACATCAATGGCAAAGATTGAGCTCGCACCTAATGATTGCATATGAGAGACTGTCAAGTTATCCATATAACCACCGTCTAAAAGCATGTCCCCACTATCCGAAAGCATGGGAGGGACGAGGCCTGCAAGCGACATACTAGCCCTAATGTATCTCCACGCATAACCACTCGAGTGGATGTCCATGCGAGAATGGGTAATATTAGTGGTATTGGCGTAGAACGGTAACCAAAAGTCTTCAATATGTATCTCCCCAAAAGTCTTCCATATACCACGATTAAATTCATGCCCAGTGGTATACGCTGCTTGTGGATACGTTACATCCAGTACAAATCGCCATAGGTTCGCCATACGTCCGCAAAATTTCTTTGCTCTACCAAACATCGGGACCAGATCCGCCTCCCATGCGTACAGACCACCATTAAAGGCTCCAATACTGGTTCCTCCAATAATGTCAAATGGAATTCCAGCTTCCTCTAACGCATATAGAATGCCGATTTGCGAAATGCCTCTAGCTCCACCCCCACCAAGAACAAGTGCAATGGCTTTTCCACAAATCCTTCTGGCTAGACGAGCAAAATCGCTGTCTTGGGCACGATTCGCTTGGTACACCGGATGCAAGTGCTTCCAATCAATGTACTTTCGAAAGCCATAATGCAAATTTTGTACTTTTGCTCGTATAATGTTTAAAAATACCTTAGCCTCATTATTTTGGGATATTTCGTTATCAAGTCCAATGCGTAGTTGGACATGGTGATGGGCATAAACCCAAGGTCGTTCTTTCAACCATAGTCTTGTCAAGCCTGATGGGCAAAATCTTTCGGGGTGAAGCAAGACTAACTCCTTTCTAGCAGTTGACTTCATAGCAATAAGATGTTGCTCATATTCTCCAATATTTGGATTTTGATCGGCTTCAGCAAGAATGTAGATACAGTCAGCCTGCCTGATGCAAGTTTGCAACCAAGCGCTGCCCACACCAGAATCAGCGACGTATATTAGTATATCATATTTGTCTTCGAGATCACTTAGGTAACTTGAAAGCTTAAATCTGCCCATACGACTAAATGCATGTTTTCCCAAATGCTCTAAAACCGAAGATTGTCTAAGTACCTTCACCGACTTTCCCATAACAGACAGCACAGAAGTAAGCTTTTGAGAGAAAAGAATGAGCAAACCTGTGGATGAAGAAGGGACTATAGCTAGAGTTCTAATGCTGTGTTTTTCATGTGGTTGATGTTGCATTCCATCCATAGATTTGTTATTAAGAAGCAAATTCATTCTGTTTGCAATAATTTTTGACAACTGTAAACCAACAGCAGGATGACTTAAAGACAAAGCATTAAAAAGGGTTTCGGGAATTTTAGCCAACTCAGAATCACGAATGGCAAAAAGGGTACTACTTCTGCGATTATTTAATAGCATTTCTAGTTCTCCCACACTGTCTCCTTTTCCATACTCGTTAAAGTAATCCACTTGAGTTCTAGCGCTTCCGCGTTCATCCTCAATTGAACGCAAACGTCCGTTTAAAACCACATAAACGCAATCACTGGGATCGTTCTTTTCATAAACAACTTGATCAGGGTTAAGATGTATCCAACCGACAGCAAAATCTAATTTCAAAAGTAATGATGGTACTAATGAGATAAGCCTTTTTGCAATTGTTAGGGATATTAATGGCTCTTGATCAATTATCCTTTCCAAACAAGAACGAGGTAGAAATCCAACGAGAACATCTGATCTAGCCGTAACGTTAATGAAAGAACGATAATTGGAAACACAAGCCTGATAATTAACGATTCCACCAGGTTTAATCATAAAAGAATGCATTCCTAAATCTGTATCATAAGAGGTACTAAAAGTTAATTTGGAAGGGCAAGTAGCATCCAAAAATCCGTCAATAATATAGTACAGGCCATCTGCATGATCCCCTTGTCTAACAATAGTCGTCCCTTTTTTGTAAAAGATGATTTCAATCTCTTTAGCAAATTCAAGGATAGTAGATTTCTTCGTACTAACTACGATTGAACTCTTTACTTCTTCTCTATCCGTAGCACTCATCATCGCAATTTGGCCAAGAAAATCCACCTTCTTCAAAGAATCAGAATCACCTTCAGATGAGTCATTTTCAGTGCACAGATCATCGTTGTCTTCTTTTAGTTCATAATTGAAAACACCCAAAGACTTAAAGATGCACTGTAATAAGCCGTCTCGGAAAGAGGCTGAGATATCGTAATCTCCAACTTCTCTAGAATATGATCGATTTAGAGGAAATTTTCTCAATGGACCCACCGAGGTTGAAAGAAGTGTTGAATGAGGATTTGTGGAAGAAAGTAAATCACCTGCATTTGCTGTTGAACGATCAATATCGGAAACAAAGTTACCATGCTCTTTGTCAAAAGCTTTGCTAAAGTATTGATTGGAAAGTCTAGACTGAGCTCCTTTGCTTCTTAAAACTATGAAACTCTCATTTGATGCTTGGGAAAGATGTTCAGACATTGCTTCCTTCTTGAAATCATCAATAATATCGCTGCGAATATAATTAGGTAACTCATACGCAGTGAGAGAATTAAAATTTTTCTCAATACTGAATATGGCATCAGATAAGCCTAAATATTCATACCCTGTTGAAAAAGTTACACGTTGAAATCGAGTTAAAATTACTTGGACAATTTGAGCACTGGAGTTAGGAAATTTGTGAACCAAGTGATGAAATGCATTAGCAGGAATGACGGCAATAGTGGTATCAATTTTCGCTTTGGCAATAATACGAGCTTTTTTGGGTTGTGGCATATGCGGTTTGCTAGCATTGTTAGCACCAGCTTCTGTAGTAGTGCTACTGCCAGGTCTTAGTGAACTAGTGGTAGACTTGAACGGATTCTCTTTACTAGTAGCTTCGGGAATTAATTCTGTAAAAAGTTCCAGAACTGTGAAAAAGCTTGAAAGTGGAGCACCATTGGATACCTCTGTTAGTAGTCTATATTCTGGTTGACCAGCTTCTTCAACAACCTCTGCGGAGTCCTTTTCTGGCGCAGTAAATACTTGAAAGCAACCATCAACCACCAGTATAAAGGATGATTGTTCGCCAAGGTAAATTGTATTACCTTCAGCTACACGTTGGGTTCGGATATGTCTAGCTAACTCAACAAAAACAGGTTTCTCCAGGTAACCAAAAATACTGATAGCACTTAGAAACTAAAGGGGTTAGCTAAATCATGAAATTTTAAAAGAAACTTTACAAAAAAGGCATACTTCGTCGAGATAATTCTGAAATCCAATTCTTGGTTCTGACGGCCTTATGTTGGTATCAGGACCCAATTTGGCTTCCTTAATAGGTGCTTCATGAGGAAGCCTTGCATATTTATTGAGATATCTATATCGAACGACAAGGATTACGACACATATTGAAACGAAAAACAAGAACAACCTGATTGTAAGTAATGAATTAAAAAAAATGTTACTTCAAAGAGACTTACAATGATTTAAAGTTGAATTGTATCGTAAGTGAGTATGTGACTATTTTATACGCCCATTTTGGAACAGTAATGGTAGCAAACGATAACAGAAATAAAGAAAACCTTGTTACAGACACCAAACTAAGAGTTACAGATCGCAAAACAAAAAAAATAACTTTGGAAACTATTCTGTTTTGCAAAATACGATCTGTGATGTCCATTAATCGGTAATAAATTAGAAAAGTTCGTCAAAAAGTTGTAAACAACCAGTCGTAACTCCAGCTTATAAACCACAGAAAGTAAAAGACAAAATTGCAGCAACCTGTAAATTTTTTTTATTAATGACAGAAAAAATGTCTAAAAGCGACAGTTCTCAATTTTCAGTTACGTTGTTGCAATGGTAAAAGATATACTAGGTTATGCGAAATTGGTACACTAGAATTGAGTTCGTGAAGCAACTGGTTAGCCCATAATACTGACGTCCATAATCTTGCGATCCAAGCTTTCGACAGTCGATAATGGGAAAAGGTTTTCTTATTTTTTTTATTTTATTGACTTGAACTGCTTTTTTTTTTTTTTTTTTTTTTCCCAAGATATTGCTTTACTAAAAATTGACTTCCCAAATAGTAATAAAAGGCTATGATCCTATTTCTTAATTACATATTATGAAAGTATGATTTATTAGGACTTTCTATAAAATTTTTAGGTAAGGTTTTTTCATAAAGGACTTCATGAATTTGATTTTAAATCATGTCTTCTAACAGACATATGGAATCAGCAAAAATAAATAAATAGTAGCTTCCATGGATTTAAGACAAATAATTTACAATAACTAAGCAGCAATTGCTAATTCCAGGTGACTAATATACTACCCTAAAGACTCAAAAAAATGAAGCACTAAGGCTTTCTAAACTAAAGGATTTGAAATGTGAATGTTTGATGGAATAGATATGATTAACGCCTTTGGAATTCTTTAGCTTGTCTTCATTTTTCAAAGGTAATTCCAACAAATAGAAGTTTCAACTCAAAACAAACACCGATCACCAAACAAATACATAATAAATGACTCTGAGATTTTGGATCGATGGAGTGAATAAATTTTTATTTCAATAATTACGCAGAGCCATATTGATGACATTTCTCTAAGAAGAAGCGAACATCATCTGGATTGACACCAGGTGTAATACCATGACCCAAATTAATAATATAGCCTTGTTTTCCGCCTCCAAAATCTTGGATCATTTCCTTGGTACGGGCTTCAATAATTTCGCGTGTGCCATATAAAATGTTAGGATCCAAGTTACCTTGGAATGTAACACGACGATTACCTCGAATACGGACAGCCTCTTTGGGACTGACCGTCCAGTCTAAACCAATAACATCGTAACCTGAATCACACAATTGGTCAATTGCATACCAAGCACCTTTTGCAAAAACAATCATAGGAACCTCGTCTCGTTTCTTTTTCTTCAAGTGTTGCTTAACTTCTTGACATATTCGCACCAGATAAGGGTATGCATACTCCGTAAAGTCTTCGGGGGATAATTCACCAGCCCAGGAATCAAAAATTTGAAGTAGCTATATATTATTTGAATTAGTATAGAAAATAATCAGAGTTAACTCATACCTGTGCTCCAGCGTATACTTGCTGTATCAGATATGAAACCGTGGCATCGGTAATGATTTTAAGAAGCTTGTGGGAAGCCTCGGGGTACCGAAAAAGCCAAGATTTAGCTTTTGCAAAAGTTTTGGAGCCACCTCCTTCAATCATGTAGGCCATAATAGTCCAAGGAGCACCAGAAAATCCCATCAAAGGGACCTGTCCATCTAATTTTTCGCGAGTCAAAGAAATTGCATCCATTACATATCCCAATTTAGCCGAGATGTTGGGAGTTTTTTCTAAAAGGTCAATATCTTCAGGCACAACCAGAGGTTTAGGAAAATGCGGCCCTTTTTGCTCAAGCATAACCACTTGCATCCCTAATGCTTGAGGGATCACTAAAATGTCACTAAAAATAATTGCTGCGTCAAGCAGACCTTTAAAGCGGGTGACTGGCTGAAGTGTTAGCTCACACGCCGTTTCAGGTGTTTGACACATCTCAAAAAAGCTTTGTTTAGCACGAAGCTTATGATATTCTATGGTCTCGTTAGTGCAAACGATCAAGTTTAAGTCGTGCACGTACCAGGAAGATATCTTCCAGCTTGCCTCTAAAAGAACGTTAGCAAATTTATAATCATCTTTTTTTTTACATACCATAATCCAAACAGGAGGACGTTCTACTTCTTCTCCTATTATTTCATAATGTGAGTAAGCGCTTACAAATTGCTAAAGCGAAAGTATAATACCCTTTGCAGCCCTAAGAATCAAGTCATTTTTCATTTTTGGGTACATTATTAATGCTGAAATGACTATTTAGAAATAATGTAAAGATAGTAGGAATGTGGGAGACAAGAGAAAGGATTGCGCTAACCAGAGATCGTATCACCATGTAAGAAAATAGGGAACCACAAAAGATTTGGCAGAATTAGCAGTAAATTCTACATTTTCTCTAGTCAAATCTAGTTAATTTGTTTAGATATTTCATAGTCTCGTGTATTGAGCCGTTGTCTTGAAAACTAAAATCCCTTCAAAGTATACCTAAAACCGATAGTATTGTAGACTGGTATAAGGTTCAGAGGCCTGACTACCCGAGACCATATCATAATGCTTATAATGCATATTATTCATAACGACTACATGTGTGTACATATTTTCTTGACATGTTAACAGTCAAAACAAAGCAGTTTTTCAAGTAGTAATTATGTCCTTTTTCTTATAAACGAAAAACACGAATAGCTTCACTGAAATTGTATTAAAATATAATTTTAAAGGGAACTTTTACTGCTGAACAAATTCGTATTACACAATGACTGAATATGAACCGTGTTTACTAATACATGCGTGCTAAAAATCCTTCATTAGGCAACACGAACAGCAGGAAGGATTAAGGTATTAGAGTCCATTGGTAAGTTGATATGACAGTAATAGATCTATCCATGTGAATAAAATCTAAAACCAAACAGATTTACTGGAAAATTGGCTTTTTAAAAAAAAACAAAAAACAGACTTTATTAAATGCACTCTATACTAGCTTTCAAAATACTCTTATGTTTTAATTATCTAGGGTTTCCTTTCAGGATTGCTTTCAAACAACTGAGAAAACTCACCGAAGGCTTTCTTAAGTTCACCAAGGTGCTTTGTAAATTCAACCGCTGGGTCGACTACACCTTGAACAATTTTATCTCTGGGTAACGTGAGCGCTGGCATGGTAGGCGCGACTCGCATCTTAAGAAAACCGGCAACATGTTTTAGTTGCGAAGCACAATCTCCTCCTCCATGGCCACCATAGCTTACAATCAAAAGCGGTTTTCCATTCCACTCGTGATACAAGTGGTCTAAGGCATTTTTAAGGATTGCAGGATATCCACCATTGTATTGCGGAGTTACAAAAACAAAACCATCTGCTCCAGCAATTTTGGACCCCCAGGCCTTAGTATGTTCCTGAGTGTACACATCTATTCCCATAATTGGAAGTCCGGGTTCATCGCTCATAGATAGAGGCCAATCAGTTAAATCAACTTTTTCGTAGTCAAAATTAGTCTCTCTTTTTCCCATCTCACCAACCCACGTTGCAATAGTTGGACATAAGCGTTTGCTGCGAACGCTTCCCATAATAACCAGGATTTTGGGAGTAATCTTCAGTAATTTTTCAGGCAAGGTCATGATGTTAATAATGTAAATGAATATCTGAGTATTCTTTTACTGTGTGAAACAATGTAGTGCTTTTATAAACTAGCATGTTGTTATGTCCGAGCCTCGGACATGACTAATTGTTCAAGATAACTTAGTAATATTAAAAAAATTAGAAATTCTGTCATCAAATGGTAAAAAAGGCTTTATTTTGTTTTATAATTGGCTAACAAACTTTCAATTTCATCTAGTACATTCATCCTAAGTACTTATTACTTCGGCACCTGAATCAAGTAATTTATTGATATGGCGACCGAAATATATATACTAGTGCTGTATTTTTAAGGTGCTGGAGCAATCTTGGTCCATTACCATAAAGCAGCCGTTTAAAAAAATTAAAATAAACAAACTCGTTGATCAGATATCGTTCAAAAACTAAGAAACGAATTCAAATTCCCTGCCAAAGAAACGGTCAAAACCACATAAAAGTTGCGATTTCGTATTATATTATTGTTTAATAAAGATTAGCGTTACATTACAAAACTGCCAAATCTTCAATGTTATCTCGTGCTGGCAATTTTGTATAGCACCTTTTTGCGCCATAAGCCCTAAGAAATATTGCCGCATTTTGAATATCATAGATCTCCTTTACAGAAACCTATCTTAATCAATTTACTAAGTTAAATTTCGGCTAGATATGTTTACTTCAATTGCTCTAGATCCGCTGAAGTCATAAAGCTTTACTTTCTTCCATCTCCTTTTTAATTTTGCTCTTTTTTTTTAACAATGAAAATCCAAAACGTGTTAATGTATCTTGCTGCATAATTAGATGTTTAAAATAAGCTTCCCCTTCACAATTTAAAATCATCAATTTTTGTAAACAAGTCAATATGTACGACTGTATTACGAGCCTCTATACTTTCCACTAATACATTTTAACATGTCAAGTTCTCCAAGCTTCTGGTAACTCGTTTTCCACAGCCACAAAACGACGGTATTGTTTTTGTTACGCCATGCTCTTATTAGGTTTAACGCACATGGCCGACAACGCAACAACAATACCACATTACGTTGTAACTTGCTAACAAGTTTCCCGCGCGATTTTTGGGTAGAAAAAATCACTCGATGTCAACGCTGCCTTAGCAAAACAGGTTAATTTAACGGTTCGTTATGATTGGAAGAAGACCTCAAGGTCTACGCGCTGCTGCTTCTTTAAAGAAGCAGCAGCAGCTTGAAAAACAAAAGCAAGAAGCCTCTTATGAGCTGTCAGGAAACTCGTCTCCTAGTAAGGAAAACGGAAGCGAAAATGTCGACAATGGAGAAATGGAGGATGAGACAATGCTTGTTTACACAGAGGAAGACAATATTTCACAACTTTGGGGTTTATACGAGATGAGTCGCGAAAAGTTGGAAAATGACGATATAGATGCTAGTGTGAGCCTTGTCTTTGGTACCATTCACGAGGCTGATAGAATATTACGGAATACCGAGGACATTTCTACATTACCCAAGGACTTTCACGCGGCCTATTCCTCCGCTCTTTTGGCTGTGTCCGAGCTTTTCGAAATTGCACAAAAGCGTCTTAAGGAAACCAATACCGAAGAATCCTACATAGATGCTGCAATCGAGAGAGCTCAACTTGGCTTGGATGCTCCTGGCAACGAATCGAGACTTTTCCTTGCTCTTGCTCGTGCTTACCTTGAGAAGGTACGTGTTCTTGTTTGGCGTCACGATAACGAGGAATCTCTTGCCAACATCCCGGTCACTCAGTTGGTAAACCCATATATTGAGAAGGCCATCCAATACCTTCGTCCTCTTGCTCAGGATTCCACTGAATATTTTGATGCTCTTACCCCCGATTCTTTACGCCCATTATACATTCTCTCTTCCTACCTCTTTCAATTCGGTGATCAATTCTCTGAAGCTTTTCTCCTTGATGTCTGTTCAATTATAACTGCATTGTGGTTAAAATCTGTTGTCGATCCCAACACTCCTGCCTATTATAAGTTAATCGCTCAAGAGGCTGTTCTAAATAATTATACTACCTTCGCGGAATATTATATGGATTTGCTCGACAACAGTGAAAGTAATGTAGATGACCTAATCAACAAGGCTTCCAGCTGGCTCAACAATTCTGTCGATACCTGGAATGTTATTTATACTCTGGATAAATCTCCTGAACGCTTGTTAAAACTTGCGGATATAAAGATGGATCTGGCTCAAATTGTTCAAGACGAGGCTAGTCAGGATAATTACTTGAAGGAAGCTTGCAATGCTATCAAGGAGGCTCAAGGATCAGGTGTTGAGTTAAGTCCTGATTATGTTGAGTTTGTAGAAGCTTATTCTGCTTAGGATCGCTTTTACTTGCAACTTGACGGGTGTATTTCCATTATATCATTATCCCGTTGTTATATTTTTCTCCTTGAACAATACATCCTGCATTTTTTTTCTCTTTTCGAGAGTATTTTTCTCCATTATATTTACTTTTTAGGCAAACCTTATAAGTTTGTCGCTGGCCATTTTAGATTTCAAAGCAGTTCTTTATTGAAAGGAAATGTTGATTTTGTATGTACGACTTAGTAGAGCGTATAAAAAAATAAAAATTGTTTACTGATTCATGGGTTTCATTTTACCATATAAGTAAGGTCGGTTTTTGTGCTTTTATTAAAGTATAGTAGTTATTCTTTCCCGCTATTTATACTCAGAGATCCTAACAGTTTGGTGAATGGTTATAACTTTATCAGGGCTATATAAAAATATCTTTGAAAATTTACTATTTCGCTGTTGAAATTACTAAAAAAGTAGTATTTAATAAAATGAGATTTTAGTTTCTTTAAAGGTACAGTAATAGTGTTTGAAATAAAGTAACATGCTACTTAAAGCAACAGATTTTGCAACATGCTAACAGTTTGAAGACCTCTTAATATTACTTATGCACTGAGTATATTTTAATTTATTTGAATCTGGAAAGGTTCAACGTCCTTTCGCAAAATAGTATCCCAACGCTTTTTTTAGTCTCAAATTTCAGAGATTGCAGCTTCAAGAATAGATGAACACTTGGCAAAGGAAGTTTATTCTATATTTGAAATTTAAGACAACACACATTATTATTATTTAAAAAATTATTCTTGATGTTTTTGGAATTCAAAGTTCACGAAGTATAAGAAAAACCATCATAACAAAAATCGTTGTTGCACTCGCAATTACCAATATACTTGCAATAATAAAATGGATCCATTTGAGGGCCGCATGACATTTCTACAGCTTTTGGGAAAATTGAATGCATCGCAATTCTCTCAAATTAAACCCGCGCAATTTGCAATTAAGCATCTAGACTTGGAAGAAGACTTATATTCATGTATATGGGAGGAACTAGAGTCAGGTTCGTTCAATACAAGAGTGAATATCATGTACTTTGTGGACACACTCTGTGAGATGTGCTTAAAAAATGGCCTTACAGGTGGATATCTTAATATGATTAGTAGAGATATCTGTAAGCTAGTCCAGAACGTAGCTCCTATAGGAGCTGCTGGAGCTGCTAACGCTCCAGAGGTTAGAAAAGTACTCCAGTCTTTGCATGAAAAGAAGGTAATCGATGATAATCAATATAAAGATGCTATGGCTACGGTAGAAGCCCATGAACAAGCGAGCAAGTCAGGTGATACCAGTACTTCAGGAGCCATTTCAAAAAACGACATTCTTAAGAGGATTGAAGAAGACAGAGAGCGACACAAAAGAATGCGTGAAAACATTTGGGCTATTTCAGAACCAGAGTTAGAAGCGGAAATTGCATGGAACACTACCCAAGGAATTACTGAAAGCGATTTGGAATCCCTAAAGGATGAATACGAAAAGTTTAATGAATGTCTTCATGCAACTTCCTGAACCGAAGAGCGAAAACATAGAGTGTAACCCAAATAGAATAAAAACATATAATTAACTAATAATTTTGGAGTATTTTATACATTACCTAATATCTGGTTTTTTTAGAGATGATGAATTTTCCCTCCGTAGCTTAGTTTTTATGGGAATCCAAGAAAGTAAATCGTGTCACAATGTCAAAGCAATAACAAAAAGGTTGCCCAAAGAATTTGAATGGCGGAAAAGCATAGAAATGAAATTTTTTATAAACAACCCAGTTTATTCGAGGACTACTTTACAAGAAAGTTTCTCTAACTTCGATTTTATAGCTTCAGCATCCTCTTTCAAAATATTTTCTTTCAAAACCTTTGGAGCACTTTCAACGAATTTCTTTGCGTCCACAAGAGATAATCCCAAAAGAGACTTCACCTCTTTGATCACCTTGGCTTTCGAACCAGCATCAAACGATTCGAGTTTCAAATTCCAGGTGGTTTTTTCCTCTTTCTTTTCCTCAGGAGCTTTCTCTTCAGAAGGAGCGGCTGAAGCTACTGCTGGAGCCACTGCTGCCATCGGAGCTATTTCAGCAATGTTTAACTTCTCCTTTAATTGCTTTACAAGTTCAGACGTCTCTAACAATGATAGAGAGCTTATTTTGTCAACCATTTCCCCAATTTGGGCATTATTGTTTTGTACAGATGCGGCAGCTCGAAATGATCGCGTGTTTACCAACGATCTTGCCCAGTTCTTACTGGAAGATAAAGCACGTCTTTTAAAGTTAGTATAAATTTGTTAATTAAAAATAATTACAATCTTACAGATTTCTTGTTTGGCGTGATGCGATGCGAAACATGCTGTATTTTAAAATTATACTTGAGGTGAAGTAAGGTGCAAGTGAGATGGGGGTTGGCAAGTTAAGTATAGTAACTACAACTTTTAGGTGATCATTCATCAAATATCTAAAATATGTTCAATGGATCTTATTAATTTTTCATTAGTAATAATTAGAAAATAAACTAACCTCGTAGTAAAAAATGCTCTAGAATTATTAAGTGTTCAACAGTTAGTTGAAGAGAACAAATAAATCTAACCCTTTATTTTTATGCTTTTATCTCCCTGTTAATTATCAGGCATATAACAAATAAAACAAAAATGCATAATGTATTGAAATATTGCAATAAATCCACAAATTGATGGTGGTATTACATATTAGAAAAAAAATTAACAATGAGATAATTACTTTATGCTGCTCCGGCATGCTTTGTCAGTAGACTTCATCCCACGACCATAGTACCAACCGCCTTCAATCAAATTCCTTTCATCACGTTCCCATTTAGACATTTTGGTATTCATGTCTTTAGGATCTAAATCTAGTAATGTTATGTGATCTTTACCAATGTATAAAGTCACATCTCGAAGGGTCATCGCTAACGCAACATCAGTACGAGAGTATTGCTCTTGTAGGTCACGAAGCTTCCGTAGTATACCAGACTGAAACAATCTCATTGCGATATCAGGACTCACAAATCCTTGAAGACAGCACAAAAACTTGGGCCAATTGTTGAAATCAAGCTGTAGAGGACAAAAACCAACGGGTCTACCACGCATACGGCTAAGGGCACACGTTCGACAAACAACCCAGTCAGGTGGAGCGGCAGGGGACTGAGTCAACCATTTTGGTTTCATTTCAATTCCATCTTTGAGATCTTTCATTACCAAACAGTATTGCTCATTTAAATTTAAATAAATACCAGAAGCATTTTGGGCCGCCAGCAAAAAATCCCTAGTAACTGGCTGCAAAAAAACCTCAATTAAAAAGCTTTCCATTCCAGCAAACAAAGGATAAATTACATTTTGATAGTATTCATAAACTTGTTCTGTAGTAAAAACCTGTCCTCGACGTCGAAGACGAATTACCTTGTCTTGAAAGTAAGGATTTTTACCAACATACTCAAACACCACATTCGCACTTCCTGAGGCAAGGTATGCCCATTCAGAAATCACCAGGGATTTACCGGTGGAGGAATGATTGGAGATAACGGATGTTGGTGAATAAGGTGCAGGGGATTTAAAAAGCGGATTCGATATAATTGGAACTTGAAAATTACTACTAGCAACCGATTCATCTTGGGACTCTACACCAGAAGAAAGGGCTTTCATGGATGGAGGACGCGACATAATTGGAGTTGAAGGAGTATGTGTGTCAACGGGAGAATTTGTAACAGAAGAGCTAGCGGTACTAGCCATAGGCGAAAGGCTTACCTGAGACGCTGAAGTATGCAAATTCTGAGCGATGAGAGAATTCATGGCATCAATTTTTCCAGCTTCCCACTCTCTATTTGATAAAACATCACCAGATTTTGGAAGTTCTACGGGAGGACGGTTGTTGTTTACGGCAATTAAGGAAATGCTTTCAGCAGCCTGGCAAACTGAGGAAAACTCAACGAGCCACGTTTGGGGAATATCGTCTTGAAAACAATCCCAAGGGCGAACAATGTTGTGCATTTTTCGAAACATTTGAAGTTGCAAGCAGTAAAAATGCTTCATAAGTTGTCCAAAAAAAACACGACTTTTTGCAATAAGAGTTGGGAAGGACAAAGTTAAATGCTTCTGAAGGTCATCCAATTCACCATTGACACGGACAAGCTGGCTTTGTAATGCTTTAATTTTACTTTTTTTGGTTTCAGGATCAGGCAATTCGTAAACAACCAATAATTCTTTTTGAATTTTTTCAAGTTCTTTTACTTTTTTATCTCTTCTTTTAATCATTTCAACTGCCTTCTTTACATAGCCTTTGACCTCCTTGCAAGGAGCAATAACTATGACATGGAAATTTTGCAGGGCAAGCAAGACTTCACGACGTTGACGTTCCAAGGCCTTGTTCCAATCGACCAATGTTCCGACAGAAGCAGCAGGTTGTTTTTCAGGAGGTAACTGTCTGTACAAAGAAATCCAAGAGGCAGTGACGGAGGGAGCTATACAAACCATGCATCTCCAAGCATCATAGAAGAGTCGAGAGTTATCGATTGTAGAACGAATCGCTTTATCTAATTTGTGGATCTGATCACTCCACTGCTCAATTTGTTGATCAGAAGCAGCAATATCTAATTGTTTAGGTTCTTTTTTAGACGTAGTCTTTGTATAATCTTTTGTAAATTAAATTAGCACACTATACAAATTCAAAGGAAGTAAGAAGACATACTTTTTAGAGGCATTTCAAATTAATAGAATAAATAGGATGCAAAAAAGAAAAGAAGAAGGGTAGAAAATGAGAATAGACCAAAATTCTGAACGAAATAGTTGTAAGAGAAGGAAAATATAACCAACTGGCTGATGAGTAAGTAAGTAAATGTGAATTGAAACAAGAAGCTCTAGGATAATTTTCTAGTCTAATAAGGCGGGAATTTTTGATGCTCAGCAAGGATTTGGCGGTTTGACAGGGAAGGTAAATCTTGGGGATATTCCCAAAGGAAATCAGAGGTTCTCGTATTATGGTATTAAATGTAAAAATAAGTTAAAGAGCAGGTGCTTTGAGCATCCACAGAGAATTCCAACTCCAATTCGAAAAAAATAACCCCTTTCGAGGCGTTGATTAATGGTGAAAATAACAAATGACTGATGTTAGGTCAGCTTTCACTTACTGATCCTATTTATGAATCTCGTAATCCGTATTTACGAAACTCAAGAAAAGAACAATTGCGACTATAGTAGTAAGAGTTGAAGTTGGAAATGCGAATTCATTAGCTAATTAATTGATTTGTGTTGCAGAGTATGTATAGTAAAAGTTACTAGTAGTTTGAAATAGCTGCACAAAATATGTGTCTGCCAGGTGGTAGTGCGTTCTGGTGATACAAGTCTTGAAATTGCGACATGATTTGATAACTTTATATACTCGCAAGATGGCCAAACTAACTAACCGGGCGATTTGAAAATGTGAAGTTTGGTACCAAATCGAGTTTTTCCGCTTATGTTTGGCAAATTCTTCAGCTAGTTCAAATCGCCGGTGCGAGAAATAATTCCGATCCGTTAGGCGATAAAAAGCGATGCGCCTATATCATAATTTTCTAAGAAAGTCATTTTAACAATTTTAAAGTTATCATGCTAAAATCGCTGACCAAAAAATCCGAGGCTGGTCGAGATTGATGACTTCGCAAACCGAAAGGTTCAGAAAAGAATTAGCCATATGGTGTTGCATTGGTTTGTTGAATAAATCATCTAAAAAGAAGCCGATATCTGTAACTTGTTTGAAAAATAGCGTTGTATTATGAGTGAGAATGAGAACGTTTCAGAGATCAGTGACTGTTGAGAAATTTTCCATCGACGGATCAACATTAAAATCAATATGTTTTATACATTAGTCGAAAGGAGTCTATCTTTTGGAAATTTAATTTCGGAAGAGAATGTTGACTCACATTAAGTGTAGTAAAGATAGCAACATTAGCAGGAATGGTAATTACGGACTCAACGACTTGCGGAAAAAGTTTTTTTTCTCCAAATACACATCAATGTTTTCCCCGGCCGTTACCTTTTGAATATTAAATTCTAGAAAACACACTTAGAAGTCTATAGCGCAAAAATCATATCGAAGGCATAATATAATAATATTCGAAAATAACAGATGTATTAACTGAGAACAAAAAAGGAAAGTTTTATGTTACATTGTATGAACGAGAAGCCAAGGTTTTTAGGAAAACGTTGAAATAAATAAAAGCCGTGAGCTTCATATCTAATTTGAAAATAAATGTCAGACAACTATGTTCTTAAACAGTAAAATCGTAGCGGCAGAGAGGTCTTTGTAAACAAATCTCATGAACTTGTAGTCGATCCGCCGGCAGATATATCGTCTTCGACTTCGGTAGACAAATTCAGTCCGTGCATATTTCTGATTTCTTCTTTGAGGATAGAATTGACTAGACGGTGCTGCGCCAAAGTGTTCTTCCCTTGGAAGGCTTTGCTTTTAATTGCAACTTGATACATGCTGCCACATCCTCCAGAAACGTCGATAACTCTCAAAGAACTAGGTGAAAGCTTCTCAGTGAGTATGTCCTTTATCCTTCGTTCTCCGGGTGTCGAATAAAATCGTTTAGTAATGATCAAGGGTTTCTGAGGATTTTTCAAAAATAATGGGCTTAAAAGCCTACCGATGGCTAACTTCATATTTAAACTTGAATATTAGAAGGAAGTAAATTAAACTGGTATCTCAATAATGATAAAACGGGATTTAGGAAGTTTTTTGTATCTGCATTCGCCTATTGGGTTGCTAGTATAGTTTAGTTAACTTCATCAGTCCCGGTCCAACCTACTGCTATTTCTACGACCCATTTGTCTAGGTGGATTTCATTCGAAGCAAAGTCGCTCTTTATTAGTATAACTTACAAAGATATAATAACTAGAAAACTGTGAAAACTTTTAAGGGGACCGTCCGAGCTTGGTGTATATTTAATTACAACGTTCAGACTTTCGTGGATTCTTTTATTTAAAACGAGAATAATTAAATTTCGCTAATTAGTCGATTTCCTAATAAGTGATTGTGTTGAATTGTTGTGTTCAAAAACATTTTTGTATTTGCCAACGCAGAAATATATTACATATTTGGATAAACTATCGAGTTCCTAACCTTTATTTTCTGAGCAAACTCATATAAACCTATAATTTATACATCAAGATTACTCATCGTTGTTCAACTGGAAAGGTACTTTTAACATTGAATGTTTCATGACATTTTGATACCTGCCTAACGCCTATGAAAATGCATAATGCGCCAGACGAATACTCATCTTGAAACGTTTTCTCTTTTTGACGATGTTTGTACTTGTTTGCTAGTTGACAAGGTGTTTTATTGGTCCCAAATTCATAAAGTACGAAAATTAGTGGATCGATCAATTGAGCGAATGGAAAGCTGTTCTATTATAAATATTATAACCAAATATATTATAGAGCAAACAGACCTTGACCAAGCGGCAAAAAATATTCTGCAATTTCGTGAACTTGATCCATTGTTGCGGAGATTGTCAAGCACTTCTTTACTAGCATTTACTCGACATCTGAAGTACTACCTCTCATTATATCTACCATCATGCAAATTTGAAATTTGTTCAACAAACCAATACTTTTCTTCCTCAAAGCCTGAAGCTTGCGTAATAGCGCGTGAATCAATTAATGCTGGAGAAGATATTACAGACCTCTGTGGAACAATTATTAAGTTATCTCCTAAAGAAGAGCGGAATATAGGAATTGGAAAAGACTTTAGCATCCTTCATTCAAGCCGCTTAGATTCGATGTGTCTATTTTTGGGCCCTGCACGATTCGTTAATCATGACTGCAATGCTAACTGTCGATTTAACACTTCTGGTAAGCGCATTTGGCTGCGCTGTGTAAGAGACATAAAACCAGGTGAAGAAATTACTACCTTTTATTCTTCTAATTACTTTGGCCTTGAAAATTGTGAATGCCTTTGTGTCTCATGTGAACGAATGGGCATCAATGGTTTTAAAAAGCTTTTCCATACTAGTGCTACTTCAACAAGTTGTTCTTCCAAGAGTAGTTCTGATGTTTCCGATCTGTCTTCTTTGCCGCAGTCAAATCGTTACGTGATTTCCGAGGAAGATCGTAGCTTCTTGAATATTTGGGATTCAGGTGGTGAACTGAGTGATGCGTCCAGTTCTGATTTGGATGAGGAGTTTTCACTATTTATACCAAGGCACAAAAAAAGGGTGTGGTCTCGAGAAAAAAGGCTTTTGTCTGAGATGGCCATAACGAACCATAGTCCGTTACTGAATGTGGATGATTATCGAAAATTTCGTGAAGATCTATGGAAAAAAAGACATGGAAAAAGAAAGGTTTACCAATGCTCAAACTGTAGCCAGACATTTATTAATGAAGACATTCAAAATTCGAGTGCATTTTGTCCGAAATGTATTAGACATTCTAAACTCTTTTCATTACCTTGGCCTTGTAGACATAAAGTTAATCGTGAATTGAAACTAGAGAAAGAAAAGGAAATTAATACAAAAAGGAACTTAGTTACCAGCTCGCATAGTATGTCTCTGCGACACAAAAAAGCTGTTGATTATCAAAGTTAGTTGACTAGACTATTTATATTAAGATTGGAAATTTTGGTTAATTTAGGTCATTGTTAGTTGGACTTTAAAGCATTTATTTAAAAAAAAAAAACTAAAATCTTGCACTATTCAGGGTATATCCGAAGGTGAACAATGTACATTTGAATCATTCCGTTCGCTAATTCAATCTATTGTTGATTTTTTCATGGGATTCACCACCTCTATTAACTAAATATTTGAATGCTTTTAAATTCAATAAATTAACGTTCAATGTATTGACTTGTTTTAATATACTACGTTTTTATAACTGAGGGAAATTTTGGTTGTGTAATATGTCACTATATAAGCTGTGCCCGGTTGGCCTCACAAACTTTACTAGCATCCACAAGTTTTTTAAACTTGACCCCCTTTTCCTTTAACTTTATCAGACATATCCATAATGGAAGGGGAAAATGATCCTTTATTAGGATCTTATAAGCCTAAACGAAGAAGATCGAGTCTTGTTTACGGTTTGTCAAGACCCCAATTTCTTGACACCGCAGCTTCGGAAGTTTCACCTATTCCACAAGAAAGACCCACTACTTCCTTAAGAAAGCCTACACCTAGGGTACAAAGACCTGCGACTGATGTATCATATGGCGCTTTAGAGGAAACAGAAGAAAACGAATCTATTGCGAGTGGCCTTTCAGTACAAGAAGACTTTAATAGCAAGGCATGGTGGAAAGAATTAACATTACTTATTAAATTCGCAACCCCTGTTGTATTAACGTCTTTACTTCAGTATGGTGAGGTGGTTACTACTGTTTTCTCTTTGGGCCACTTGGGTAAAACAGAGCTTGCGGCTGCAAGTCTGTCTAACATGACTGCCACAATTACGGCTTTTGCTATTTATCAGGGGATTGTATCTGCTTTGGATACCGTTGGAACTCAAAGTTTCGGATCTGGAAATTACGAAATGGTGGGTTTACATTTACAGAGGATTCTGGCCATATTGTTGTTGATACAATTCCCTATTTTCTTGATATGGTGGAAAATAGAGGGCATACTTTTATTCCTTAGACAGGATCCTCTTACTTGTATGTTTGCGGCAAAGTATATGCGAGTAATGATGTTGGCTAGTCCGGCATACGCATTATTTGAAGCACTAAAACGTTTCCTTCAGGTGCAAGGTATATTTCATCCTGTAACATACATTTTAGCAATTGTTGTACCTATTAATATTTTTCTTAATTACCTTTTTGTGTGGAGTCCCTGGGTTGGTTTCGGTTTTCTAGGTGCACCGGTCGCTGTAGCATTAACGCTATGGAGTGCTTGTGCTGTTCTAATTATCTATATTATGAAGGTAAACGGACGACAAGCATGGGGAGGTTTTAGTAGAGAAGCATTAAAAAATTGGGGCCCGTTATGTCGATTGGCTGTTCCTGGTGTAATTATGATTTGCAGTGAGTACTGGGCTTTTGAACTCGTTACTTTCGCATCGGGCGTGTTGGGTACCACTGAATTAGCCTCTATGTCTGTTTTGTCTACTACCTCGACCCTTTCTTATAATTTGGCTTTCGGTGTCGCTGCTGCAGCTGCCACAAGAGTAGGAAATTTAATTGGTGCTGGAAATACGAAACTCGCTAAGCTAGCTACGCACGTTTCTATCAATTTAGGTGCTGCAATTGGTGTTATCATTGCTGTAATCCTTTTTTTAACTCGCAACACATGGACTTACATTTTTACGTCTGATAAAGATGTCGTCGCATTGGTTGCAACTATCATTCCCCTTGTTGCACTCATTAATATTGCCGATAATACACAATGTGTAGCTGGAGGCCTTCTTCGGGGACAAGGAAGACAAAGGATTGGTGGGGTAGTAAATTTCATCGCATATTATTTATTGGGTTTGCCTGTTGCCATAATCCTTTGCTTCAAGCTAGATTGGGGGCTGTACGGTTTATGGATTGGAATTGGAGCTGCAATTCTAATTATTGCTGGAGTAGAAACTTGGTGCTCATTGCATGTCAATTGGGACCATTTAGTTGAACTTGCTAATCGTCAGTTTGATGAGGCTTAAAAGTTGATACGGACAAGTTAATGATTATTTAAATATGTATTGTGGTTTGTCATAAATTGATATATTTGAAGAGATATGTTCGGTTTATGATACCATGGTTACGACTACTAACAGTTGATTGATAAAAGTATTCGAGTCGGTACTTTTTCCAGTCTTCAAGATTTGGCCATGTTTTGGCCTATCCTAAAAATTAAGTTTACGAAAATTGCAGTGCTTTAAACTCTCATATTTATGAAGCTTATAAAAGTAAATTAAATTAATGGTAATTTGGAATCTTTTTGGGTGATTAATATATAAAATACCACATATGCTAGCTAGCAACGTTGGGCGGTAGCATTCAATTAAATATTATTTCTTTTTAAGACTTACTTAAAGAATTAATTTAAGTTTGAATAAATATGTAAATCATCTTGCAGATGCGAGTATATTAATTGCCATAAATAATTCTGTTCGCAGTGAGAATAGTTACCGAGTACAAATCGCTCGCTCAGAATTATTAAACGACTTAATATCAAAAGTTAATAAAATATGTCTCTGGTTTCATATCCTCGATCAGAATCCGAAAGCGATATTGAAGAAGAAACACCATTAGCTTCTAAAAGTTTCGATCCTACTTTGTTTCAGCATGCGCGCAGAAAATTGTCGGTTGACAGCACTAAAAAGTCACCTAAACGCCTGAAACGGCAAGTTGATTTACAGAAATCTTCTTTTAATGATAAAACTTTTAATGAATCTGATGTTATCTCTAATGAACGATTTAAATCTAATGATTTACTTGAACTTTTGCCTGCCCCAAAAAATCAAGCTGAATTAGCTCCAAAGTCATCTAAAAGATCGGACCTTGATTTAAATGAAAACTATTTATTACCTAATAACTCTGTAAGCGATTTAACCTCTACTGGATCCTCCGAAACTGTCAAGAAATCAACGTATTCAGAAAAGTCTGGTAACGTTTCGTTATTTAATATCGTAGGATCAGAGTCAAAGCAAGCCTCTTTAGTAGATTCCGATCAGAAACCTTACCAACCAATTTTGATAAAACCTAAAGCTAGAGCAAATCCTCCGAAATTGAGGAATCAACCCGAGAACGATTTCATTTCTATTGCTAATCACTCAGTACATTCAAATGCAGAGGACATAAACATTATCAATGAAGATTACATTGAAATTGGACGCCACCGAAAAGAGAAGGGACGAATTATAGACGTTGATATCAACAAACTTCCAAAACCGACCCAAGAAGCATTGCCAAGCGCCCCTACTATTAAAAGTGTTGCACCTGGTCGTCATCAACTGTCTTCTCTTGTTGAAATGGCTATCAGTCAAAAAGACAACTTTGAAGCTTATTTTGAGCAGCAACGATCAAACAAAAAGGCATCTTCTCAAAAGTATGGGTTTTAGCTTTAAGTAAATGTTACGCCCCGATAGTTAGTTTTAGGTTTTAACTGCTCGTGTATTTGTAAATTAAAAGCTGTTTATCAACAGATTCATTTTATGTATTTTTTTTTAGTTTCTGCGAAAATAGCAGACAACAAAATATGATTTTACTTATTTTATTTTACATACTAATGACTTTATTCATCGCTATTCATAAGCATACTGATAATACAATATTATCTTTGCAAGTATGTCCCAGCTATAATTCATATTTGCAATGCAACTAGCCTTTTTTTGTTAATTTTAAAAAGGAAACTTGGCTTTAATCTTCGATTTATGGTATATCCAGAGTTTGAATTGTTTAACCATATAATCAGTGTTCTCACTGGGACTACCACTTATCATAGCGTCTACCGATTTTGTGTGACCTATGCCTACTCCACATGACTGAGGTGAAGAAGGATTTCAATAAATTATAAGAGGTTTTCGTGCTTTTAGCATCAATTTTAATAGAATTTGAATTAATATTTGCTATAAAGAAGAAGGCTCGTCTTTTGTTGTACTTCAGGGTGCTTATATGATACTGTGTCCACATTTTAACACTCGATAAGGTATTATAGTCTGTAAAGTCTAATTAAGCTATCCTGACGATGAAAGAGCAAGAGTTCTCATATAGAGAAGCAAAAGATGTGTCTCTTGACTCTAAAGGCTTAGAAAACAGTTTTCTTTCTTCTCCAAATCGAGAAAAAACACCCCTTTTTTTTGAGGGTAACAGTAATGAAACCTCGGGATATGATCAAACAAAAAACTTTACACATGGAGATGGCGATATGTCCCTTGGAAACCTTTCGGAACTAAACGTTGCGACAGATCTTTTAGAGTCACTTGATTTAAGAAGCATGTATATGCATGGCTATGGGCACCTCGATTCATCTTTTTCTTCTCAACATAGTCCTGATAATCGTAAAAGAATGAGTAGTACATCAGTGTTTAAGAGGATTAATTCCGAGGAAGAAGGTCGCATTCCTAGTTTGACGTACTCGGCAGGAACTATGAACTCGACAAGTTCTTCTACTGCGTCTTTGAAAGGTGCTGATATTGTTGCAGATTATGAAACATTTAATCCGGATCAAAATTTAGCTGAATTATCCTTTGACCGCTCCAAATCGTCTCGCAAGAGGGCGGTAGAAGTAGCAGAATTTAGTCGAGCTAAGACAATGTCTCCGTTGGAATACACTGTTCAACATCCATATCAATCCCATAATGAACTGTCTACAAACCCAGCCCGAGCAAGAGCTGGAAGCGTTCCCAACTTGGCTCGCATACCATCTGATGTCAAGCCCGTACCTCCAGCACATCTATCTGCATCTTCTACTGTAGGTCCAAGGATTCTTCCTAGTCTTCCCAAAGATACCACAGAGGACAATCCAGCGTTGGAAAGGGTCGAAACGACGGCGTCTCTCGATATGGATTATAAACCTTTAGAACCTTTAGCTCCCATTCAGGAAGCCCCTGTTGAAGATACTTCAGAGCCTTTTTCTTCAGTCCCAGAGGCCACCTTAGACGACTCAGATATCTCTACAGAAAGTCTTCGTAAAAAGGTTTTGGCCAAGATGGAAGCAAAACGGATTTCCAGTGGATCTTCCTATGCTAGTACACTTAGGAAAGTTTATGATTTCTCTGAGCTTTCCCTTCCCACCAACGGTAAAGACTATGATGAGTTATACCTTCAATCTTCCCGTAATTCAGAACCTGAGATTTCTACTATTATCAATGATTCTTTACAACAGGAAAATATGGATGAGGATATTAGTGCCACTTCAATTCCGAAATCTCAGGCCGCCTATGGTCATGGATCTGTAACGTATCATGAAGTCCCCAGATACAATCTAACTTCTGCTTCCGTGGGATATAGTATATCTAGTCAACGTGGTCGTATAAAAAGCAGTTCTACCATTGACAATTTGAGTGCTATTTTAAGCTCTGAAGATTTACGTCACCCATCAATGCAACCCGTACCAGGAACGAAGCGTACTTATAGTAATTATTGTGAAAATGAGCCAAACAAGTCTAGCCAAAGTTTAGTCAGTTCTGAGTCCCATAACGTCGAAGGATGGAATTATTCGGAAACTGGTACAGTAGGTTTTTACGACCCTAGTGCCGAGATATCCGCCAGCATTGATGAACTTAGGCAGTCTACGCCTGTAGCCAGAGATAGCGAACTTTTAAGTCGTGCACATTCCTTTGATTTGAATCGCCTTGATCTTCCAAGTCAGGATAAGAGTACGTCTTACGAAGTCCCGAATGGTACTGAAAATCAATCACCACGTCCTGTTACTTCTCTTGGATTTGTGAATGAAACATTTTTTGAAGAGAAACCAAAGGCGCCCTTGCCACTTGGTCGCTTTTATATACATTTGAACAGCATTTTGAATATTTCGATAAGTGAAGTCCATTCACCTATCAAGATAATAGTTAATACGCCTACGCAAAATATGCAGCTTCCTTGGCAAGCTGTTAATGGGAATAATAGGTTGGACCATGATTTTGCTTTTCATGTTGACGATAACTTTAAAGTGAGTTTTATGTTTCTTGACATCCCTATTGAGGACAAGTCCAACGGTTCGAAAGGAGTATCTGCTACAAAAGACGTTTCAAACGGTAAGCCTGCTGAAACGAAATCCAAAGCTAGGAAATTTTTTGACAAGCTTTTCAACCGACGCAAAAAGAGAAAACTCAACAAGGCTGCTGCAGTTGAGAATTCAAAGGCTAAGAAGTCAGTGGTTATCAAGAAAGTCTCGGGTACTGCTACGTTAAATTTGGGTAATGTCAAAGACAGTTGTTTTGGAAAGGCTTTCAACGTAGAAATACCCATCATTTCCAGAGGCTTCTTGGAAGCGATTCCTGTAAAAATAAACTCTATAGGGAAACGTACACTTGGTAATCTAACTTTGACTTGTTTGTATATTCCTGAGCTTTCGGTTCCAGAGCAGGAATTGCCATTTACCTTAGAACAAGCTACGATGGACTTGCGACACGTTAGAAGTAACTATCTATATAATGAGGGATACTTGTATAGATTGGAAGATTCATCTATTCGAAGACGTTTTGTCGTTTTACGCTCAAAGCAGCTGAATTTTTATGCTGAAAAAGGTGGGCAATATTTGGATACTTTTCAGCTTTCTAAGACAGTAGTTTCAATCCCAATGGTAAATTTTTCAGAGGCAGTTTCAAACCTCGGTCTAGTAGCTGGAATATTGGCTACATCTGTTGATAGAAGGCATGTTCAGTTGTTTGCGGACTCTAAAAAGGTTTGCCAAAAATGGCTTCAGGTGATGAATTCACGCTCGTTTGCTCTAGATAGGGGTACTGAGAAATTATGGTTACAAGAATACGTGAATTTTATGGCTTAATATCTGAATTTATGAATACTAATCGTCTTAATGTATTTTTTGAATAATTTTTACTTATCGGATTTACTAAATGAGGGAGTTGAACTGAAATTATATAACTACTGAATTAATACTTATAGATCATTTTTCATTTTTAATCTGAATAATTAATCAACTTTTGGTTTTTTGAATATACTCTATAATGAGTAAAGTAATATAAAGGTGTTTTGTGTTGGCTAAATTTACATTACCTATATTTTGCCGTACGCACTCTAAATTGTTACAATAATATAGGGGTCAAGCAACTACTCAAATCACATTATTTAAAGGAGATGCAAAAACAAGATGATTTTTCATTTAAATATTGGACTATCAAAGTCCAACGGGGGTCAATTTTAAAAAGCCATGAGATGGAGAACCTTCAAAGTACATTGGGTTTTCCACCTCCTGAGATGACCTTTGGGAATAATTACATCTCAATTGAATACAAGAATCAGCCTGTAGTTGGATTTTTTACTGAAGATGCTCTTAAAATGGTTGGTACCAAACCTGAAGATGTAATGCAAGTTTCTTTTGCAAAAGACTGGGCCAAATCCAGAATTAAGCCCGGAGAAGAATACCCTGTGATTTACCCATTTGATTGGACTTATTATACTGATTATCAGGGAACTATACAACGTCCAAATGCAAAATTCATTGAAATTGATCAGGTAATACCTGTTCAAAAAATACTTAACGCAGGACAAAATTTATGGTTCAATGAGATAATTCTTTTCGAAGATGAGTTAGCAGATAATGGAAAATCAATGTTTGATGTGAGAGCTCGAGTTGTTCAGGGTCATTTAATATTGTTAGCACGCCTTGTCGTACGTTTAGACAAGGTAAATGTTCGATTGAATGAGACGAGGATATATATTGATTTGTTGAATGATTTTCTCTTGAAGGACTGCCGTAAAAAGCAAGCTACTTACGACAAAATTATTAAACAAATACCTGTGGGGGGAGACAAAGCTGCATTGCTAGATGATAACAATTGGTTAAGTGAGCGCCTTGATACCGTTGACCATAAAATCTATAAATTGAATTTTTGATGCTAAAATGATTCGCTAATGGCAGACATGAGAATTTAGAACTTTTGTCAACGAATGAGTGTTGAAGCAATTTACAAGTTTATTACGTTTAGTTCATGGTAATATTTATAATCATTTTCAACTAAGAGGTTATTAATTTAGGTTTTCTAATTGAGAAAGCAAAATAAATAGATACAATCTTTGGTACGATTAAACGGCGAAGATATACTACTGAAACTGCAAACAAATTTAAAATGGTCCAGTAAATTTTAGAGTATACTTAATTAGGAAGAATGATGGCCTCGTAATATTGATCGTTCGTTATAACATTGTATTTGGCAATCAACCTGTCACAACCTCTCTTCCCCTTTATATTGTACGACATTAATCGATCCGTTTTTTATTTCAACCCAACTCCTACGTATTTATTTGCAGGTAATAATTAATTTTATTAATTAAGAAAAGATTATCAAAAGATCCTTATCGTCATTCAGTAATGAGTCGCTGCTGTTTAAATTTGCCATTGAGACCAGCATTTGTTAAGCAGCCGGTATGGGGGAAGAGTATATACGGTCCCTTAAGAAGAAGATTTTCATTTTCTCCAATAAATGTTATTAATCATTCACCTTCGGAAACGAAGAGAAGAGACCCAGTAGAAGAACTCAGATACAAACCCCTTACACCTCCTCAAGATCCACGTAAAGTGGCTCCGCCAAATAGTTTTCTAAAGAAAATAAGTCTTATTTATCAAAAATATATCTCTCCTAAACAAAATTTATATTATGAGGCTACTGGTACTGCAAGATACATGTATTTTGAGGCTGCTCGACAAGCTACCCCCGAAAAAAACTCGCTAGGTGCTTTTGAATTTTGGTACCAGAAGTGTGAAATTCCTATGACATTTCAGTCTTGGTTTCAAATAACGCAATTACATTTGTGGATCCTCCATACTCGCATTCGTGGTTTGCCAAAAAATGAAAAAGTTGCCTTTTCACAGGCATTAACTACTCGTTTCTTTGAAGACATGGAACTCAGAATTCATAAAGATTACCGCATTAATAGCAATCGAATTTCTGGTATGTATCTGAAAGATCTGTTTCAGCAACAGACCGGCGCCATTTTTGGTTATGATCAAGGAATGCTGGGAAGTGATGCTGTTTTGGCTACATCCGTTTGGCGTAACCTTTTCGTTGGTCGCCCAGACGTCGACTTAGTAATTCTTGAGACTATTGTTAAATTTATTCGCCTCAATGTTTATCGCCTGTCATGTTTATCAACCGATGACTTTATCAATGGGAAGGGAGTACACTTCGTCCCACCTGAAGAAAGTGCACAAACAAATATTTGATTAATAAATGATTGCTACTCTAATGATTAATAAATTGACGAACGGTCATGTTTATTATGCAAAACCATGAATCTTTTTTGTAAATAATTACTTTGAAAGCTTTTACCATTACGTTAAATTGAAAAGTAATGAGGAGCTTTTGAAATATTTTATAGTAGAGAATGTTTGTCAATTTAATTGAAATCGTAGCATTATGTTGTATTGGAACTAGTATTTTAATAGCAGTTAATACCGATATTATCGATGCATTAATTAGCTACTTCTTTTCGTCTTGCTTTCCGATAAAGCTTTCTTGTTTAGCTTTATTGTATTCCGACCTGATCTGCCACTCCGATATTTCGTCTGCGCTGCATATTCCATATTAGTTACATATCCTTTTTTATACATGATTGATGAATAAGTTTCTTACGCTTTGGTTAAACAATCCTTCATCGTTTTATTTTCACTTCTACATTTCCAGGTTACGCTAAAAGTCCTGCCAGTAGCGCATTTCACAAAATCTTCAATTTCTTTCTGGCAATTTTTTTTTAATAGCTTTTGGTGCTGTTTCCGAAGATCAAATTCCTCTTCAATTGGAGATTTATTCATTTTAGATAATCAGTAAAATGTTGGTAACTAAACCACGTTACCCAACAGAGCGCAAATAAATGAAAATTTTTAGTCTTAAGTTGATTAAAACACAAACTTAAAATTTATTTTAATTTTAGCTTTTCATAAAAGACAAGCACGAGTTGAATAAAAAAAAAAGGCCTTAAGTGTAATACAATCACAAAGTGTCGCGTTTCAGTCGTTTGTGGTGTCGCTATCGTCTACATTGTTCAATAAACAGACCACTACTTGCTGAATTTACAAGCTGCTAGAGAACTGTTTGGTTAGCATTTCAGATTTTGTGAGTTCTCTAGTCCTATCATTCAGCAATAACGCATACAGTTTTTTAAACGTCGTTTGTTTATTTTTGAGCTCATCGTAAGAGAGGCATTTCTGGGTTGCGATACTCTTAGCTATTTAGAATATATGCCAGAAATGGATAAATCTAACGATTTCTTTGAGGAGAATCCTTGTCCTAACTCACTCGGTGATGTCTCAAGTCTGATTGAAGATTTTATAAACCTTCAATCAAACTCCCAAAACATTGCATTTGTTACTAGTGGCGGCACACTTGTGCCTCTTGAGCAAAATACGGTGCGTTTTATCGATAACTTTAGTGCAGGAAATCGTGGTGCAGCATCTGCTGAATACTTTTGCAAGTCTGGATATTCGGTCATTTTTCTGTATAGAAATTATAGTTTAATGCCATTTACTCGACGATATGAAGGTCCCTGGACAAATTTGTTTGAAAGAAGTAATGGCAGTCAGGAGAAGCCTTGGATTGTCAAACAAGAGTTTCAATCGACAGTATTCAATGCACTCAACGAATTAGATACATATACGAAACATCATCGACTGATAATGATTCCTTATACTACACTCACAGAATATTTGTGGTACCTGAAAGCTATAGCTGAACGTTTACAGATAATCGCTTCAAGAGCATTGTTTTATTTAGCAGCTGCTGTTAGTGATTTCCATATTCCACCGAAGGAATTGAGCGAGCACAAAATTCAAAGTGGTTCTGGAAGTAACAAATTAGAAGTCAAAATGCATCCGGTTCCAAAATTTCTGCGTTTCTTGGTTGACACATGGGCTCCTGAAGCTTCTATTATTTCCTTTAAATTAGAAACCGACCCTAGTATTCTGATTGATAAAGCAAGAGTAGCTTTACAACGTTATAACCACCAGCTGGTGATCGCCAACCTTCTTTCAACAAGGAAACGATCTGTCGCGTTTGTAACCTCAAAAACGGTTGAATGGCTTCATTTGAGCGACGATGACATTGTAAAAAAGGTAGAAATCGAGCAATACATTGTTTCGAGGGCAATTTCGTTGCACAAGGAACGAATTCAAGAGTTCGCAAAGGCACCTTAAATTATGTTTATTGACGATTAGTCGATTATGAACTTATAAAAAGTACTAGTTATGTTTCTTATCTGCTTTAACTTATATGAACTATCGGTTTTTCTTTTAAACATTTTACTCATTTATATTGTTAGGGTTTATTATGCAAACACCAGTGGTACTTTTTTATTTCTCTATCATTTTCGTCTTGTTATTTTACGAAGTTGCTTTATAGCATTTGTAGAGGGGTTTACGAAAAAAATGAAAGGCTTTATAAATTGCTAATACGAGCTATGAATTGAATCGTGTACTATTGGATCTGTTGTAATTTTTTAAAAATTGCAGCTTTTTTTTTAGATACTTATTACTGTTGTAGATTACTCAGGTCTGAAGTGTGTTAAAGAATATATTAAAAATGATGATTAGTTTATAAAAATCAATGTCAGGAGTATATAGAAAGCAAAGACTTGAATTTAAAATGCGCAACAGTTATCTTGAATGAACAAAAAATAAATAGTGAGTACCTGTAAGTAGTAAGCGTATATGATTGTTTCTAAAGCCTTCAGTTCTTTTTGAGATCCCATACTTCTTATGAGTCGCTTCAAACCCCATGACTAAAATGCTCATGTTTAATTGCAAGCTCACGTACACAAACAACGGCGATTGTTATATAGTTCAATGAAAAACCTATGAGATTTCAATTACTTTTAAAACTGTTAGAGAATCAGAATGCAAAGGTTGGCAGCTCGAAAATGTCGAGGATAAAACAAATATTTAAAAAGGCTATTATGGCTTTTACAGACATTGGTAAATAATTTTCTTTATAAATATTTTAGTAGTTTTTAATGTATATGAAGTCGCAATGGTGTAGTTGGGAGCATGACAGACTGAAGATCTGTTGGTCATCGGTTCGATCCCGGTTTGTGACACTTTTTGTAAAACAACACAAGTTTATGTAAAGAATTCTTTATACAAAACTGGAAAAAACTATAGAACAAAGCTGCAAACGTTTTTACGATAAAACTGACCTATGACTTATAATCCAGTTCCTCTGCTTCCTATTGAGACATGTTAAGACGGTTAATCATAAGATTCCATTCTGGATGAATTGCACCATTCATTAATCGTGGTTCTTAAGCTAAAAAGGAAATTATTCCGCATCAAGGGATATCGCTCTAAATTACGTTGGATAGAATGGTTTTCTGGATCAAGCGTATTTTGTTTATTAAGGATGCTGCATTAAGAACGAAATTTAGGAAAACTGTATTCACCTTGACGATTTTGAACGTGCAATTGCTCAAGTAGGTGACCGAGCATCTAAGTTTCTTATTAAATCCCAAAAAAGCCTAACGTTTGTAGCAGAATCTTGGGAAGTCGATAACAATTACATCATTCACAAGCTGTTAAAAAAAAATACTTATAACTTCCTCTTAAACCACCTGATTATCTTTACCACTTTATTATTCAACAAATTTTAAAGATCGTGAATGTTCAAGGTAAGAAATAGAAGCGATTAGTTTTTCCATAAATTAGTTTATAAGTTTTGCATCATGATTCATCAATGACTTTTTTCAATCTTTTTCTGTAAAGAACAGGAATTCACAGTGTGATCACAATCACTTTTTTAATTCCCAAAATGCTTTTTAATAATGAATTGCAAATGCGCGATTGCTTACTAAAGTCACGGCAAAATTAAAACACTCAAAGTTCAATCGTCTCAGTCGTTTGCTATGTTCGCCACGGTTATCTTGAAGCATATTGTTAAATCTTCAATAAACAAATAAACAAAAAAAACATATAGTTGATAAGGTCGCTTATTTTTTCCCGGACCAATTAAAGCAAGACCCCTTGTTTATTTAAATGTGATGAATATTAAAGCTCCAAAAAATAATTTGCATGGTTTGCCTTTTTTTAATTTTTTTATGCTTGCAGCTGAAATGTTTATTCGTATTTATTGATTTAACTAGCCTTTCAGATGACATTATAGAAATCTCATAAAATTATCTCAATGAAAAGTGGTACTGAAACAATTTTACCACATTCATATTCTTTCTTAGTTTTCTAATGAATCGGATAATAGTCAACAAAGTGCACGCTCTAATTTTAATTTTAACAGTCTATAAAGTTTAGGAAATTTGGAATTTGCATCTAACTCACTCTACGTTTTTTAAAGCGATAATGAAAGTTGTTGCCTTTTTTTTATATATTTCAGTGAGTCTTAGTTAATGGTCTATGCATCTTTGACGATTACGGCTGCGGGATAATGTTATTGAAATAATAAAGCGCCCTGTGCTATTCCTTTGTGCGAATTGTTAAAGTAGCATAGAAACATTTTTGAGTGTTGTTCAGGTTTCATTATTTACGTTCACTAACGGATAAAGTAATATTTGGTGTGTTTTTGTTACTATGGATAAAGATAATTGTTTAACGAAAACGGTTTACTTTGAAAACTACTTAATGATAATGAAAACAGTACTATTATTGGATTTTCGTCGTCATACTAAGTATGTTGCTGCATACTTAATGAGTAGTCGAATTTGGATTATTTATTCTCAGTTCCGTTGCACAGTTACACTGATGAACCTGGCCTATAGAAACATAATTAAATATAATAGGATCGTGATTAAATTATGTTGGTTACAGAGGTGGATGATTTATGCGTTCACTTTGAATTCATAAACATTGGTTTATTTAAGCTACAGTTTGCTCGCGCTCGAAAAAATTGGTTATATATTAAGACGGACAAGACTTGTTGATTTTTAATGTACATTTACCTGTACATTGAAGTTAGCATAGAAATTTTATTTACACATTATGTTAGTACGGTTATGATTCTATAGACGGGCCGTCCAATCTAAACAACGCTTTTACTGTTTATGCTTTACTTGTCTTCATGAATATGAAAACCAATTAATTACTGATTACATTTTTTGTCATTCTTCCCATCTGCGTTTGAAGTCAGAATCAAACGACAGCAATCTTTGGAACGCTCTTACCCATTTAGAATTGCTTAGAGTAAAGACCTTTTCGAGAACTTGAAAGGTTGCCTCACACAGTTTTTCAAAAACTCTAAAGTTGTGTTCTGTGAAGAATTGTACATTGAATTGTCATGTTTGCCAGAAGCCCTGGATTCATTACCTAAAAACTATCCTTTTAAGGACTTTCTCGATACGTTGGTTCGTTCAACTGAGTTTATGTTATTATACAAGTACGAAGGAAAAATATGTTTGAACATAGTCAGTTGAATTGCAGTACAATTTACTTAATTTTGTTGGATATGCATGAGAAAGACAACAACCATATAATCATGAGACATCACTATTTCTTTGTAAAGGACATATTCCATCGTCAACTACCTGATTATTTTATTTTAAAGCCATTGCTTGTTAAAAATTATAGTAACTTTTATGATCATTGTTGACTTCTTTCTATGACGTAATATGTGTCCTAAAAAAAGGTAATAAATATAAATTGTTCTATGTATACTCTCAGCTAAAACCCGTCCCGAGTGGCTCAATCGGTTTAGAGCGTCTGACTCTTATGATGGTCATCAGAAGGTTGCGAGTTCGAGTCTCGCCTTGGGAGTTTAGTAATCCTAGTATTGGGATTTAAATTATTTTTTATTCTGATTGAATAGTTCTAAAACCTAACGCTTTTTAACAATTTTTATTCTAATGAAAACACCCGAAGGGTGTTGAACACGATCCGTAAAGACTAAACGTGGCAATCGAAAATTATATTAACTTAGATTTATCCTTAATGAAGTTAACAATTATGGATTTAAAAGTACGAAAGTCGAAATATATTGTTGGTTGATTTGAAATACTTTTTTTGAAAGCTCAAATTTAATGTTCATTTTGTATGATATAAGCATCGGGTATATTCTCGACCGCAATTGATATTTATGTTTTCATTCATCGGAACGTTTTCTTGGGAAAAGCATTTCATCCCCAGCGTAGTTATAAAAACAAAGTAAAAAGTCCGAAGAATGCAATTAAAATGATGGTACCGTAATCGTAAAAACGTTATCTAAGCTGATAATATTTTTAATAAAGAAAAAATTATGGAAGTCAGCAATTTCTTTTCGTTACTAACCTAGCTTGGCTTCAGGAGTCACCAATAATTTAACTTCAAACAGTCCAAACACAGCACCATTTTTTATATTTTAATTTTCTGACTGTATTAATGTTAAACTACAATTCGCATATGTCCACTCAACATGCTATCATGATTATTCATTTTCCACTTTGATTTCTTTCGATAAAAGAATTGGCAAAATAATTGACGTTACAACAATCGTAATGAGATAGCTCGTTATACCGAATTTTTAAGCATTGCTAACTCCTCGCTTCATACGATACGTATGCTGCTCCGTATCATCAGTAAGAATTCACTATGCTAGACATTACTGTTTCAAATATACTCCAACCTAATTAAATTGCTTTTCTGATGGTTTGCATGCTGCTTAATACACTTTATCTGAAAATATAATTTACAGCGAATAACGTTGCATCTCAAAACCCTCGTGCACTTACTTTATGACTAGTCAATAACAAATCATAAATCAGTGGAAGAATATAATCTTAGTTATAATGGTAATAATAAACTTGATCAGTTTATGACTAATTTTTTGCTACTCTATTTCTCTGTCTACGTACGCCAGTTGCTCATACTTACTATATCTTTAGTTAAAGTATGTGGCATAACAATTGAGTAAATAAAAATAAAAAAAATAAACACTTTTTAAATATGGTACTTGATTTATAAACACACATGTTTAAGTATATGTACATATACAAACCAACGAAATGTAATAATACATCCAAGTGATAAGAATGCAAAAACTTATTCAACAGCAGATACACCGTTTCTTCTGTTTATAACAGCATAACGTAACATATAGAATTGGAGACAATATAAGGTCTTGTTGAGTTGTTATACCTTTCGAGGTAATAACGGTTGATTGGAAGAGCTAAAGTTCTGCGGTAAATCCCTAGGTCGAACATCAACCATCGAAAAATCGCACAAATTATTTTTAGTCTATTTGAACTTTTATGCTTTATATGGTCATCAATATTCACGCCTAAATTTCATAAATTTGAAATTTAAAAAGTAAAAACACCAAAAAAAAAGCAACATAGACGAGAGACTGCGCAAAGTAAAATTTGGCGACTAAACCGAAAGCCTCGATATCATCTATATTTAATGACTACTTAAGTTGAGAATAGTATTCGATTTTTTACACTTTTAAAGGAGGACGAAATGTGACATTATGTTCATTTTTCTTGTTTGTTAAACTCCATAACCACCACCATGCTCTTTTGTTTTAAAATAACATTGACAAAAATCATTTTCTAACGCATATTTGGAAATCATAAACACCAATCTATAATTGCTTTAGTTTTTGAGAAGCATAACTAAATCATCCTCTCAAATACAAGGATACTATTTTGGACAGAATGGATGGATATTGACAGTTCAAATCGTTGCGATACTTTTTATTCTTATAATATGGAATTACAAATACCGTGATTAGCCTTACTCCGCATTAGGGTACTGAAAACATCTAAACCCATCCTACTCTATCTTGCGGTGACTGCTTATCTTTTGCAACCCACATATCGGTTTTCATTGTGTATCATCTTCCTGGATATCCTTTGTAATAGTTTAATCGTAGTAGATAAACAAGCAATGAGTAAGAAAAAAAATGTAGTACGACGATGATGTGTTTTCTCAAGATGATAACGGATCTAGCTTCGCCATCAATAAGTATGAGGCAAAGGAGTCCATCTTTGATGAAACATCCATTTGCCTGTTGTACATTTTTGCAGGACAACCAGCCTGAGCACAAGAGACATGGTGTACTAGACTTTGTGCGGAATGTCTACTTCAAAACTCGCATCTTTATATCTGATATATAGAGATATAGAGATATAGAGATATAGAGAGAGGCTGATGATTTATAAACACAAACGATAAGACTTGTAACATGAAGTTTATCGAAAAAGTCAATCTTTAAATTCCTTTCTGAACCTCTCTGTTATGTCAGTGCTTCGGTACCATGCTTTTAGTGCGGTCATTTAAAGGCATAGCGATGATAGTTCTAAAGTTACTGTATTGATCAATTGGAAGAACATCCAAATAAAAAAAAGCATGCAAAATGCTAGTATTATCAGTAACTGCAAATAAAAAAAGATAACAAAAATTTACAGGATCATCGAGAAGAGTAGATACTGATAATATTGAGATCCACAGCACTCAACAACAGTCTTGGATTTATTTAGCCATTTGCTTAACTTACTGTCTCAACAATATTGTTGTTTGGCATCGCCATAAATATATGACCTAGAAGTAAAATTCGTGTTGTCGAAACAATTCCAATCGGTTCACTTTTCTCTTTCAAAAGTATATCGAAGTAGGAATGATGTACTCCCAACTGCGGATGGAAAAAGTTCTTTATCGATTTTAATATCTGGTGTTGTGGAAAAAAACGAAATACGATCAAAATTGAGAAAATTAAGAAAGAATATGAATATGGTTTTACTTATTTTACTACCCATGATGTCGTTGGTTAAAAACATGATGTTAAGGGTGAACCGCAGCATATTGGTCGTTTTTAATTAAGGAATTGAATGACTTTCAAAGATGCACAGTAATCCTTCCTTAATCACCATTTTAGATTTATTAATTTCAACATACGCTCTCCATGTACTTGGAATCGAATTGAGAACTTGTTATGCCACAAATGAATATCTTTTTATTGAGTAACATCGTTAATAAAGCAAATGCTTCACGGTATTTTTTGAAATCTTTGACAGTATTTGTTCAGCTGGGATGGATGATAATTTGACGAGGCACATTCCTTATACGCAAACGAAAGATACAATTTCGCTTTGGCAAAACATTGCAAATGTTGCAATTGTCCCAATTATATATGCATCATTAAATTTGCTTAGCATTACTTTTTCCTTGGTAGTTACATTCAGTGCCAAACAACCGCTTTAACCTTTCATACAAAACTTTTGTGTATTCACAGAAGCATCCACTGGGCGGGAAACCATTTTTCTTGTTTCTGCATGTATTCTTAGAAGAGATTTAAGCTTTCCCTTGAATTTTCGAATGTTGATAAAAACAAAATAATAGACTTTGGAAAGGTGATTCAATGAATAAACATGAAACGTTCACCGTACATTAATTAAGCATCCTTTTCGACCACCCTGACTTGTTCTCTCATCACATCTTGATAACCATTTACACGAGAGATTTAAATGAAGAAGAATGAAAAATTCACTTTGACGAGTCTTGGAACCCCTAACTTGGAAAGGCACAGATCATGATTGCTACAAAAGCATTTGCACTCGGTTTCAGCTATAGGAAGTGTGATTGGTCGTACATGATGGATTGACATTCTCGTCTATTTGGATCACATACAGAAGACAAGCCAAGTCAGAGCAGACAATACGTATGCGATTGAGACATTATTTTTGTGAAATTTATGATTCTTCCACATGTTTGAATGATGTAGAAGATGTACAGGAAACTTTTAATGATGATACGATATCGGTTCAATCACAATTCATAAGCGAAACGAATGCCAAATACTAATACTATATATCCATGAATCATTTACCAATAGTATTTTTACTGTTCGTGAATGCTGAGAAAGTTTATGTCTAATGTATTAGCTGTGTCAACCATTTATAGTGTGAAGCCACTTTCCACTTGCAACGCTAAGGATACCTAGACGCACAAATACATTATGCTAGTGGCACGGCCAAAATTATTTACTCCAAAGTCTTTATCCTCTTCGTTTATATCGCTAACAAGAAATCGTAGTCACAAATGTACATACGTTGAAACATTTGAACAACGTACAACAAGCCAATAATGACAAGAATGGAGATGAAAGTGGTGATGGTTAGTGGTAGTCGTGGTAGTAATGGAAGTGGTAAGTGGAAGTGGTAAGTGGAAGTGGTAAGTGGAAGTGGTAAGTGGAAGTGGTAAGTGGAAGTGGTAAGTGGAAGTGGTAAGTGGAAGTGGTAAGTGGAAGTGGTAAGTGGAAGTGGTGGTGGTGGTGGTAGTGCTTGTGGTAAGTGTAAGTGGTAAGTGGAAGTGGTAGTGGTAGTGGTGCTGTGCTGATGCTGGCGCCGATACTGGTGATGATGTTGATGCCTATACTGACACTAGTACTGACACTAGATGACACTAGTACTGGTACTAATGGTACCATTCAACTTGGCAAGTATAAGACTTATGTGTGTAAGTGGTAAAAAATCAATGAGTAAACTCCACTAAGAAAATTTCACAACTCCGTTGATTCTTTTGAGTATACAAACATGAACGTTCAAGTTTTACCTTTGTTAATTCAATTCTAATTATACTGGTTTGTACTTGCTAAGCATGTCCTGTTCACTTATCTAATTCGTTTCAATTGCGGCAACTCTGGTCCGATTTATAATTCGAAGGACTGAGTTTTTACCCTTTGGATAAAGTTTTTCAACATACTTACAATGATTATGGTCTCCACTCCTGACGTAGGTCCATGTGGTAATAGAACACAAACTTCAAAATCTCATCACTATATTATACTTGGTACAACATGCAATACCGATTGTATATACCGAATACAGTTTCCTATTGCAATGAATGTGATTTAATCATTTTATGGGAGTTTTTTCATTCAAAACTGCTTTAAATCTAAAAACTCTTCTTTATTCTTGACACTCGTATATGTTGTCTGATATTCCTATTCGTGTTTCAATAACGAAGTTTACTTTCATTCAAATAAATAGAACCAATCAAGTTTACTAGTGCTTATTTTTTTCTTTTTTAATAAAAAGAATGAATATTAGGTGTATGATATGAATACGTTTTTGTTTGTTTGTTTGCAAATTAAAATTAAAAACAACAAAAAATTAAAGCTACTGATTTAACTTTGCTTATTCCATAACACTTCTTACTCAATCTCACATAACCGTTGCATTCATTATATAGCTTAGCTTCAATAAAAGTGGTCAATAAATGTAAAAATAAGTAATTCAGCCTTGCTCAATTGCACCGTTTTTCCAAATGTCGCATGAACACTCAAGTAAAGATGTGACAAAATAAATAAGAATAAAAATAAAAATAAATTTACAAATCAGAGTTTAAACCCAATGTATTCCCAAAAAAGAGTTTATCACAAACCAAACAAGATAGATATGAAATGAAAAGTTAAATAAATAAAAATGGATCGAATGGTTAGAATTATTAGATCAAGGTAAGTTTGCTTGGGAAAGATTCATGAGTATTTATAATAAACATATAATTCTCAAATAGCTTAGTGAAGTAATGGTGACTGAGCTACAAAGGCAAGGAAATAAGTTTTTAAAAAATTTCAAAATGCTGTTAATAAAATATATGTAGTAAAATTACAAATACCAAAGACATTTCGGAAAATTCATCCTTCAAAGTTCTTGTTCTTCCAAACTTCGGTATACTTTCCACACGATATTTATCAATTACCATTAGACTTCTAAAGAGCTTAATTTACTCATTTTATCGCTGGTAATCTTGGTAAAATCAGTGTTTATATCATTTGTGTAAATATTGATGGTTGTTAACATTTTCTGAAACAATTGCTGATATGAAAGACTATTAAAAGTCCTGTTTCAAAAATTGAGATAAAGATTTTGGAAAACATAGATACATGTACATCATCGCTTAGCACTTTGAGAAAGAGATAATAATAGAATCATATTTACCCCAAACTAATTCATGGGTGATTGATGAAAACATCAACCATTGTTTCATTTCATAAAGCAACACTGGGTGAGCACTAAATAGACGGAACCAAATGATGTGAGGTTCATGATGGGTTCATCGTTTCCATTCAGTTTACACACCATACGAAGAGGAAAAAGAAGTTATTAAAAAAGTACAAGCGATGCCGTCAGTTGGATATAAAGAAACGAGAGCTAGTACGTATTACCACACCACCACAATTTAACCCGATTAGGCAAACATCAAGAGTCCTGCAAAGACCGAATCAATCGGTACATGTCTCGCTGAAAAACTTTATAGTTGAATGTTGTCTCCATTTCTTGTGATATGAGTTTCAAGTTTTGATCTTTTTTAAAATCGTCATCAATCATTTCATCATTTCATCTTTTTGTTTGTTTGTTTTTTTAATTTTTAAACAATATCGAACTTTAATTACTGGAGTTCAGCTGACTGGAGATGTAAAAGTCTTTATCGTTTTTTGTTGACAATCATACTCGAAAAAAAAGAAATCAAACCAGAATTGAACACGAAGTATGACCCGAATTGCTCTAGTACACGTGATGTCGTCATGGCAAGAAATTTTGGTGATGTGGGTCTACTAATCCAATAATAGCGACTTCCTTACTTATTAAGAGACTTGAAGGCAGTTCAAAATACCTGTGTCTGCTCACATATGCAGCTTCCGGAATCTGTTTTCATCCTACATATTCTTACCCTTCTACTACTCATTCACTTTATGTTTACCCTAGCAAAATGAAGTAACATTGTTTAAAAAGAATTGGTCGATAGCATCAAGACTATCAAGCTTAAATACATTCAGTAACGAAATTAGTCATATAAAGTCTTTCGTAATACACAAATTTTTTAGCGCACACGTTATTACTGCTTAAAGCTCGTTTCTCTTCATCCATTTTACACAGGTAGTGTGATCACGAAGAATTACTAATAAAACATTGAGGCGTTATGAGATCTATGTCGCTTCGCAAAACTGTATCTTAGTACGACATAAAGTTGCTTTTGGACTTGAACGTTGACTAAATAAATGTGTTGCCTGATTGTACATGATATATTATCAGCTTTGTCAAGGGAAAAACCGAGACCGAAGAAAGTTAAAACTGAGAGAAAAATTCTAGATATGCTACTATAAGTGCTCTTTGTCATGAGAGAAACATGATTCTACGTGTCTGATTCACGCAAAGGATGCATCAATATACCTTCTTTTAATTACAGGATGATGCATTTTTAATTTGTTATTGTTGTGAATTCTATGTCAACTGTTTGCTAATATAGGCGGCGCAGAGATATGAAAACCAAACCGTGACAATACACCTAAGCTAAAAGGTCAACGCACGCCTAAACTAGCAGCTCAACTCATGATTGGACTAATAATTTAAAACTAAAACTAAAACCTAAACCTATTTTACAAATAAAACTCATAATTAGGCTAACAACCCTACCCATCAACTAACGACTTGACGGTATGCTATTCCTTCTTTTTTTTAAAGCTTCACTACCATCGAAATATATATAACAGTAGTAAAATTGTAAACTTTTATTTTTATACCATAGTAGTATGGCTATGATTGGAAGGTTGTAGTGTCAGTCAAGTTGGAAAAACTGTTGGCACTTTTTTTCTGAATCAATGGAATTCTTATCAAACACATGCAAACGTATAAAGAAGACTTGAATAGATAATCTTTGAATTCAAACAAATCCTAGTCAACTGAACAACGCATCTACCTCAGCAGTCCTTGGGAAATGTATAAATAGGCAAGCATTAAACTTTTATATATAAAACCATCAAGATCTCTATTTTTAACTCGGTGGTTTCTTTCACAAGACTTACTTCAAGAACGACAACACATCCTGACAGTTAATTCATTAATACTAATACTATCGAGGATTCTGTCATCCAAGTGGAATGAACATGGGCATCAAAGGAATGTTTCCTCAAAGTGAGAACTATAGTGTTGCAAGCGAATACTTGGTCGCTTAGAACAAAACGAATTACTGTCATTAGGATATGCTCAAAAGTGTGGCGCTATATCTTGTATCTATTGCTACGTTCATTCATTGATCCAACAGCATGGGTATAGAAAGAAGACGATAAGCAGGAGTTGCGCAAACGAAGTTATGGAGTTTCTTGCATGCATGCATGTTTTGGCATAAAGCTGGTACTTCGAAATATGCCTATGAAATCTCTACCTGCTTTGCACCCTAAATATAACGTGTCGTCTTGTAGCTGCATGTGAATTACAACGATTGATAGATGAAAAACAAATCGACTTGTTGCCCATTTCATCGTTTCAAACGACTGGTAGTGTTGCTTGTGTCCATATCCATGCTGTGTCCATATCCATACTATGTCCGTGTGTTTTGCTTTATTACACTTGGTCAAAGAAATCTATATGATGTTCTTTACGAAACCCACAAAGTCATTAGGGATATCATTCGAACAGAAGGGTATGTATGCAAAATACACTACAAGGACTAAGCCCAAGCACCGTATTGTTTCAGTCTCGAAGTAATTCTATGTACCCGTGCATTGGAGATGCGTTTAATTAACATGGTGCGATTGGACTTGAGTGAGCTGACAGCACTGTATGAGGGTCTGTTTGCCAAGATTCAGGACTTGTTGAAAGAGTTATTACAACTACAACTATAACTATAACTACAACTATAACTACAACGATAAGAACTATCACTACTCTGAAGACAACGATGTGTTTTCTCAAGATGATAACGGATCTAGCTTCGCCATCAATAAGTATGAGGCAAAGGAGTCCATCTTTGATGAAACATCCATTTGCCTGTTGTACATTTTTGCAGGACAACCAGCCTGAGCACAAGAGACATGGTGTACTAGACTTTGTGCGGAATGTCTACTTCAAAACTCGCATCTTTATATCTGATATATAGAGATATAGAGATATAGAGATATAGAGAGAGGCTGATGATTTATAAACACAAACGATAAGACTTGTAACATGAAGTTTATCGAAAAAGTCAATCTTTAAATTCCTTTCTGAACCTCTCTGTTATGTCAGTGCTTCGGTACCATGCTTTTAGTGCGGTCATTTAAAGGCATAGCGATGATAGTTCTAAAGTTACTGTATTGATCAATTGGAAGAACATCCAAATAAAAAAAAGCATGCAAAATGCTAGTATTATCAGTAACTGCAAATAAAAAAAGATAACAAAAATTTACAGGATCATCGAGAAGAGTAGATACTGATAATATTGAGATCCACAGCACTCAACAACAGTCTTGGATTTATTTAGCCATTTGCTTAACTTACTGTCTCAACAATATTGTTGTTTGGCATCGCCATAAATATATGACCTAGAAGTAAAATTCGTGTTGTCGAAACAATTCCAATCGGTTCACTTTTCTCTTTCAAAAGTATATCGAAGTAGGAATGATGTACTCCCAACTGCGGATGGAAAAAGTTCTTTATCGATTTTAATATCTGGTGTTGTGGAAAAAAACGAAATACGATCAAAATTGAGAAAATTAAGAAAGAATATGAATATGGTTTTACTTATTTTACTACCCATGATGTCGTTGGTTAAAAACATGATGTTAAGGGTGAACCGCAGCATATTGGTCGTTTTTAATTAAGGAATTGAATGACTTTCAAAGATGCACAGTAATCCTTCCTTAATCACCATTTTAGATTTATTAATTTCAACATACGCTCTCCATGTACTTGGAATCGAATTGAGAACTTGTTATGCCACAAATGAATATCTTTTTATTGAGTAACATCGTTAATAAAGCAAATGCTTCACGGTATTTTTTGAAATCTTTGACAGTATTTGTTCAGCTGGGATGGATGATAATTTGACGAGGCACATTCCTTATACGCAAACGAAAGATACAATTTCGCTTTGGCAAAACATTGCAAATGTTGCAATTGTCCCAATTATATATGCATCATTAAATTTGCTTAGCATTACTTTTTCCTTGGTAGTTACATTCAGTGCCAAACAACCGCTTTAACCTTTCATACAAAACTTTTGTGTATTCACAGAAGCATCCACTGGGCGGGAAACCATTTTTCTTGTTTCTGCATGTATTCTTAGAAGAGATTTAAGCTTTCCCTTGAATTTTCGAATGTTGATAAAAACAAAATAATAGACTTTGGAAAGGTGATTCAATGAATAAACATGAAACGTTCACCGTACATTAATTAAGCATCCTTTTCGACCACCCTGACTTGTTCTCTCATCACATCTTGATAACCATTTACACGAGAGATTTAAATGAAGAAGAATGAAAAATTCACTTTGACGAGTCTTGGAACCCCTAACTTGGAAAGGCACAGATCATGATTGCTACAAAAGCATTTGCACTCGGTTTCAGCTATAGGAAGTGTGATTGGTCGTACATGATGGATTGACATTCTCGTCTATTTGGATCACATACAGAAGACAAGCCAAGTCAGAGCAGACAATACGTATGCGATTGAGACATTATTTTTGTGAAATTTATGATTCTTCCACATGTTTGAATGATGTAGAAGATGTACAGGAAACTTTTAATGATGATACGATATCGGTTCAATCACAATTCATAAGCGAAACGAATGCCAAATACTAATACTATATATCCATGAATCATTTACCAATAGTATTTTTACTGTTCGTGAATGCTGAGAAAGTTTATGTCTAATGTATTAGCTGTGTCAACCATTTATAGTGTGAAGCCACTTTCCACTTGCAACGCTAAGGATACCTAGACGCACAAATACATTATGCTAGTGGCACGGCCAAAATTATTTACTCCAAAGTCTTTATCCTCTTCGTTTATATCGCTAACAAGAAATCGTAGTCACAAATGTACATACGTTGAAACATTTGAACAACGTACAACAAGCCAATAATGACAAGAATGGAGATGAAAGTGGTGATGGTTAGTGGTAGTCGTGGTAGTAATGGAAGTGGTAAGTGGAAGTGGTAAGTGGAAGTGGTAAGTGGAAGTGGTAAGTGGAAGTGGTAAGTGGAAGTGGTAAGTGGAAGTGGTAAGTGGAAGTGGTAAGTGGAAGTGGTAAGTGGAAGTGGTGGTGGTGGTGGTAGTGCTTGTGGTAAGTGTAAGTGGTAAGTGGAAGTGGTAGTGGTAGTGGTGCTGTGCTGATGCTGGCGCCGATACTGGTGATGATGTTGATGCCTATACTGACACTAGTACTGACACTAGATGACACTAGTACTGGTACTAATGGTACCATTCAACTTGGCAAGTATAAGACTTATGTGTGTAAGTGGTAAAAAATCAATGAGTAAACTCCACTAAGAAAATTTCACAACTCCGTTGATTCTTTTGAGTATACAAACATGAACGTTCAAGTTTTACCTTTGTTAATTCAATTCTAATTATACTGGTTTGTACTTGCTAAGCATGTCCTGTTCACTTATCTAATTCGTTTCAATTGCGGCAACTCTGGTCCGATTTATAATTCGAAGGACTGAGTTTTTACCCTTTGGATAAAGTTTTTCAACATACTTACAATGATTATGGTCTCCACTCCTGACGTAGGTCCATGTGGTAATAGAACACAAACTTCAAAATCTCATCACTATATTATACTTGGTACAACATGCAATACCGATTGTATATACCGAATACAGTTTCCTATTGCAATGAATGTGATTTAATCATTTTATGGGAGTTTTTTCATTCAAAACTGCTTTAAATCTAAAAACTCTTCTTTATTCTTGACACTCGTATATGTTGTCTGATATTCCTATTCGTGTTTCAATAACGAAGTTTACTTTCATTCAAATAAATAGAACCAATCAAGTTTACTAGTGCTTATTTTTTTCTTTTTTAATAAAAAGAATGAATATTAGGTGTATGATATGAATACGTTTTTGTTTGTTTGTTTGCAAATTAAAATTAAAAACAACAAAAAATTAAAGCTACTGATTTAACTTTGCTTATTCCATAACACTTCTTACTCAATCTCACATAACCGTTGCATTCATTATATAGCTTAGCTTCAATAAAAGTGGTCAATAAATGTAAAAATAAGTAATTCAGCCTTGCTCAATTGCACCGTTTTTCCAAATGTCGCATGAGCACTCAAGTAAAGATGTGACAAAATAAATAAGAATAAAAATAAAAATAAATTTACAAATCAGAGTTTAAACCCAATGTATTCCCAAAAAAGAGTTTATCACAAACCAAACAAGATAGATATGAAATGAAAAGTTAAATAAATAAAAATGGATCGAATGGTTAGAATTATTAGATCAAGGTAAGTTTGCTTGGGAAAGATTCATGAGTATTTATAATAAACATATAATTCTCAAATAGCTTAGTGAAGTAATGGTGACTGAGCTACAAAGGCAAGGAAATAAGTTTTTAAAAAATTTCAAAATGCTGTTAATAAAATATATGTAGTAAAATTACAAATACCAAAGACATTTCGGAAAATTCATCCTTCAAAGTTCTTGTTCTTCCAAACTTCGGTATACTTTCCACACGATATTTATCAATTACCATTAGACTTCTAAAGAGCTTAATTTACTCATTTTATCGCTGGTAATCTTGGTAAAATCAGTGTTTATATCATTTGTGTAAATATTGATGGTTGTTAACATTTTCTGAAACAATTGCTGATATGAAAGACTATTAAAAGTCCTGTTTCAAAAATTGAGATAAAGATTTTGGAAAACATAGATACATGTACATCATCGCTTAGCACTTTGAGAAAGAGATAATAATAGAATCATATTTACCCCAAACTAATTCATGGGTGATTGATGAAAACATCAACCATTGTTTCATTTCATAAAGCAACACTGGGTGAGCACTAAATAGACGGAACCAAATGATGTGAGGTTCATGATGGGTTCATCGTTTCCATTCAGTTTACACACCATACGAAGAGGAAAAAGAAGTTATTAAAAAAGTACAAGCGATGCCGTCAGTTGGATATAAAGAAACGAGAGCTAGTACGTATTACCACACCACCACAATTTAACCCGATTAGGCAAACATCAAGAGTCCTGCAAAGACCGAATCAATCGGTACATGTCTCGCTGAAAAACTTTATAGTTGAATGTTGTCTCCATTTCTTGTGATATGAGTTTCAAGTTTTGATCTTTTTTAAAATCGTCATCAATCATTTCATCATTTCATCTTTTTGTTTGTTTGTTTTTTTAATTTTTAAACAATATCGAACTTTAATTACTGGAGTTCAGCTGACTGGAGATGTAAAAGTCTTTATCGTTTTTTGTTGACAATCATACTCGAAAAAAAAGAAATCAAACCAGAATTGAACACGAAGTATGACCCGAATTGCTCTAGTACACGTGATGTCGTCATGGCAAGAAATTTTGGTGATGTGGGTCTACTAATCCAATAATAGCGACTTCCTTACTTATTAAGAGACTTGAAGGCAGTTCAAAATACCTGTGTCTGCTCACATATGCAGCTTCCGGAATCTGTTTTCATCCTACATATTCTTACCCTTCTACTACTCATTCACTTTATGTTTACCCTAGCAAAATGAAGTAACATTGTTTAAAAAGAATTGGTCGATAGCATCAAGACTATCAAGCTTAAATACATTCAGTAACGAAATTAGTCATATAAAGTCTTTCGTAATACACAAATTTTTTAGCGCACACGTTATTACTGCTTAAAGCTCGTTTCTCTTCATCCATTTTACACAGGTAGTGTGATCACGAAGAATTACTAATAAAACATTGAGGCGTTATGAGATCTATGTCGCTTCGCAAAACTGTATCTTAGTACGACATAAAGTTGCTTTTGGACTTGAACGTTGACTAAATAAATGTGTTGCCTGATTGTACATGATATATTATCAGCTTTGTCAAGGGAAAAACCGAGACCGAAGAAAGTTAAAACTGAGAGAAAAATTCTAGATATGCTACTATAAGTGCTCTTTGTCATGAGAGAAACATGATTCTACGTGTCTGATTCACGCAAAGGATGCATCAATATACCTTCTTTTAATTACAGGATGATGCATTTTTAATTTGTTATTGTTGTGAATTCTATGTCAACTGTTTGCTAATATAGGCGGCGCAGAGATATGAAAACCAAACCGTGACAATACACCTAAGCTAAAAGGTCAACGCACGCCTAAACTAGCAGCTCAACTCATGATTGGACTAATAATTTAAAACTAAAACTAAAACCTAAACCTATTTTACAAATAAAACTCATAATTAGGCTAACAACCCTACCCATCAACTAACGACTTGACGGTATGCTATTCCTTCTTTTTTTTAAAGCTTCACTACCATCGAAATATATATAACAGTAGTAAAATTGTAAACTTTTATTTTTATACCATAGTAGTATGGCTATGATTGGAAGGTTGTAGTGTCAGTCAAGTTGGAAAAACTGTTGGCACTTTTTTTCTGAATCAATGGAATTCTTATCAAACACATGCAAACGTATAAAGAAGACTTGAATAGATAATCTTTGAATTCAAACAAATCCTAGTCAACTGAACAACGCATCTACCTCAGCAGTCCTTGGGAAATGTATAAATAGGCAAGCATTAAACTTTTATATATAAAACCATCAAGATCTCTATTTTTAACTCGGTGGTTTCTTTCACAAGACTTACTTCAAGAACGACAACACATCCTGACAGTTAATTCATTAATACTAATACTATCGAGGATTCTGTCATCCAAGTGGAATGAACATGGGCATCAAAGGAATGTTTCCTCAAAGTGAGAACTATAGTGTTGCAAGCGAATACTTGGTCGCTTAGAACAAAACGAATTACTGTCATTAGGATATGCTCAAAAGTGTGGCGCTATATCTTGTATCTATTGCTACGTTCATTCATTGATCCAACAGCATGGGTATAGAAAGAAGACGATAAGCAGGAGTTGCGCAAACGAAGTTATGGAGTTTCTTGCATGCATGCATGTTTTGGCATAAAGCTGGTACTTCGAAATATGCCTATGAAATCTCTACCTGCTTTGCACCCTAAATATAACGTGTCGTCTTGTAGCTGCATGTGAATTACAACGATTGATAGATGAAAAACAAATCGACTTGTTGCCCATTTCATCGTTTCAAACGACTGGTAGTGTTGCTTGTGTCCATATCCATGCTGTGTCCATATCCATACTATGTCCGTGTGTTTTGCTTTATTACACTTGGTCAAAGAAATCTATATGATGTTCTTTACGAAACCCACAAAGTCATTAGGGATATCATTCGAACAGAAGGGTATGTATGCAAAATACACTACAAGGACTAAGCCCAAGCACCGTATTGTTTCAGTCTCGAAGTAATTCTATGTACCCGTGCATTGGAGATGCGTTTAATTAACATGGTGCGATTGGACTTGAGTGAGCTGACAGCACTGTATGAGGGTCTGTTTGCCAAGATTCAGGACTTGTTGAAAGAGTTATTACAACTACAACTATAACTATAACTACAACTATAACTACAACGATAAGAACTATCACTACTCTGAAGACAACGATGTGTTTTCTCAAGATGATAACGGATCTAGCTTCGCCATCAATAAGTATGAGGCAAAGGAGTCCATCTTTGATGAAACATCCATTTGCCTGTTGTACATTTTTGCAGGACAACCAGCCTGAGCACAAGAGACATGGTGTACTAGACTTTGTGCGGAATGTCTACTTCAAAACTCGCATCTTTATATCTGATATATAGAGATATAGAGATATAGAGATATAGAGAGAGGCTGATGATTTATAAACACAAACGATAAGACTTGTAACATGAAGTTTATCGAAAAAGTCAATCTTTAAATTCCTTTCTGAACCTCTCTGTTATGTCAGTGCTTCGGTACCATGCTTTTAGTGCGGTCATTTAAAGGCATAGCGATGATAGTTCTAAAGTTACTGTATTGATCAATTGGAAGAACATCCAAATAAAAAAAAGCATGCAAAATGCTAGTATTATCAGTAACTGCAAATAAAAAAAGATAACAAAAATTTACAGGATCATCGAGAAGAGTAGATACTGATAATATTGAGATCCACAGCACTCAACAACAGTCTTGGATTTATTTAGCCATTTGCTTAACTTACTGTCTCAACAATATTGTTGTTTGGCATCGCCATAAATATATGACCTAGAAGTAAAATTCGTGTTGTCGAAACAATTCCAATCGGTTCACTTTTCTCTTTCAAAAGTATATCGAAGTAGGAATGATGTACTCCCAACTGCGGATGGAAAAAGTTCTTTATCGATTTTAATATCTGGTGTTGTGGAAAAAAACGAAATACGATCAAAATTGAGAAAATTAAGAAAGAATATGAATATGGTTTTACTTATTTTACTACCCATGATGTCGTTGGTTAAAAACATGATGTTAAGGGTGAACCGCAGCATATTGGTCGTTTTTAATTAAGGAATTGAATGACTTTCAAAGATGCACAGTAATCCTTCCTTAATCACCATTTTAGATTTATTAATTTCAACATACGCTCTCCATGTACTTGGAATCGAATTGAGAACTTGTTATGCCACAAATGAATATCTTTTTATTGAGTAACATCGTTAATAAAGCAAATGCTTCACGGTATTTTTTGAAATCTTTGACAGTATTTGTTCAGCTGGGATGGATGATAATTTGACGAGGCACATTCCTTATACGCAAACGAAAGATACAATTTCGCTTTGGCAAAACATTGCAAATGTTGCAATTGTCCCAATTATATATGCATCATTAAATTTGCTTAGCATTACTTTTTCCTTGGTAGTTACATTCAGTGCCAAACAACCGCTTTAACCTTTCATACAAAACTTTTGTGTATTCACAGAAGCATCCACTGGGCGGGAAACCATTTTTCTTGTTTCTGCATGTATTCTTAGAAGAGATTTAAGCTTTCCCTTGAATTTTCGAATGTTGATAAAAACAAAATAATAGACTTTGGAAAGGTGATTCAATGAATAAACATGAAACGTTCACCGTACATTAATTAAGCATCCTTTTCGACCACCCTGACTTGTTCTCTCATCACATCTTGATAACCATTTACACGAGAGATTTAAATGAAGAAGAATGAAAAATTCACTTTGACGAGTCTTGGAACCCCTAACTTGGAAAGGCACAGATCATGATTGCTACAAAAGCATTTGCACTCGGTTTCAGCTATAGGAAGTGTGATTGGTCGTACATGATGGATTGACATTCTCGTCTATTTGGATCACATACAGAAGACAAGCCAAGTCAGAGCAGACAATACGTATGCGATTGAGACATTATTTTTGTGAAATTTATGATTCTTCCACATGTTTGAATGATGTAGAAGATGTACAGGAAACTTTTAATGATGATACGATATCGGTTCAATCACAATTCATAAGCGAAACGAATGCCAAATACTAATACTATATATCCATGAATCATTTACCAATAGTATTTTTACTGTTCGTGAATGCTGAGAAAGTTTATGTCTAATGTATTAGCTGTGTCAACCATTTATAGTGTGAAGCCACTTTCCACTTGCAACGCTAAGGATACCTAGACGCACAAATACATTATGCTAGTGGCACGGCCAAAATTATTTACTCCAAAGTCTTTATCCTCTTCGTTTATATCGCTAACAAGAAATCGTAGTCACAAATGTACATACGTTGAAACATTTGAACAACGTACAACAAGCCAATAATGACAAGAATGGAGATGAAAGTGGTGATGGTTAGTGGTAGTCGTGGTAGTAATGGAAGTGGTAAGTGGAAGTGGTAAGTGGAAGTGGTAAGTGGAAGTGGTAAGTGGAAGTGGTAAGTGGAAGTGGTAAGTGGAAGTGGTAAGTGGAAGTGGTAAGTGGAAGTGGTAAGTGGAAGTGGTGGTGGTGGTGGTAGTGCTTGTGGTAAGTGTAAGTGGTAAGTGGAAGTGGTAGTGGTAGTGGTGCTGTGCTGATGCTGGCGCCGATACTGGTGATGATGTTGATGCCTATACTGACACTAGTACTGACACTAGATGACACTAGTACTGGTACTAATGGTACCATTCAACTTGGCAAGTATAAGACTTATGTGTGTAAGTGGTAAAAAATCAATGAGTAAACTCCACTAAGAAAATTTCACAACTCCGTTGATTCTTTTGAGTATACAAACATGAACGTTCAAGTTTTACCTTTGTTAATTCAATTCTAATTATACTGGTTTGTACTTGCTAAGCATGTCCTGTTCACTTATCTAATTCGTTTCAATTGCGGCAACTCTGGTCCGATTTATAATTCGAAGGACTGAGTTTTTACCCTTTGGATAAAGTTTTTCAACATACTTACAATGATTATGGTCTCCACTCCTGACGTAGGTCCATGTGGTAATAGAACACAAACTTCAAAATCTCATCACTATATTATACTTGGTACAACATGCAATACCGATTGTATATACCGAATACAGTTTCCTATTGCAATGAATGTGATTTAATCATTTTATGGGAGTTTTTTCATTCAAAACTGCTTTAAATCTAAAAACTCTTCTTTATTCTTGACACTCGTATATGTTGTCTGATATTCCTATTCGTGTTTCAATAACGAAGTTTACTTTCATTCAAATAAATAGAACCAATCAAGTTTACTAGTGCTTATTTTTTTCTTTTTTAATAAAAAGAATGAATATTAGGTGTATGATATGAATACGTTTTTGTTTGTTTGTTTGCAAATTAAAATTAAAAACAACAAAAAATTAAAGCTACTGATTTAACTTTGCTTATTCCATAACACTTCTTACTCAATCTCACATAACCGTTGCATTCATTATATAGCTTAGCTTCAATAAAAGTGGTCAATAAATGTAAAAATAAGTAATTCAGCCTTGCTCAATTGCACCGTTTTTCCAAATGTCGCATGAGCACTCAAGTAAAGATGTGACAAAATAAATAAGAATAAAAATAAAAATAAATTTACAAATCAGAGTTTAAACCCAATGTATTCCCAAAAAAGAGTTTATCACAAACCAAACAAGATAGATATGAAATGAAAAGTTAAATAAATAAAAATGGATCGAATGGTTAGAATTATTAGATCAAGGTAAGTTTGCTTGGGAAAGATTCATGAGTATTTATAATAAACATATAATTCTCAAATAGCTTAGTGAAGTAATGGTGACTGAGCTACAAAGGCAAGGAAATAAGTTTTTAAAAAATTTCAAAATGCTGTTAATAAAATATATGTAGTAAAATTACAAATACCAAAGACATTTCGGAAAATTCATCCTTCAAAGTTCTTGTTCTTCCAAACTTCGGTATACTTTCCACACGATATTTATCAATTACCATTAGACTTCTAAAGAGCTTAATTTACTCATTTTATCGCTGGTAATCTTGGTAAAATCAGTGTTTATATCATTTGTGTAAATATTGATGGTTGTTAACATTTTCTGAAACAATTGCTGATATGAAAGACTATTAAAAGTCCTGTTTCAAAAATTGAGATAAAGATTTTGGAAAACATAGATACATGTACATCATCGCTTAGCACTTTGAGAAAGAGATAATAATAGAATCATATTTACCCCAAACTAATTCATGGGTGATTGATGAAAACATCAACCATTGTTTCATTTCATAAAGCAACACTGGGTGAGCACTAAATAGACGGAACCAAATGATGTGAGGTTCATGATGGGTTCATCGTTTCCATTCAGTTTACACACCATACGAAGAGGAAAAAGAAGTTATTAAAAAAGTACAAGCGATGCCGTCAGTTGGATATAAAGAAACGAGAGCTAGTACGTATTACCACACCACCACAATTTAACCCGATTAGGCAAACATCAAGAGTCCTGCAAAGACCGAATCAATCGGTACATGTCTCGCTGAAAAACTTTATAGTTGAATGTTGTCTCCATTTCTTGTGATATGAGTTTCAAGTTTTGATCTTTTTTAAAATCGTCATCAATCATTTCATCATTTCATCTTTTTGTTTGTTTGTTTTTTTAATTTTTAAACAATATCGAACTTTAATTACTGGAGTTCAGCTGACTGGAGATGTAAAAGTCTTTATCGTTTTTTGTTGACAATCATACTCGAAAAAAAAGAAATCAAACCAGAATTGAACACGAAGTATGACCCGAATTGCTCTAGTACACGTGATGTCGTCATGGCAAGAAATTTTGGTGATGTGGGTCTACTAATCCAATAATAGCGACTTCCTTACTTATTAAGAGACTTGAAGGCAGTTCAAAATACCTGTGTCTGCTCACATATGCAGCTTCCGGAATCTGTTTTCATCCTACATATTCTTACCCTTCTACTACTCATTCACTTTATGTTTACCCTAGCAAAATGAAGTAACATTGTTTAAAAAGAATTGGTCGATAGCATCAAGACTATCAAGCTTAAATACATTCAGTAACGAAATTAGTCATATAAAGTCTTTCGTAATACACAAATTTTTTAGCGCACACGTTATTACTGCTTAAAGCTCGTTTCTCTTCATCCATTTTACACAGGTAGTGTGATCACGAAGAATTACTAATAAAACATTGAGGCGTTATGAGATCTATGTCGCTTCGCAAAACTGTATCTTAGTACGACATAAAGTTGCTTTTGGACTTGAACGTTGACTAAATAAATGTGTTGCCTGATTGTACATGATATATTATCAGCTTTGTCAAGGGAAAAACCGAGACCGAAGAAAGTTAAAACTGAGAGAAAAATTCTAGATATGCTACTATAAGTGCTCTTTGTCATGAGAGAAACATGATTCTACGTGTCTGATTCACGCAAAGGATGCATCAATATACCTTCTTTTAATTACAGGATGATGCATTTTTAATTTGTTATTGTTGTGAATTCTATGTCAACTGTTTGCTAATATAGGCGGCGCAGAGATATGAAAACCAAACCGTGACAATACACCTAAGCTAAAAGGTCAACGCACGCCTAAACTAGCAGCTCAACTCATGATTGGACTAATAATTTAAAACTAAAACTAAAACCTAAACCTATTTTACAAATAAAACTCATAATTAGGCTAACAACCCTACCCATCAACTAACGACTTGACGGTATGCTATTCCTTCTTTTTTTTAAAGCTTCACTACCATCGAAATATATATAACAGTAGTAAAATTGTAAACTTTTATTTTTATACCATAGTAGTATGGCTATGATTGGAAGGTTGTAGTGTCAGTCAAGTTGGAAAAACTGTTGGCACTTTTTTTCTGAATCAATGGAATTCTTATCAAACACATGCAAACGTATAAAGAAGACTTGAATAGATAATCTTTGAATTCAAACAAATCCTAGTCAACTGAACAACGCATCTACCTCAGCAGTCCTTGGGAAATGTATAAATAGGCAAGCATTAAACTTTTATATATAAAACCATCAAGATCTCTATTTTTAACTCGGTGGTTTCTTTCACAAGACTTACTTCAAGAACGACAACACATCCTGACAGTTAATTCATTAATACTAATACTATCGAGGATTCTGTCATCCAAGTGGAATGAACATGGGCATCAAAGGAATGTTTCCTCAAAGTGAGAACTATAGTGTTGCAAGCGAATACTTGGTCGCTTAGAACAAAACGAATTACTGTCATTAGGATATGCTCAAAAGTGTGGCGCTATATCTTGTATCTATTGCTACGTTCATTCATTGATCCAACAGCATGGGTATAGAAAGAAGACGATAAGCAGGAGTTGCGCAAACGAAGTTATGGAGTTTCTTGCATGCATGCATGTTTTGGCATAAAGCTGGTACTTCGAAATATGCCTATGAAATCTCTACCTGCTTTGCACCCTAAATATAACGTGTCGTCTTGTAGCTGCATGTGAATTACAACGATTGATAGATGAAAAACAAATCGACTTGTTGCCCATTTCATCGTTTCAAACGACTGGTAGTGTTGCTTGTGTCCATATCCATGCTGTGTCCATATCCATACTATGTCCGTGTGTTTTGCTTTATTACACTTGGTCAAAGAAATCTATATGATGTTCTTTACGAAACCCACAAAGTCATTAGGGATATCATTCGAACAGAAGGGTATGTATGCAAAATACACTACAAGGACTAAGCCCAAGCACCGTATTGTTTCAGTCTCGAAGTAATTCTATGTACCCGTGCATTGGAGATGCGTTTAATTAACATGGTGCGATTGGACTTGAGTGAGCTGACAGCACTGTATGAGGGTCTGTTTGCCAAGATTCAGGACTTGTTGAAAGAGTTATTACAACTACAACTATAACTATAACTACAACTATAACTACAACGATAAGAACTATCACTACTCTGAAGACAACGATGTGTTTTCTCAAGATGATAACGGATCTAGCTTCGCCATCAATAAGTATGAGGCAAAGGAGTCCATCTTTGATGAAACATCCATTTGCCTGTTGTACATTTTTGCAGGACAACCAGCCTGAGCACAAGAGACATGGTGTACTAGACTTTGTGCGGAATGTCTACTTCAAAACTCGCATCTTTATATCTGATATATAGAGATATAGAGATATAGAGATATAGAGAGAGGCTGATGATTTATAAACACAAACGATAAGACTTGTAACATGAAGTTTATCGAAAAAGTCAATCTTTAAATTCCTTTCTGAACCTCTCTGTTATGTCAGTGCTTCGGTACCATGCTTTTAGTGCGGTCATTTAAAGGCATAGCGATGATAGTTCTAAAGTTACTGTATTGATCAATTGGAAGAACATCCAAATAAAAAAAAGCATGCAAAATGCTAGTATTATCAGTAACTGCAAATAAAAAAAGATAACAAAAATTTACAGGATCATCGAGAAGAGTAGATACTGATAATATTGAGATCCACAGCACTCAACAACAGTCTTGGATTTATTTAGCCATTTGCTTAACTTACTGTCTCAACAATATTGTTGTTTGGCATCGCCATAAATATATGACCTAGAAGTAAAATTCGTGTTGTCGAAACAATTCCAATCGGTTCACTTTTCTCTTTCAAAAGTATATCGAAGTAGGAATGATGTACTCCCAACTGCGGATGGAAAAAGTTCTTTATCGATTTTAATATCTGGTGTTGTGGAAAAAAACGAAATACGATCAAAATTGAGAAAATTAAGAAAGAATATGAATATGGTTTTACTTATTTTACTACCCATGATGTCGTTGGTTAAAAACATGATGTTAAGGGTGAACCGCAGCATATTGGTCGTTTTTAATTAAGGAATTGAATGACTTTCAAAGATGCACAGTAATCCTTCCTTAATCACCATTTTAGATTTATTAATTTCAACATACGCTCTCCATGTACTTGGAATCGAATTGAGAACTTGTTATGCCACAAATGAATATCTTTTTATTGAGTAACATCGTTAATAAAGCAAATGCTTCACGGTATTTTTTGAAATCTTTGACAGTATTTGTTCAGCTGGGATGGATGATAATTTGACGAGGCACATTCCTTATACGCAAACGAAAGATACAATTTCGCTTTGGCAAAACATTGCAAATGTTGCAATTGTCCCAATTATATATGCATCATTAAATTTGCTTAGCATTACTTTTTCCTTGGTAGTTACATTCAGTGCCAAACAACCGCTTTAACCTTTCATACAAAACTTTTGTGTATTCACAGAAGCATCCACTGGGCGGGAAACCATTTTTCTTGTTTCTGCATGTATTCTTAGAAGAGATTTAAGCTTTCCCTTGAATTTTCGAATGTTGATAAAAACAAAATAATAGACTTTGGAAAGGTGATTCAATGAATAAACATGAAACGTTCACCGTACATTAATTAAGCATCCTTTTCGACCACCCTGACTTGTTCTCTCATCACATCTTGATAACCATTTACACGAGAGATTTAAATGAAGAAGAATGAAAAATTCACTTTGACGAGTCTTGGAACCCCTAACTTGGAAAGGCACAGATCATGATTGCTACAAAAGCATTTGCACTCGGTTTCAGCTATAGGAAGTGTGATTGGTCGTACATGATGGATTGACATTCTCGTCTATTTGGATCACATACAGAAGACAAGCCAAGTCAGAGCAGACAATACGTATGCGATTGAGACATTATTTTTGTGAAATTTATGATTCTTCCACATGTTTGAATGATGTAGAAGATGTACAGGAAACTTTTAATGATGATACGATATCGGTTCAATCACAATTCATAAGCGAAACGAATGCCAAATACTAATACTATATATCCATGAATCATTTACCAATAGTATTTTTACTGTTCGTGAATGCTGAGAAAGTTTATGTCTAATGTATTAGCTGTGTCAACCATTTATAGTGTGAAGCCACTTTCCACTTGCAACGCTAAGGATACCTAGACGCACAAATACATTATGCTAGTGGCACGGCCAAAATTATTTACTCCAAAGTCTTTATCCTCTTCGTTTATATCGCTAACAAGAAATCGTAGTCACAAATGTACATACGTTGAAACATTTGAACAACGTACAACAAGCCAATAATGACAAGAATGGAGATGAAAGTGGTGATGGTTAGTGGTAGTCGTGGTAGTAATGGAAGTGGTAAGTGGAAGTGGTAAGTGGAAGTGGTAAGTGGAAGTGGTAAGTGGAAGTGGTAAGTGGAAGTGGTAAGTGGAAGTGGTAAGTGGAAGTGGTAAGTGGAAGTGGTAAGTGGAAGTGGTGGTGGTGGTGGTAGTGCTTGTGGTAAGTGTAAGTGGTAAGTGGAAGTGGTAGTGGTAGTGGTGCTGTGCTGATGCTGGCGCCGATACTGGTGATGATGTTGATGCCTATACTGACACTAGTACTGACACTAGATGACACTAGTACTGGTACTAATGGTACCATTCAACTTGGCAAGTATAAGACTTATGTGTGTAAGTGGTAAAAAATCAATGAGTAAACTCCACTAAGAAAATTTCACAACTCCGTTGATTCTTTTGAGTATACAAACATGAACGTTCAAGTTTTACCTTTGTTAATTCAATTCTAATTATACTGGTTTGTACTTGCTAAGCATGTCCTGTTCACTTATCTAATTCGTTTCAATTGCGGCAACTCTGGTCCGATTTATAATTCGAAGGACTGAGTTTTTACCCTTTGGATAAAGTTTTTCAACATACTTACAATGATTATGGTCTCCACTCCTGACGTAGGTCCATGTGGTAATAGAACACAAACTTCAAAATCTCATCACTATATTATACTTGGTACAACATGCAATACCGATTGTATATACCGAATACAGTTTCCTATTGCAATGAATGTGATTTAATCATTTTATGGGAGTTTTTTCATTCAAAACTGCTTTAAATCTAAAAACTCTTCTTTATTCTTGACACTCGTATATGTTGTCTGATATTCCTATTCGTGTTTCAATAACGAAGTTTACTTTCATTCAAATAAATAGAACCAATCAAGTTTACTAGTGCTTATTTTTTTCTTTTTTAATAAAAAGAATGAATATTAGGTGTATGATATGAATACGTTTTTGTTTGTTTGTTTGCAAATTAAAATTAAAAACAACAAAAAATTAAAGCTACTGATTTAACTTTGCTTATTCCATAACACTTCTTACTCAATCTCACATAACCGTTGCATTCATTATATAGCTTAGCTTCAATAAAAGTGGTCAATAAATGTAAAAATAAGTAATTCAGCCTTGCTCAATTGCACCGTTTTTCCAAATGTCGCATGAGCACTCAAGTAAAGATGTGACAAAATAAATAAGAATAAAAATAAAAATAAATTTACAAATCAGAGTTTAAACCCAATGTATTCCCAAAAAAGAGTTTATCACAAACCAAACAAGATAGATATGAAATGAAAAGTTAAATAAATAAAAATGGATCGAATGGTTAGAATTATTAGATCAAGGTAAGTTTGCTTGGGAAAGATTCATGAGTATTTATAATAAACATATAATTCTCAAATAGCTTAGTGAAGTAATGGTGACTGAGCTACAAAGGCAAGGAAATAAGTTTTTAAAAAATTTCAAAATGCTGTTAATAAAATATATGTAGTAAAATTACAAATACCAAAGACATTTCGGAAAATTCATCCTTCAAAGTTCTTGTTCTTCCAAACTTCGGTATACTTTCCACACGATATTTATCAATTACCATTAGACTTCTAAAGAGCTTAATTTACTCATTTTATCGCTGGTAATCTTGGTAAAATCAGTGTTTATATCATTTGTGTAAATATTGATGGTTGTTAACATTTTCTGAAACAATTGCTGATATGAAAGACTATTAAAAGTCCTGTTTCAAAAATTGAGATAAAGATTTTGGAAAACATAGATACATGTACATCATCGCTTAGCACTTTGAGAAAGAGATAATAATAGAATCATATTTACCCCAAACTAATTCATGGGTGATTGATGAAAACATCAACCATTGTTTCATTTCATAAAGCAACACTGGGTGAGCACTAAATAGACGGAACCAAATGATGTGAGGTTCATGATGGGTTCATCGTTTCCATTCAGTTTACACACCATACGAAGAGGAAAAAGAAGTTATTAAAAAAGTACAAGCGATGCCGTCAGTTGGATATAAAGAAACGAGAGCTAGTACGTATTACCACACCACCACAATTTAACCCGATTAGGCAAACATCAAGAGTCCTGCAAAGACCGAATCAATCGGTACATGTCTCGCTGAAAAACTTTATAGTTGAATGTTGTCTCCATTTCTTGTGATATGAGTTTCAAGTTTTGATCTTTTTTAAAATCGTCATCAATCATTTCATCATTTCATCTTTTTGTTTGTTTGTTTTTTTAATTTTTAAACAATATCGAACTTTAATTACTGGAGTTCAGCTGACTGGAGATGTAAAAGTCTTTATCGTTTTTTGTTGACAATCATACTCGAAAAAAAAGAAATCAAACCAGAATTGAACACGAAGTATGACCCGAATTGCTCTAGTACACGTGATGTCGTCATGGCAAGAAATTTTGGTGATGTGGGTCTACTAATCCAATAATAGCGACTTCCTTACTTATTAAGAGACTTGAAGGCAGTTCAAAATACCTGTGTCTGCTCACATATGCAGCTTCCGGAATCTGTTTTCATCCTACATATTCTTACCCTTCTACTACTCATTCACTTTATGTTTACCCTAGCAAAATGAAGTAACATTGTTTAAAAAGAATTGGTCGATAGCATCAAGACTATCAAGCTTAAATACATTCAGTAACGAAATTAGTCATATAAAGTCTTTCGTAATACACAAATTTTTTAGCGCACACGTTATTACTGCTTAAAGCTCGTTTCTCTTCATCCATTTTACACAGGTAGTGTGATCACGAAGAATTACTAATAAAACATTGAGGCGTTATGAGATCTATGTCGCTTCGCAAAACTGTATCTTAGTACGACATAAAGTTGCTTTTGGACTTGAACGTTGACTAAATAAATGTGTTGCCTGATTGTACATGATATATTATCAGCTTTGTCAAGGGAAAAACCGAGACCGAAGAAAGTTAAAACTGAGAGAAAAATTCTAGATATGCTACTATAAGTGCTCTTTGTCATGAGAGAAACATGATTCTACGTGTCTGATTCACGCAAAGGATGCATCAATATACCTTCTTTTAATTACAGGATGATGCATTTTTAATTTGTTATTGTTGTGAATTCTATGTCAACTGTTTGCTAATATAGGCGGCGCAGAGATATGAAAACCAAACCGTGACAATACACCTAAGCTAAAAGGTCAACGCACGCCTAAACTAGCAGCTCAACTCATGATTGGACTAATAATTTAAAACTAAAACTAAAACCTAAACCTATTTTACAAATAAAACTCATAATTAGGCTAACAACCCTACCCATCAACTAACGACTTGACGGTATGCTATTCCTTCTTTTTTTTAAAGCTTCACTACCATCGAAATATATATAACAGTAGTAAAATTGTAAACTTTTATTTTTATACCATAGTAGTATGGCTATGATTGGAAGGTTGTAGTGTCAGTCAAGTTGGAAAAACTGTTGGCACTTTTTTTCTGAATCAATGGAATTCTTATCAAACACATGCAAACGTATAAAGAAGACTTGAATAGATAATCTTTGAATTCAAACAAATCCTAGTCAACTGAACAACGCATCTACCTCAGCAGTCCTTGGGAAATGTATAAATAGGCAAGCATTAAACTTTTATATATAAAACCATCAAGATCTCTATTTTTAACTCGGTGGTTTCTTTCACAAGACTTACTTCAAGAACGACAACACATCCTGACAGTTAATTCATTAATACTAATACTATCGAGGATTCTGTCATCCAAGTGGAATGAACATGGGCATCAAAGGAATGTTTCCTCAAAGTGAGAACTATAGTGTTGCAAGCGAATACTTGGTCGCTTAGAACAAAACGAATTACTGTCATTAGGATATGCTCAAAAGTGTGGCGCTATATCTTGTATCTATTGCTACGTTCATTCATTGATCCAACAGCATGGGTATAGAAAGAAGACGATAAGCAGGAGTTGCGCAAACGAAGTTATGGAGTTTCTTGCATGCATGCATGTTTTGGCATAAAGCTGGTACTTCGAAATATGCCTATGAAATCTCTACCTGCTTTGCACCCTAAATATAACGTGTCGTCTTGTAGCTGCATGTGAATTACAACGATTGATAGATGAAAAACAAATCGACTTGTTGCCCATTTCATCGTTTCAAACGACTGGTAGTGTTGCTTGTGTCCATATCCATGCTGTGTCCATATCCATACTATGTCCGTGTGTTTTGCTTTATTACACTTGGTCAAAGAAATCTATATGATGTTCTTTACGAAACCCACAAAGTCATTAGGGATATCATTCGAACAGAAGGGTATGTATGCAAAATACACTACAAGGACTAAGCCCAAGCACCGTATTGTTTCAGTCTCGAAGTAATTCTATGTACCCGTGCATTGGAGATGCGTTTAATTAACATGGTGCGATTGGACTTGAGTGAGCTGACAGCACTGTATGAGGGTCTGTTTGCCAAGATTCAGGACTTGTTGAAAGAGTTATTACAACTACAACTATAACTATAACTACAACTATAACTACAACGATAAGAACTATCACTACTCTGAAGACAACGATGTGTTTTCTCAAGATGATAACGGATCTAGCTTCGCCATCAATAAGTATGAGACAAAGGAGTCCATCTTTGATGAAACATCCATTTTCCTGTTGTACATTTTTGCAGGACAACTAGCCTGAGCACAAGAGACATGGTGTACTAGACCTTGTGCGGAATGTCTACTTCAAAACTTGCATCTTTATATCTGATATATAGAGATATAGAGATATAGAGATATAGAGAGAGGCTGATGATTTATAAACACAAACGATAAGACTTGTAACATGAAGTTTGTCGAAAAAGTCAATCTTTAAATTCCTTTCTGAACCTCTCTGTTATGTCAGTGCTTCGGTATTATGCTTTAATGCAGTCACTTGAGGCGTTGTCCTAATAGGTGCAAAGTTACCGTATATTTAGGTTTCATGTTTGTGATTACTGGAGAACGACTGTGAAGAGACCAACCGTATCGTGTTTTTTCCAATTGTGATCTTCCAATGCTTAATAAATACGAAATCTTATTTCGATTTACAGGCTGGGCATTCACGAAACATAGCGTTTTTACATTTCTACAGGCACACTATAAACAACTTGCAATATCTGCCATCACTTTATTTCTCCAACTTTGTTCAAGTTAAAAGTGGCAGAAAGTGTTTCCCGATATGAGATAACCCAACGCATATGTTGTTGCAAAAACTAAACGCCCATTCATCAAGCGAGTCGAGATGAGAGGAATCATTGTATAAAAGGCTAGCATGTAAAAGCTGGAAGAAGGAAAGAACACGGGATATGTAATGGAACATGGGAAATTGATATGGACATTGATATGGACATTGATATGAACATGAATATGAACATGAATATGAACATGAATATGGTATAGAGAACTACATCGACACAGAAAAGAAAACAAAAGTTGCTAAAATGACAAAGGTGCCGAATCAACAGGCCATAGTACCGATGGAATCCAAATACAATCCAAGAATCATTCAAACATCGCAAACATCTTTGCTCGACATTGTTGTTTTGAACAACTACTAAGAGTTGCAAATGTGAAAGCAACAACATTCAACGTATCTACAAATTTCTCGCTGTTTTGCATATACATTTCTATTTAATAGTGAATTAGCGTATAAGAAAGAAATGGAGCTTTTTTGGATTACAAGTGATAAGAGTAGGTGTAGGAGTAGGACTCATTTATTGAATCTGGTGATTTGCGTCGGAAGGTTGAGAATATAAAGAGCGTGTGAAACTAAGCCATGTAATCTAAAACTTTACCGAAACTTTCAGATCTCGCCTATTTACCGATCCAATTGCTAGTGCAGTAATAGTTGCTTGAATTTTCACCGGATGAATCTTCTCTTGAATAAAACCGCCAATAAGAGCTAGTCAAGTTGACTACTGAAAATATACGATATTGAAGATGGCGTATGTAGTGCTTGTAATGGTCTGGTGGATGGTGGAAGCTTTCCACTCTTACTTAGCATTCAGTATTACACAAATGGATTAAGGAGAAGCGGTAAACGATTTTATGAGGTTCGTTTATTATAATGGGTTGAGTGACACGATTCAAATTGAGTCAAAATATTTTTCGAAGATAATCCGCCAATTTTCTGTAACTCATATATTAATGCATTCGTTCAAATGATATTAATACATACGTGTAAATAAGGGACAAATAGGTATAAAAAACACGGCGATAAGAAATGGAATTAATATTTTGCAACATGACAACTAGACATTATTTCGTCCGTAAACTTTAATAGTCCACGACAACAAAGCGACAATAGCAGTCGTTTATTATTTGGTCTTCATTATGTCAACAAGCTATTTGAAGGGATTTATGTAAAGTATGTATTTACTTTGGAAGAATGATAGTGATAATAATAATAATAATATGTTTTTTTATTCTCCTACAACTATTTCATATCGTCAATCTTCAAATTTTTCAACATGATTGGATAATGATTACTTATAAAATATATATATATATATATATACATTTATTATATACATTATATACATTATACTTGAACACCCCAATTGGCTATATAATTAGAGTCAGTATTTTGCTAAACTTTTATATCGCGAACATCAGCATTACTTGTATACTTACTAAAAATTCATAAACAATTTGGTAATTAATCATTGAAAATAATAAAGTTAATGCTTTGTATATACATTCTAACAGTCTAAAGTAGAGATTGGAAGAGAAAAAGTTAAAGATTGAATGAGTGTTTAGTCAAATTGATCGACATTATTGAAAACCAAGAGAAATCGATCGAGCTAAATAACATTGAGCACTTGAATAATTATAATTTAGACGGAAAAATAAATAGTTTCCGAACAACATGGAGACATATGTCCTTGACTTTTTAATCTGAGAAATGTTCAAATAGATTAAACCTCTAGTATATCCTTACCATGACAGCCAAAATAAATACAAATTAAAGTGATTAATGTCCTCTTAAAGTTTTTTTATATTTACAAAATTAAATGATTATTTAGCTTGTCCAATTCTAACCACTCTATTACGATTTTTACTACAATAATTCGCTCCATTATAACTCATTGCTGAGAATGACAGTTGCTGATGATGTCGCTTATGTTTTAGTCCTATTACCATGATAATACAAAAATATCGTTTAGCGCCATTAATTCCTGGTTTATGGCAAGTAGCGTTATCGTTTTTATCGATTATACCTAAAATCATACAATGCAGAAATAAAATGTTCTTTGAATGTTAGTTATTTGCTTCTTCGTCAATTTATGGGACTTTTAGCGTTGCTAGAAGTCAATAACATAGTATAAAGCGTATCGCCTTAGTAAATTAAACCCCAACTTTACTTCTCTTTTCTTTTCTTTGTGAAATAACCTTTCAATACGCCTTTGTTAAAGTGATTCATAGTCAGTTAGGCTAGCGATATTGCAAGCTGTTGAAAATGCAAGCGGATTGATAAATTCTTGTTAATACGCTGAAATGTGTAACTATATTGACTGACATCATCGACATCAATTCACTAAGTTTAAACTTTCCGTCTCCTTTGTTGCCGCACTTGATGTAATGTGCATACGGTAACTGTAATCGATTTATTCGGCAACATTGTTATTCTAAGCTAATTCAGCTCTAATTGTCCGTGAGTGAGCGAGAAGATAGCACCATCAAAGGTAGATCGGTAATGTATGCATGATAAACCCAAGTGAGTATGGCGAGTGAGATTGCAAACATTTGAAGCAATCACAACCTCAATCAATGAAAAGCTAGTAATCTTTGAAAAAATATATATATATATTTATATGTTTTAGTCTGTTTCCAAAATAATATATATATGTTTTCAACTATTCGACAACGTAAGTCATCGGTTAACTAATTATGTATTTTACACATTCATGTAAATTATAGCATCTTTACTTTGTTATCAAAGTGAGTCAAATTGACGCAAATAGGTGGTAAAAAGTTTGGTAAATAGAGAACATTGCGCAAGCAAACTTAAGGTGTGATAAAAAAAGATATGTCAGTTAGTTTATTGAACTAAAATTGAACCAAGATGAATGAGACAAAGTTAACGATAATTGATAACTATAAACAAAATTTATTATTATTATTTTTTTTTTGACTTGCGAAAGAAAAAGTAAATGAAACACCAGCAAGAGTATTTGAGCTACATAAAATAAATGAGTGTTAAAACGGATATTAAACGAGTTGTACGAGATTAAAGCAAAGACAGCTGAAAAGAAATATATTAAAGATAGTTATTTAATAGAGGTTTAAATATAGTTAGTCTTATAATTAGGTTAGTTGATGGAGAAAATCAAACAAATCTCCTTTAGTATAGGGGTAGTACACAAGCCTGTCACGCTTGCAGCCCGGGTTCGAATCCCGGAGGGAGAGGATTCTTTTACGATTTTTCCACATGTTTTTGTTTTGTGACTTTACTTAACCAAAATACCAAAAATTTTGATTTAGTGCAAAAAAGATCGATCCCGCCAGGAGTCGAACCTGGAATCTCTTGATCCGTAGTCAAGCGCCTTAACCATTGGGCCACGAGACCTGTTAATACATGCATTCAAACAAAACTATTTGTACAAATCTGTTATTGGCAAAAATTTTAAATTAGCAATGGTGGAGAGCACCCATTGACAATAAAGTTTAAGCAGTTTAGGCTTCCTAAAACTAGCTTTGATTATACATTCAAGACTTGTATGACTGGCTTTATACAGGTAGCAGACTGAGCAGTAGACGGTTCACTTCTTTTAATAAATTTTCTAATTTTACACAACTTGAATTAATTTGCATAGATTTTTTATTACTCAACGAGGTCGTGTGGTTTAGATGGTTATAATTTCTGCTTAACATTTACAGTTCGCAGACGGTCCCAAGTTCGAGTCTTGGCACGATCATCTTTTTATCATAATTTATTACATTTATAATTATGATATGTATAATAAATTAAAAATGAAAAAAATTGCTCCAGCAGTGACTTGAACACTGGGCCTCTTGCTTACTAGGCAAGCGCTCTACCACTGAGCTACAAGAGCTGCTGTTTGTCTTCGTAAATTAACGTTATCTATATTTAAAAGCATAATCCTGGAAACATGATCAATGGTCATAAGTCTGCACTTCATAACTCCCAACGTCTTTGAAGAGACCAAGCAACGCGAGAGAGAATATCTCGAGGAGCACCAGAAAAATACTGGCAATGTCCTTGGTGGTTACAAAGCAATCGTGGATAACCCTAATGTCTCTGATGAAGCTAAACAACATGCCAAGAGGATTAGGAAACCTTATTACACACAAACCGTAAATAATAACATCAATATTTGTCACGCTAATTATTACCTACTTGCGATTAAAACTTTTTCAGTCTATACTTGTAGGTTGTGAACCTATTTAATTTCGCATATTGAAAATGTTATGCCTTTAAATATTGAATTCATACTTTTACTCTGTCGCGCGTTATCTGAGCTCTTTTAATTGAATATATTTCAATTGCAATATAGATAAAATTGTTATCTGACATAGTGTACCTACCATATTTATAACTTTAATCACATTTCCCTATACTTTTTACCTTAATTATGAAATCTAACATTTGAAATTATTTTTCTATATTAAGTGGCAAAAAATTTTTTTCTAAATTGATATGCCCGTGTAGTCTATATTTCTCACACTGATTCATTACTTAATATCGCTAATTTTTTTATATAGGAAGATAATTACAAAGAAAAAAGTTTTTGCACCATCCTTTGACGCGTCTATGCTATAGCGCCTGTAATATAAATCTTATAATAACGTCAAATGGTGCCATTTCCAAGTCTCTTTTGATGCTTAAAGGTAAAAAACCTTGATTGAAGAGTGGGAAAACTCGTTTTTTTTAACAGTAAAATCTAGCTCATTATCCTAATATGTAACACCAACTAATCTACAAAAAAAAAAAAAAGGAATATATTTGGTCATTTAAACAAGTGTGTATTGCCTTAAATTAACTAGCGACCAAATTTGCAAACAAGTTGTTTAAAGCAAAAACCGAGTTTGGGCTGCAAAAAAGTTAAAGACTTTTGAAGTGCTTCATTCCATATTAAGCAAAAATATGACAAAATTGAAGACAATTAACGTCAGCGTTCATGAAATTTCTTTATTGGCTTGAGTATTTGCCATTTGTCAACAATAACCAAAATACTGTCACACAAAACCCTTTGCTTTGATAACTGAACAGCGGAACCTAATAATATATCTCTGTATGTTCATCAGGATGCTACCTTAAAAAATCTCTAAACGTTCGAAGTGAGTCCAAAACGAAACATTAATTCTAATATCATTAGTAATCGTTTTGTGGAAAGAATTAGTATTACTTGTCCTAAGGATAGCTAGTGACTTATCTTCTAAAAATAGCATTGAGTAGCTGAAACTACATCTTAAATCAAGTACCATCATTACGCAGTCATATACGATTTCAAAAAATACACGTACTTCATTGTTTGACTTCTGAGTGTAATCCATTTATTTATTTTGCTGTTTGAACTTTGCAGGTTCTACATCAAACTTTTATGTTGGTTTATTAACTCACTCACTCACCACTAGTTAATATGCACGCAAAGTCGTTTTCTTCAGTTTTTGCTAAACTATTTATTTAAATTAAAGAGGAAGCAGCCACTAGCCATTTATCAGTTTTAATATTACTTAAGGGGTGAAAAGGCTTTACTACATATTGATCTTACATTAGACTAATTTAATCGGTTATTTAAATAATTGGCAATGTTGAATTAGTACAATATTTATGAATATATCCGCATTTTATTTTTCCTGTACCTTATGTCTATGGTTAAATTGATGTAAAAATTTTTAATAATATAGGAATTACAAGTAGGATATTTTTACTTTGGTTCATTAAATATGTTTCCCTACTTTTGTTTACTAATAATACTCCGAATTTTTGCAACCATAATGAGGTTGACTTCAAAGTATTTTTGTAGTCTTTTCATTATAGCATCGAATATTTGGTGCAAAATGAATATATTGCACGTTCTTACTGGTAGTTGCTGTTGGTATTTGTCAACATGTTCAGATTTTGTACTGTTTTCCCATGTCTGCAGCGTGTTTTCTTAAATTTATAAAAATGAATTTATTTTAGTATTATTCAAATGTTGTTACTAATTTAACTATAAACGTAAATGTATGAGATTTCTCTAGTATTGCAAGATCAAACTTTATGTAAAGTAAAAAGTGGACGTTTACATATATAACGTTAAAATATGTGAAAAATTACGTTGTTTGTTAATGCCTGTCATTCTTTAGCTTACTTGCTACTCAAGAGTTATATGGGGGCTTTATAGTAATTGTTTCTATTGAGTTTAAGTAATAATATCACTTCGAATCTTATAACAAGTGAGTGTAAATCTGTAATTGAATTTATTTGATAGAAGGAGACTAAGTGTTTTTTTTTTTTTTTTTTTTAGTATTTCCGTTGTAAAGCAAACGATTTGAAAAGACGTAAAGAGATATAAACGGTTCATTGTACTGTGTAACTATTTTTTGTCAAACCTTTGCTTGCATTATATCTTCATTGGGAAACTTTTGGTTTTGTGTGGAAGAATTATATCCTTTTATAATGATAATACATTAGTTCAATTGTCAACGTATAGATATAATGAAAGGGGTACGGCATATATATATTTTTTTTAACTAACAAATAGAATCGTAATTATAACCATTTTCTAATTTTCCTATACAAACCCCTGATCGTTACAATTATTGATTTTTTTTTAATACATTCAAATATTCTAAGGTTTACGTGTAAGCGTAGAGAAACAATTGTTAATTAATAGCGCCAAAAAATAAAAAAGGAAAGCGTATTGAAAGATAGGAACGATACCGATGAATCAAAAGTAAAGGACAGATAAAGCGGAGACGTAATAAATAAAAGTACCTCTTGTATGTAAAAACATGTACAATAAAATAGTAAAAATGGTGACCAGTGAGGGATTCGAACCCTCGCATCTTTCGATACAGCAAGACTATCGTCCAAGTATTACTTGAGTGCTGCGCCATAGACCGCTCGGCCAACTGGCCATGTTGTTATTCGTGTGTCATATATAAGCATATTATTCTTACTTCGCAAAAAATAATTTGATTTAAGCTCACCTATTATTCTGATGTAAATATTTATTAGTCATTAGTAAAGATATATACAACTTTTGCTTACAAAATCCTTAATGAAATCTAGGTTTTTTATTACATAATGTATATACATAAAAATCAACCAATACTTGGTAAATATTTGATTCAGCCTTTTCTGCAATTTATTTTGTATACTTAATTGAACAAGCTAAGCTATATCTATATTTGATTAGACAATTGAGTTTCAATAAAATGGTATTTGATAGAACAATTTATTAATATCTTATTAAACTTAAGGTTAATTAAACCCACGTTTCTCAAATGAATTTAAATAACACACACATAGACAATGGGAGATAATTTAATATCTACTTTGCTTACATCGGAAGATGGCATATTTTATTGTAATTAAATCAAATATGCGTTTGGAGAGACATCGCATAGTTTATGTTCTCAAGTTCAAATAATACTGATTTTTCTAAGAGGGAAAGCTTTGTACTTCAAAAGTTTTGATGCTCAACAAATGGCCAGAGTATTTCAATCTATACTTTTTAAGTAAATTACCAAAAAACACTTCTTTTGGATAAAGGCAAAACTAACTACATTAAATAAAGACGTAAGAGGCTATGTTTCGCAACTATTTTGTGTATATTTGTTATACGCTGTCATCATTACCCATTATCACTGTACATTTGGAAATCTCAGATGTAATAATTCAAATCAAATGCTTTTCTTTCATCGATATATTTTTACAATATTGTAAAAAACATATGAATTTGGCGCACTAAATTATAACAATTTTCTTTTCTTTAAATCTAATTATCAGACGACTTAAATGGATTGGTTTTTATAGAGGTGTATTTATTTTTAATCGTTCAAGGTCTTTCTTTTTTTTAATTTTGAATAATAATAACAATCAAAGTGTTGGATTTGGTTTATTTATTATTTATGTTTAAATTTTTTATTCTTCATACTTATGGATTGTGCATGTTCAAATCAAAGCTTTGTAGACGTGTTTGAAAGTTTTTAAGCAATTAATTTTGTCTAGTCTTGACCTTATTTTAATGTTGTTCTACCTAAAATTTATTCAAAAGGTTCATACAAATCATCAATCTTTCTAATTCCGACTACTTTCGGATAGTTACGATAATACTCTAATTAATTTGGGATTTCATCCATCATAAACGAATGAAACTACGGGTTGAAATTATCATTTACGGTGTAACAATGAAACAAAATAAATAAATAAATCAAAAATTCTCGTACCGGTTTAAAGAGTAAAAAAAAATACTTGTTGAGTTTTATAAAACAATAGAAAGCTTTAATTATTCGTTCGAAGTAATTTAGAAACTACAATACAAAATTTACATATTTCAAAGCTGCTGAAGTTAACGAGACCATATATATTTTTTTTCTTTGAAACTTGAAATTGCAGTATTGAAATGCTACGTGAAATTCTTACAAATAAACTTTGCTCATGTTTCAAAACAATTCAATGCTTACTACTCATTTAGTCTTAGCATGTAATTAAGGCTGCTTGCTCTTTTCGTTCCTGATATTGTTTACAATTTTTAACATTCTAGGAGATCTTTTTTTACTTAAATTGTTAAATGAGTTTTGACTGTCGTAATATAAATAATAGATAAAACAATCTTGTTAGAAATAAATTATTGGTGTTTCTATAAATTATTTTACATGCTCACATGGTTTCGCTAACAGTTGTTTATTTCTGCTATTGATACTGGTTTATCTTTTGATTCATGGATTGAAGTTGACACTAACGCTTACTATTTTGTTCAATAGATATTTCATTACTTAAGCTATCTTTATATGACAAAAATAAAAACAAATGGCGATTTTAAGCAAAAATACAGAAATATTAAGATTCATAAGCCTCTAGTGAAATACGCTTGTACATTTTTGCTGTTTATACTTCTCCAACTTGTAATGTATGTTGTTAATTGTAGAAAAAAGGTTAGCAAACTACAATGGAGAAACTTTTGAAATTCCATAAACGGGCTAATGATATTTTACAAACGTTTAATGCATGATGAGTTAAGGAATATTTGTTTTTAGGTTGTTCACAAATTTTTTTGAAATCACGTAAGTTACTTTCGAGTAATAAAAATATATTCGACAATTCATTTTGTAACCATTGCATTAGACAACTCGTTCGATCTTTGCGGTGTACTTTTAGTTTAAATTATGGCGTATTTCAGCATAATCATGTAAATAAGTGTTTAATTAGCTCAACGTTTAGTTTTATTTATTTTTCGTTGAAACCTTTTCCTTTATTAATTTGATCCTTTTGTTACCGGCGAAAATAAATATTATGACTCTATTGCGTTAAGAAAGTCTTTATACAATATAAAATGTATTTGGCTTTTAGTTTAATTAATCAATTCTGTAAGTTTGCTGTGCTTTATATCAAGTATAACCAACAAAAGTAGTACAGAACCAGAACAATACAGATTCGCTTTCAGTGGTTGTTGTTTTATGCGTGTACTCCATGGCGTTTCCTTCGGCGAAATGCTTCAGACATTACCAACAAAAAGAAAACCGACCACTAATACCTTCTGAAGTTCTTTTAGTTATATATGCAAATGACTAAAAGTATCCACACTATGAATTATATTGCGAAACATATCTGTTACTTTACACTTCTTTTGGTTTTCTATGTATAACGAAAGTTTATTTTTATTTTTTTTTTTTAATATTTTACGAAAGATGGTCAATTGCTTAGTTTATAACGCCGCCGGTCGCCAAATAGCAATGAGATGCTATTTAGTTTTAAAAAATTCCTGTTACAGAGAATTATTTTCCAGTATGCTGATGTAAGTTGCAACGGTTGAATACTTAAGTGAACAGTACTTGACTAATTTCTCTATAACTGCTGTTTTTATTTCAACAGTATTCCATTTATGCAGTGATTTTATTTTTCTTAAAGCCAGAATTGTTAAATTTTGCAAATTTCTCTATTTATAGAATTATCTCATTAGGTTGTTGTTAATTAGATTACATTCGTATTTTCCATGCGGATTCGAAAACTCTGGTTAATTTCTTTAATTCAAGAATGTGTGCGACTTTTGGATTCATTTTTATTTCTACGTTTCTATTTCGGTTAATGGGAAAATCAAATTCATTTCCTTTTTTGCTAAGACAAACATTCCATGTTTTTGGAAACTAGGTGAAGCGTAAGTGAGTGGTGTGTATTTCATGAACATTTTTTTTGAAGATTCTGCTCCTTTTTAAGTATTTCTTACTAGACGTTATAACATTCATTTTTTATATGTTTTGATAGTACCATGCGATTGTCTGGAAAATTCTGGTTCATAAGAAATCAATAAAACTTGCTGAATGTTAAAAAGGGTAAATGTTTTTTACCATACGAAAAAATAAAAAGTAAATGATGACTTCAAAAAGATTTGTTTAACCCCGTTGTTAAACATATGAAAGTTTTGTTATAGCATTTCAAGGCGATTGAAATCCCTTTAATTAAACCTTTAAATCAAATTTATTAAACAATGTTTAGAATACGGCTTTATGGTTGTGATATATAAATTTCTTCGTTGATTAATACTATAAATGAGCCGGCCTTTTTTTAATTTTAGTAAAATGAAAGAGGCATTCGTGTTTATTGTTTATCGTTATGAATTGACATATACTCTGTCAAACTTTTCTAATTAAATCCAATTTTATCAAGTATTGATTACTTTTAGTTCATGAATTAAATATGTTTTACAACGTGTAGTTGAATTTAAATTTCGTATCTTTATTCATAATACAGGAGGAATTGTGGTTTATGGAACTTCATTAGAGAGTAAGATATAATATAATAACTTGCAATTCAAAATGTGAATGTAAGGCCGTTCTTCTGATCCCGTTGCAGATGCAAAAAAAATAGTGAAACATTATAAAAATATTGTTCGGTAATAAAAAAAGTAATTTTTCCAAAGTACTTTATGCATTAAAGCTCAAATTATCGAATGCTATTTTACTCATGCTTCTTTTTGCACTAAAAGATTTAAAATTACAACTACTCCATCAAAAAAATTACATTTTAGCTTTCCTTTTTTTTATTACAACGACGAAAGCCTCTTTATTTTTGTATATGTTCCACTAAATTTGGTTGAATTTTGAAAAGATATTTGGTTATATATTTATATTTACGAATGATGAAAATTTCGTTTTATGACTATATTGCTTATTCAAAATGATAATTGTTTACATTGTACTTTATTAAAACAGTTGGGTATCTGTTCTATTCTAGCTGAAATATTAAGTATCATACAACATCTATAACTTTAATTTTTTACGTTCTATTCTTTTAAATTTTTTTGACATGCATGACTCAAATCTAAGGAACCCGGTAAGTTTTCTTTGTTTCTATGTTGTATGTATTTTGTAAACACACTTCAATTTATTTGTAGCTCATTAGACTCAATAAACGATAAACAAATATTTAATGATTTCAAGCATGCAAAATTTCCCAGATAAGAGATTAATAAAAATACTTCCGCGCGGAGAGCATTTTACACTGAGAAAAGTTTTCAGAATATATTCTGCTGCTTTAAACCGTCGAAACGAAAAAATTGTTCTATTAACCGACAACAAAGTAAGCAAATTTGAATTGAGTATTTAGATAATTTAGTGACTAGTATGACTATTGCTGCTTTTTTAAAAAAAGCGTCGAAAAAGCATATTCCAAAACAGAACGTTTAAAATTAAAGCAGAGTAGCCAAAGTTATAAAATCAACTGAAAGCATCCTGAATTTGAAATTCATTGAGGTTCCTAATCGCAAGCCACTGTTATGACCACAATCTGACAAATTATTGTATATTCAGGTTCGCAAATGAATGCTAATGTTGGCCAAATTAATTTTTCTTAAAAAATGTAGTCACAGTTCTTTTGGCTGCAAGCAGCTATCTTTAATTTTTCTGATGATTTAAATTTACGTAAGTATAAGAAACCCAAGAACCTGAAGACATAGACGTAGTAAAATAACAGGTCGCCACCACCTTTGAGAGATAGAATGGAATATCTTTATTTCAGGTCTTTGTCGTCACATAAGTGATTTGATTGATGAAATGAGTTGAATAGCTGGGTGCACAAAAGGTATGGCAATAAAGTTTCATTTAGCATAATACTCTGTGTGCACATATAAAACATAAAAATACATTTTTTAAAAATCCGTCATGGTCCAGTGGCTAGGATTCATCGCTCTCACCGATGCGGCGGGGGTTCGATTCCCCCTGACGGAGAACTTATATTTTTTTTTGTTAGTGTTCAAAATATACATATCATTTTTGGTTAAAAAAAAAAAAAAGAAGTATTGAACAATGGGAAAAATCATAAGGATGCAGCCCTTTAAACTCAGAACATAACTTTTTGATACCAGAATTGTGAAAAGAATTAGATCTTAATTAACGAGCTAATTATATCTTCTATTAAAATTACATTGAAATTTCGACATCTGTGTGCTTATAACTTCATGACAAGACTTGTGGTTAAAAAAACAGTGCATTATCAGAGGTTAATCTGGTTACATATAGGTACTCAATCACAATGCAAGCAAACCGCAACAAACGATTAGCAAAATTTAACTGATTCTCTTTCTACCCTTTTCAAGAAAAAAAATAATATTCTGCACAAATGGGTATTTAACAACCAAAATAAATTTCGTGACTAAATTTAGATCGTCTGATAATTAGATTTAAAGAAAAGAAAATTGTTATAATTTAGTGCGCCAAATTCATATGTTTTTTACAATATTGTAAAAATATATCGATGAAAGAAAAGCATTTGATTTGAATTATTACATCTGAGATTTCCAAATGTACAGTGATAATGGGTAATGATGACAGCGTATAACAAATATACACAAAATAGTTGCGAAACATAGCCTCTTACGTCTTTATTTAATGTAGTTAGTTTTGCCTTTATCCAAAAGAAGTGTTTTTTGGTAATTTACTTAAAAAGTATAGATTGAAATACTCTGGCCATTTGTTGAGCATCAAAACTTTTGAAGTACAAAGCTTTCCCTCTTAGAAAAATCAGTATTATTTGAACTTGAGAACATAAACTATGCGATGTCTCTCCAAACGCATATTTGATTTAATTACAATAAAATATGCCATCTTCCGATGTAAGCAAAGTAGATATTAAATTATCTCCCATTGTCTATGTGTGTGTTATTTAAATTCATTTGAGAAACGTGGGTTTAATTAACCTTAAGTTTAATAAGATATTAATAAATTGTTCTATCAAATACCATTTTATTGAAACTCAATTGTCTAATCAAATATAGATATAGCTTAGCTTGTTCAATTAAGTATACAAAATAAATTGCAGAAAAGGCTGAATCAAATATTTACCAAGTATTGGTTGATTTTTATGTATATACATTATGTAATAAAAAACCTAGATTTCATTAAGGATTTTGTAAGCAAAAGTTGTATATATCTTTACTAATGACTAATAAATATTTACATCAGAATAATAGGTGAGCTTAAATCAAATTATTTTTTGCGAAGTAAGAATAATATGCTTATATATGACACACGAATAACAACATGGCCAGTTGGCCGAGCGGTCTATGGCGCAGCACTCAAGTAATACTTGGACGATAGTCTTGCTGTATCGAAAGATGCGAGGGTTCGAATCCCTCACTGGTCACCATTTTTACTATTTTATTGTACATGTTTTTACATACAAGAGGTACTTTTATTTATTACGTCTCCGCTTTATCTGTCCTTTACTTTTGATTCATCGGTATCGTTCCTATCTTTCAATACGCTTTCCTTTTTTATTTTTTGGCGCTATTAATTAACAATTGTTTCTCTACGCTTACACGTAAACCTTAGAATATTTGAATGTATTAAAAAAAAATCAATAATTGTAACGATCAGGGGTTTGTATAGGAAAATTAGAAAATGGTTATAATTACGATTCTATTTGTTAGTTAAAAAAAATATATATATGCCGTACCCCTTTCATTATATCTATACGTTGACAATTGAACTAATGTATTATCATTATAAAAGGATATAATTCTTCCACACAAAACCAAAAGTTTCCCAATGAAGATATAATGCAAGCAAAGGTTTGACAAAAAATAGTTACACAGTACAATGAACCGTTTATATCTCTTTACGTCTTTTCAAATCGTTTGCTTTACAACGGAAATACTAAAAAAAAAAAAAAAAAAAACACTTAGTCTCCTTCTATCAAATAAATTCAATTACAGATTTACACTCACTTGTTATAAGATTCGAAGTGATATTATTACTTAAACTCAATAGAAACAATTACTATAAAGCCCCCATATAACTCTTGAGTAGCAAGTAAGCTAAAGAATGACAGGCATTAACAAACAACGTAATTTTTCACATATTTTAACGTTATATATGTAAACGTCCACTTTTTACTTTACATAAAGTTTGATCTTGCAATACTAGAGAAATCTCATACATTTACGTTTATAGTTAAATTAGTAACAACATTTGAATAATACTAAAATAAATTCATTTTTATAAATTTAAGAAAACACGCTGCAGACATGGGAAAACAGTACAAAATCTGAACATGTTGACAAATACCAACAGCAACTACCAGTAAGAACGTGCAATATATTCATTTTGCACCAAATATTCGATGCTATAATGAAAAGACTACAAAAATACTTTGAAGTCAACCTCATTATGGTTGCAAAAATTCGGAGTATTATTAGTAAACAAAAGTAGGGAAACATATTTAATGAACCAAAGTAAAAATATCCTACTTGTAATTCCTATATTATTAAAAATTTTTACATCAATTTAACCATAGACATAAGGTACAGGAAAAATAAAATGCGGATATATTCATAAATATTGTACTAATTCAACATTGCCAATTATTTAAATAACCGATTAAATTAGTCTAATGTAAGATCAATATGTAGTAAAGCCTTTTCACCCCTTAAGTAATATTAAAACTGATAAATGGCTAGTGGCTGCTTCCTCTTTAATTTAAATAAATAGTTTAGCAAAAACTGAAGAAAACGACTTTGCGTGCATATTAACTAGTGGTGAGTGAGTGAGTTAATAAACCAACATAAAAGTTTGATGTAGAACCTGCAAAGTTCAAACAGCAAAATAAATAAATGGATTACACTCAGAAGTCAAACAATGAAGTACGTGTATTTTTTGAAATCGTATATGACTGCGTAATGATGGTACTTGATTTAAGATGTAGTTTCAGCTACTCAATGCTATTTTTAGAAGATAAGTCACTAGCTATCCTTAGGACAAGTAATACTAATTCTTTCCACAAAACGATTACTAATGATATTAGAATTAATGTTTCGTTTTGGACTCACTTCGAACGTTTAGAGATTTTTTAAGGTAGCATCCTGATGAACATACAGAGATATATTATTAGGTTCCGCTGTTCAGTTATCAAAGCAAAGGGTTTTGTGTGACAGTATTTTGGTTATTGTTGACAAATGGCAAATACTCAAGCCAATAAAGAAATTTCATGAACGCTGACGTTAATTGTCTTCAATTTTGTCATATTTTTGCTTAATATGGAATGAAGCACTTCAAAAGTCTTTAACTTTTTTGCAGCCCAAACTCGGTTTTTGCTTTAAACAACTTGTTTGCAAATTTGGTCGCTAGTTAATTTAAGGCAATACACACTTGTTTAAATGACCAAATATATTCCTTTTTTTTTTTTTTGTAGATTAGTTGGTGTTACATATTAGGATAATGAGCTAGATTTTACTGTTAAAAAAAACGAGTTTTCCCACTCTTCAATCAAGGTTTTTTACCTTTAAGCATCAAAAGAGACTTGGAAATGGCACCATTTGACGTTATTATAAGATTTATATTACAGGCGCTATAGCATAGACGCGTCAAAGGATGGTGCAAAAACTTTTTTCTTTGTAATTATCTTCCTATATAAAAAAATTAGCGATATTAAGTAATGAATCAGTGTGAGAAATATAGACTACACGGGCATATCAATTTAGAAAAAAATTTTTTGCCACTTAATATAGAAAAATAATTTCAAATGTTAGATTTCATAATTAAGGTAAAAAGTATAGGGAAATGTGATTAAAGTTATAAATATGGTAGGTACACTATGTCAGATAACAATTTTATCTATATTGCAATTGAAATATATTCAATTAAAAGAGCTCAGATAACGCGCGACAGAGTAAAAGTATGAATTCAATATTTAAAGGCATAACATTTTCAATATGCGAAATTAAATAGGTTCACAACCTACAAGTATAGACTGAAAAAGTTTTAATCGCAAGTAGGTAATAATTAGCGTGACAAATATTGATGTTATTATTTACGGTTTGTGTGTAATAAGGTTTCCTAATCCTCTTGGCATGTTGTTTAGCTTCATCAGAGACATTAGGGTTATCCACGATTGCTTTGTAACCACCAAGGACATTGCCAGTATTTTTCTGGTGCTCCTCGAGATATTCTCTCTCGCGTTGCTTGGTCTCTTCAAAGACGTTGGGAGTTATGAAGTGCAGACTTATGACCATTGATCATGTTTCCAGGATTATGCTTTTAAATATAGATAACGTTAATTTACGAAGACAAACAGCAGCTCTTGTAGCTCAGTGGTAGAGCGCTTGCCTAGTAAGCAAGAGGCCCAGTGTTCAAGTCACTGCTGGAGCAATTTTTTTCATTTTTAATTTATTATACATATCATAATTATAAATGTAATAAATTATGATAAAAAGATGATCGTGCCAAGACTCGAACTTGGGACCGTCTGCGAACTGTAAATGTTAAGCAGAAATTATAACCATCTAAACCACACGACCTCGTTGAGTAATAAAAAATCTATGCAAATTAATTCAAGTTGTGTAAAATTAGAAAATTTATTAAAAGAAGTGAACCGTCTACTGCTCAGTCTGCTACCTGTATAAAGCCAGTCATACAAGTCTTGAATGTATAATCAAAGCTAGTTTTAGGAAGCCTAAACTGCTTAAACTTTATTGTCAATGGGTGCTCTCCACCATTGCTAATTTAAAATTTTTGCCAATAACAGATTTGTACAAATAGTTTTGTTTGAATGCATGTATTAACAGGTCTCGTGGCCCAATGGTTAAGGCGCTTGACTACGGATCAAGAGATTCCAGGTTCGACTCCTGGCGGGATCGATCTTTTTTGCACTAAATCAAAATTTTTGGTATTTTGGTTAAGTAAAGTCACAAAACAAAAACATGTGGAAAAATCGTAAAAGAATCCTCTCCCTCCGGGATTCGAACCCGGGCTGCAAGCGTGACAGGCTTGTGTACTACCCCTATACTAAAGGAGATTTGTTTGATTTTCTCCATCAACTAACCTAATTATAAGACTAACTATATTTAAACCTCTATTAAATAACTATCTTTAATATATTTCTTTTCAGCTGTCTTTGCTTTAATCTCGTACAACTCGTTTAATATCCGTTTTAACACTCATTTATTTTATGTAGCTCAAATACTCTTGCTGGTGTTTCATTTACTTTTTCTTTCGCAAGTCAAAAAAAAAATAATAATAATAAATTTTGTTTATAGTTATCAATTATCGTTAACTTTGTCTCATTCATCTTGGTTCAATTTTAGTTCAATAAACTAACTGACATATCTTTTTTTATCACACCTTAAGTTTGCTTGCGCAATGTTCTCTATTTACCAAACTTTTTACCACCTATTTGCGTCAATTTGACTCACTTTGATAACAAAGTAAAGATGCTATAATTTACATGAATGTGTAAAATACATAATTAGTTAACCGATGACTTACGTTGTCGAATAGTTGAAAACATATATATATTATTTTGGAAACAGACTAAAACATATAAATATATATATATATTTTTTCAAAGATTACTAGCTTTTCATTGATTGAGGTTGTGATTGCTTCAAATGTTTGCAATCTCACTCGCCATACTCACTTGGGTTTATCATGCATACATTACCGATCTACCTTTGATGGTGCTATCTTCTCGCTCACTCACGGACAATTAGAGCTGAATTAGCTTAGAATAACAATGTTGCCGAATAAATCGATTACAGTTACCGTATGCACATTACATCAAGTGCGGCAACAAAGGAGACGGAAAGTTTAAACTTAGTGAATTGATGTCGATGATGTCAGTCAATATAGTTACACATTTCAGCGTATTAACAAGAATTTATCAATCCGCTTGCATTTTCAACAGCTTGCAATATCGCTAGCCTAACTGACTATGAATCACTTTAACAAAGGCGTATTGAAAGGTTATTTCACAAAGAAAAGAAAAGAGAAGTAAAGTTGGGGTTTAATTTACTAAGGCGATACGCTTTATACTATGTTATTGACTTCTAGCAACGCTAAAAGTCCCATAAATTGACGAAGAAGCAAATAACTAACATTCAAAGAACATTTTATTTCTGCATTGTATGATTTTAGGTATAATCGATAAAAACGATAACGCTACTTGCCATAAACCAGGAATTAATGGCGCTAAACGATATTTTTGTATTATCATGGTAATAGGACTAAAACATAAGCGACATCATCAGCAACTGTCATTCTCAGCAATGAGTTATAATGGAGCGAATTATTGTAGTAAAAATCGTAATAGAGTGGTTAGAATTGGACAAGCTAAATAATCATTTAATTTTGTAAATATAAAAAAACTTTAAGAGGACATTAATCACTTTAATTTGTATTTATTTTGGCTGTCATGGTAAGGATATACTAGAGGTTTAATCTATTTGAACATTTCTCAGATTAAAAAGTCAAGGACATATGTCTCCATGTTGTTCGGAAACTATTTATTTTTCCGTCTAAATTATAATTATTCAAGTGCTCAATGTTATTTAGCTCGATCGATTTCTCTTGGTTTTCAATAATGTCGATCAATTTGACTAAACACTCATTCAATCTTTAACTTTTTCTCTTCCAATCTCTACTTTAGACTGTTAGAATGTATATACAAAGCATTAACTTTATTATTTTCAATGATTAATTACCAAATTGTTTATGAATTTTTAGTAAGTATACAAGTAATGCTGATGTTCGCGATATAAAAGTTTAGCAAAATACTGACTCTAATTATATAGCCAATTGGGGTGTTCAAGTATAATGTATATAATGTATATAATGAATGTATATATATATATATATATATTTTATAAGTAATCATTATCCAATCATGTTGAAAAATTTGAAGATTGACGATATGAAATAGTTGTAGGAGAATAAAAAAACATATTATTATTATTATTATTATTATTATTATCATTATCATTATTATCACTATCATTCTTCCAAAGCAAATAGTCTAATGATCAAATGTAAATACATACTTTACATAAATCCCTTCAAATAGCTTGTTGACATAATGAAGACCAAATAATAAACGACTGCTATTGTCGCTTTGTTGTCGTGGACTATTAAAGTTTACGGACGAAATAATGTCTAGTTGTCATGTTGCAAAATATTAATTCCATTTCTTATCGCCGTGTTTTTTATACCTATTTGTCCCTTATTTACACGTATGTATTAATATCATTTGAACGAATGCATTAATATATGAGTTATAGAAAATTGGCGGATTATCTTCGAAAAATATTTTGACTCAATTTGAATCGTGTCACTCAACCCATTATAATAAACGAACCTCATGAAATCGTTTACCGCTTCTCCTTAATCCATTTGTGTAATACTGAATGCTAAGTAAGAGTGGAAAGCTTCCACCATCCACCAGACCATTACAAGCACTACATACGCCATCTTCAATATCGTATATTTTCAGTAGTCAACTTGACTAGCTCTTATTGGCGGTTTTATTCAAGAGAAGATTCATCCGGTGAAAATTCAAGCAACTATTACTGCACTAGCAATTGGATCGGTAAATAGGCGAGATCTGAAAGTTTCGGTAAAGTTTTAGATTACATGGCTTAGTTTCACACGCTCTTTATATTCTCAACCTTCCGACGCAAATCACCAGATTCAATAAATGAGTCCTACTCCTACACCTACTCTTATCACTTGTAATCCAAAAAAGCTCCATTTCTTTCTTATACGCTAATTCACTATTAAATAGAAATGTATATGCAAAACAGCGAGAAATTTGTAGATACGTTGAATGTTGTTGCTTTCACATTTGCAACTCTTAGTAGTTGTTCAAAACAACAATGTCGAGCAAAGATGTTTGCGATGTTTGAATGATTCTTGGATTGTATTTGGATTCCATCGGTACTATGGCCTGTTGATTCGGCACCTTTGTCATTTTAGCAACTTTTGTTTTCTTTTCTGTGTCGATGTAGTTCTCTATACCATATTCATGTTCATATTCATGTTCATATTCATGTTCATATCAATGTCCATATCAATGTCCATATCAATTTCCCATGTTCCATTACATATCCCGTGTTCTTTCCTTCTTCCAGCTTTTACATGCTAGCCTTTTATACAATGATTCCTCTCATCTCGACTCGCTTGATGAATGGGCGTTTAGTTTTTGCAACAACATATGCGTTGGGTTATCTCATATCGGGAAACACTTTCTGCCACTTTTAACTTGAACAAAGTTGGAGAAATAAAGTGATGGCAGATATTGCAAGTTGTTTATAGTGTGCCTGTAGAAATGTAAAAACGCTATGTTTCGTGAATGCCCAGCCTGTAAATCGAAATAAGATTTCGTATTTATTAAGCATTGGAAGATCACAATTGGAAAAAACACGATACGGTTGGTCTCTTCACAGTCGTTCTCCAGTAATCACAAACATGAAACCTAAATATACGGTAACTTTGCACCTATTAGGACAACGCCTCAAGTGACTGCATTAAAGCATAATACCGAAGCACTGACATAACAGAGAGGTTCAGAAAGGAATTTAAAGATTGACTTTTTCGACAAACTTCATGTTACAAGTCTTATCGTTTGTGTTTATAAATCATCAGCCTCTCTCTATATCTCTATATCTCTATATCTCTATATATCAGATATAAAGATGCAAGTTTTGAAGTAGACATTCCGCACAAGGTCTAGTACACCATGTCTCTTGTGCTCAGGCTAGTTGTCCTGCAAAAATGTACAACAGGAAAATGGATGTTTCATCAAAGATGGACTCCTTTGTCTCATACTTATTGATGGCGAAGCTAGATCCGTTATCATCTTGAGAAAACACATCGTTGTCTTCAGAGTAGTGATAGTTCTTATCGTTGTAGTTATAGTTGTAGTTATAGTTATAGTTGTAGTTGTAATAACTCTTTCAACAAGTCCTGAATCTTGGCAAACAGACCCTCATACAGTGCTGTCAGCTCACTCAAGTCCAATCGCACCATGTTAATTAAACGCATCTCCAATGCACGGGTACATAGAATTACTTCGAGACTGAAACAATACGGTGCTTGGGCTTAGTCCTTGTAGTGTATTTTGCATACATACCCTTCTGTTCGAATGATATCCCTAATGACTTTGTGGGTTTCGTAAAGAACATCATATAGATTTCTTTGACCAAGTGTAATAAAGCAAAACACACGGACATAGTATGGATATGGACACAGCATGGATATGGACACAAGCAACACTACCAGTCGTTTGAAACGATGAAATGGGCAACAAGTCGATTTGTTTTTCATCTATCAATCGTTGTAATTCACATGCAGCTACAAGACGACACGTTATATTTAGGGTGCAAAGCAGGTAGAGATTTCATAGGCATATTTCGAAGTACCAGCTTTATGCCAAAACATGCATGCATGCAAGAAACTCCATAACTTCGTTTGCGCAACTCCTGCTTATCGTCTTCTTTCTATACCCATGCTGTTGGATCAATGAATGAACGTAGCAATAGATACAAGATATAGCGCCACACTTTTGAGCATATCCTAATGACAGTAATTCGTTTTGTTCTAAGCGACCAAGTATTCGCTTGCAACACTATAGTTCTCACTTTGAGGAAACATTCCTTTGATGCCCATGTTCATTCCACTTGGATGACAGAATCCTCGATAGTATTAGTATTAATGAATTAACTGTCAGGATGTGTTGTCGTTCTTGAAGTAAGTCTTGTGAAAGAAACCACCGAGTTAAAAATAGAGATCTTGATGGTTTTATATATAAAAGTTTAATGCTTGCCTATTTATACATTTCCCAAGGACTGCTGAGGTAGATGCGTTGTTCAGTTGACTAGGATTTGTTTGAATTCAAAGATTATCTATTCAAGTCTTCTTTATACGTTTGCATGTGTTTGATAAGAATTCCATTGATTCAGAAAAAAAGTGCCAACAGTTTTTCCAACTTGACTGACACTACAACCTTCCAATCATAGCCATACTACTATGGTATAAAAATAAAAGTTTACAATTTTACTACTGTTATATATATTTCGATGGTAGTGAAGCTTTAAAAAAAAGAAGGAATAGCATACCGTCAAGTCGTTAGTTGATGGGTAGGGTTGTTAGCCTAATTATGAGTTTTATTTGTAAAATAGGTTTAGGTTTTAGTTTTAGTTTTAAATTATTAGTCCAATCATGAGTTGAGCTGCTAGTTTAGGCGTGCGTTGACCTTTTAGCTTAGGTGTATTGTCACGGTTTGGTTTTCATATCTCTGCGCCGCCTATATTAGCAAACAGTTGACATAGAATTCACAACAATAACAAATTAAAAATGCATCATCCTGTAATTAAAAGAAGGTATATTGATGCATCCTTTGCGTGAATCAGACACGTAGAATCATGTTTCTCTCATGACAAAGAGCACTTATAGTAGCATATCTAGAATTTCTCTCAGTTTTAACTTTCTTCGGTCTCGGTTTTTCCCTTGACAAAGCTGATAATATATCATGTACAATCAGGCAACACATTTATTTAGTCAACGTTCAAGTCCAAAAGCAACTTTATGTCGTACTAAGATACGGTTTTGCGAAGCGACATAGATCTCATAACGCCTCAATGTTTTATTAGTAATTCTTCGTGATCACACTATCTGTGTAAAATGGATGAAGAGAAACGAGCTTTAAGCAGGAATAACGTGTGCGCTAAAAAATTTGTGTATTACGAAAGACTTTATATGACTAATTTCGTTACTGAATGTATTTAAGCTTGATAGTCTTGATGCTTTCGACCAATTCTTTTTAAACAATGTTACTTCATTTTGCTAGGGTAAACATAAAGTGAATGAGTAGTAGAAGGGTAAGAATATGTAGGATGAAAACAGATTCCGGAAGCTGCATATGTGAGCAGACACAGGTATTTTGAACTGCCTTCAAGTCTCTTAATAAGTAAGGAAGTCGCTATTATTGGATTAGTAGACCCACATCACCAAAATTTCTTGCCATGACGACATCACGTGTACTAGAGCAATTCGGGTCATACTTCGTGTTCAATTCTGATTTGATTTCTTTTTTTTCGAGTATGATTGTCAACAAAAAACGATAAAGACTTTTACATCTCCAGTCGGCTGAACTCCAGTAATTAAAGTTCGATATTGTTTAAAAATTAAAAAAACAAACAAACAAAAAGATGAAATGATGAAATGATTGATGACGATTTTAAAAAAGATCAAAACTTGAAACTCATATCACAAGAAATGGAGACAACATTCAACTATAAAGTTTTTCAGCGAGACATGTACCGATTGATTCGGTCTTTGCAGGACTCTTGATGTTTGCCTAATCGGGTTAAATTGTGGTGGTGTGGTAATACGTACTAGCTCTCGTTTCTTTATATCCAACTGACGGCATCGCTTGTACTTTTTTAATAACTTCTTTTTCCTCTTCGTATGGTGTGTAAACTGAATGGAAACGATGAACCCATCATGAACCTCACATCATTTGGTTCCGTCTATTTAGTGCTCACCCAGTGTTGCTTTATGAAATGAAACAATGGTTGATGTTTTCATCAATCACCCATGAATTAGTTTGGGGTAAATATGATTCTATTATTATCTCTTTCTCAAAGTGCTAAGCGATGATGTACATGTATCTATGTTTTCCAAAATCTTTATCTCAATTTTTGAAACAGGACTTTTAATAGTCTTTCATATCAGCAATTGTTTCAGAAAATGTTAACAACCATCAATATTTACACAAATGATATAAACACTGATTTTACCAAGATTACCAGCGATAAAATGAGTAAATTAAGCTCTTTAGAAGTCTAATGGTAATTGATAAATATCGTGTGGAAAGTATACCGAAGTTTGGAAGAACAAGAACTTTGAAGGATGAATTTTCCGAAATGTCTTTGGTATTTGTAATTTTACTACATATATTTTATTAACAGCATTTTGAAATTTTTTAAAAACTTATTTCCTTGCCTTTGTAGCTCAGTCACCATTACTTCACTAAGCTATTTGAGAATTATATGTTTATTATAAATACTCATGAATCTTTCCCAAGCAAACTTACCTTGATCTAATAATTCTAACCATTCGATCCATTTTTATTTATTTAACTTTTCATTTCATATCTATCTTGTTTGGTTTGTGATAAACTCTTTTTTGGGAATACATTGGGTTTAAACTCTGATTTGTAAATTTATTTTTATTTTTATTCTTATTTATTTTGTCACATCTTTACTTGAGTGTTCATGCGACATTTGGAAAAACGGTGCAATTGAGCAAGGCTGAATTACTTATTTTTACATTTATTGACCACTTTTATTGAAGCTAAGCTATATAATGAATGCAACGGTTATGTGAGATTGAGTAAGAAGTGTTATGGAATAAGCAAAGTTAAATCAGTAGCTTTAATTTTTTGTTGTTTTTAATTTTAATTTGCAAACAAACAAACAAAAACGTATTCATATCATACACCTAATATTCATTCTTTTTATTAAAAAAGAAAAAAATAAGCACTAGTAAACTTGATTGGTTCTATTTATTTGAATGAAAGTAAACTTCGTTATTGAAACACGAATAGGAATATCAGACAACATATACGAGTGTCAAGAATAAAGAAGAGTTTTTAGATTTAAAGCAGTTTTGAATGAAAAAACTCCCATAAAATGATTAAATCACATTCATTGCAATAGGAAACTGTATTCGGTATATACAATCGGTATTGCATGTTGTACCAAGTATAATATAGTGATGAGATTTTGAAGTTTGTGTTCTATTACCACATGGACCTACGTCAGGAGTGGAGACCATAATCATTGTAAGTATGTTGAAAAACTTTATCCAAAGGGTAAAAACTCAGTCCTTCGAATTATAAATCGGACCAGAGTTGCCGCAATTGAAACGAATTAGATAAGTGAACAGGACATGCTTAGCAAGTACAAACCAGTATAATTAGAATTGAATTAACAAAGGTAAAACTTGAACGTTCATGTTTGTATACTCAAAAGAATCAACGGAGTTGTGAAATTTTCTTAGTGGAGTTTACTCATTGATTTTTTACCACTTACACACATAAGTCTTATACTTGCCAAGTTGAATGGTACCATTAGTACCAGTACTAGTGTCATCTAGTGTCAGTACTAGTGTCAGTATAGGCATCAACATCATCACCAGTATCGGCGCCAGCATCAGCACAGCACCACTACCACTACCACTTCCACTTACCACTTACACTTACCACAAGCACTACCACCACCACCACCACTTCCACTTACCACTTCCACTTACCACTTCCACTTACCACTTCCACTTACCACTTCCACTTACCACTTCCACTTACCACTTCCACTTACCACTTCCACTTACCACTTCCATTACTACCACGACTACCACTAACCATCACCACTTTCATCTCCATTCTTGTCATTATTGGCTTGTTGTACGTTGTTCAAATGTTTCAACGTATGTACATTTGTGACTACGATTTCTTGTTAGCGATATAAACGAAGAGGATAAAGACTTTGGAGTAAATAATTTTGGCCGTGCCACTAGCATAATGTATTTGTGCGTCTAGGTATCCTTAGCGTTGCAAGTGGAAAGTGGCTTCACACTATAAATGGTTGACACAGCTAATACATTAGACATAAACTTTCTCAGCATTCACGAACAGTAAAAATACTATTGGTAAATGATTCATGGATATATAGTATTAGTATTTGGCATTCGTTTCGCTTATGAATTGTGATTGAACCGATATCGTATCATCATTAAAAGTTTCCTGTACATCTTCTACATCATTCAAACATGTGGAAGAATCATAAATTTCACAAAAATAATGTCTCAATCGCATACGTATTGTCTGCTCTGACTTGGCTTGTCTTCTGTATGTGATCCAAATAGACGAGAATGTCAATCCATCATGTACGACCAATCACACTTCCTATAGCTGAAACCGAGTGCAAATGCTTTTGTAGCAATCATGATC